>NC_135713.1:113476297-114125372 GCF_964656455.1 Halichoerus grypus | reverse complement strand
GGTCTTTGCCCATACTGTCTTTTTTTTTTTTTTAAGATTAATTTACTCGAGAGAGAGTGCATGCGTGCATGTGAGTGGGGGAGGGATAGAGGGAGAGAATCTCAAGCCGACTCCCCAGTGAGCACAGGTGGCAATGCAGTCTGGATCTCACTACCCTGAGATCATGACCTGAGCCAAAATCAAGAGTCAGACACTTAACCGACTGAGCCACCCAGTCTTTGCCCATATTGAACCCTTAAAGAAATGAAAATATTTTTCTCTAGTGTCAGTCAATACCTAATATTCTTCCTCATATGAAGCAGAATGGCACAGATAACATCAAAAGACATTCCACAGGAGTAAAACAATAAATCTGCAATACAGCAGACATGATCTTTAAACACAACTGGACTTGAGACAAATCTAACAAATGGCAGATTTCTGGGGGGTGGAAAATCCTCTCTTAAAATGCCTAAATTTAGTGTAAATCATTATAAACTGCTTATAAATTATTGATGTTAGCCCTAAAAAAATACTATTGATGGTTAATCGAATATATTAAAGCTAGAAGAATTCTTATAAATGTAAAACCTATTTGTTTCTTATACAAAATACTTGTTAAGTCAAAATATTCTGTGTTTTTTTAAATCATCATAAGAGTTCTGCCCTTTAAAAAGTAAAACTAGCTAATTCAGTTTTTCTTTTTAAAGAAGAAATATAACTAACTCCATAATGGTATAATATAAAAAGTTGTTAGATGATCCTTAGCCTTCATAAGTAGTATAAACTACACCTCAAAAAGAAACACACTGACATTTTTGTATTAATCTGAAAGACTAGAAGCTTCTGGGAAATAGCAATAGTTTGTAGTTGTTTTTTTATAGCAATAGTTTGTTAGAAAGAAAAAAAAGTATGGTACAAACTACTCTCAGAGGTCCCAAGAAGGAAAAAAAAAAAAATTTATTAGGTTAGGAATCCAAGATGACTTGGTGTAACTATGATTACAGAATTTGATGGTTAGAAATGAAGTCTTTTAAGGTCCAGCCTAAGGTCCTTATACCCAATCTGTAGACACAGAATAGTCACATCCCCAGAAACCAGGACATATCTCCAATCTGCATGAGTTTAATGAACCAGATAGATAATTGTATCACCAATATCTGCCCCTAGCCCATTTTCAGTGAGATGAATTTTCTTGCTCATGAGGTCCACGTGGAAAACAGCATGCTCAGAAATGGGGGTCTTCCCAGTGTGCTCTTTTCCCAGGACAGGAACTCGCCGAGGCCCCAACAGTGGATCATCAAATCTCATCAGCTTCACTTTAGAAAGGTCTATAGCAAAAAAAGATGATCAATATGAGCATTTAATTACAGTCACTGCCTCAAACCCATGCCTGAGCCTGACAATTCAAGCTTTAAACACACTGGTTGTTTATCTAAAAGATATTTTCATGAGATTATTAAATAAGACTCAATTTCAGAAAGCAGAGCTAAATCTAACAAATCCTCCTGTTAGCTTCTACCCAGACCAAAGAGGCAGAGATTCCATGTAACACCTCACCTTGAATTATAAACCACGAGGAAGGATTGAGTATATTTTTGACCATTATCCTATATGGTTTCTCAAATCACTTTTTATATGCTTCAATTAACCAATTTTCAAAATATCAGTAGGTCTAAAACTTCTTTCTCTTTCTTGTCTTGGTTCCTGGGATACATTAAAACTGCGAGAGTCGTAGCTTTTTTCAAAAGATACTTCTAGAGAAAGAATTACTACTCTAAGAAACAGCATTACCAGTTCCTTGTTTTGCTCCAAGGATGAAAAGTGTTGGTAGAGACTGGTGAGCTGGTGAGAGACAAGCTGGTGAGAGACAAGCTGGTGAGAGACAAGGAGAGACGGAGAAGGACGGGGAAAAGGGCACAGCTTTCTGAGTTTTGAGCTTCTGGATGCACTCCAACCCTGCCCTGCTTGAGATTTTCCTGATCTGCTCTTGTGCGAGCTGATAAGATGGCTCCTGGCAAAGAAAGCACTTGGCCCTTGAACAAATTTATGATCCAACAATCCTGCCAACAACTGAGCCTGAAAAAAAATTTATTTATTTCAGCAATTCTGAGGCATCCCGACATCAAATGCTTTTATTTTATACAGTAGAAAAACAACATAAGTGACTACAAATGCTGATTCTGGGTTTATATCTCACTCTACGTGTAGCATGGCTAGTTATACTTAACTCGATCCGCAGAAATAGAAGGTATTTTCTGAATTAGTTCGCACCCCTTTCTAAAGCAGATTGCTAGGTGGTCCATGAGCTACACTCCCTCATGCTGCCTTGAGAGTATGAAGCTTAGCATGAGAGGGATAAGAGATAAAAGCAGACATTAATGCAGCTGGTGGCTATGCCAGGAGTACAAGTTATCCAGGCATTATATTCTCTTTGGGAAACAAAGACTGAAAGACTGTACGTTTAGCGTAGGGATATTGAAGCTTACAGAATAATTATCCAAGACCACTATGAAGGCAAACCTGGCCAGACAGTCTTATTTGGGGGAAAAAATACAATTCATTTTAACAGCTATTACATTTCAACATGCACACTGGTGATACTAAATATTTTGCTATGGAAGCAGTGTGAAGTTCTGCCAGGAGATTTTATGCATAAGGCGTTTACTGCAGATCTGCACCTCCCCCCCTCGCTCTCTTTCTCTATCCTTCTCTCTCTCTCTCCCCATTCCTCTCTGAAACAGAACTCCCTCATCATTCCCATCAATTCTGAATCAAACTATTCAAAGAAGCCTTAATACTAAATCAGGCATCTAAGTGACAAAACATATTTGATGTTTCACCATGTAGCTCATTACTGCCAATAATTCTTGGAGCTTTCTTAGTGGTTTTACTCTCTTTTCTTATTGCAGACCTCTCTCATCATTGAAAATGCAGAAATTTAAGTCTGCAACTACGCAAGAATTAAGGCACGTAGAGAAAAGATGAGACTGACTGACAGTCCCTAGGGACTGATAATGTGAAATGCAGCCTTTCACCTCCATGTTATCAGTTCATATGCGGCATGGGCTGGGAGTGATTTAAAGTCATTATCATCAAATAGTTACTCAGTGGCCTTTGTGGAGAGAAATGATGGTTACACTCCAGTTCCTCCTGGACCTAGATCATAATCACCCTCAATGCAATTGGCACTAATTGGACGACTTACTGGCTACTGCAGCAAACAGAATGAGAAATATGTTACTGAATTTCACTCCCTTCCCGTCTCATACACTCAATATACTTAGCCCCCTTATATATCAAAGCATCCTGAGGGCTTTTGGAGAAGTCTCAAGGTTAGAGCTCTTCTGCAGATACTTGAAGGAGTATCAATTTCAAATTCCACCCTAACATTTCTATCCATTTTCGAAAATTCATAGCAGCTACGAACATCAAACTTAAGTACTTTATGATAATATTATTCACAGCTAGTATGACAAAGGATGTAAGAATTATGCCGGAAGCTTAGTGAGAAAAGATGAGATACAGAAAACACATTTCAGTACAATTCTGAAGAACCTCATCAGTCCTGTATCTGAGCATATTTAAAAGGGAGGCAGTTGTAACATTACAAAATACAATTTCCAATATAGGAAAACATCTTATTACATGCTATAACTTCATAATAATCCTACCCAGTGGGTCCACAGAACTATCTATTTTCTTTAAAAGCCACCACAATGTTCTTCAAAGATAAGAGTTCTACCTATTACAAAATCTTCTCATGACCGAATATATGCAATATAGAACAGCCAAATGGAAGGCCACAAGATGGCTTCCTTGTACGTTCATATTTCAAAGTTTCCAAATTCTGCTTTCTGTGGCCTGAAAGTTCTAAGAATGGCACTACCTCGTTTACCAAGAGAACATGATATATGTCTATAACAACATGGATGAACCTTGACATTTTGCTAAGCAAAATAAGCCACTTACTCACTGTTTCATGATGCCACTTATACAAGGTATCTAGAATAGTTGAATACAAAGAGACAGAAAGTAGAACAGTGGTTACCAGGGACTAGAGGGAGGGACAATGGGGAGGTGTTATTAAATGGGCACAGGGTTTCAGTGCGGGATGATGAAAAAGTTCTGGAGGTGAATAATGTGATGGTTGCACAACAATGTAAACGTATTTATACCACTGAACTGTACACTTAAGAAGGACTAAAATGGTTAATTTCATGTTACATGTATTTTACAATTTAAAAAAATGTTTACAAATGAAAAATCCCTAGCCCTAATATGCTGCTCCTACATAGCAAAACATGAGAGCATCCCTCCCGCTGACATGCCCTTCCCCCTTCCCCCTCCCCCTCCCAGGTATAACTTCCAAGGTCACATCCAAATGGTTATTTTCTCTGTGATTCATGCCTGATCACCACAGCTGGAAATAATCTCACCTTCTTCTGTGCTATCAACTTTATCTATATCTCCCTTACTGTACACAGCAGTTCCTCCTTAGATTGTGATCATGTACTTGAATAGCTCGGCCCTACTCTTTCACTAGATGCAGCCTCCTAATGAACAGTACTTTGTGGAGTCCCCAAAGCCTTAGTACATACGCAGGAGTCTCTACATATATACTACATACGCTATGTTGAGAGTCTCTCAAGAAATGTCCACAGAAGATGCATGAATGACCTCAAGAGAACAAAAAAATACCTGTAGAATGAATTCCAAAGGGCTATTTTAAGTCTTCTATGTTAATGTAATATTGCTGACCTGAATATAGTTCCATAAATTAGGTTACTGTCTCGGATTTCTAAATCTTTTCAGAAAATTTCTATACTGATAGAATGTGACCCAATCAACTCTTGATTGCCATCAAGAAAAGAGAGAGAATGCAAAACAGGGAATCTCAAGATTAAGTTGTCTTTATAATTTGGAAGAAAAATAATAAAGAGATACACTAATTCCCTTCACACCCCACTCAGCCTCAGACCTGGCTAAGTGATTTAAAAAAAAGAAGCTATAAATTATTATATTAAATCTAATCATGGAAGATCTAGACTTAATCTTGATAAGAAATTAAGATTATTTACATATTTTAGCTGGAAACACATTGTTTAGAAGAAAGAACACAAGCTTTGCAGTCAAAAAGACCTGAATTTGAATTCCAGCTCCAGGATACCTGAACGAAATCTCCCTTGTTATTTAGTCTTTCTGAGCTCCATGTCATCATCTGTAAAAGGGAATGAAAATACCCTCTCCATTTTCAGGAAGTTAAAGGATTAAATGGCTAATAAATGGCAGACACTCAACAAGTTCTACTGTTTCTCTTTTCCTTCCCCAGGAACAGACCTAGTAGGCAGGTTAGTTTAAAATATTAAGTACATGTGTGCCTTCAATCTAAAAACCTCTAAGAGATAGAAATTGCTTGTTACAATTTGAAAGCTAGATGGAGACTTAGAAAAATATCTAATCCACTATCCTCATTTTACTGAGAGATCAGTTTAGAGTTTAAGTGACATGGCTAAGTCACCAAGCTACACAGCCACAATGTCCCAAAGAGAAAACAGGTTTCCTGATTCAGAGTCTAGTATTCTTTGCACAACATGACACTGCTGTCCCTAAGCAGGCCAGCTACTCTTCTTTCTTCCCTCTGCTTAGAACCCATCCTAACCAACAAACTACTACCAAATGTGCATTTCAGGGAAACCACTTACCTTTGATTCCTCGGTCCATTTTCATTAAACGCCTGATTATAGAATCGCGGTTATCTCCTTGCCTGATTTCAATTTTGGTTGAGAAGTGGCCGTTGGATGGCTGGGGATTCACTAGGGAAACTGCCACACCAGGCTAGGAAAATAAAGAGAAAATGACTGTTATATGAAATTAAACTTGAATACTGCTGAGGGAGAGAAAATCTCTGCTCAATTTTTAATGCCCAATGAAAAATTTAATTCTGGTATTCTAAAATCAAGACCAAGGGATACTCAAATATAAAAGAGAAAATGTACAAAAGCTCATGCTTACAACCAAATGCCTAGATAAAAATGACTCTGAGTACATATATAAATACTGATGATGGATAATAACAGTAATTACATTTTCTCCTCTTCAACTCCCATCATTTATTGAATTTCTACTGTGTACCAGGCACTGTACTAAACAATTTATAGACATTATTCCTATATCCTGAAAGGTAGCTCTTTAAAACCCCTTTTCACAGATAAGAAGCTGAGAACCAGAAACATTAAAAAAAGTACTTCAAGGTCACATAGCCAATAAGAGGCAGAGCCAGAATTAAACTCAGTCATACGCCATACTATGTCCTACATTATATAAGCTATATAGTCAAAGACCCTGCTCATTATTTTAAGTGGAAAAAGTCAACTAAGTCTTATGAAAGACTTAAAGACATAGTAGCTTAATAGAACGTTTTAAAGTATCTCTAAAGAAACCTATCAGTGGGGCACCTCGGTGGCTCACTTGGTTAAGCACCCAACTCTTGATTTCGGCTCAGATTGTGATCTCGGGGTCGTGGGATGGAGACCCAGGTCAGGCTCTGTGCTCAGCGAGGAGTCTGCTTCTCTCTCTCTCCCTCTGTCCCTATCCCATTTGCGCATGCATGTGTGTGCGTACTCTGTCTCTAAAATAAACAAATCTTAGAAAAAAAAAAAAAAGAAAAGAAACATTTGTACAGGGAGCTCTATTTCATGTACCTATCCATGAGCTGAAGGCCTGCACTTTAAAAAGCCACCGTATTTTAATGTAATGAGAATATTCATAATACGATGATAAATTCAGCAGATATTCATGATCATGATTACCTCATTCTTTCAAAATAAGCTTTTCCTCTTTGTTGCATTTTCAATTAAATGTGGTAAAAGTAATAGGATACTTATAAGTCCTCCGCTTCTCAAGAAAAGTAGGGCATTTTATGGGTTCTCACAATTGCACTCCACTGGGCAATGGATTTTTTGAGACTAAATAAAGAGAATCTCCCAAAACTCCAAAATCTGCTTTTCTTCACCAATACTGGCCAAAAAATAAGGGGAAAAAAAAGCAATTCTAGTATAGCATAAGATGATTCATCAATCTGGTTTATGCCAGAAGTCAAAAAGTCTTGAATAACATTATCAAACCAAGACTCATCTAAAGTATGAAAGCTCCTCTTCACTGTTTCAGAAAAACCTTACATTTCCATTTCCAGTCTATTTTTTAATAAAAGTCAGGTTTTGACACAAAAATAAACTCAAAATGGATTAAGAACCTAAATGTGAGACCTGAAACCATAAAAATCCTTGAAGAGAGCAGAGCAGTAATTTCTCTGACATCAGCTGTAACAATATTTTTCTAGATATGTCTCCTGAGGCAAGGGAAACAAAAGCAAAAATAAGCTATTGGGACTACACCAAAATAGAAAGCTTCTGTACAGCAAAGGAAAGAACCAACAAAAACTAAAAGACAACTTATTGACTGTCATTTGCAAATGACATATCTGATAAAGGGTTAGTACCCAAAATATATAAAGAACTAATACAACTCAATACCAATAATAACCACAATTAAAAACACAAATAATCCAATTAAAAATGGGCAGAAGACATGAATAGATATGTTTCCAAAGAAAACATCCAGATGGCCAACAGATACATGAAAAGATGCTCATCACTCATCATCAGGGAAATGCAAATCAAAACCACAAAAAGATACTACCTCACACCTGTCAGAATGGCTAAAATCAACAACACAAGAAACAAGTATTGGTGAGGATGTGGAGAAAAAGGAACCCTTGTGCACTGTTGGTGGGACTGCAAACTGTTGCAGCAATTCTAGAAAACAGTACATAAGTTCCTCAGAAAGTTTAAAATCAAACTAACATATGACCCAGTGATTCCACTACTGGGTATTTACCCAAAGGAAATGAAAACGCTAATTCCAAAGGATATATACACTCCTATGTTCATTGCAGCATTATTTACAACAGCCAAATTATGGAAGCAGCCCGTGTCCATCAATTGATGAATGGATAAAGAAGATGTGTTATATACAGAATGGAATATTATTCAGCCATAAAAAAGAATGTCATCTTGCTATTTCCGACAACATGGATGGATCTAGAGAGTATAATATTAAGTGAAATAAGTCAGTTAGAGAAAGACAAATACCATATGATTTCACTCATGTGTGGTCTTTAAGAAACAAATGAACAAAGAAAAAAGAGACAAACCAAAAAAACAGACTTTTAACTATAGAGAACAAACTGATGATTGCCAGAGGGGAGATGGTGAGGGGATGGGTAGAAGAGGTGAAAGGTACTAAGAGTACATTTATCATGATGAGCCCTGAGTAATGTATAGCATTGCTGAATCACTATATTGTATATCCGAAACTAATACAACGCTATATGCTAACTATACTGGAATTAAAATTAAAAAAAAAAAATTCAGGTTTTAAAAATCATATTTTGATTTTAAACCCACAATAACATCCGATGCCACCCATAAGAGCAAAGGAAAGTGAGCATAGTGCCAACCAGGGAATTAGAAGAGCTCAAACCCAGCTTCATTCTAACAAATTATGTGGTCTAGACCAAAGCAATCACTTCACGTCTCTGCACCTCACTTTCTTCCATCTTTAAATGGTGGGCTTGGATGTAATATCTAAGGTCTCTTCTAGCTCTAAAATGCAATGATTCAGTGAGATTCTTTCAACTTACTTCTGTTCTAAAAACATTAAGTGGTTTCCCAGGACAGCAGTCTTCCCTGACTTTATCTTCTGCTTCGGAGGCAAACTTGACTTCTATGTGTTCTAGCTAAATAGGAGGGAAAATGAAAGTCATTAGTATCACTTAATATGATTGAAATTAATCATCACCTCATTTCCCCAAGGAGCAAAAACTAGGTTCTCCACTTAACACGAAATGATGTGTGCATTCTTCAGAAAACCAGCCAGGCACAGGACAGGACTGAGAGAGCACTCTGAAACTCAGGATCAAACGCTCCCATGGCATAACATTGTTTGAAGAGCAAGAGACTAAATCATTTACATGTCCATCAAAAAAAAAATTCTTTAATTAAAAGTTTTAAGAAAACAGTGTGCAATTTTATTATTTTCCATACAAACACTAAATGAAATCTATAATCAATTATTTGTCTCATAGTATTATTATTTACATAGTCATGTTCACCACTTTCTATAATGAAATCTGGCATCTATCTGCTGTATAAGAGAAAATGAGATCAGCATAAAAGGCTTCCGCTTGAATAAATAAAAGTTCGGAAATTTAGCATTTGAGAATAAAAGACTTCCGCTTAATTTTATTTTTTTATAAAAGACTTTCACTTAAATAAATGAAAAAACTCAGAAATGTAGCATACTGTATATGCCTGAATATAAGATGACCCTCAATAAAAGGGTCCCCATTGTCCCAGTAAAAAAATTCAAAAACTTTTTGGACCTCCAGGAATACATATGAACGTTTAGAAATATAAACAAAATAATTATCTACCAATACTTAGTAATTTATTTAACTCATTTATAATTATATGACATAAAATGCTTATTTAGAAATAACTTTCTTCCATTAATTACCATGTTTCATGGAACAATTTTTTTTTTTTTAAAGATTTTATTTATTTATTTGAGAGAGAGCACACAAGCAGGGGGAGGGGCAGAGGGAGAGGGAGAAGCAGGCTCCCCGCTGAGCAGGGAGCCCAATGTGGGACTCAATCCCAAGACCCCAGGATCATGACCTGAGCCAAAGGAAGACACTTAATCACTAAGCCACCCAAGCACCCCTTTCATGGAACAATTTCATTCAAAATCTAAACCTGCATTTTTTAAGTTAAGTGTCTTCATTATAACAAGAACCACTTTTTTGAGTCCTCTAACAGTTTCCTAGAGCAAATTATCTTCCCTTCTGCCTGAGTTATCTGAGAGACTGCATTTTTTAGAATCTATATAAAGTGATTGGGGCAGAAAAATGGAATGGGGAGAAACTCCCCAGAAAAGTCAAAGCTATCCGTAATGTTTTAGTTCTTGAGTTGAGTAGTAGATTCATGGGTGTTCATTACATTACTAACTTTAAAACAAAACAAAACAGGGTCAGGCATGGACCTATGATAATACCTCATGAACAAAGGATTCTAATTAAGTCAATTCTGTAAATCTGAGGTATAAACGAGAAGGGGGAAAAAAAGAAGCAATTCTTCCATAATATGAGAGATTTTATGTATAAAATAATTGATAAATGGAATACGATCACGCTATTTTTTCTTCCTGAAACTTGTATACCCACCCAATCTCTTTCCCTCCAAAAATATTTTTGACAAGTATATTTGGCAAAGATACTAAACATAGAAGATGTTCACAAAAAGCTTTATTATAAAACAAAAAGAACTGGATTATATTTACTATAGTTAACTAAATCCTTGGCCCATCCTACCTCAAGGGAATTGGTCAGGTAGACTACATTCTCCATCAGTACTGCCTGCTCATCAAATTCTAACTGCAAATCCAGAACACGAGGTCCCATCTTCTCCAGATTTTCCTAAGAGCCAAAACAGTTTTGAAAAATAAAAATCATATTAAGGATACGTTGAAAAGAATCCACTTCCTCCAAAGCAATCATTCTTCTCTCAACTGATAAAATCTTCAAATTTGAACAGCTAAAGGAAAGGCCTTGGACTCATGGTTTCCCTATCTATGCTTGCTTGTTAATGAAATTATTGGCTCAGAATAATTATCACTTGAAGTATGATAAGATTAAGGCAACACTGAAAAGACCGGAAGGACAAGGTTTTCATTTATAAAAGAAATATGAAAAAAAAAAAAAAAAAAAGAAATATGATTTTATCATTGTTTATTTAGAATGAATTAATATGCAAACCCAAAGAATTCACTGTGACAAGGAATCAAACAAATGTGCGGAAATAATCTCTTTAGGTAACCAAAAAGAAAAAAAAATTTTTTTAATTTTCTAAGATAACACATCTTTAAAGCTAATTCAGAGAAGAGTGCATTAATAATAAACACAAAATTTCTACAAATCAAAAAAAATTTTTAAGTCATATGGGTACTGAAATAATCCTGTGGCATGTGAAAAACAATTTATTCTTAATTTTCTTGAACATGAAACAAAGTATTTGCCAAAGAAAATGTGACCTTCGAGATCCAAGTTCATATGCACAAGTATAGCTAACTGCCTAGCATGCACTGCACTTACGTGAAAGTTACCTGACATGATTCCTAATATTCACTCTTCTCATTTACTGTCCAAGTTGTTTCTTTTCCTCTGAAAAAGTCCTAGAAGCCATTTTCTTATTCTCAGATTTACAAAACACTTTGCAAAGTTTCAAACTACTAATATGCCTAGCACATCCCCAATATTACTGAAAAAAATATATTACTACTGAACCAGACTAACACTGGTTGTCTAAAAGCCAACTCTTTTTTTTTTCTTTTTTTAAGATTTTATTTATTAATTTGACAGAGACAGCACAAGTAGGCAGAGCAGCAGGCAGAGGGAGAGGGAGAAGCAGGCTCCCCGCTGAGCCAGGAGCCCGACGTGGGGCTCGATCCCAGGACCCTGGGATCATGACCTGAGCTGAAGGCAGTCACTTAACCAACTGAGCCACCCAGGCGCCCCTAAAAGCCAACTCTTGAATCTAGTATCATTTAACTACAGAACTTTTCAAATCAGTTTCACTGGAATCTGTAAAGTACATCATCAAACTTAATTGCCTTTGCAATCAACAATGAAATATTTTGGGACAGCTGGATGGCTCAGTGGGTTAAACATCTGCCAGCTCAGCTCAGGTCATGATCTCAGGGTTCTGGGATCAAGTCCCGCATCAGGCTCCTTGCTCAGCGGGGAGCCTGCTTCTCCCTCTCCCTCTGCCCCTCCTCCCTGCTCATGCTCTCTCGCGCACGCTTTCTCTCTCCCTGACAAATAAATAAATAAAATCTTGAAAAAAAAACCCACCCCACAATGAGATATTTTGTTGAATCCACAAATTGACAATGAATCTGGCATTCTGACCAATGGCACTAGCTAAAGTAGGGAACCAATGAATTACGAGCATATCGGCAGATATATTATAACTTGATTGGTGTAAGTCAATCCAAGATTCTAAATTATTTCTGAAACTTCAAAGACCATAAGTCTCAGAGAGTTGATTCTAATCTAGGAGAGCAAAAAGGTTTTCCTAAGAATATAATCTACTCCATACAGGACAAGCTAAAAGTTTTGGTCACCGGCAGGCATCTATAGCTTAGAATAAGATTCAAGAATGAATCTAAACTACAAGAATAACCACTATGTTCCTAGCAGCCTGGAAGACCCACTAATTTACATTTTAAAAAAACATTCACTGAGCCTACTTTTTGAGAGAAAGTATTAAAGTGTGTTAAATATATTATTTCATTTACTCCTCACAGCACTCCTAAAATGTAGGTTCTATCAATTTCCTCATTTTATAGATGAAAAACAATGTGACCCAGAGAATTTAAGTGATTTGTCAAAGGTCTAAAAACTAAGAAGTGACAGACAAAAAGGATTTGGACCAAGATCTGTCTGACCCCAGAGCCTGAGATCTTAAGCAACATACAGCCTTCTTTCTGTTTCTCTAAGAAATCAAATAAATCTGTTATTTCTATGAAGAAAGCTGAGTCTAATGCAATGATTCTCAATGGGAGTGGTAGGGGGTGGGAGCAGATTATGTCCCCAGAGACATTTAGCAATGACTAGAGAATTTTTGGCTGTCACAACTTGAGCGGGTGAGGAGGACATTCTATTGGCATCTAGTGGGTAGAAGACAAAGACACTGCTAAACATCCTATAATGCACAGGGCAGCCTCCCACCAGAGAACTATCGGCCCACAATATCAATAGGACCACTGTTGAGAAACTCCGGTCTAACCACGATAAACAATGTTTATCCTGTTAAGCTAAACCTATACAAATGTAGTATCTTTGTTCCAGTAACAGGATCTAATAAAAACACCCTAATGTAAGCCAAAAGAATACGCCTCCCTGCCGAACAGAAAAGGAGGTAGAACATGAAGAGAATCATTTAGTGAGCAATTCCAAATCAGTTTTTCTTCCATAATGCATATTTCCAAATACTCAGCAATTTTACAGATAAACCCCCAAAATGATCACTCATTTCTCACAACTACTGATCAAAAAGACTATTTTTAGCAGATTTCCTGGGAGAGACTATACCCAAAGTTTTCCCGTTCCTTCCACTATCCTATCTAAAGAGTCCTAACTACATGAAGTCCACAGCTTACCTTAATCATGGCAACAAACGGCATCACTTTCTTCATGTATTTCTTCAACTCTGGCAAATTGCCCAGTTCACTAGCAATGACTTTGTTATCAGGCAATTTTCCACTGTTGGCCTAAAAAAAACATTGGGGAAGAATGTGGAGAAAAATATTTTAAAGATAACACATAATAGTAGATGTGCCTGTACGTAGGAAGTCAGCCAGACACAGAATGGTGGCCTTGACCAGTCTGCTGGAAAACAGTAGAAAAGGAAGCAACCCCACACATCCTGGGGAAGTGAAAGGTGAACGTGTAATATAGAAGGGAGTCTCCCATTCCCTCTAAAGTTAAAAGATACATGTTTTTTAGGGTAAAGGAGAAAACAGGTGCATCCTGCTGAATATTTAATTTTTCCTTACACTAAGAACACCTCCAGGATTGTAACATTAGATCTCACTGGGTGAGAAAACAAAACAGTCTTATAAAGATCTTGTTTGTCTCTAAACTTGTAAAAACACTTCACTAGTCATATCAAAATGAAAACTGCACTATTATACAAGATTTATAGAATGTCTGCTTTTGAATACTCTTCCTTATAAACTGTTACCACTAAGGTAGAAAAAAAAAAAAAGAGTCTCTGGCTATCCACCTGTTAAAAATAGTATCATTTCTATCTAGCCACAAATAAATGCCTGTATCATGTATCATTAATATGCACAGAGTCCCAAATGTGCTGCCTGAATTTAAATTCATTTCTGCAAACACAACTGTACCCTTCTACAGAGTGAGAAATGAAGCAAGTGGCTGTTTCAGAATTTGGGGTGACTTATTTTCTCCTTATTGTAAAAAGCATGGCATCAAAGCCAAAGGTTGGGAATGAATCTAAATGAAAAGTATTGTATAGTTAAGACTTCCAATAATACGTTTACTTTTAATTCTAACCTTTACTAAAGTACAGGGGGAAAATATTTCCTCCACTTGTCAATGTGCTGCTTTGAAATACATATGAAAGAGAAAAGAGGGTAGGAAACACTGCTCTTCCTTATACCACCAAAAAGGTGCCACATACAACATAAGAATATCTTCCTTGAAATAAGTCAAACAGAGAAAGACATGTATCATATGACCTCACTGATATGAGGAATTCTTAATCTCAGGAAACAAACTGAGGGTTGCTGGAGTGGGGGGTGGGGTGGGAGGGATGGGGTGACTGGGTGATAGACACTGGGGAGGGTATGTGCTCTGGTAAGCGCTGTGAATTGTGCAAGACTGTTGAATCTCAGATCTGTACCTCTGAAACAAATAATGCAATATATGTTAAGAAAAAAAAAAAGAAGAAGGTAGCAGGAGGGGAAGAATGAAGGGGGGGAAATCGGAGGGGTAGACGAACCATGAGAGATGATGGACTCTGAAAAACAAACTGAGGGTTCTAGAGGGGAGGGGGGCGGGAGGATGGGTTAGCCTGGTGATGGGTATTGAGGAGGGCACGTTCTGCATGGAGCACTGGGTGTTATGCACAAACAATGAATCATGGAACACTACATCTAAAACTAATGATGTAATGTATGGGGATTAACATAACAATAAAAAATTAAAAAAGAAAAAAAGAAAAGAATATCTTCCTTGATCATAAACTAACATTCTTTCAGTTCTTTTAGATGAAAACAAACAAAAATTTAAAAGAAAGCTGATCATTCCAAATAATGCCAGAAAATGATGTTGCTTTTAAACCATATATCTAGTCAATAATTACTAAATAAAACTGTAACTTCTAAAAGAATAGCAGTTTTTAATAAAAGATGCATTTTTAAATATCTGGGACATTACATTCTATATTTAGTTCTGACCACTTCCTTGAAAATGCTGTTATGAATATGTAACCCACTAAGGCATGATATCATTTTTCTACCTACCAAAGTGGCTTTTACTTATTTACTTGCCATACGTCAAAATCTGCAAGCAATTCTAAAGACTAAATTCTATTTTCTTTTTTTTTTTAAGATTTCATTTATTTATTTATTTGAGAGAGAGAGAGAGAGAAAGAGCATGAGAAGGGGGAGCTGCAGAGGGAGAGTGAGGGAGAAGCAGGCTCCCACTGAGCAAGAAGCCTGATGTGGGGCTTGATCCCAGGACCCTGGGATCATGACCTGAGTCGAAGGCAGACACTTAACCGACTGAGCACCCAGGTGCCCCTAAATTCTATTTCGATTATACACAATCAAATGAAGTAGCTTTCCACAAAAATAAGCTCACGAGGAATACAAAAACACTCTTCTCCTTCCATCAAATTTCCAAATGTAAAAGTTTTTCTGAGTATTTTTTAACTATGAAAATTTCTGAAACAAAATCTCAATAAAGTTCTCAAAAATCAAAGCTAAGGATTTTCCTTCAGTTATCACTTTATGTTTTGCCCATAATCACTGTATTTTCTCTCTCTCCTTCTCTTCTTTCAGTGCACCTTAACAATTTGTGTCTATGGATACCTCTTCTTAATAACATGAGCAAAAATTCCACAACATATACTTTGTTTCCATATTTTGAATGTGAAAGAAAAAAGGTAGATGGATTTTTTTCTTCAGGAAAACTTAGAACTATGCTTAAATATTGAGTTTCCTTTAAACACAACAATCATATTTAACAGCTATTTACCTGACAGAGCCAAAAACATTCAGCTCTCCATTTCTATAGGTAATTATTAAATTGACCATTTTGTTTTAAATCACTCAAAAGCCAAGCTTCAAATTTTTTGAAACATAATGAGGTGAAGGCTTCATGAATCCCAGTGTTCAAGTCAGAACAAACCCAAATGGCAAACTCAGTCCTTTTGCTTCATAATTTTAACCACATATGAGAAAGTCCCACACCTTTTAATTACATATGACTAGATCCACTATATTTTTGTATGAAAGTTTCAGAAATGATAAAAAAGACGGCAACTTTTCCCTCAGCAACCACTTAAGAGCCAGCACGGCTAACAAAAAACACTCCATGCCTAAGGGTAACTACACGAAGTTGCCTGTCTTCCTTCTCTCAGACACTACCAACATCCTAAAACAACAACAGCACAGGCAGGACACAACAACGCTGGGGGAACGTCTGCTGAGAGCATCACCTCGAAGTGATCACGCAGCACTGAAAGGGTGGTATGTTGCCAAGAAGGATAGTTCTTCGCCACATAGATGGTGCAATGTGAAGGTTTCTGAGGTGGCTGCTTGTCAGTCTTCTACAGGGCAAAAGAAAGGGAAAAAACATTTGATCACTCTTGTATACACCAAAAATGAAAGATCCCTCTCCCGGTATATACCACTATTGCTTTTAACATTAAGAAGCATACACATCCTCCAAAACTGCATTAGCAGTAAAGAGAGCCGGACACATTTGAATGATAGTGGTCTTAATTTTCATTACTAGTAAATGTTACCTGACTAATCACTTTAAAACAACAACCTTTAAAAAAAAAAAATGCCTTCACCTTCCCCTTAGCTGGCATCATATAGTTCTTGAGTCGCAATCTAAGGTCATGTGCTACTTCCATGAGATACTGTGAGGAACGTATCAAGGCTTCATCCACGGGACCTGCCAGAGGCCATGAAGCACTCATAATGGAGTCAGGCTTTAAGGAGAAAAAAAAAAAAAGTTCAGTGGGATTAAAGCCACACAACTATTTTATGGTTCTTGATTACAGTTCCATACCAAGGCTACCATCTGTAATTGCGCGCTCGGAGTTCAAACCTGACTACCCATAACACACTTCCACAGCCCCTGATCTAATGTTCCCTAGAATTCAAGCTGTGAAGTCTGACTCTACATTCTTAATTAGCATCCATTTGTACAAGTGTATTAATACCCACACACATATGCTCACTTTCAAAGAAAATTATGTAATGCTAATTTGCCTAAATTTAATCATTATTACATAAATTATATACACTCTCAGTTTTTATCCTATTAATACATACAGTATTGAAAGCATAGCTATTTGGTATATGCATCACGAGCACATTTTTACACTGTTCATGCGTTAAAAAATACAAAAGAGCCTGACTAATAAAGATGAAAAGAAATTATTAAACCAGCCAATCTGTTTATCTACAAGCCTAGGAGAAATAATTGCATTTATCCTCACAGTAAGGAGACTAATACAATATCCCTGAATATGCAGCCCTACATATGCCAGAAATTTTATATAAAACAAAAATATTTATGCAAATATACACTTCCATCTTTGTTTATAAGCTGCTCATAACAGCCGTTTATATCATTCTCAATATTTTCACCTTTTTAACAGTTGGAAAAACAGTATTAGTTATACATGTATTCAAATTAAATGTATTTTTTAAATATATTCAAATGTACTTTAACATTTCCTAACAAGAATTATGAGCTAAACAAAATGCAGTCACATGTTTTTAAAATACATCCACTGTGTGTATATAAATAAAGGCACACACACGATGTATCTGTCTAAAGAGGAGGTAGCTTCAGTTTAACCTGTTGTAATAATTACAAGATGATGAATCCAACATTATTCCTGAAATATTTTTTTCAGTCTTTTCTTCTTAAGTAACATTATTACTGTATTTATTTAATAAGGCCAAATCAAAACAGCCCACAACATCTTAACCACATACAGGTACCTTTCCCAGCAGCGTCCAGATGTGCTCACACAAATGTGGACAGAACGGAGCCAAGAGAAGTGTTTGAACTTCAATAAAGCGGAACACAAGGTCTCTGTGCATCCCTTCTATGGCCAATTCACGGTATTTATCTTTTGCAGCCTGTAAGATGTGAAATTATTTGCCATTTTTCTCCCCAAACTTCTTTAAAATAAAATTAAAAGAAAAAAATCCAGTGCCTCTATTTTAATGCATTTTTAAGCTTTTAGTCTTTCAAAAATTCCATAATGAATTCTCATAAAGGTTTTACTTCATTTTTTTTTAAGTGATCTCTACACCCAATGTGGGGCTCGAACCCACAACCTCGAGATCAAGTGTCAAAAGCTCTACCGACTGAGCCAGCCAGGTGCCCTGGTTTTACATTTTTAACAACTTGCAATTAAATGTTCATCAATCCTTGTCAAAGGATATTATGGTTTTATATTAATGATTCTCAAGAAAAATTTTTTAAAAAGACATTTTGTAACAGACATAGAAGTTGCACGTGTATTAAGGGCTGATGATACTCTGAACAGCCTATAAGAAAGATATTAAGTATCAAAAAGGCTATAAATAGGACACATTGCTATGTTCAGCACTTATCCTTATTTAACCACATCTATGAAAACCAAGTTACATAAATCCCAATGTGATATTTTACAAAACTGATTGAGGAAACCTACATTTTTAAGCCCTTGAACTGCCAAACTTAAGGAAACACTGACACCTTGTGGAAAACATCAGAAAATGCTTGATTTCAAACTAAAGGCAATTAGTTACAATTTTGCCTTTATCAATTTAAAAATGTTCTCCTGGGGGCACCTGGTGGCTCCGTTAAGTGTCTACCTTCAGCTCCGGTCATCATGATCCAGGGATCCTTGGATCGAGCCCCATGTCTGGCTCCCTGCTCAGGCGGGGAGCCTGCTTCTCCCTCCCCCTCTGCCTGCTGCTCCCCCTGCTTGTGCTCTCTCTCTGTCAAATGAATGGATAAAATCTTTGAAAAATAAAAAATAAAAAAATAAAAATAAGAATGTTCTCCTGGAAAATGTGGCTGATTTGTAGATTTAACCTCTTTATTAACTCATAGCTCAATTAGAAACAGAAATACTTAAATAAACACAATAGAGGATCAAAGAAAATTATTTAAAACCACAATCCACTGAAGAATTTAAAAATTGCGTGGCAATATTTTCAGTCTCCACTTTAGATTATAGCAGGAGGGAAAAAGGGTGAAATACATCATATCCACACTAACATATTTTATAACTACTAAAATAGCCTACCTGAAACTCAAAAAACCCTGTTTTCAAAGCTTCTTTAAACAGCATCTTTTCATAATTTTGATCTGTTTTTATAATTCCTGCATTCATCTCACTATAGAATAGGGAAAAAAAGATAACTGAGTTTAAATGCAAGTACACAAAGATATAAAAAACTGCCCCATATACTAGTGAACAGTAAAACAGGAACAACGCCTGAAACATTTAAGACCACTCAACCACAAACCCACTTAACTGCAACACAGTTAACGATGTCCTTGTCTAAAAATTTCTGGATGGAAACTTTATTAGGAAGCCCAAAATGCTAGCTTAACAAAGGTGGTCAGGTTTACTTGCTGCATTTTAAACAAGTGACATTGGATATTAAAAAAAATTTTCTCATGCTACCAAAGGCCTTTCATAATTTAGCCTAATCTGGCCCCAATGTGTCTGATCTCCTACTCTACCCTCCATATACTGTACCTCAAATAAATATCACTCTTTCCATGGCTTTCTCCTCTCCCTGTAAAAATCCATTTATTTTTCAAGAAACCCAGAATGCACATGCCATCTCCTGTAAATTCCCTCTATCCCTATAACTATACTTGTAATGGGTTCGATAAGTGTTTTCTTCTCCTGCTAAACTAGAGTGAAGGATCAAGTCCCATTCACCTTTGTAATGGGAATCAGTTCTTAAGATGGCTCCTGATACAAAGATGATGATAAATGTTTTTTAAAAGAAAAAAATTGCCATCTCTCTTTTTCTTCGAATCTACTTTTCATTTAACCATGCTGCCCTTCTCTAATGCAAGACAGCATGGTAAAATGGTTATGAGAAAGAAGCAAATTCATAACCCCCAACTGAAATCACTAGCTTTGAAGCATTTAATAAAATACTTAATTTTTCTAAGCTTCAATTTCTTTAACTATAAAATAGAGCAAATATCTTTATCATATAAGCTGTGAAGCTAAAATCAGATAATGGATGCAAAGCACTTAGCAGAGTACCTAGAACAAGTAAGCTTGCAATGAATAGTAGCTATTATTAACATCTAATTTATTTTAGGAGGGAAAAAAAAAAACTTAAAAGTGCAGGAGGACTAGGCAACTCTAAAGTACCACGGGCTGGAGTCGACAGATCACCTGGCAAAAACTCTATCATTGAAGGTGCTGGCAGGCCCACTTCTCAGACTGTCCCAGTTGGCCACCATTTCTTTCACCCACTCCAACCAGGTGTACAGACGGAGGATGCCTGCATCGGCCATGGCTTCCACAAAGTTAGCATCTTCAACGGTGTCACCGGCATCAGCCAGAGCCAAACGCATTCCTGGAGGAGGAGGACGACAATGAAGAAGAAGAAGACGAAGAAGAAATGTGGTTAGTGACTATCAACGATGGGTATACTTTGCAGTTGGGTATACTGCAAAACCTACATCGAAATTAAGAAATAGCAGATGCTTTAAACGACTGCCATGGATCAACAACAAAAATAAGAGCCACCAAAAGTAGGATCCACAATGTTGTTCAAATATGTGAATCACCTGTATTGATTTGCATACACTTAGCATCAATATATGTTTCTTCGCAGGCACATTGGTTGAGTTAATGAGGTAAAGTGGTCTTGAATGAAGGAGAGGAAGAAAATGATAAACTGGAAATACAGACCCCTATCAACATCTCAGCCTCATTTAGTGGCAGCAAAATATTGTATTTTAATGCATGAGAGAACACACTGGTGCCTTACATATACAAAAATACATTTTAATTTCTTCTTTCTAAAAGCAGATGCTCCTAAGTTTTCTAACAAAATTTTACTTTTCAACCAAAATCTTCCATTCTAAAATATTGAAAAAAACATTAAAAAGACCCTGATTAAATTACAAGACATCCTTCCAATGGAACACCGTATTGCTGCAAAAGAATGTGGAAAATTCTTTATGTATCAATATGGAGTGATCTCAAATATGAAGTGATAAGTGAAAAAGGAAAAGTTCAGAAGAGTATGTATTGTGGCACCATTTGTGCCTAAAAGGGGGGAGATGAGAACATGTAACATTAAGTTATGGATGCATTAAATATGCTTTCCAATATACAAGAAGCTCAAAACATTTCTTTTTATTTGAAATAATTTTATGCTTAAAGAAAAGGTGCAAAGACAGCAAGAGAATAGACATAAACCATTTAATGGGCTTCCCTAATGTTAACAACTTACATAACCATGGTTTCAAAACCAGAAGCTAACATTAGTACACCTATAGACCTTATTCAAATTTCACCGGTTTTTCTTCTAATACCCTATTTCTGTTGCAGGAGCCAATCCAGAAAACTACATTGCATTTAATCATTTTATCTTCTTGGTCTCCTCAAATCTGTGACAGTTCCTCAGTCTTTGTCTTTCATGACCTTGACATTTTTGATGAGTACTAGTCAGTTATTTAATAGAATTTCTCCAAACTTGGTTTGTCTGATTTTCCTCATGATTAGACTGAGCTTATGAACCTCTGGCAAGAATATCCCAAAAGTGATGCTGTGTGTCTTCTCAGGGCATCACTACCAGGGAGGTACATGATATTGATGTGACTTATTACTGGTGTTGCAAGCTTTCATCACTGAGGTAGTGTCTGTCAAGTTTTCTTGACTGTAAACTGTTTTTCTTTTTGTGATTAAAAAAATATCTTGGCAGAAATACTCTGAGAATATACAAACATCTTGTTTCTTCCAGAAACGTACACCCATTGATTTTGGCAATCATTGGCAGATCTTGCCTATAACAATTATTACTGTAATTTTTGCCTAATGGTGATTTTGTATTTCACTCAGTCTTTATACATTTATTAATATGAACTCTTCGGAAAGGAAGAGCTGCCCCTACTCCCCCACTTACTCATTTATTCAACTATTATTTAGATCCATATGGACTCACAAATATTCAACCTATTCACTGGGTTACAATCCAACACTATCAATTTATTTCTTAAATTGTTCTAGCTTGGATAATTGAGAGCTCCTTCCAGTTGGCTCCCGTACCTTTCTTTTTTCTTTTCACCTTAATCACCCAGTACTCATCACAATAAGCATATTCCTTAATCCACATCATCGTATTTTGCCCATCTCCCCACCCCCCTCCCCGCTGGTAACCATCAGTTTGTTCTCTATCGTTAAGAGTCTCTTATGGGGACACCTGAGTGGCTCAGTCAGTTAAGCATCTGCCTTCAGCTCAGGTCATGATCTCAGGGTCCTGGGATCGAGTCCCACATCAGGCTCTTTGCTCAGTGGGGAGTCTGCTTCTTCCTCTGCCCCTCCCCCTGCTCGTGCTCTAACAAATAAATAAATAAAATATTTGGGGTGCCTGGGTGGCTCAGTCGTTAAGCGTCTGCCTTCGGCTCAGGTCATGATCCCAGAGTCCTGGGATCAAGCCCCGCATCGGGCTCCCTGCTCAGCGGGAAGCCTGCTTCTCCCTCTCCCTCTGCTGCTCCCCCTGCTTGTGTTCTCTCTCTCGCTGTCAAATAAATAAATAAAATCTTTAAAAAAAAAAAAAGTCTCTTATGGCTTCTCTCCCTCTCTCTCTCCCTTTTTCCACCGCCTCCTCCCCCACCATATATTCATCTGTTTTGTTTTTTAAATTCCACATGAATGAAATCATATGGTATTTGTCTTTCTCTGACTTACTTCACTTCATATTATACTCTCTAGCTCCATCCATGTGGTTGCAAATGGCAAGATTTCATTCTTTTTATGGCTGAATAATATTCCAGTGTGCATGAGTGTGTGTGTGTGTATACATACCACATCTTCTTTATCTATTCATCAATCGATGGACACTTGAACTGTTACCGTATCTTGACTATTATAAACAATGCTGCTATAAACATAGGGGTGCATGTATCTCTTTGAATTTAGTGTTTTTGTGTTTTTTGGGTAAAAGCCCAGTAATACAATTACTGGATCATAAGGTAGTTCAATTTTTAACTTGTTGAGGAACCTCCATAGTATTTTCCACAGTGGCTGCACCACTTTCCATTCCCACCAACAGGGCACAAGCCTTCCTTTTTCTCCACATCCTCACCAACACCTGTTGTTCCTTGTGTTGTTGATTTTAGCCATTTCTTTGGGTAGCAGAGATATTCTAAAAACATTTGTTCTTCCGGGGCACCTGGGTGGCTCAGTCGTTAAGCATCTGCCTTCGGCTCAGGTCATGATCCCAGGGTCCTGGGATCGAGCCCCGCATCGGGCTTCCTACTCTGCAGGAAGCCTGCTTCTCCCTCTTCCACTCCCCCTGCTTGTGTTCCCTCTCTCGCTGTGTCTCTCTCTGTCAAATAAATAAATAAAATTAAAAAAAAAAATTTGTTCTTCCAATCCATGAGCATGGAATATCTTTCCATTTCCTTCTGAGATCTTCAATTTCCTTCATCAGTGTTTTATAGTTTTCAGAGTACAGGTCTTCCACCTCTTTGGTTAGGTTTATTCCTAGGTTTCTTATTATTTTGGATGCAATTGTAAATGAGATTGTTTTCTTAACTTCTCTTCCTGCTGGCTCATTACTGGTATATAGAAACACAACAGACTTCTGTAGATATATTTTGTATCCTGAGACTTTACTTAATTCGTGTATCAGTTCTAGCAGTTTTTTGGTGGAGTCTTTCAGGTTGTCTATATACAGTACCATATCATCTGCAAGTTGTCTGACTGCTGTGGATAGGACTTCCAGTACTATATTGAATAAAAGTGGTGAGTGTGGACATCCTTGTATTGATTCTGACCTTACGGGGAAAGGCTCTCGGCTTTTCACCATTAAGGATGATGTTAGCTGTGGATTTTTCATTTAAGGCCTTTATTATGTTGAGGTATGTTCCCTCTAAACCTACTTTGTTTAAGGTTTTTATCATGAATGGATGTTGTACTTTGTCAGATGCTTTTTCTGCATCTACTGAAACAATCATATGGTTATCCTTTCTCTTACTGGTATGATGTATCATGTTTATTGATTTGTGAATACTGAACCACCCGTGCAACCCAGGAATAAATCCCACTTGATCATGGTGAATGATTTTTTTTTTTTAATATATTGTTGGAGTCAGTTTGCTAATATTTCGTTGAGGATTTCTGCATCTCTATTTATCAGAGATACTGGCCTTTCTTGCTCTTTTTGTGGTGTCTTTATCTGGTTTTGGTATCAGGCTAATGTTGGCCTTATAGAATAAATGTGGAAGATCTTCTGCCTTTTCTATTTTTCAGAATAGTATGGGAAGAGGGGCACCTGGGTGGCTCAGTCAGTTAAGTGGCTGCCTTCAGGTCACGTCATAATCCCAAGGTCCTGGAATCGAGCCCCACATCAGGCTTCCTGCTCAGCAGGAAGCCTGCTTCTCCCTCTCCCACTCCCCCTGCTTGTGTTCCCTCTCTGTCTCTCTCTCTGTCAAATAAATAAATAAAATCTTTAAAAAAAAAAAAATAGTATAAGAAGAATAGGTATTAACTCTTCTTTAAATGTTTGGTGGGAGGGGCGCCTGGCTGGCTCAGTCGGTGGAGCATGCGCCTCTTGATCTCAGGATTGTGAGTTTGAGCTCCACATTCGGTATAGAGATCGCTTAAAAATAAAATCAATCAATCAATCAATATTTGGTAGAATTCACCCATGAAGACATCTGGTCCTGGACTTATGTTTGTTGGGAGTTTTTTTATTATGGATTCAATTTCTTGGCTGGTAATCGATCTATTCAAATTTTCTATTTCTTCCTGTTTCAGTTTTGGGAGGTTATACGTTTGTAGGAATTTATCCATTTCTTTTAGGTTGTCCAATTTGTTGGCATAGAGTTTTTCATAATATTCTAATTTTTTGTGATGTTTGTTGTTATTTCTCCTCTCTCACTTGCGATTTTATTTATTTGGGCCTTTTCTCTTTTTTTCTTGATGAGTCTGACTATAGGTTTATCAATTTTATTGATTTTTTTCAAATAATTAGCTCCTGGTTTCATTGATCTGTTCTATTGTTTTTTAGTTTCTCTATCATTTATTTCTACTCTAATCTTTATTATTTCCTTCCTTCTGCTGGTTTTAGGGTTAGTTTGTTGTTCTTTTTCTGGCTCCTTTAGGTATAAGGTCAAGTTGTTTATGTGAGATTTTTCTTGCTTCTTGAGGTAGGCCTGTACTGCTATAAATTTCCCTCTTAGAACTGCTTTTGCTTTGTCCCAAAGGTTTTGAACCGTTGTTTTCATTTTCATTTGTTTCCATGTACTTTTTTATTTCTTCTTTTATTTCCTAGTTGACACACTCATTGTTTAGTAGCATGTTATTTAACCTCCATGTATCTGTGGTCTTTCCAGGTTTTATTCTTGTTCTGTTTTGTTTTTTTTAAAGATTTTATTTATTTATTTGAGAGAGAGAGAGAATGAGAGACAGAGAGCACGAGAGGGAAGAGGGTCAGAGGGAGAAGCAGACCCGGCGCTGAGCAGGGAGCCCGATGTGGGACTCGATCCCGGGACTCCAGGATCATGACCTCAGCCGAAGGCAGTCGCTTAACCAACTGAGCCACCCAGGCGCCCCAGGTTTTTTTCTTGTAATTGACTTCTGGCTTTGACTTCTGACTTTCAGAGCATTGTGGTCAGAAAAGATGCATGGTATGACTTCAATCTTTTTAAATTTGTTGAGGCTTTTTTTGTGGCCTAATATGTGATCTATTCTGGAGAATGTTCCATGTGTACTTGAAAAGAATGTGTATTGTGCTGCTTTAGAACAGAATGTTCTGAACATATCTGTTAAATCCATCCATTCCAGTGTGTCATTCAAAGCCATTGTTTCCTTGTTGATTTTCTGTTTAGATGATCTGTCCATTGATGTAAGTGGGTGTGAAAGTCCCCTACTATTATAGCATTATTATCAATTAGTTCCTTTATGTTTGTTACTAGCTTTTTATGTATTTGGGTGCATATTTACAATTCTTACATTTTCTTGTTGGACTGTCCCCTTTATTATTATATGGTATCCTTCTTTAACTCTTGTTATAGTCTTTGTTTTAAAATCTATTTTGTCCATATAAGAATTGCTACTCTGGCTTTCCTTTGACATCCATTTGCATGACATATGTTTCTCCATCCCCTCACTTTCAATCTGCAGGTGTCTTTAGGTCTAAAATGAGTCTCTTGTAAGAGCACCTGCCTGGCTCTGTTGGTGGAGCATGCAACTCTTGATCTCAGGGTTGTGAGTTCGAGCCCCATGTTGGGCGTCGAGATTATTTAAAAATACAAACGTTATTACATTTGATGGAGCCACTGAGTTTCCTAAGTCTATTCTCATTTTGCATAATTCTTTTCTCCTCTTTTGTTCAGTTTGATTACTTTCCATTACTCTGTCTTCTAGGTCATTAATTCATTCTTCTGCTTCTTCTAGCCTGCTGTTCATTCCATCAAGCATCTTTCTCATTTTGTCTACTGAGCCTTTTTCTCTGTTATGGTATTCCTTATCTCTGTGTTAACGGTCTCAGGGATGTCCTCCACTCTTTTCTCAAGTCCAGTGAGTATCCTTATGATCACTGCTTCAAATTCTCTATCAGGCATGTGACTTTTATCTGTTTCACTTAGATCTCCAGCCATGGCTTTGTCCTGTTCCTTCATTTGGAACAAATTTCTCTGTCTTCTCATTTTGTCTAAATCTCTGTGCCTATTTCTGTGTGTTAGGAAAGTCAGCTATGTCTCCTGTTCTTGAGGGTGATGGCCTTATGAAGATGTTCTGTAGTGCCCTACTGTGTAGTATCCCCTGTTCCCCAGGGCCTGGTGCTCCTAGGAGTGTCTCCAATGTGCTGCATGTGCCGTTTTGTCCTGGCCACTTTATCCTTCAGGCCAGTGGTCTGCAAAGCCTCTCTTTGCTTGTTGTGGGCAGTGTTTGGTCCCTGGCCTCAAAGTGGTGGCATTTTAAATAGGTGTGCTCTGATCTGCTTGTGAAATGAGATCTGTCGCTGCCAGAACCAAGGACACATCAAACTCTTAGGGTGAGAAACACAGTGTGGGCAGGGGTTTGAGCTGGTCTTCTGGGGAAGGGAGCCTGCCAGGCTGGCTTGACTGAGGCAAGCATGACTGGGAGGGGTAGTTTTACCAGAGCATGGAGGGGTGGGGCTTGGTGTAAGCAAGTTAGGTGGCAAGTGTCAGCACTGTGCTGCTTCCTGCAGGTGGCCCTATGCATATGCTAAGGGGTGGGGAAGGGAATCGGCACCTGCCAATTCCTTTGCTCCTGGAAGGGTTTCTCTGTGAACACTGCCTCTCTGTGACATGCAACTAACCTCCCCACTGTGTGCCCCAGGCACTCTTCAGATCACTTTCCATTCTATATGTCTACACCATGTTTGCTAGCCTTCTCTCCAAGAGCAGCCCCAATGTGCTCTGAGCTCTCCCAGAGCCAAGCACAGTGACCTTTAAAACTCCAGGCTTTAAGCTCCATTGGTTTCAAGAACTCATGAAATTTTGGCCCTCTCACTTTCCAAGCCAATTGCTATGGGGATTTGTTTTCCCTGTGCACTCCCCTGTGTACTAGTTTGTCTCTTGCCCTTCTCTGCAACTGTGCCTACCTACCTCCCCACCCCCTGTCAGTGGCCATGACCTGTTTCTCTCCCAAACCACATCTCTGCACTTCCTACCTTCTTCAGTATACCCTCTCCACTGTCTTTAGTTGTGGAGTTTGTTCTGCTAGTCTTCAGACAGATTTCTGGGGTATTTAGGATGATTTGGTAATTATCTACTTGTATGCATGGGACAAGGCAAGCCTAGGGTCCTCCTCCTACTCTGCCACAATCTTCTGTCTTAAATAAATCTGTGTCCTTGCAAATGTCCTCATCCTTACTGAAACATTTCCTTATTCTCTGGCACCCTAAGATGCTTCATGCTCATCTTGTATTTTTCCTACTCCAGCCCGCCAATCAATCACTTCTCCCAGGCACCCAAGTTCCATTTATTGGAGAATGGTATTTAGAAACCAAGATCTAAATGCCAGGTGTGTCCCTGCTACTAGTGTGTCACTGCTCATAAGCCCTCTCAGCAGACACGGCTAGGGAAATGTATGCACGTATACTAACCTACCATATACAGCTACGTTTTTTTTTTTACTTTTTTTTTTTTTTATCCTCTGAGCCATGTCAAGATTGTTATTATCACCAACACAATAGTCATTTAATAGAAAAACTGAAAAGTCTGCGGCATTTCTTCTTGCTCCTTTCAGTGAGTGTTATTCTTTTCGGTCCCCCCGCCCCCTATGCTGGCCCCCGCCACAGTATTTTTTGTTATTTCTCATTACACCTTGTAACTAATTATTGTTATACAATATCTCTTTTTATTACTCTCAGTCTTTATTTTATTTTATTTTTTAGATTTTATTTATTTATCTGACAGAGAGAGCAAGAGAGCACAAGCAGGGGGAAAAGTAGAGGGAGAGGGAGAAGCAGGCTCCCCGCCAAGCAGGGAGCCCGATGCAGGGCTTGAACCCCCGACCCTGGGATCATGACCTGAGCCAAAGGCAGACGCTTAACCATCTGAGCCACCCAGGCGCCCCTACATCTACATTGTTTTTACATCATTCTGTCTGTATATAAAATTAAAACCATTGGAAATTGCCAATTTCAATCCAACAACACAGGGTACATTCTAGCATTCCCCCTTTATTATCTGTATCTTTTTTAATAGTGAGCTTTCATCTACAATAAATTTATTTGTTCAATCCCAGTCCACACATAAAATTAGTTTCAGAATTGCTAACCTACACCTCATGTAAGAAATAGTTTTACTAATTACAGTATTTGTGTGTAGTTCTTTTTGGCTTACAGCGTCCAGTCAAAACACTGTTTCTCAAAGTTAGTTAGGTTAGTTCTTTCCCAATCCCTTCAGCATGGCCTCAAACTGTGCTAAGCCAAGATCCATGGAAAGACATGCCATGAGGACCAAAGCAATGAATGGTTCCTTCAGATCAGACAGTGCATTTCTTCCCTGGACAAAGTAATGATGAAATCAGTACTGAGGCCAAGGAGAAAATATTTCTTGAAAAAAACAAATGACCCCAGGTTCAAGTCACCTATATTTATATCAAGTATGAAGGAAATTGGAAAACCTTCATAGTCAACATCTCTACAAACCAACTCTTTAATCTTACAAGTAGTAAGAAATTAGAAACAAGCCAGGTAGCAATTACAGTGAGTTTCTTTTTAAAAAAGACTCTAACAATCTTAGCTTGAATTTGTTCCTAAACAGATCAACATCAGCAATTCTTACATTGTTTATACACAAAAGAAAATGTATTTTCAAGTACTGGAAAAAGCAAAGAAAAAAGCAGTAAAACCGAAACAATAATTTTAACTTGCCTTCTATAATCTGAAAAGAATCAGACCCTATATAATAGCAATAATACTCACCATCGGCTGAAAATTTGTCAATCGCTTGGGTCAAGGTGAGGAAGTTGCCTGTGGACTTCGACATCTGAAACAGAAAGTCAATGATCAGGCATTATTAAGAATATATATAAATAAAATAAACCAAATCAGCCAAATCAAAGTAAGTAAGTTAGCCACAATCAAATAAAGACAAAAAAAAAAAATTAGAGGGGGAAAGCAAAAGATATCTTGCACTAATTTTACAGAGGTGGAAACTGAAATCCAGTTAATAGAGTGACTTATCTAGGTCACTCAGCTAGGCAGGGACGGAGCTAGGACAGGTCTCAAGTCTGATACTCAATGCACTACTCTTTCCAGTAGGCCATACTGCCCCCTAGGAATCGGTTTAGACATGCATAATGATTCCACAATATCTCTGGAACATTACAGCTGGTCATAAAGAAGAGCTTTGGAGCAATGAGAATCATTCAGAAATGAATGGACTAGCATATGACATCAGAGTTAGGGTTTTAGGGAACTTCGCTGGCTTCACAACAAGTGGTTGTTTCAAGTTGTGCTCTACCTAAGGACACCGCATTTAAGGATGCACTGTGCACGGCCTGCCAATCTTTACTATTTAAGGATTTGCTGTCTTTGGGGCACCTGGGTGGCTCAGTCGGGTAAGGGTCTGCCTTCAGTTCAGGTCATGATCCCGGGGACCTGGGACCGAATCCCACATTGGGCTCCCTGCTCAGCAGGGAATCTGCTTCTCCTTCTCCCTCTGCCTCTCCCCCTGCATGTGCTCTCTTGCTCTCTCTCACTTGCTCTCCTGGTCTGTCTCTCAAATAAATAAATAAAATCTTTAAAAAGAAAAGAATTTGTTGTCTTTATCAGAACTTTGCTGATACCAAAGAGAGGTGATAATCCAGTCTTCTACTACATGGCAATAAAGTATCTAGTTCTAATAAAATCAGTACAATGTATAGTACAACAACGTTGAGACCAAAGAAAATGCCACGTTATAACACAATTTATATTTATATACACACATACACATATATACAAACATGAAAATGTATATATATAGTGCTACTTTGCCTTACAAAGTAAAAAATGAGTTTGATAACCAAAAGTCCTTGTTGATCTAAAAAATCTATAAAAGAGCCCATGCTTCTAATCAAAGAGCTGTTTTTCAGTCTAATATAGAGATTTTTTTTTTTAAAGATTTTTATTTATTTGACAGAGAGAGAGAACACAAGCAGGCAGAGCAGCAGGCAGAGAAAGAGGGAGAAGCAGGCTCCCCGCCGAGCAGGGAGCCCGATGCGGGGCTCGATCCCAGGACCCTGGGATCATGACCTGAGCCAAAGGCAGACGCCTAACCGACTGAGCCACCCAGGCACCCCCAATATAGAGATTATTTTAAATGCGGGCGCCTGGGTGGCTCAGTCGTTAAGGCGTCTGCCCTCGGCTCAGGTCATGATCCCAGGGTCCTGGGATCGAGCCCCGCATCGGGCTCCCTGCTCGGCGGGGAGCCTGCTTCTCCCTCTCCCACTCCCCCTGCTTGTGTTCCCTCTCTCGCTGTGTCTCTCTCTGTCAAATAAATAAATAAAATCTTTAAAAAAAAAAAGAGAGATTATTTTAAATGAACTTTTTTATTCCTTTTCAATATTAGGGCGCCAGTTAAAAATGATATTTCATTTTGCAATTCATACCATCTGCTATTTGTTTAAATCTATACCTATTTTCTGGGCGCCTGGGTGGCTCAGTTGGTTAAGCGACTGCCTTTGACTCAGGTCATGATCCTGGAGCCCCTGGATTGAGTCCCACATCGGGCTCCCTGCTCGGCAGGGAGTCTGCTTCTCCCTCTGACCCTCCCCCCTCTCATGTGCTCTCTCTCATTCTCTCTCTCTCAAATAAATAAATATAATATTTAAAAAAATAAAAATAAAATAAATCTACACCTATTTCCATTATGACAGATATTTATAGCAAAGAATACTCTTTTCCAATTAATATTCCATCATTTGTAGCAAAATTCACTGATTGTAACAAAATCAACTTGCTACAAATATTATCACTAAGAAATAAATAACAAAGCAATTTTCAGTTTAGGTGAGGAGGGGTACCCTTTTCAAATGTGCACAAAAGCATCACAGGGTAAGCAAGGGCTTTGTCATGAGGTTTGAAGACATTGATTAATGAGATAAAGTCTTACATAGCCTATGAAAAATCATATATATTAGTAGTTTTAACAATACCGGAAGCAGTAGTAGTATAGAGAGATATATAGTACACTGCCTGGGAAGAAGCATTAAATAACAGTTAAGAATCCAACAAATTCCAAAGTTCTATTATTTTAATTCAGTGGCTGACCACAGTATAGAACAAATCCCACCAAATTATTTTCTCAACTTAATGAGAAAGATATTCTAGGGTCACAATGCTAGGATTTTTATATTTCTTATCTCTCTCCCTCTCTCTCTCCTCCAGTCACAATTTGTGTCACCTTCTATCATTCTAAATACAAATGTTAAAATAGGTAAGTTTTCCCAGTCCCTCCCCTCAGTTAATACTATTTACTCCAATCACTCCCCAATTTATGCTGGTAGTCTTGAACATTTTAAATGGAAGATTAACACTGATTTTTATCCTCTTCATTTCTTTAAAAAGTACAACTTCTGAGGAGCCTAGGTGGCTCAGTTGGTTGGGCGACTGCCTTCAGCTCAGGTGACAATCCTGGAGTCCCAGGATCAAGTCCCGCATCGGGCTCCCTGCTCATCAGGGAGTCTGCTTCTTCCTCTGACTCTCCGCCATCTCATGCTCTCGCTCTCTCATTCTCTCTCAAATAAATAAATAAAATCTTAAAAAAAAAAAAAGTACAACTTCTTACATCTGAAAAGTTTTCTGCAGAATTTTAAACTTTCTTACCTTCTCAGAGTTGAGGAGGAGATGTCCATTTGCTCTCACAGCAGCAGGCCATTTGTCACTTTATAGGTAAATGTTTAAAGACAGAAAACAAAACTTTAAGGTTCAAGTTTAAGCTTAAAAAGTTGAGGTAAATGCTGAAAGATTTATAACAGTCTGCTAAGACAAATGTTCAAATGTACTGAGTCCTGCTCATAACAGGAAACAAATGAAAACAAGAAGTGTCCATTAGTAAAGGCCTGGTTACATAGGCATACAATGAAATACTATGTAATTCATTCAGGCAGGGCTAGATGTGTGAATATAAATAGATCTTAGAAACATTACATGGGGAAAAAAAGTGTCTACAATGTGGCATCTTTGTATAATTAAAAAAAAAAAATAAGCATGGGGCGCCTGGCTGGCTCAGTCAGAAGAGCATGACTCTTGCTCTTGGGGTCGTGAGTTCGAGGCCCACGCTGGGGTAGAGATTACTTAAATAAATAATCTGATGCTGGTTTTTTTCAGAAACATGTCATCCAGAAGAAATCATAAGAAAGCAGTGGCAGGGATTACCTATGGGAAGTAGAGTGATGTGGGGGCATGGGGCCAAAGTTCCCTTTTTACTTTTTTCTTTTATGACCTGTTCGAATTTTTGAACTATGTATGTACCACTCATTCATTCTAGCAATGAGATTATGCGAGGATAGTGGTTGGGAACAAGAGTCCTGAGCCAGACTGCATCCTTATTCTGCCATTGCTGGGTAACTCAGGGTGAATTATTTGAGCTCTCTATGCCTCAGTAAGGTTTCTTGTCTGTAAAACGAGGATATTATAGACCTTCCTCGAAAAGTTGTAATGAAAATTAAATGAGTTGTTGTGATTAGAACAGTGCCTGGTGTTACTGATCATTATGACTTACAAGTACCTGATGTTATTACTTACCTATAATTTGTAAAATCTAATACATGTCAAAAACTTGATGCAAAGGGATGAAGCCTCAACCATATTACCAACAAGTACTTCTGAGATACCCAATTTCTCCGAAAAATACATTTTAAACAATAACAACAAAAGAATCGGATAACAAGAACCACATCAGATTTATTCTATTCCTCTACTTTGAAATCTTCCTTTTATTCTTGAGAAAGAAAATGTAATCTCATTCTAAATACAGGAAGTCACATGAGATTGTTTTGGTGATAGGCAATGAAATTTGAACAGAGGGAGGGGTCTATTTTATAGGCTACTTGAGAGACTGGAAGGAAAGGCACAGAGACATATCTGGGTCAAGAGGGAAGATGATAGAAGGATTACTTTTGAGCACACAGGATTAAAAATGCTGCTTAGATTCAGACTCTAGTCAAAATACCACTACCAGGGACACCTGGGTGGCTCAGTCAATTAGGTGTCCAACTCTTGGTTTCGGCTCAGGTCATGATCTCAGGCATCTCACGGGATCAAACGCTGTGTCAGGCTCCATGCTGGATGTGGAGCCTGTTTAACATTCTTTCACGTCCTCTCCCTCTGCCCCTCCCCTCCATGCTCTCTCAAAAAAAAAAAAAAAAAGAAAAAAAAGAATACCGCTACCAACTAATGCTGTAACCTTGGGGCTCTGAGCTCTAAAGGGATGTTTCCTTCCAATTCTAATGTTCTAGGCTCTGTCTTAAATCACCTTTATTTCTGTACCTAAGAGGTCAGAGTCACAAAACACGTCAAATAAAGTACTGAAAGGCTGTCAAGGTATGAAATGTGACGTGCTTTGGTGAGCCCAAAGTAAGTATGAGGATTTCTAGATGTAACAGATAGGAGAAGGTGTGCTTTCTGCTTCAGTATACATTTAACAGAAGAAAAAGAAGGCAACTGGCAAACCTAACTATACCCTGCATAGTAACTTTTTAAATATTTGAAGCCGCAAGGCATAAATTTAATCTACAGCCTTTTTAGCACTCACCTTTGTTCTGGCCACATAGCCACATGATTATAAAGGTAAAATGAGAGATGATTTGGAACAAGATCCTTGCCAGACACTCGGAGATCCACAGGATACCAGAACTCAAATTCCTGCTTTAACTGATCTAATTTTTCCTTTGGGATCTGAGTCTTAGGAAATGGAGCCTCCCTGAAGAAAACATAATCCCAAACCTCCTTGGTCATCTGTTGCGGTCTGTATTAAAAATAAAACAAACAACAACAAAATATATAGGTAATTTCTTTGAAAGAATTAATATTTTCATCTAATCATGAAGTAGGAATCTCTCTCTTAATATAGTTACACTAACAAATGATGACAATAGACTCAGATAAGAATGAAGAATGGTAACAACAGGAGAGGGACTATTTATTACTTTTTCTCAGTGTAGCAGCAAAAAAATGAAAACATCGTAACAAAATTCTGCTAAATGAATTCTTATGAAAACTAAATAATAAAAAAAAAAGAACTTTCAGTGTGTAAATCAAAAGATCCTATCCCTTGCTAACAAACTACACTCCTTTGCCTCATCCATTTACCAACCTGATGCCCAGCGGAGACTCTGCCTGTCCACGCAAGTCCCCCCCCTGCAGCAGGTGTGCAACTGTGTAAAATGCCATGTAAATAGTGGAATCAGAGAGTGATTCGATCAGCCACTGCTCATCCCAGGGCAGACGAGTACCTGCAAGATAAAAAGAAAAACATCAATGCATGAGGAACTCGAGAGACACTTCATCTAGAGAATCCACATTTTCAAAGCATACAGCATTTACAAAGCTCCTTATTTTAAGAAGGTCTTAAATGTGCTTGAATACTTAATAAAATAGACTGGTAAATAAAAAACCAAATGGCTAAAGCACTAGAAACTTTCTATTAAAAAAAAAATCCATAAAGTTATGTGGGTCATACTTCTACCACCAGGTAGATGGTAGGGCATCACCTCTTAGTTCCCTTCACCCTCTAACTGAAGCCTCTCACTTCCAATTCAGAAAAATAATACAAAAGAGGGAGAAAAGGTAAAAGTGCTAATTTGCCATGTAATTGGCAAAGTCATTCAAACAGAAGAATTTGAAGTATACATTACCTAAACCATAAGTTCTCGAGCAAGCATGCTCTTGTAGCCAACCTAAGGTAGCTTCAAAATTCCTCCTGGTCTCCTCACAGAATCTGGAGAGAGTGAAAGATAAAGTGCCTTCCTTCACATTCAGTATCTTCCACATTTCTCATCTCCTCTCCCTTCCCTCATCACTTTTTCCCTTCTTACGTTTCCAGTCCCTTCAAGCACTGGGATGCCTGTTTTTTCCAGTTCTCTTCTCCATAATCCAAGTACCTTGGGAGTGAAAAGATTGATTAAAAAAAAAATAAAAGTCAAAAGGATAAGTAAAGTGACTGAAGGAAATTTCTTTCTGTAAGAGAGACTAACCACTGATCACACAGGGCCACGACACATTCATCTGAAGATCTGGACATAACTTGCTTCTCTGGTTCCATGTAAATAAATGCATCTCCCTAAACAAAAGCAAAAATATATCAGATATTAAGTCAATCTCTATTCCTCAGGGATAATAAAAACAACTTAAAAAAATGTTGGGGCGCCTGGGTGGCTCAGATGGTTAAGCGTCTGCCTTCAGCTCAGGTCATGATCCCAGGGTCCTGGGATGGAGCCCCACATCGGGCTCCCTGCTCAGTGGGGGGCCTGCTTCTCCCCCTCCCTCTGCTTCTCCTTCTGTTCGTGTTCTCTCTTTCTCTCTGTATCTCTGTGTCTCGAATGAACAAATTAAAAAAATCTTAAAAAAAAAAAAAAAATGTTACACCACCCATAACCCAAACCCCACATGTTCGTTATGTCTTCCCTCTTCCCAGTAGAAGTTATCTGCCTTTCTTTCTATACAACATTTGCTTTTGAAAAGGTGAGCATCTTTGTCAACAGATCATCTTTCCTATATTAGATTATTCCTTTTCAGTAGAATGTAAAAGATGTTCAATAGTTTCTAATTCTGTGGTCTGAAGGTCAGACTGCCTATGGAAGCCTTTTATCCTTGTTAGAATAAAAATATAAAAAATTATGAAATTAAATGCATGGAACCACTGCTTTTAAAAAAACAGACGCACAAAAATTAAACATGGAAAATATTGTTGCTAAAGATTTATAGTGTCATGAAAAATGCCCACTAGGGGCGCCTGGGTGGCTCAGTCGTTAAGCGTCTGCCTTCGGCTCAGGTCGTGATCCCAGGGTCCTGGGATCGAGCCCCGCGTCGGGCTCCCTGCTCGGCGGAGAGCCTGCTTCTCCCTCTCCCACTCCCTCTCTCACTGTGTCTCTCTCTGTCAAATAAATAAAATCTTTAAAAAAAAAAAAAAAAAGCCCATTAGAAAACTAACCATGAATTTAATTATTTATCAACTATAAATATCTCTTAACATATTATGGTCCCAAACTTATCAGGCTATTTTTAAAAATAAATCCAACATTGTTATTCATAAAATGATTCCTTTTTCTGTGTTTTTAATGTAATTCTTCAAACTGTTAAATAGCTAGGACTTTGGTTTAAAGATGGTAAATTAAAAACAGACATTTAACTCTACTGCCTCTCAAAATTTCAACAAAATGACAACAAAGAGGGTTTTTCTTTTTTCTGACAGCATGAACTTACAGAGACAAAACAATAGGACAAAAAATAATATCAATCAAATTTTCGAAACTAAAAAACAGGATATTTAGCAGGCTGAAGAAAGCTAGCTGAATCCTAAACCAGAGCAGAGAAGGTGAAAAGCCATCCAATTTGCATTACAGAACCTCCAAAAAACTCAACAATTTGTGGTACAAGATAGTTCTGGAAGCAGAGGCAACATGAGGCTGAAAGTAAGAGGACTAACTGAAGTTTTTAAAGAAGAGGTTAGAACCCCAGATACCCTAATCCCACACTATACAGATTTGCAACTGCCCCTCCCTATGCCAGCAGAACAATGAAGGTATATTTTTTTGGAGAGGATGAGAGAATAACTCAACCAACTAAGTTGAGGCTATGGGTATCACAGTGGGAATAAATGAATTAACCGGAAAGTCAGCACACTGGGGATTGGTATTCCCCCTAGCAATCTTTTCAACTCCCAGAATGCTCAGTTAGCTTAGCTCTTTTAAGCCAGAAACTGGAAGACTCTTTTGGGAGGAATCTAACAAATCCAAGAAGCTCTAATATCAAGGCTAACATAAAGGCTTCCCCAAGGGAACTCTCTTACACTATTGGTGGGAATGCAAGTTGGTACAGCCACTTTGGGGAAAACAGTGTGGAGGTTCCTCAAAAAATTAAAAATAGAGTTACCCTATGACCCAGCAATTACACTCCTGGGTATTTACCCCAAAGACACAGATGTAGTGAAAAGAAGGGCCAAATGCACCCCAACGTTCATAGCAGCAATATCCACAACAGCCAAACTGTGGAAAGAGCCAAGATGCCCTTCAACAGATGAATGGATAAAGAAGATGTGGCCATATATACAATGGAATATTACTCAGCCATCAGAAAGGATGAATACCCACCATTTGCATCGACATGGATAGAACTGGAGGGGGTTATGCTAAGTGAAATAAGTCAAGCAGAGAAAGTCAATTATCATATGGTTTCACTTATTTGTGGAACATAAGGAACAGCATGGAGGACATTAGGAGAAGGAAGGGAAAAATGAAGGGGGGGAAATCGAGGGGGAGAAGAACCATGGGAGACTATAGATTCTGAAACAAATTGAGGATTTTAGAGGGGAGGGGGGTGGGCGGATGGGTTAGCCCGGTGATGGGTATTAAGGAGGGCACGTATTGCATGGAGCACTGGGTGTTATACACAAACAATGAATCATGGAACACTACATCAAAAACTAATGATGTACTATATGGTGACTAACATAATAAAAAAAAAAGAAATTTAAAAAAAAAAAGGCTTCCCAAGACCCAAACAGCCCTTCTATTTTTTTTTCCCAAACAGCCCTTCTAGATCTCCCCCAGTGAAGCCCTACTCACATGCAAAAAGATCCTGATCACCTTTTTGTACCTACTCTTAAATATCAACAACCTTTCTCAGAGAAATAAGAGATTAAGATTTCACATCCATGAAACAGGAGTAGCATCCCATAAAAAAGGATCAATCAGATAGCAAGAATAAGCTCTTAAACTGGCCCTGAGTTGGTAATTTCAAAGGTGGATAACAGGTATATAGGAATTCGTCATACTACTCTCCACTTTTTATAAATTTGAATTTTCCATACCAAGAAAAAAACTTTTCCACATGCTCAGAAATAGCAGATATAAAAAACACAGAGTTAACAAACAAAACCTTATAGGGAGAAAAAGTTGAGAACTCTCCCAGAAAGAAAAGGACTTCCAGAATCAAGAGAACCAATATCTGAATAATTAGAATTCAGAAAAAGAAAATAAAGAACAGAAAGAGATAAACAATCAAAGAAAAAGTCAAGAAATTTTCCCAAAATTAAAGCAAATTAAGTCTCCAAACTGAAGGAATCCACCAAGCACCCACAAAAATTAATAAAAATTGACCTACACCAAGGTAAATCATGAAATTTCAGAATACTGGGAAGAAAAAGAAGATTCTAGAAGCTTCCAGAGGAAGGGAAAAAACAGGCCATTAACAAAAAATCAGTTATTACCAAAATGGTTTTGGACTTCTCAGCAACATTACTGAAACAGAACACCAGGGGTAATGTCCATTAAATTCAACGGCAAAATTACTTTCAATCTAGAATTCTGTCCCCAACCTATCAAGTATGAAGACAGACTAAAGATATTTCAGAGATGGAAGCTCGCAAAAATTTACCTTCCAGGTACCCTTTTTCAGGAAAGCCACTAGAAGCAGAGCTTCACCAAAATGAGAGAGTAAATAATAAAGCAGCAGCAATGGGATCAAGGAAACAACAGGTCCAACTCAAGAGAAACAAAGGAAATTCTTAGTAATAGTGGAGAAAGATCCCAGATGACATTTGTGCACCAGGAGAGTAAGCAACTAGTCCAGATTAAAATAGGACAGAAGGCTCTGGGAGAACTTTCTCCAAGAGGGAACCAATAGCATATTGATGTGTGAAAGTATTAAGAGAAGAAATAAACAGGGCAGAGTTTGGGGATGGAGTATTGATATATTTTAAAGGAAGAAAAAAAAAAAAGACAATTACTAACGCCAGGGGAAAATGAAAGCTGGGAAGAAAAGTTCTCATTGTACACTTCATTGTGGATCAGTGATGCCTCTAAAATGTACATTTTTGTAGTACTGCTCTCACAAGTTATAATACACCTATGCTAGGAAGACAGGAGGTAGAAAAGTATACACAAATGGTGAGGTTAGAAAGAAAGACACAGTTATAAGGAAGAGTTAAATCTTGATTTTCTACAGTACGAAGTCAATAGCTAATGCCTAAAACTGAAAAACAAAATTCAGAAATTGTATTAGCATTTAGATTATAGATCTGTAAGAGATAGAGGTTAATATTAAAAGAAGCAACTGAAACAGTTAAAAGTAAGCCTGTTCAAGGAAGAGAAACTTAAGACAATGTGGAAGGATGGAGAGGAAACTGCTGGTTTTTTATTTTAATAAGCTTTACAGACCACTGTCTCTCTGTACTAAGGCCATATACAACTGTCAGAAATCAAAATTTAATTTAAAAACTAATTAAGCAGCACAACAGAAAAAAAGTTTCAACAAAAATGAAGACAGAGGGGGAAGAAAAACAATGAAGTAAAAAGTAAAGCACTACACAAAGAGAACTGTAACTACCAGTATCTTAAATGGCCGCTGCCAGGAAGCATCATTAAAGTTCTCCGTTTGTGCTTTGCACATGCCAACTTTATAGCACTACACTCATCAACATTACAGGTGGGATGTTCAAGTTAAATGAATTGCTAAATAAGTCTCCTATTTTCTGCCACAAAATTATTTATCTTTAATTCAGCTCCAGGTTCTATTACAGAACTCACCACTAATTAACAGTGAAGTCTATTAACTAAAAGGTTTTCTCCTAGGGGCGCCTGGGTGGCTTAGTCGTTAAGCATCTGCCTTCGGCTCTGGTCATGATCCCAGGGTCCTGGGATCGAGCCCCGCATTGGGCTCCCTGCTCGGCGGGGGGCCTGCTTCTCCCTCACCCTCTGCCCCTGCTTGTGTCCCTCTCTCACTGTGCCTCTCTCTGTCAAATAAATAAATAAAATCTTAAAAAAAAAAAAAAAAGATACTAAAAGGTTTTCTCCTAAACCAGCCTTCAGAGGATAGCCTATCACATACAGTGTCAATCATCTTTTTCTGAATAGTCTTCTTTACATCTTGGACCTTCTGTCCTTTAAATCCATCCACCAACATTACCTAAAAGAATGAGAAGTGGGGGGAAAAAAACAGACAAAACAATTAAAATTTGCTTTGTGTTCCCTCCAAACTTTTTCCTAACTGAATTTACTTCCATCTGCAACCAAGATATTTTTAGTGTGAAATTTATCACATTTATAATCTTAAGTTTTTATTTTGCCATAGCTTAGACAACTAATATTTACAACACACTTGCTTCTCTTTTGGTGTAACTAGGATAGCTACCATGAACATGATTAGGAAGGAACCCTCACTTCCCACTTCTCAGATTTCCATGTGGAGAGAATTTCAATATGCTCACTCACCTCATTCCTGAAGGCTTTGGGAAAATGAACTGAGTGCATGCCGCTCAGCCCCATTTAGACTTCTGTTTCCAACTCTGCCTGTTGCCAGCGAGCATTTTCCTTTGCTTGGCCATGTGATAAACCTAGCCCTTACAGGAAGGCCTGTTTTCCAACTCTGCCTTTTATGTAGTGAGGAAATTTAATTCTAGGGCCAAGTATTAGCTTGCCCATTGTTGTCACAGATCTAAGCCACACAATCCCTTCTAGCTGATGTTCTGATCTTCAGCTATGTGACTCCTATTTCTCTCTGAAATAGCTTCTATCTTAAATGGAAAAGACACAAGTTCTTTTTTGACCCTCCAAACCCTCTACCATGCCAAAGTGCTTTATTATCTATTTAATTCATCATTATAAAATTATACTTATTGATCATCACAGTACAGTGGTTAAGAGCATAAATCTTAGGGGCACCTGGGTGGCTCAGTCGGTTGAGTGTTTGACTCTTGATTTCGGCTCAGGTCCTGATCTCATGGTTGTGAGACTGAGCCCCGCCTCGGGCTCTGTGCTGCGTGTGGAGCCTGCTTAAGATTCTCTCTCTCCCTCTCCCTCTGCTCCTGCCCCCACCCCACTTGCACATGCCCGTACTCTCTCTCAAATAAATAAATAAATAAATAAGCAAGCAGGCACAAATCCTAGAGCCAAGCTGCCCAGTGTGAGTACCAGTTCTGCCACTGGCTACCTATCTGGCTGATCTTAGGTAAATTACTTAATATTTTAGTACTTCTATTTCCTCATCTATAAAATGGAATACTGCCTACTTCACAAGGTTATTTTGAGATTTAAATAAGTTAACATGTAAGTGCTATATAAGTGGTGGCTTTTATTATCACCCAAAATGTGTAAGTCACTTAAAAAAAGATATATAACCAATTGTTGATTATCTAGAAAAATGAGAGTAAAGGTAAAAATAAAGAATTCTCATTCATGGCCTTAAAAAATCTTCATTTCAACCTCAAGTCATAGCAACTTGGCTGGATTTTTACTTTCTCTAGCTTAGTCTTCTTTCCATGGAAATGTAAGCCACATTAACATATGCACAATTAAGGAGAAAAGAGAGGTTTAAAACATGTTTTTGTGCTCACCTGACATTTAGTATGCATTAGTAAGTAAATTAATGAACTGAATAAAATTGCTAATTTAAAATATGAACTCCTCAATTAAAAGAGCAAAAGAAGGAACCAGGTATTGTCTATGCAATAAATCTATGGAATTTACTGCAAAATAATATGAACTTTAAATAATCTTCTCAGTAAACTCATTTCTTAGAGATTCCTAGAGGGCACAAAAATATAATTTCTGTAAATGCTATCGGATAAAAAATAGATTAAAAAAAGAAATCTAGGGGCGCCTGGGTGGCTCAGATGGTTGGGCGTCTGCCTTCGGCTCGGGTCATGATCTCAGGGTCCTGGGATCGAGTCCCACATTGGGTTCCCTGCTCAGTGCAGAGCCTGCTTCTCCCTCTCCCTCTGCCACTCCCTCTGCTTGTGCTCTTCTGTCTGTCTCTCTGTCGGATAAATAAATAAAATCTTTAAAAAAAAAAAAAAAGAAAAAAGAAATCTGGAAGGGTACCTGGGTGGCTCAGTCGTTAGGTGTCTGCCTTTGGCTCAGGTCATGATCATGGGGTCCTGGGATCGAGCCCCAAGTTGGGCTCCCTGCTCAGAGGGGAGCCTGCTTCTCCCTCTCCCTCTGCCCCTCCCCCTGCTTGTGCTCTGTCTCTCCTCTCTCTCTCTCTCTCTCAATTAAATAAAAATCTTTAAAATAGGGGCGCCTGGGTGGCTCAGTTGGTTAAGCAGCTGCCTTCGGCTCAGGTCATGATCCCAGGGTCCTGGGATTGAGCCCCGCATCGGGCTCCCTGCTCGCCGGGGAGCCTGCTTCTCCCTCTCCCTCCGCCTGCCTCTCTGCCTACTTGTTCTCTCTCTCTATCTCTCTGTCAAATAAATAAATAAAATCTTTAAAAAAAAAAAAAAAAATCTTTAAAATAGGGCACCTGGGTGGCTCAGTCATTAAGCGTCTGCCTTCGGCTCAGGTCATGATCCCAGGGTCCTGGGATCGAGTCCCACATCGGGCTCCCTGCTCGGCAGGAAGCCTGCTTCTCCCTCTCCCACTCCCCCTGCTTGTGTTCCTGCTCTCGCTATCTCTCTCTCTGTCAAATAAATAAATAAAATCTTTAAAAAAAAAAAATCTTTAAAATAAATAAATAATAAAAAAGAAATCTGGAAACAGAAGAACACAGTCTCATATTAATCTCTCTCAAATCAGTATATAGTTGAAACTATCCTGAACTTTTCTATTTTTTTCTAAATCACTGAAAAAATTAGAGCAAAACTAAAAAATTATTACTTACACCATCATAAAACCCTTTTAGATATAACTTCTCCTTTGCTTCTGCAAGTTTTTCTCGGTCATTCTGGCTTTGAACTTTCAAATCATCACAAACGGTTACAGCAGAAAGATTTCCAAAACCTGGGATTTCAATGATTGGCACCTGCAAAGAACAGCAATGTTGGGAACTTACTCACACTGAATGAACATAAAAACAGCCCCATGGGGCATAATCCTCTCGCCTCTACTGTCCAATGAAGCCATTTCAGATTTTATATATCATTACAGAAGCAACACACATCAGGCAATCACAGTGACTAACATCCAGATGTGAATGTGTCTTCCTATTCTCCTCCACAGGAACTATCCAAATTCTCTGCACCAACACCCAAATTGTCCCTCCCTCACTACAGAACACACCTTCTCTAGCTCACAACCCCACACTGGCATATAATTAACTAAATAATAAACAGTGAAACTAGGAAAATGATGTAAACAATTTAAATTAAATTTATGGATGGTCTTATTTCTGGTTTATGATAAGTCTTCTAGATTCTTCATGAAAGTTATTTGCTAGTGATTAAAATTTTTTTCTTCTCCAGGCATTAATATGAAACATAACCATTCATGACTTAAATGGCAAAATTTTGTCTTTAGAAGCTTGGAAACAGGCCGGCCATAGTAGCAAAATAAGCATCTATAAAATTGGTGATGCTAAGAAAGTCGTTTGTTCCAGAATTACAGGTGCCGGGCGCTAAGAAAATGCTTATTGTTGGTCTTTCTCTCACTCTTAACTGACAGCAGATACCAAATTAAAGTAAGTAAACTCTTATGCAAACTCCCTCTCATTCTTACATTCACCAATTATTCAATTTTGTTACAAGGAAAATGTTAGCTCTTTTTTTTTCACTGATAAAGAGATGGGTATGGATATTCTGAGTCACCTATGTACTCACCGGCTCAAATGGCAAGACCATGTCATCTCTAATTCCATACTTTGCTCGTAAGGCCTGCAAAAAAATTTTGTAAATTAACACTCATGATTAGCACTTTACCAGCATAATCATTGAGAGAACCAACACCAAAACTTTTTTAAATTCTTTGTTCTCCTCTCCATATTTTTTTAAAATTTCACTAAAGGGTGCCTGGGTGGCTCAGATGGTTAAGTGTCTGCCTTCGGCTCAGGTCATGATCCCAGCGTCCCGGGATCGAGTCCCGCATCGGGCTCCCTGCTCCTTGGGAGTCTGCTTCTCCCTCTGCCTCTCTCTCTCTCTCTCTGTCTCTCATGAATAAATAAATAAAATCTTTAAAAAAATTAAAAAAATAAAATTTCACTAAATATCTCAAGAAGGGACCTATGACTTTTAAAAACTCAACTGTTTAAGTTAGAGTGAATGGCTTAAATGATGAAAAATAGTATGCCAAAAGCAAAAATTCGCACACACACACACACACACACACACCCCAATGAAAATGAGTTTCATATCCAGGTTGCAATGAAAATGTGAATATCAGAAAACTTTTTTTAAAGTTTTATGAAACCCATCAAAACAGATTTAAAAAGATCCTATCAACAGATGCAAGAAAAGCATTTGACAAAAACCCAACACCCATTTATGATAAAAACTCCTAATAAACAGAAATAGATGCAGACCTTCTAAACTTGATAAAGACTATCTGCAAAAAATCTACAACTACCATCATACTTAATGATGAGAAACTCAAAGCTTTCCCACTAAGATCAGGTATGAGGCAAGGATGTCCCCTCTCACCGCTTTTCAGTATCGTTCTGAATATCCTTGCTAAAGCAGTAAGGGAAGAATACAAAATAAAAGGTATACAGATTGGGAAGGGAGACATAAAGCTGTCTTTGTTCACAGATGGAAGGAACATCTATATAGAAAATCCAAAAGAATCAAGGAAAAAAACTCCTGGAACTAATAAACAATTATAGCAAGGTTGCAAGATACACAGTTAATTATACAAAAGTTAACTGCATTCCAATGTACTAAGAATGAACAAGTGGAAGTCAAAATTAAAAATAAAGTAACATTTATATTAGCACCCCCCAAAATCAAATACTTAGGTACAAAAGTAACAATACATACATAAGATCTATACCAGAAAAACAAAAAACTCTGTGAAAAGAATCAGAAGACTAAATAAGGGGCGCCTGGGTGGCTCAGTCATTAAGCATCTGCCTTCGGCTCAGGTCATGATCCCAGGGTCCTGGGATTGAGCCCCGCATCGGGCTCCCTGCTCAGCAGGGGGCCTGCTTCTCCCTCTCCCACTCCCCCTGCTTCTATTCCCTCTCTCGCTGTCTCTCTCTCTCTCTCTGTCAAATAAATAAATAAAATCTTTAAAAAAAAAAAAAACAACCTAGGGACACCTGGGTGGCTCAGTCATTAAGCGTCTGCCTTTGGCTCAAGTCATGATCCCAGGGTCCTGGGATCAAGCCCCGCATCGGGCTCCCTGTTCTGCGGGAAGCCTGCTCCTCCCTCTCCCACTCCCCCTGCTTGTGCTCCCCCTCTCGCGGTGTCTCTCTCTGTCAAATAAGTAAAATCTTTAAAAAAATAAAATAAAATAAAATAAATAAAATTTAAAAAAACAACCTAAATAAATGGACAGATACTTCATGTTCATGGACTGGAAGAGTCAGTATTGTCAAGATGTCAATTCTTCCCAACTTACCTACAGATTTAATGTAATCTCAACTGAAATCCCATCAAGTTATTTTATGAATATCAACAAATTGATTGCAAAGTTTATACAGAGAGGCAAAAGACCCAAAATAGTCAACTCAGTATTGAAGAACAAAATTGGCTTCTGGCTTCTAGACTTCCTATAAAATTACAGTAATCAACACAGTGTGGTACTAAGAAAGGAAGAGACAAATAGTTCAGTGGAACAACACAGAGGCCAGAAATAGACACTAAAAATATAGTCAATTGATCTTTGATAAAGGAGCAAAGGCAATACAGTAATTCAAAGACAGTCTTTTCAACAAATGTTATTGGAACAACTGGACATTCACATGCAAAAAAAAAAAATTAATCTAGACACAGACCTTATATTGTCACAAAAAATAACTCAAAATGGATCACAGACCTAGATATAAAACACAAAACTATAAAATTCCTAGAAGAAAATGTAGGTGAAAACTTAAATGACCACGGGTACGGTGGTGCCTTTTTAGATACAACATCAAAGACACAATCCATGAAAGAAATAATAAGCTGAATATCATTAAAATTAAAAGCTGCTCTACAAAAGACAGGATCAGGAATTAAAATAAAAGACAAGCCAAAGATCAGGAAAAAATATTTGCAAAAGACACATCTGATAAAGGACTATTATCCAAAATATACACAGAATTCTCAAAACTGAATCATAAGAAAACAAACAATCCAGGTCGCCTAGGTGGCTCAGGTTAAGTGTCTGCCTTTGGCTCAGGTCATGATCTCGGGGTCCTGGGATTGAGCCCCACATCAGGCTCCCTGCTCAGCGGAGAATCTGCTTCTCCCTCACCCTCTGCCCCTCTCCCCACACACACTTGTGTGTGCGTGCACTCATGCACTTTCTCTAAGAAACAAAATCTTAAAAAAAAAACAATCTGATTTTTTAATGAGCCAAAGACTTTAACAGACACACCTCAACAAAAGAAGATACATAGCTGGCAAATAAGCATATGAAAAGACCACATCATGTCATCAGGAAAATGCAAATTAAAACAACAAAGAGATATCACTACACACCTATTACAATGGACAAAATCTGGTACAATGACAACACCAGATGCTAGTGAGGATGTGGAGCAACAAGAACTCTTATACACTGCTGGTGGGAATGCAAAACAGTACAGCCACTTTGGAACACAGTTGGGTGGCTAAATATATTCTTACCATAGGACCCAGCAATCACACAACTTCGTATTTACCCAAAGGAGCTGAAAACTTATGTCTACACAAAAACCTGCAAATGGATGTATACAGCAGCTTTATTCATAATTACCAGTGCTTATTAGCAACCAAGAGGTCCTTCAGAAAGTGAATGGATAAACTATGGTACATCCAGGTAGAAAGAAAATGAGCAATCAAGCTATGAAAAGACACAGAGAAACCTTAGATGCATATGAGTAGTTGAAAGAAGCCAATCTGAGAAAGCTACACACTGTATGATTCCAACTACATGTCATTCCAGAAAAGGTAAAACTGTGGAGACCGTAAAAAGATCAGTGATTGCCAGGGGTCACAGGGGAGAGAGATGACAGAAAGACCACATGGGATTTTTAGGGCAATGAAAATACTCTGATATTACAATGATGAATCTGTGTCATTATACAGCTGTCCAAACCCAAAGAATATACACCACCAAGAGTGAACCCTAAGGTAAACTACAGACTTTGGTGGATTATGATGTGTCAATGCAGGTTCATCATGGTAACAAATGCACCCCTCTGGTGGGGATTTTGATAATGGAGGAGGCTGTGCACATGTGGGGGCAGGGAGTAAATGGGAAATCTCTATACCTTCCTCTCAATTTTACTGTAAACCTAAAACTGCTCTGAAAGTCTTTTAAAAAAAGATTCTATGAAATATTATACTTAAAATACAAAAAAAGGAAAATACATAAACATCAAGAAAGAAGGCAGAGATAATAGTTCAAAGATACATGATAGCTTTTTAGCCTAATTTCATAGTTCAGTGGTACCTAATTAGATGATTAAGAAGAAATAAGAACATGAAACTCAGATACTCACTTGCTTTTTCTTCAGATCTCTGAGGGCAGCAAAATCATCGGGGGAGTCAGAAGGAACACTTGTGACCACACCAGTGCCTTATAAAAGAAAGTGTGCAATTAATTAATACAACCAGAATGCAATTACCAAAGTATTTCTAGAAAGAAAGAAATAAACTCTTTACCTTTATCCTCCTTAATGGTGAGCATTGGAAGAACATAGATCACCTTATTAGATGTTAAAGGTGCAGAAAGTGATGCACCAAGAATTTCCTGTGCAACAAAAAGATCAGCATAAAGGTGAAAAAACTTATTTTAACCATTAAAATTTAAAACAGTGTTAATATTTTTAAGCCCTGAGAAGCTAGTATTTAAAAATAAATGAAGTAGGGGCGCCTGGGTGGCTCAGTCATTAGGCGTCTGCCTTCAGCTCAGGTCATGATCCCAGGGTCCTGGGATCGAGCCCCGCGTCGGGCTCCCTGCTCAGCGGGAAGCCTGCTTCTCCCTCTCCCCACTCCCCCTTCTTGTGTTCCCTCTCTCGCTGTGTCTCTCTCTGTCGAATAAATGAAATCTTTAAAAAAAATAAAAAAAAAAATAAATGAAGTAAAACAAAATACATTTTTTATACATACTAGACTACAAATAGTTGTAAATAATTATGATACCCAAATGTAATGTGGTAAGGTTGTGAGTCAATTAGTACACTAATATATTGCTTGTGACAGTGTACTCCTTGAGGAAAACAATATAGGAACCATAGCAAGAGACACAAAAATGTTCACACAACCTGGACCCAGCAATCCAATCCTAGAAATTAACCTCAAAGGAAAAAATAACTTTTTTTCTTTGAGAAGTCTGCCCAATGCTGTGTTAACTACAACAGCAAAACCTGGAGACAGCTAAAACTTTAAAGAATAGAAAATCATTTAACAAAATGAGATACCAACAAAATAAAATACTGTATATCCATTTAAAACAATGATTACAAAGACAAACTGAAAAAGGATATAACCAGTTTCTCTTTAAAAAAAAAAAAAATTCCGAAGATTCAACAATACTGAACCCATACCCTTAGAATGGGAACAAAAGCGCTTGCAGCTGCTTGCTGAGCCAAGGAATGCACTTTTCAATTCCACACAGTTCCCACCCATCCACTTTACTCATAAAGAAGCTACTTATAGTCACATGGGTGAAGGCTAAATATCATGACAGTCTCAATAAGGGCTGCAAGCTATTTTTTTATTTATATCACACACTCCAGAATCTGCTCAAATTTACATGGAAAGAAACTGCATTAGGAACAGAAAATATTTGTGTTATTCACACAATTCCTAAAAACGTCTCAGACAGAACTCCGACATCAGGAACTAATGAGATGCGGCAGCACTGCTTATCACAGAAAAAGCCAAACTATTCCAATATCCATTACAGAGAATGGCTAAATAAGCTGTGGTAGAGTCAAACAATGGAATACTATGTGGCTGTAAAACAGAAGATACAAGGAAGCTCTGCACTGATAAGGCACATACCAAGACATAATTAAGTAAAAAAGAAAGCAAGACAGAGAACAATGTGATTAAGTATACTGCCATTGCAATATTAAAAAGAGGGAGGGGCACCTGCGTGGCTCAACTGGTTAAGCATCTGACTCTTGATTTTGGTGGAGATCATGTCAGGGTAGTGGGATTGAGCCCCGAGTCAGGCTCTGCACTCAGCGGGGTATCTGCCTGAGATTCTCTTTCTCTCTCCCTCTGCCTCTGCCCCTGCTTATACATGTGTGCTCTTTCTCTCTCAAGTGAATAAATAAAATCTTTTAAAAAAGTAAATAAATAATAATATGAGGGAGAAAGAATACATACACAGGCATTTGCTTATAAATATGTGAAATACTTCTGGAAGGATATATAAAACAGTGATTTTAGTGAATGCCTATGGAAGGGGAAACTGAGTGACTAGGGACATATTTTGTATCTTTTTGTCTTTCAAATTTTGAGTTCTACTAATGTGTAACAATCTAGTCCAAAAGTAAGTTTACAAAATAAGCAAGAAATAAAAGCTCAATTCAAAAGAACTGAGATAGTATTCTACTCATCTTTTTCTTTTAAAATGTTACTTATTGGGGCACCTGGGTGGCTCAGTTGGTTAAGCGTCTGACTCTTGGTTTTGGTTCAGGTCATGGTCTCAGGGTTATGAGATCGAGCCCCGCATCAGGCTCTGCTCAGCACAGAGTATGCTCGGAATTCTCTCTCTCCTTTTCCCTCTGCCTCTCCTGCTCATGCTCTCTCTCTCTCTCTCAAATAAATAGTATCTTTTTAAAAAATAAATAAATGTTATTTATTAAGATACCTAAGATCAGCATTTACCAAAGGGAGTAAAATATGCTCTGAAATACTGATAAGTAAATAAACCGTAAGGATAAAAGCTACATAATCATCCAGATTTAGTTACCATCAACCAAGATTCTTCAGGGAAAAAAATGGCTGCAATTCTATACCAGGAATGCTGGTAATCATCTTCTACTGCAGCTATTAAATCTCTTAGGAAGGACTGTCTGTATTTTTCAACCAGATACTTACCGAACTGAAACATAAGACTCAAAATGCTATGGTGATATAGTCTACACAATGACTACTCCACAGCAAAAAGAAAGAAAAAAACCACTCCTACACACAACATGTATGAATCTCAAAGACATAATTTGAGCAAAAGAAGCCAGACACAAAAGAGTACAGATTATATAATTCTGAATGAAAAGTTCAAGAACAGCAACTAATCTTCAGTGACTTAAATCAGAGCAGTGGTTACCTTTGCAGAAGAGGGGTAAGTACTGACTGCAAGATGGACAAGACAGCACTTTCTGGACTACTGGAACTGTTCTATATCTTGATTTGGGTGGTGCTTGCCTGAGTGTACACACGTATAAAAATGCACCAAAATACAAAATTTAGGATTTACACACTGCATTGTATGTATACCTCAATTAAAAAGATTTTTTTCAATGTTCTTTCCTCAAGTATCATGGCTGAAATTCTCCTCTAAATCTAAGCACTAAAATAAAAAATTTGCTACCCAACTCACCTCTCCCATTAATTCCTTAACAACAGGCACCACTCCATTGTGTTTGGTAAAGCCCTGGTATGACATATTCCTGGCAGCTCTTTGGGTGCAGATGAATATATCACCCTTCACCGTCTCAAACCCAATGTACTTCATATCAGGGCGAACCCAACAGTTGGTCTGTCCAAACATGGTTTCAGGTCTGAGAGTAGCAGCTACCAAGAAGATATTTTTCCCTTTCAGGCCACTAAGAAGAAAAAATATATGTTTATGTAAAAAAAATGTTGTGGATTCTATCACATCTATCTATTATTTCAAAAAGATAAAGCAATAACTCTTTGGCAACCTACCTTAATTTGGATGGGTATGGCTCAAGCACTTTCAACTTGATTAAAGTATATTCCTGAGGTCCCACGCCCTAAACAAATAAACAAAAATTTGAGAGGATAAAAAAACTTGGATTAAACCCACCAATCTATGTGAGAGATCTGAGTCAAATTTTTTAGATGGATTCTCGCATTGTTAGAATAATTCTTTCTTCCAATGAGGAGACTACGAGTAGGGAGATGACTACATTCACATAAAAGTCTAATGTGAGGGCACATGGTTAAGCATGGTTCAGATGGTTAAGCGTCTGAAGGGCCTTCCACTCAGGTCATGATCTCCGGGTCCTGGGATAGAGCCCCATATCGAGCTCCCAACTCAGCAGGGACTCTCCCTCACCCTCTGCCTCTCCCCCCTGCTCGTGCTCTCTCTCGAATGAATAAATAAAATCTTTAAAAAATAAATTAAAAAAATAAATCAAGGTCTAATGTGTAAGAAGTGACTTGAAAGGGGTGCCTAGGTGGCTCAGCCAGTTAAGCGACTGCCTTCGGCTCAGGTCATGATCCCTCTGCTTCTCCCTCTCACTCTGCACTGCACCCCCCTCCAGCTCGTGCTCTCTTTCTCTCTCTTTCTCAAATAAATAAATAAAATCTTTGGGGAAAAAAAAAAGAAGAGTGACTTGAAAGGCCACCCTCCCACCCCACACCAGATCAGAACCCATAAAGGAAGCCCAGACACTACTATGTAAAAACAGTTGGCTAAGAGCTCACTTGAGAGTGGAGGACAAGAGGGAAAAAATTAGAATAATCACCCAAAACGGTGTTTACCAAAATGGGAGTCAGAATATGTAATCAAACAATCCCACAGGCATCAAAGAAATACTCTGGACCTGGGGTCAGATGATGTGCATTCAAAACCTAACCTAGGCCATTACTAATGGCTTGACCCAAGGGAGTCACAGTCTCTCTGAGCCTTCATTTCTTCATCTGTAAAATAACTGTACTGTGACTCACATTGGATTGTCCTGGGGAGCAGGTAAGACAATGAACAAGAAAATGCTTTGAAAAACTATGACATACTACCGGAATTTAGGATATTGCTGTGGTGTTGACTACATTAAAAGTTAACAGTAAACTCGGTCTTCCAAATTCAAAATTTTGATCAACTCTCACTTCTATTAGGTAAGTTACATCATAATTGAAAGCTGACTTTGAAAAGTAATCACTAGACTACAAATGCATTCAGAGATGGTAATAAAGGAAGATACAGCATAGGGAATCCTAAGGTCAGATTCTGTCATTGTTACTGATTGACTGTGCTATGGCTTTAGGCAAATCACCCTGGCTTCACTCAAGTATTACAAGGAATAATGCTACTAATGTGTCTTACAGGAATGTAGAGTGAACTGATGTCATGCATGGCTAGAAGCACTTTGGAAATAAGCAAGTAGGCACATGATCAAAACAAGTATAAATGGAATCTGTGTACATCAGTTAGCCACATATCTCATTACCTTGCCCCATGCTCTTTTTAGAACAGTGTATTCTCCAAGCAGTGCTTCTCAAATATTAGTCTGCATGTGAATCCTATCAAGAGCTTATTAGAGACAGATTTCTGGGCTCCACCCCCAGAGCTTCTGATTCAGCAATTTCGGGCTAAGGCCCAAGAATGTGCTTTTGTGGGCACCTGGGTGAGTCAGTTGTTAGGCATCTGCCTTCGGCTCAGGTCATGGTCCTAGGGTCCTGGGGTCGAGCCCCACATCAGGCTCCCTGCTCAGCAGGAAGCCTGCTTCTCCCTCTCCCACTCCCCCTCCTTGTGTTCCCTCTCTTGCTGTGTCTCTTTCTGTCAAAAAAAAAGAATATGCTTTTGTATCACATGCACATGCAGCTGGTCCTAGCACCTCTCTTGGAGTAACAAGGTCCTAGACAAGACACAGACACCTACAGTGCCGCTGTGCCTCCCTCTTCACAGTCACCGGAATAAAATTATTTTCAGGTTTCTGATCTATTCTGTAAACTCTATGGCCATATTATGAAATATTATAATAGCTACTCTATGTCACAAATAATTACCTCTCCAGTTTGCCTGTCATGATCCATGCAGGGCTGTCCGTCTTTTGGAGAATAAATGGTATACCTAAAAAATAAACAATAAGTGACAAATATTATTGTAATATACAAGTTTTATCCTAACATATTTGCTTTTGTTGCTAGTATCTAACAATATTTCTTCTAAAACTTCTAACTGAACAAATGTCTACATCAATTATTTATGCTTTTATGAGTAGTTGCCAGCCTAGTTATTTAATGAAACCTTTCTGCCTTCATCAAAGGTAATACCCTGAAAAATATGCACTGATCTTGGCTTTGTGGTATGAAACAAAAGATTATGAAATATAATTTCAGTTATGAAATACAAGTAGCTTTTAATTAATCCACAGAATCAAGGAAGAATCTTAATTTATAGAAAAAAAGGACAAACTAACACATAAATAAAATTTTTTGTGCTTGGCTGGAAATACTGAACAGAATCTTTAGGGAGATCATAAAAGCCAACACTCCAAGAGGGAGACAAACCATAAGAGACTCTTAATCATAGGAAACAAATTGAGGGTTGCTGGAGGGGAGGGGGGTGTGTGGATGGGGTAACTGGGTGATGGACATTAAGGAAGGCATGTGATGTAATGAGCACTGGGTATTATATTAAAAAAAAAAAAGCCAACACTTCTATTCTCCCTGTTTTTATTTGTCATAAACACTAAGCAGCTCAGAGGCATTAAAATACTGGTAAGACAAAAAGGGAAACAAATGAGACATGAGAACAAAAAGAAAAAATTTACAAAATGAGAAAGGATAATGGGAAAAAGAAGGCTATCTATCAAGCAGTGAATTACAATGCAAGACTTATGATTCTTGCTTTATTATATTGAAGGACAACAAACTCACCGCTTCCCAAATTTTATTTTGCTTCTTTCTCTTAATGTTAAAAACTGCCACCTAACAAATGAATCATAGTAAGGATTAACATCAGTGGTGATGAAGGAACGACGCCAGTCTACCTATAGAAGAGAAAAGAAAAAGGTAATTTTTGAGAAATTTGTATAGTCTCTATGAAAAAGAATTCCCACGAATCAATTATTTACTCTTCTACTCTTTATTTTCCAACCTATAATTATATCAAACATTAAAAAGAAAACAATTTTCAGGTTCCATCTATTAAATATATTAATTATATTAACTTGTGTTTAATTGGTCAATTTTGAAATACGCACATTCATATAACAAGCATATATGAATTATAATAAATTAAGAAAGAACACTTAAATAATACCTTTAAGTATTCCTAAATATATAAGCTAAACTTTGGCTTCTTCATATTCTTTGAACAGAATTCCCTTCTACTAATTGTTATTAAAACATATTCCAGGGGCGCCTGGGTGGCTCAGATGGTTAAGCATCTGCGTTCAGCTCAGGTCATGATCCCAGGGTCCTGGGATCAAGCCCTGCATCAGGCTCCCTGCTCGGTGGGGAGCCTGCCTCTCCCTCTCCCTCTGCTGTACCCTCTGCTTGTGCTCTCTCGCTCTCTGTCAAATATATAAATAAAATCTTTAAAAAAAAAATATTCCAATACAACAAATATTAAAGTACTTCACTGCTTACATCAAGACCCATAACAATAACAGTACTAATTCATTAGTGCAATACAGGTGGAATATATTATTCTAAATTAAGAGTGGTCCAAATCTCATATAATCATAAACACAATGTGTTCTTCATATTTTCTTAAACTATGGGAGTGATGGACATACCTTCAGACCCATTCTCTTCAGATCCTGAATAGCCAGTGGTGGGAAATAATCAAGCCAATATTCTGCTTCAGAAAATTTGACTATCTCTTCATCAGAGAGACCAAGGGATTTCATAATGCCCCACTGATATTTAGAAGATCCAGCTTTAGCAGCAGCTTTACTCTGAAAAAAAAAAACAATAAAAACAAACTCCATCAAGGACCAACCAACAAATGGTTAGCAAATTCCAGGATAGCAATAATTTTAAGTGAATATTCGATTTGGTAATTTTTTATATTCCAAAACATGCTGTTGGTATGTCAGAATACTAATGGATTTTGACATACTATTTTGTCTGCCAAATTTTACAGTCCAATACTAAGACTCTGATATGAGAAATAACTAAATCATTGGAACCATAAAGAATTATCATTAAAGATAGGATGTCAGCACCAATCTCTATTTCCTTTTTTCTAATACCACATGTATCTTGTTTTAGTTACAAATAAGCTATTAACGAGAGTTTTGTCTTTTTCTAATATTTACCAATATCAAAAAGGCAACCAAATGTCAGGGGTTGGAGATGGGTAAACAAGTTAAACTATAAAAACTATAAAAATAACTATCAAACTATAAAAATGGGTGGCTCAGTCGGTTAAGCAACCGACTCTTGGTTTTGGCTCGGGTAGTGATCTTGGGGTCATGTGATCAAGCTCCATGTCTGGCTTCACATTCAGCGCAGAGTCTGCTTGTCCCTCTCCTTCTACTCCTCCCCCTGCTCACTTGCTCACTTTCTCTAAAACAAATAGATAAAATCGTAAAAAAAAAAAAAAAAAGGAAGAGCGCCTGGGGGCCTAGTCGGTTAAGCGTCAAACTCTTGATTTCAGCTCAGGTCATGGTCTCAGAGTCATGGGATCAAGCCCTACATTGGGCTCCATGCTCAGCAGGGAGTCTGCTTAAGATTTCCCCCTTCCTCTCCCTCTCCACTTCAACCTATACGTGCATGAGTGTGCACAAACGTGCTCTCTCTCCCTCTCTCTCTCTAAAATAAATAAATAAATCTTTAAAAAAAAAGAACTAAAAAGTCAGGGCAAGGAGTTTTGGAGGTGACAGAACTGCTCTGTATGGTACTATGGTGTCAGGAACATAACTCCACATATTTGTCAAACCAACACAACTATCTACTACAAAGAGTGAATTTTACTGTATATACATTTGTTTAAAAAATCCACCAGGATAGGGGCACCTGGGTGGCTCAGTTGTTGAGCGTCTGCCTCCGGCTCAGGTCATGATCCCGGGGTCCTGGGATCGAGCCCCGCATCGGGCTCTCTGCTCAGCGGGAAGCCTGCTTCCTCTCCCACTCCCCCTGCTTATGTTCCCTCTCTCGCTGTGTCTCTCTGTCAAATAAATAAATAAAATCTTTAAAAAAAAAAAATCCACCAGGATGTTGGAGGAATGGAAGATGAAATGTAGACTGTGACAAATGTATCTAACAGTATTATAAATATATGATACAGCCACACTTTGAAGTGGGTTAAAAAGAAAGGAGCTTTTGAAGTAACTCTGGGGGGGGTGCCTGGCTGGCTTAGTTGGTAGAACATGCAACTCTTGATCTCAGAGACCATGACTTTGAGCCACACGTTGGGTGTAGAGCTTACTCAAAAAAAAAAAAAAAAAAAAGTAACTTTGGAAAAGAACGTGTTGACTAGATTCTAAGGACAAAAAGTAGACAAAAAGCATATACAAACACTGTACTTTCATTAGTAAAACTGTTTCTCCCAGGGGTATGGGTTAGCAATTCTGGAACTACTAGTAGACTAGGATTGAACAAATTATATACTATAAATAATGAGAGCCAGGTTTCTCACTGTTTGGAGAAAGAAGTCACAAATTAGCAAAGGGAGAATGCTAGAATGAGGCCCATGGTTATAACACGGAGCCAGGAGTATCACTATGAACTTTTTTTTTAAAGTAAACTCTACCCCAAATGTGGGGCTCATACTCATGACCCCAACATCAGGAGTCACATGTCCTACTAAATGAGCCAGCCAGGTGCCCCGTAGGATGAACTTTTTGAATGTATATAGAGATAGGTAAAGAAATATAGACAGGTGCATATATGTGGGTTACCAGGATTATTATATATATTTCCTTGCTCTTTCTACTGAGAAGGGCTATAAACAATGAGTGTACCTAGCATTCAGAACTTAGTTTCTAAATACAGTTTCTCAATAAAAGGAAACAGGATTCCTGAGAGAAGTGGTTGATTCCAGGCTGCAACAGGGAAAATACAAGATGAACCTGGAGTATGTTGGGCACTAGGAAATAATAAAGTGCTTAGAAAAGAAAAAAGATGGAGGCACGTCAGACAGACATAGGAGCCAACCGAAAAGACTCTCAGTGGCCAAAACCAGAGGAAGTTGAACAATAACAACTGCCCCAAAACACCACAAAGTACTGGAGTATAACTCAAAGAATAAAATAAATATGCATGAACCCACACAGATATATAAAAAAAAAAAAAGCCTGAATAAATAAGTAAATGGGGGAGAAAGGACAACTATTCCTTTTCAGAAGAATTCCAGGTAATAAATGTAGAAGGAATGAAGGAAATGGAAAATCACCATTAGAGCAATACAGTTACAATTGTTGCAGGCAAGATCCACTGACAAATGCTAAAATTAGTGAGAAAATATTTAAAAAGAAGATTTTATCTCCAGGGGCACCTGGCTGGCTCAGTCACTTAAATGTCTGACTCTTGATTTTGGCTCAGGTCATGATCTTAGGGTCATGAGATTGAGCCCCGCATTGGGCTCTGTGCTCAGCAGGGCATCTGCTTGGGATTCTCTCTCTCTCCCTTTCCCTCTGCCCCTTCCCCCGCACTGACCCCCACTCTTGCTCAATCATTCTCGGTCTAAAATAAATAAAATATTTTTAAAAAAGGAGATATTATTTCCATAGCCTCAAAGTATCTCTCTCAAAATATTTATGAATCAAAGGAAAAAATGGAATCCTTACAGTAGAAAAACGTGGCAGACACCACCAAAGCCAAATGATCAAGGTTAACGTCAACCGTAGTAAGATATCAACATCATATACTCACTGATATGATGCACTGAGGAGGACACATCACCTCTCATTCTACTCATGAGAAAGCATTAGACAAAGCCAAATTGAGGGACATTCTATAAATGATCTGACCAGTACTCTCCAAAAGTGTCAAAGTCATGGAAGACAAAGATGGAAGAGACTAAGGAGACATACGAAGGAGACATAACAAGTAAATGCAATGTGGGATCTTGGATTGGACCTGCAAACAGAATAAGGATGTCAACGAAAAAACCACTGAAGGTCAAATAAGTTTGTAGTTTAGTGAATAGTATTGTTCAAGTGTTGATTTCTTAGTTTTGAGGACTGTACATGGTTATATAAGGGGAACTGGGTAAAGAATATAAGGGAACTCTGCTCTACCTTGCAATCCTTCTCTATATCTAAATTATTTCAAAATAAAGTAAAAAGGGGAAAAAGGCCATCAAAAAGTCAGAAAGATAATTTTTGGCTTTGTTACTTTTTCAAAATTACTGAGTACTTTTTATGTGCCAGGTCCTGGGAATATAAATATAAATTAGACAAAAATATAAAATTTCAACCAAAATAAATAGTATTAACCCCAAACCTTTTTTCCTTTAGCTTTATCCTTAATTATTACATCTTCTGTTTTAACATTGATATCTTCCTCTTCCTCTTCTTCATCTGGAAAATCAGGGGGGCAACCATAAAGCTCTATTTCTCTTTTCAACTTATCAGCACATGCCTATAACAAATACAACATTAGAGTGAAGTTCAAAATTCAAGTCAGAAACAATCTGAATTTTTTTGGTATTTCTATGGCCAACTAAAATTGAGATTTTCTACAATACATCTATACACATGTGAATCATTACAGAAAATCCATATGATATCATTCATGTACATCAAAATTCACTAATTTATAAATTAGTATTTTACTTCATTTATTCAGCAAGCATTTATTCAACATTCAAAGTACTCAATGTAGTATACTATATGTTAGGTATTAGAAGTACCAAGATACATAAGATATAGTGTTATCATTTTGAATAACAACATGAATAATAGTATCTCTCAATTTAAAGATTACTGTCTTGTATCTTCTATCATCATCTCAAGCCTGCAAGGTAGACAGGACAGGCATTAAATTAGAAAACACATGGAACGCCTGGGTGGCTCAGTTGGTTAAGCCTCTACCTTTGGCTCAGGTCATGATTCCAGGATCCTGGGATCAAGCCCCGCATCGGGCTCCCTGCTCAGAAGGGAGCCTGCTTCTCCCTCTCCCTCTGCCCTTCCCCCTGCTCATGTTCCCTTTCTCTCTCTCTCGCTGACAAATAAAATCTTTTAAAAAATAAAATAAATAAATTACAAAACACACACTAGAGATGAAGGGGTTTATCTGAGGTTATACAAACTACCAATATACGCCTTTTGATATGATACAGCGGGAGGTTTACCTCACCAATATAGTATTCTTGTCAAAATATTTCACTCAAATCTAATCATGAAGAAACAATCGGAAAACTCAGATGATGGGGCATTCTATAAAATAACTGGCCTAACTCTCAAATGACATCAATGTCATGACAAACTAAAAGAAACCAAGAAGAACTGATAACAAAATCCAACGTGTGATCCACAGCACACAGAGTAAAAAACTGCCAGAAAGGACATTTTCGAACAACTAGAAACATCTGACTAGAGATTAGATGAAGATAATATTACATCAATGTTAAACTTCTTGGAGGGGACAATGAGACTGTGATGATGCAGAATGCCCTTGTTCTCAAAAAATACACACTAAAGTACTAGGAGGTGGCACAACATGATGGGTGCAACTTACTTTCAATGAGTTCATAGAAAAAGAGAGAAAAAAGTGTGCATGTATTACATGTGTGTGAACTAAAGCAGTTATGGCAAAATGTTAATACTTGGTAACTACGTGTGAAAGGTATATGGGTGTTCATTCTCCTAACCTTTCACCTTTTCTGCAGGTTTGACATTTTTCAAAACAAAAGGTTGGAGAAGCAAAAGAAATGGGAATTAAATTTCCCAACCCTCTTGCATTTAGGAAATCCTTTCAACTCTAACTGTCTGGCCCCTTCTTTACTTAGAATTATTTCCAATACACATTTATGACGAAGACCTTTGCAAACATGATGAAAATATGATACAACTAAAAAAAAAGAGCTGATACACATAAAAAAACTTTATTACTTGATGCTGACTTCCTACACCTCATGTGTACACAAAATATCACGCTATTTTACTTATTAATAGTTATAATCTAAGTTGAAATATCAATATGTAAGGTCACCAACAGAAATATCAAAATTATTAGAGCTCACTTAGACCTTACTGTGTGCCCTTTATGCACTTCTTCAAGTATCTTTTAAAAATTAATTTTCGGGCGCCTGGGTGGCTCAGTTGGTTAAGCGACTGCCTTCGGCTCAGGTCATGATCCTGGAGTCCCAGGATCGAGTCCCGCATCGGGCTCCCTGCTCTGCAGGGAGTCTGCTTCTCCCTCTGACCCTCTCCCCCTCATGTGCTCTCTCTCTCTCTCTCTCATTCTCTCTCTCAAATAAATAAAATCTTTAAAAAAATAAAAAATTAAAAAATTAAAATTAAAATTAATATTCACAATAATAAATTCAACTCATTTCAAAAAACACTGCAATATAATATATAAGTATCTGAAAATCCTATTTCAAGCTCTTAAATTGGACATCACATTTGTTTTAACCTAAAAAGAGTAGAAACCAATCCCAAAAGCAATCTTACCTTGATGGGCATTCCAGTACAGTGTAAACCAAAGGGAAACAGACAAGTTTTTCCTTTCAGTCTCTGGTATCCTACTGCAAACTACAGAAAGCAAACTAAATTTAAATTACAAATTCAAATGCTAGACAAATATAAAATACTGACTTTTCACAAAGATTATCAATTTAGTTTTCCTTTCCTCTCTTCCTTTAGAAGGAAGTCATTCCAAAATTCTGTCCACTATTCCTTTTTTCTGTCTTTTCACCATCCTAGGAATTACTTATACTTACTACATACCACATATGCAAATTAAATATAAAAATATTTAATAGAAGTAAAATATTAAAATTATGCTTAAAATTAAGGAATTCTAAGTTCCCTTAACAGGAAATAAATTCGATATATGTCATTTTCTTCAAAATAGTATTTATCAAAGACCCTCCACCCCATTTTATTATACACAGAGGAAACTTTACCTCACATTTGGATAAAGAAAATGTGTGTCCCAAATGAAGGCGCCCATTCATATACGGATATGGGAAGGTTACAAAGTACTTGCCCTTGCTGCAAAACAATCATGTAAAAAACAAAGTACAGAGAAGAAAATGTTAAGTTCCTTTTACAATGAGGGGGTGGGGTGAAGGGAAAGCGTACTACAAACAACTTGTTTAAATTCTATTATTTAAGAGGCACCTGGGTGGCTCAGTCAGTTACACATCTGCCTTCGGCTCTGGTCGTGACCCTGGGGTCCTGGGATCCAGCCCCTCATGGGGCCCCCTGCTCAGTGGGGAGTCTGGTTCTCCCTCTCCCTTGTGCTCGCTTCGGCAGCACATATACTAAAATTGGTTCTCCCTCTCCCTCTGCCCCTCCCCCCTGCTCATGCTCTCTCTTTCTCTCTCTCTCTCTCAAATAAATACAATCTTTAAAAATAAATAAATTAAAAATTAAAAATTAAATTAAGTTAAATTTATAAGTCTGGAAATTAAAAGCCCTCTGAAATTGAAACTTACTTTTGATTTAGAAAGAATAAGATATTTATAGGTAGACATTAAAGAAATAAATATCCTTGTAGCAAATACTGGAGGTTTAACTTAAGCTAAAATGCTGAGTAAAGATAATTTACTAAAGATGATTTTAATACTCTTAGGAAACTGGATTAATTTAATGTTTTAGTAACTAAACAAGATTTGCCTTCATTAGATATATATAAAGCAATTCAAAGTCCGTCAGGTAAAATAAAGTATCTTCAGTATTATAAGATACATGGTAAATTAAGTTAAAAAGCACCTTTTTAAAGCTGCTTAATTAATTATGTTATATCCTCTTCTCATGAGTCAAATGTGTAACATACATACATGTTATGAAGCACAATAAAATGAACACCTGTCGGCACACTCTCCAACCGATGAGCCCACTGTAGCTGTACTGTGTGCTCCTCACCCCACTTTGTGGAAAGGATAAGGCAGAGTGTATTTATAATGTCTGAAACAGGCTGAAGGAGGTAACTTCTACTTTCTGCATTTGAAATTAGGATCCTCTTTCCTTTGGAAGTCTTTTTTTTTTTTTAAAGTAAGCACGGGGTGCCTGGGTGGCTCGGTTGGTTAAGTGTCCAACTCTTGATTTTGATTCAGGTCATGATCTCAGGGTTGTGAGATTGAGCTGCACATTGGTCTCCATTCTCAGCCCAGAGTCTGCTTGAGATTCTCTCTTCCTGTTCCTCCCTCCGTGCTTGTGCTATCGCTCTCTCTCAAATAAATAAATAAATAAATAAATAAATAAAATCTTTAGGGGAAAAAAATAAAAATAAAGTGAGTTCTATGCCCATTGTGGGGCTTGAGTCACATGCTCTACTAACTGAGCCAGCCAGGTGCCCAATGGTTTTAGAAACACAAGGTCTAGAACTTCACAAAGTATTACTCACCTAGTCTGGTTCTCTACATTAGATGCATCGACCTCAAACACTTTTTCAGTATCCCATTTCTGTTGGATTTCTTTCTCGATCTTCTTCAAAAAGTCTACTTTGGCTGTTCCTTTTCTTTCCTATTGGACACAAAAGAGATAGAATAATCCACTCTATACTTTGACAGGCTTGCTTTAGAAAAAGTGGGTTCACAGAACTGAGCTGTTTACTGAGAGGCAATTTTTCCATGGTTATCTTGAATTTTAAACATGATTAAAAATTATGATTATCACGATCTGTCCACTTTAAACCTCAAAGGGATGGTCAATGAATTACTTAAATATATAAAAGCTCTGAAACACTTTTTTTTAAATCAGACACTAAAACAGATACTGTTGTCAAATAGATACTGTTCCTATTTAGTTAAAATGTATAAATACTTAGAAAAGTATAGGATGGAGTAGTACCTGCTGGCCAAGCTGCAATTATTCCCACCAAAGAAGGATGCTGAGACCCAGTGGGAAGACGCTGAGGGAAGATTAGTCATCTACATGGTTTTTTTTCAAGGAAACTGATGAAGAACTTCTCTTCAAATGGTTAACAGACTATTAATATGAAGTTAAAAGGAAACAGAATAGCAAGCATGTCTCTAGTAATATCAGATCTACATGGCAACATTGCCATCATCATCCTGATTTCGGCTGAAACCGAAAGCAAAGCACACACATGATCATCCTATTTCTGAAAAAAAGAAAGGTCAGAGCTTCTTTCTCAGTTGCTGATTCTGTGGGGAAAAAAAAAAAAAATTAGCTGCTAAAAGCAAGTGTGCCGAAGCTGGAGTGGAATGAACACTTACAGAACAGAGAAGTGTGAAAGCTGGATACCAATGGACCATCCCCAAATCTAATTCTGTTTTCAAACTTACTTTTAGTTTCTAAAATTTTATTCTCTGGTATAAAGTTATCTGAACTAAAATTAGATTTTCTTCCCCTTCTTATATGCTAACATTTCCAGATTCTGCAGCATTTTCAAATGAGAAAATATCTGGGTTCTACTCATACTTTTTTTTAAGTTTTTTTTTTGTTTGTTTGTTTTTAAGAAATCTCTACACCCAACATGGAGCTCTAACTTACAACCCTGAGATAAGAGTCCCATGCTCCACTCACTGGGCCAGCCAGGCACCCCTGGGCTCTACTCATACTTTTACAACCTACTAAACAGGTGACCTTGCCAAGTCACCTAACACCTGCAACTCAGTCTCCTTTAATCATGCCTCCCTCTCTCCTTTCAACCAACAATTTAAAAAATGCTTCCCAATTGGGCACCTGGCCAGCTCAATCAGTAGAGCATGCAACTCTTGATCTTGCAGTTGTGAGTTCAAGCCCCACAGTGGACACAGAGCTTACTTAAATATATATTTATACATATATTTTATATTACTTAAAAAAAAAGTCGGACATCTGGCTGGCTCAGTCAGTAGAGCATGTGACTCTTGATCTCAGGGTTGTGAGTTCAAGCCCCACACTGGACGTAGTTTACTTAAAAAACAAAATGCTTTCTAGTCGTATCACAGATATACTGGATTCTTAACTGTTTTCTAAATGGTTACACAAATTTGAGCACTTTGCAAAGAGGAATTCTGTGCAGTCAACAGAACCCCAACCTTAACACTATTTCTCCAATAACTATCTTAAATATACTTTGTGTATTATGTAATAAAAATAACTAACAGTATTAAAATTAAGATTTAGTACAAGGGATGCCTGCGTGGCTCCGTTGGTTAAGCGACTGCCTTTGGCTCAGGTCATGATCCCAGGGTCCTCGTATCGAGCCCCGCATCGGGCTCCACCTGCTCTGAGGGGAGCCTGCTTCTCCCTCTCCCTCTGCCTGCCCCCTCCCCTGCTTGTGCTCTCTCTCTGTCAAATAAATAAATTAATTTAAAAAAAAAGATTTAGTACAAATCTACTATAAAGTTGTCAGCTCTGTTTTATTATTTTCAGTTCCCTACATTTTTTTTTAAGCTATTGAATTTTTTTTTAAGATTTTATTTATTTATTTGACAGAGAGAGAGAGAGAGAGCACACGCACAAGCAGGGGGAGCAGCAGAGGGAGAGAGAGAAGCAGGCTCCCCGCTGAGCAGTACCCTGGATTCATGACCTGAGCCGAAGGCAGACACTTAACCAACTGAGCCACCCAGGCGCCCCAGTTCCCTGCATTTAAACCAAAGAATGGTTTACTACTTTTTAAGCATGTTTAAGATAGAAGACAAGGACAAGTCAGCTTACAAGGAGGAGGTGAAGCATGTTTAAGATACAAGACAAGGACAAGTCAGCTTACAAGGAGGAGGTGAAATATTGGATTAAAGGAAGAACCCTGATACAAAGGCAGAGAGGAAATGAGAAAGAATTCCATAATTTGAGAAGTCATGGGGACGCCTGGCTGGCTCAGTCAGTGGAGCATGCAACTCTTGATCCTGGGGTTATGATTTCAAGCCTCTGTTGGGTGTAAAGATTACTTAGAAAAAAAAAAAAATCAGGGACATAACAAGTTTCTCCAGTAACCAAAGGAAAATGAAAGTGACAAGGAAATCTTTTGTTTCTATAAACCCTGACCAGATCATAATTGCTGTGACTGGAAATGGTATCAAAACACAAATCTGATCAAGTCAATTCCCTTTCAGAGATTCTCTGTAGCTGTCAGGATAAAGTCTATTCTGTAAAACCTGGCACTCCAGGCCCTTCTTGTTTAATCTCTGCCAGATCCCTCCCTCCTCCCCTTTCTTTCATTCCCCCACTGCAGGCCCATCAAGGCATCTGTATTTTCCCAAATGTGCCAAGCTCCCTCTGTCACCTGAGCAGCTGTTCAAAGTACTTTCTCTGCCCTCATGCCTCACCAATCTCTTTGCCTTGCTCTCTCATCCTTCAGGTCTCAGCTAATCACCTGCACTGGTCACCAAGAGGTTATGATATGCCATTCTTAATATGTTCCTACCTACCAATATTTCCCCCATGCCAGCACTTATGACACAGTGGTGTCGGTATCTGTCTGTCTTCCTCACAGGACTACTGAAGCCTGTTCATGGTGGGGACTGATAACTTGTATCTCATTATATCCTCAAGGTCTAGCTTATAGCAGGTTCTCAACAAATATCTGTTCAATATTTAAAGATTTTAAAAGAGAAGTGAACATGGGGTGCCTGGGTGGCTCAGTCGTTAAGCATCTGCCTTCGGCTCAGGTCATGATCCCAGGGTCCTGGGATGAAGCCCCGCATCGGGCTCCCTGCTCCACGGGAAGTCTGCTTCTCCCTCTCCCACTCCCCCTGCCTGGGTTCCCTCTCTTGCTGTGTCTCTGTCAAATAAATAAATAAAATGTTAAAAAAAAAAAAAAAGAGAAGTGAACAATACATTGCCTGCTTTTGCATATTGTGGCCATAAAAAAATAACAGACTAGGAACTAGGTGCATATGTGAATCAAGGTACTAAGCAATTTGGACTCTTTCCCAAGAATTTCCATAAAAGTAAGTGTGGTTGCATAAGGTTATTTCCTTTTCCAGGAAAGAATAAGGGCCTTCATCTATTCACTCCTTTCCATTTTTGCTGCTAACCACCTTCATTCAGACCCTCAGCTCCTTTGCTCCTTCTTACTACAAAACCCTCCTCCTAACAAGTAACCTATAAGTTACAAGTCTCTCTACTTCTATACATGCAAACCGGTTTTCAATAGTAATATACAAAGACTACCATTTGAAAATAAGCTATGGCAGGGACAGCAGATCACCTACCCAATACCTGTTCCTTCTCTTTCTTCAACAACAAAAGCCCAGTCTTATTTAAGGCAGTGCATTAGAGGTGGTTAAATGTACTCTTCTATGTTTCCAGATGAATTCCCAGTTAGACTGGACCTATGTTCCAGCAAAGGAGTTTTAGGCAGAAGATTCCACCTAGCCCTTACAAGAGCCTGCACAACTCCACGGTGGCGGGCTGGCTCAGCCGCTAGAGCATGTGACTCTTGATCTCAGGGTTGGGAGTTCAAGCCCTACATTGGGTGTAGAGATTACTTAAAAATAAAATCTTAGGGGCGCCTGGGTGGCTCAGTCATTAAGCGTCTGCCTTCGGCTCAGGTCATGATCCCAGGGTCCTGGGATCGAGCCCCACATCGGGCTCCCTGCTCAGTGGGAGGCCTGCTTTTCCCTCTCCCACTCCCCCTGCTTATGTTCCCCCTCTCGCTGTGTCTCTCTCTGTCAAATAAATAAATAAAATCTTTTAAAAAAATAAATAAATAAATAAAATCTTAAAATAAAAAATAAATAAAAAACAGCCTGTACAACTCCTAACAGCTGACTTAACCTGTAAATAGAATAGGCAAAGTGCCTAGGTTGCCTACAGAAGCCTGGGTTGCCTATAGAACCCTTTGTCTATAGGCTTCCTATAGAACCCTAGACCAATTCCTTGAACTCTCTAACCTATAGGGGCTCACAAAAATATTTTAATTTATTTTAAAGTCAGAAATAAACCAACTTTAAGGTTGAAGAGAAAAACTAATACATTTAATATTAATTAATATTAATTTTATCATTTTGGATTATTAATATGTTAATACTATTAACATATTAATAAAACTTTAATATATTTAATATATGTATTTAGCAACACATATAATAAATATAATATTAACATACTTGTCTTTATACCAACAGCCTAGCTCGTGAAGCCTAGTTGTACCTCCTACCCTAGGGTCATGAGTGATATGAAATCCCACTGTATCGTTACTAAATTCCTCTTTAACCAACTTGAGTTGGCTTCCATTGCATGCAACCAAATGATCCCTAAGACATTTACCCAGTTGACCTGTGAACTCCTGGCAGACAGCAACTTTCAGAACTTTTATAGTCACCTCAGCCCCAAGTACAATGCCATAGACAAAGAAGTTACAGGACAAATATTTTTTGCTTAAAAAGGACCATGTCACCCATTTAAAGAAGAACATGAAAGCAATAGTCATCACAAATTACTTAGAACTATATATTTCTTTTCATTATTATTGAGCACACTAAATACACAAAAACTCTTCTTTGAGGTTTCTGCTTCTCAGAAAAAATTTGCTTCTCAAAACATCAAAGTCAATTGTAATGAAATCTGACTTTGGCCCCAGCACCAATTTGTTATATAACCTTGGAAAGTCACTCCATCAACCTGCGCCTTAATTTCTTCACTGGCTATTTAACTAGACAATTGGTTATAATAATTAGTTAGAAGGTTATTTGCCAAGATCAGAATTTCTAAACTTTGGCACTATTGACAGCTTAGGCTAAATAATTTTTTGTTTTTGTCTTGTGCATTTTAAGATGCTTAGAAGCATTCCTGGCTTCTAGCCACTAGATGCCAGCAGCACACGCCCCAGGTGTGATAATCCAGTCTCCAGACCAAATGTTCTCAGGGGGACAAAATCATCCCCAGTAAAGAATCTCTAAATAGATAACAACTCTTTCATATATTCATAGTATCTTGCAGCTTAAAGCTTTTATGAACATTAACTTTTTTGATCTTAACAACAACCCTAAGAAGTGGGCAGACTAACAGCTATCATTTCTCAAAAATGATAAATCTGAAGCTCAGAGATCGTCATGTCAGCAATTGATCGAGATGGACAAAAATCCTCATCTTCTGACTTCTATTTCTGCTTTCTCTTGGGACTCTGGCCATCTCCTAGCTCCACCACTTACTAGCTATAGAACCCTAGGCAAATTCCTTAAACTCTTTAAGCCTCCATTTTTCTACCTATCTATAAAATGAGAATAAAAATTATGCCTACCTTGTAGTGTTAGTATGAGGATTAAAAGACTTAATATGCATGAAGAACTTAGCATAGTGCTGGACATAGGGTAAATGCACAATGTCAACCAATACCACAAAGAGACATCTAGACATCATGTGATTTTTATTAGGTATGAAAATGGCATTGGGGTTATGTTTTAAGAGAAGTTATCATTACATTAAAAAAGCTTACTAAACTATGTATTGATGTAAAAACCTTATACTAAAATATGTCAAACATGTACACATGATGCCTGGAACTTGCCTAAAATGAATCTGGAGGGGCAGGATCCAAGGGAGGGATATATGAAACAAGATGACCCTGAACTGCCAATTATTGAAGTTGGGTGATGGGTATATGGAAGTGCCTAACACTATTATTATCTCTGTTTTGTTCACTATTTAAATTTTCCAAATGAAAGTTTAAAAACAGTATTTTTTAAGTTGGCTATTATGTTTATTATATCACATCCCCAGATCCCCTCTAAAAGTCCGATATATAATTAGAAGAGATTAAAACTGTCAAAAGCTCTAAAAAATAAATACTACCCTGATGTGAAGAAAATTATAGTTTGGTATTTACATATTCAATATTCTACCCATGCTATCACATGTTCATTGTCTTACACACTTCATATTGGTAAGATTTCCTCTGGAAAGAGAAAACTTTCCTAATGGGAGGTGTTTGCAAAAGACATTTCCTCATTAGCTTACAACTGGGGGTAGCACAATGATTAAGAGAATGGGCTCCAGAATGGAAACAAATGAATTCTAATTCCTCCTCTGAGTAGACCTGATGCCTTATTTTCCACATCAGTAAGATGGGGATAAAAATAGCACCTACTTTTACAGGGTTGTTTTGATGAAAAAATATGTAAAACACTAATGCATGGCACAGAATAAGCAATCAGTACTTTCTATTATTTTTATTGTTACTTATTCTTTCTAAAGGGAGTTCTTACTGGATTCTTCCAATAAAATGAACTTTAACGTGAGCCCAGTATCATGACAGTGTAAAACATGAATATTTTCAGAGGCCAAGAAGTAAATAAAGCAAAACAATCATATCTACCAGAAATGTTGCCAGTTTCCTTATATAAGGAAATATAAAACTTAAAAAGAAAAAAGAATGTATTAAAGTCTTTCAAACTGAAAAGCCCATTCCCATTAACACCAAAAAAAGAGAAAGACCTGCAAATTCCACATTAGCTAAGGATATCACTGTAGGGGAGTGGGGTTGGTGGGGAGTCATCGAGCAACCTGGAACAGAAGAAAAAGCCCTGGACCAGGACTCAGAAGGCATGTGTTTTCCTGGAAAGCAAGATGACATAGTGACTGAGAAATGAGTCAACCTCTTCGAGTTCTAATCCACTTTCATCATGTCCTAGTTATGAGAAGTTGGACCTGTTAGTTAAGCAATCTATGCCTGGGTTTCTGCAAATAAGAGTGCCTAACTCAAATAGATTAGTGTGAAGACTCAATGAGACAATTCAAATAAAATGCTAAACACAAAGCATGACACATAAGAAATGTTAGTTATTGATATTATTGGTCTTAACTCTACTAGAATTCCAACTCCAATAATTCTTCAACCCCAACAGGATCTATTGATCATGACCTTTTTTCACTAATCCTTAGGCCCCTCCCACCACAAGTCCTTATTTCCATCCCTTAAATCATCTATATAATCACTCCTTCACTATTCTCTTTACCATTCTTGCCTGGCAAAACTCCAACCCTCCTATGCACCTGCTCTGTTCCCTCAGCCAGACAGCTGAAAGTGGCAGGAGATAAGAATTCAACCATGCTGACCGGCCTCAATTTAAAATCATGTCCACTAATGTCAAGTGATACCCAGCAATACTACTAATTTCTGAAATCCACTTAGTTACTTACTCCTTCTAGACTAGTGCTTCTCAAACTTTAATGTGTAACTGTCCAATACAGTAGCCACTAGCCACATGTAACTTTTTAATTTTAAAATTATAATGGGGCGCCTGGGTGGCTCAGTCGTTAAGCGTCTGCCTTCGGCTCAGGTCATGATTCCGGGGTCCTGGGATCAAGCCCCGCATCAGGCTCCCCGCTCCGTGGGAGGCCTGCTTCTCCCTCTCCCACTCCCCCTGCTTGCGTTCCCTCTCTCGCTGTGTCTCTCTCTGTCAAATAAATAAATAAAATCTTTAAAAAAAAAAATTATATTAAAATTCAGTCCTTCCATTGCACCAGCCATATTTCAAGTGCTCAATAGCCACATGTGGCTAGTGGCTACCAAATTAGTGCAAATATAGAACATTTTCATCACAGAAAGTTCTAATGACAGCAATGTCCTAAACAAGCCTCTCTCCTCAAGCCTCCAACATTTCCTCTCCTATCCTTATTTTTAGCTGGTAATCTTGGCTCTTAATTCAATGAGAAAACAGAAATGAACAAAAAATTTTCAGTCTTCCTCATCACATCTGCTTACCCACATGCATGTGTACCCATACAATCTGTCTTCTTTCCTGTTACATAGATGAGTGTGGTCCTGCTTAACCCCTCTACTGATGACCTGATCTCATCCCCTTTAGTCTATTCAGGAACAGCACATTAATTTTTCCTATCTACAGGGTAATTCCCATAAGCATACAAGCACTGGGTAATTTCTACCTCTAAAAAAAGAAGAAAAAAAAAAGTCCTCCTTTGACCTTCACCTATTACCCCAATCCTCTGCTCTCCTTTATAAAATTCCTCATGAGTTGTCCATACTCAGGGTGCCTAGGTGGCTCAGTCCGTTAGGCTTTTCACTCACATTGTTGCTTCTGCCTACAAATCTTTTCCTCCATATAGCTGCCTGGCTTGCTCCCTTACCTCCTTTTTGCCACAATGCCACCTTCTTAGCAAAGCCTTTCTTGATCACCCTTTTAAAACTGCAGCCCTACCCCACCTCACACTCAGTGGTCTCCCCTTTCTGCTCTATTTTTCTTCTATAGCACTTACCAGCACCTGACATATTTTACCGTGTATCTTATTAGTACGGAACTCTCACAAACACATGTAAACACCATGAATGTAGAGATTTGTGACTGTTTTACCGGGAAGCACTCAATAATTTTTTGTTAAAAGGAGGAACGAGGTTACCTACTCCTCTCTCTCCAAATAGGTTTCAGACACTTCGGTGAAATTAACACACATAACATTAAGTAGGGTGTAAAGTTGAAGATACCAGCTCCTGGCTCAACAGCTAGCAAGAAAAGGCACATCCTCACAACATCCACATCTTTAGCGTGGGGGTCAAGGCATTCCCCTTCTTTAGAGAAACATTTTTCCCTTCAGGACAACAGCTACCACGTGGAGCCCCTAGCTTCTGGCAAAAGCCGACAGATCAGCCACGTTCTAGGGCCGGGCTGAGCGGACTCTCTTCCCGCCAGAACTCACCGCCATGGCACCGCCCAGCTAACTCTGCAACCCCACGACAGTGACCTCGGTGATCCTCTCAAAGCAGTGATTACCACCTTTCCCTTCCGTCTGGGGGACAGACAGGCCTCCCACGACACTGAAGCACACACTTTACACCTGATGAGGCAATCGCCCGCCCACTGCGAACTACTGCGTTGCGCATCTCCGAGCCCGCCGGGAATTGTAGTTTCCAGACCACTAGACCCAAGGTCCAGCAGGCGCCTATTGACTACAATTCCCAGAGAGGAACAGGCTACCGGAAATTGACCCAGGGGTCACGCTGTGGTGACACGCAAGTAGTGATGTCACTGGCATGTTGAACTACAAAGTCCATGAGGCTGTTCGGGAGCGCGCCCTGGCTAAGGTGGAGTTCCCCGACCTTCAACCTTTTCACCCTGCGGCGCTGGGTTTGGTGTCTGTCAGGATGCCAGGATGCAAGGTTTATTAGTCTTCAGTGACTGAGGTGCTAATTATGGCTTGCCGCTGTGCACAGATATTTACTACTGTCGATAGCATGCAACAGCCCGGAATCCAGACATTTTATAACCATATTAACAATCTCTCTTTTTAAACGTGGAGGCTTGAAACCTACCGGGCTCCAGTGCCAAGCTCACGCTATTCAACTGTACTAAGGCTGTGCTGTCCGATCCGGTAGTCACGAGTCACATGTGGCTATTTACGTTTAAATTAAAATTCAGTAAAATTTAAAATTGAGTTCTTTAATCGCACTAGCCACTTTTCAAGTGCTCGATGGTCCGCGTGGCTAGTGGTTAAGGTATCATCGGACAGCGCAGATGTAGAATACATCATAGGAAGAAAGATGTATTGACAAGCAAGGATCCGAGGTTTTTACTTTCTGAGGTCAGATTACGTACTCTCTCACCTGCATTTATCTATTAATTCACTAAACATTTATAAAGCATCTACAAAGCACTTTTGGGGGGGGCGGGAGGGATGTAGATGCCCAGCCCAGAAGTGTGTCTTCCTAAAGGACTAAGGGAAAGAAATTTTAAATAAAAAGCTTAATAAATTTAATGACTTTAAAAGTATATGTGTATATGTATATTTATACTTTTCTCTCTTTTTTTTAAAGATTTTATTTATTTGACAGAGAGGGAGAGAGTAGCAAAGGGAGAGGGAGAAGCAGACTCCCCGCTGAGCAGGGAGCACGATATGGAGCTTGATCCCAGGACCCTGGGGTCATGACCTGAGCCCAAGGCAGACGCTCAACGGACTGAGCCACCCAGGTGCCCCTATATTTATATTTTTCAATAACTAGTTATGAGACAAAAATTTAATAATAACCTAATGATGCCTGGCACATGGTATGGACTCGATAAAATTTGTTGCATGAGGGGCGCCTGGATGGCTCAGTCTGTTAATCATCTGCCTCCAGCTCAGGTCATGATGTCAGGATCCTGAGACTAAGTCCCCTATAGCGCTCTCAACTCAGCAGGTAGTCTTCTCCCCCTCCCTCTGCCCCTCCCCCCTGCTCTGCACACACTCTCTCTCTCTCAAATAAATAAATAAAATCTTTCCAAAAAATAAATAAAATAAAATTTGTTACATGAAAGGATGTGAACAAGGAAACTTAGGCTATGGAGAACCTACCAGTAACTCTCCTGCCTCTGGGCTCTTACACACAAAAATACTCTCCATCACTTTCCATACCTTCTTACTTTAGCTACTAACAATTTAGACATATACTTCCTGACAGCCCAAGTCTGGGTTAAATGTCCTCCCCTCCTAAATGTTCCCTGAAGCACACCCTTTTGCCTTCCCTTGGGAAATTTCTCTCACTGAATTTTTTTAAAAACATGTATGTATTTATTTGAGAGACAGAGAGAGAGCACGTGCACAGGGGACAGGGGCGGGGGGTGCAGAGGGAGAGGGAGAGTGAGAATCTCAAGCACCCTGCTGAGCTTGGGGCTGAGGCAGGGCTTGATCTCACCACCCTGAGTTCTTGACCTGAGCAGAAATCAAGAGTTGGACACTCAACCGACTGAGCCACCCAGGCACCCCTCATTGAATTTTAATTGCCTTGTTTATTTATCACTAGACTGGAAGCTATATGACAGCGGAGGCTGCCTAGCAGAGTCTGGCACATAGTAGGGGCCTTATAAACATTTATTGAATGAATATAAGAATCCTCATCCTCCACATCTCCCATAACTATGGTTATAGTTTCCTGTTCTAATTCTGCCCTTATCTGTACTATTTGTCATCTTTGATTCATCAGCTTCCAATTCACACTGGTAATTGAAATTATTCATACAATAGATATTCATTGGTTACCTCCTGTGAACCTGACATAGAGCTAGGATATAGTAGGGAACAAGACAGACATGGTTCCTGCCCTTATGGGGTATGAGACATCAAAGAAAATAAACAGGTTATTATGTGATTACAAATTATGAAAAATCTATCCCCTATTTAAATGCCCCCATCCCCTATCCCCTATTAACCCATTTCTTATGTAAATGAGTAATATTCTTTTTTTTTTAAGGATCATTTGGATTCCATTCATTCAACAAAAATTTATGTAGCTTCTACTATGTACAAGGCACTATGCTAGGTGCTGGAGATGCACCACTTTTTTTAAAGTTTATTAAGTAATCTCTACACCCAACATGGGGCTTGAACCCACTACCCTGAAATCAGGAGTTGCTTGCTCCTCCGAATGCGCCAGCCAGGCACGCCTGGAGATACAACACTTGAACAAGACAGGCGCAGTCGCCTCCTTCGTAGCAATCGCAGTCTAGTGGAAGAGGCAAACACTGAAGCAAATGGAGAGAAGGAAACCCATGAAAGTGTTTTAAGCGAGGAAGGGACATGGCCCTATTTGTGTATTATAAAGTTCATTCTGAAGAAGAATTGGAAGAAAGCGAAAGTGCAAGAAGGAGGCTACTGCAATTGTCCAGGTAAGAGGTGAGGATATTTTAGATTATGGCGATGGCAATCAAGGTAGAGAAAGGCAAACAGATTCAAGAGATATTTAGAGAATGAAATTTATTACACCTTAGTAATATGGCTTTTTAATTGAGAATTGTCAGTTCTTTACTATGCTGTATGGAATACCCTTTCTAGATAAATGAAATTAGAAAGGTAGCATAGTGGATAAGAATTCAGGCTCTGAATCAGACAGACCGAGTTCATCATTTTACTAGCTGGGTGACCTCAGGCAATTCAATTAACCACTTTGTAAAATAAGGGTCATAAAAATAAGTACCTCATAGGATGCCTATGAGGATTAAAGAAATAATATGGATACATATAATAATATGCGTATAAACCATATATACATATATATGTATACACCTGGCATATAGTAAGAACTTTAAGATGTCAGCTATTTTATTATTATTTTAGGAAAGTTGGTCTATAAACATTAGTCTGATTAAAAATAGAAAAGTTTACCTGTGCCCCACATTAATCTCTTTCCTAACCTAACTGAGCTACTTATCACCATATAATTGTATGATACACCTTCTCCAACTGTCAGACCATACTGCTCGTTCTTCAAAACTCCACAACAGAACTCACTTCCTCTTGTTTTTTTTGTTTTTTGTTTTTTGTTTTTGTCCAAACTCACCCCACCAGTCACTCTACTAAATTCTACTGAATCACCACATCTCAATTTAGATCCATAAAGCTATAATTAGCTTTAGCTTGTCTCTGAGTCTCTTTGTGTTTGTTTTTCATGCATACTTACCTAACTTCCCTATCTTGAGATGACAGAGTCAGAGGAAGGAATTGTGGGCACTTCTTTTAATACTTCTGTTCCACAGGTACGCAGCACTCAAAGAATACTGTTACTTCCCTACCCAGTTAGACATCTTTTGTTTTTAAATTGGTTTTTTTTTCCTGCATTAGTATTCTGTCTTTACTTTTACACTTTCTGAATGGTGAATGGATTTTTTTTTTTTTTGTAATGATACAAGCAATGAGTATGAAGAGAAGAAGGAAGAATCCTTCTAGGACTTCCGGGCTTAGCTGATCCTGGAGTTGCTCTGTGTGCAGCCTTTGACAGTGAATAGGCAGCTGAGGAAGAGTGTGTGGTGGTTGTGCTCAAAGGCTTTGGAGTAAGATGCCTGGGTCTAAACTGACGCTCTGTCCCATGCTAGCTCTCTGTTCCTTCAACCTTGGGACTCCGGATCCTCATGTGTAAAATGTGGATAATGATAATACCCATCTCTTGAGCTTGCTGTGAGAATAAAATGAGCTACACCAAGCAAGGCAATTAGCCCAATGCCTGGTTCATAGTAAGTGAATGTTCAAGAAATATTAAGCTAAAGAGAAGGAAGGAAGGAAAGAAGGAAGGAAGAAAGAGAAGTGGAGAATATTGGAAGCCAGTTTGATCAGTGCTGTGGTCTCAATGTTTGTGTCAAAATTTATATGTTGAAATCCCAATGCCCAGTCTGAAGGTATTAAGAGGTGGAGCCTTTGGAAAGTGCTTAGGTCGGGAGGATGGAGCCCTTATGAATGGGATTTGTGCTCTTATAAAAGAGAATCCAGGGGCACCTGTGTGGCTCAATTGGTTGAGCATCCGACTCATGGTTTCGGCTCAGGTCATGGTCTCAGGGTTCTAGAATCAAGCCCTGCATTGGGCTCCGAGCTCAGCAGGGGATCTGCTTGAGATTCCCTCTCCCTCTTTCTCTGCCCCTCTCCCCACTCTCTGTCTAAAATAAATAAATAAAATCTTAAAAAAAAAAAGAACCCAAACAAAATAAAACAAACAAAAAGAGAACCCACAAGCTCAGCACACCCTTCCACTTTGTGAATAAACAAACAAAAATGTGGGACCCTGAAGACAGCCCTGACGCTGGCACCCTGATCTCACACCTCTAGTTTCCAAAACTATGAGAAATAAACTTCTATTGTTTATAAGACACCCAGCCTGTGGTATTTTGTTATAGCAGCCCAAAAGGGAATAATAAATGGAAATTCTAAATCTGACTGATATGAGTTAGGAACAAGTAGCCATGCTAATTGGGAAGACTTAGATATTAAGACAAATGTAACCAAATTAGAGAAGTTGCACTTCATAGGTCCTAAAATTTTGAGAAACCTCTGTTGCCTAGATTTCTGCTAAAGTAGTGATACTTGTAATTCTCAGGAATTAGCAATCACTCACTCGTGCTATGCCACTCCAGACTCAGGAACCATAAGCTTCAGCCTGCCATCTTGTCAACATTCCACAAAGCATTGCCAGCCATGTCATGGGCTCATATGGGAAATGTGACACCTGAGTCATCAAAACACTGCTTGTAATTCCTAAATAGCCTACCTATCCGAATTGTCACCACCATTAACATCACCATCGTGGAGCAGAGTCCTAGGGCTCCTCAGGGAATGAAAGGAAGGAAGGAGGAAAGGAAGAAAGAAAGGGAGGAGAAAAAGCAAAGGAACAGCTAAAGACAAACAATTATTTATTAATGAGATTCCAATTTTGAGGACCATATATATTTATATATATACATATATATATTTTTTTTTTGAAGAGAGCAAGAGAGCGTATGAGTGAGTTGGGGGAGGGGGGAGGGGCAGAGGGAGACAGAAGGAGAAAATCTCAAGCAGGCTCTATGCCCAGCAGTAGGCTGATGTGGGGCTTCATCTCATGACCGGGAGATCTTGAACCACGTGGAAATCAAGAGTCGGATGGTTAACCGACTGAGCCACCCAGGTGCCCCTCGAGGACTTTATTTTTAAAATTTATTTTGCACATTTATGACATTTAAGATTCCTCTTTTTATAGTATCAATGAAATGAGACTGCTCTAAACTATCTAAATTGGGGGCACAACCATAGGCCTGCTTTTTTTTTTTTGGTCACACTCTCAACATCTTAGTAGCCAGAAGTCAGTATCTTTTTCTAGATGTTCTTCCATATAGTGTCTGAGAATGCAGGCTCTAGTGTTAGATTGCCTGGCTTTGAATCATGGACACCCTCCACCCCCTCTCTTCCAAACTTGTTGTGTGACCCTGGGCAAATCACTTGACCCCTCTAGGACAGTAACATGGTGATAATAGTACCTAGTACTTATTTGGTAATATTGCTGTAATGTTATATTAGTCATCCATTAATATTTACTGAGGATCGGGACACCTGGGTGACTCAGTTGGTTAAGCGTCTGCCTTCTGCTCAGGTCATGATCCCAGGGTCCCAGATCGAGTCCTGCATCGGGCTCCTTGCTCAGTGGGCAGCCTGCTTCTCCCTCTGCCTGCCGCTCCCTATGCTTGTGCATGCTCTCTCTCTGACAAGTAAATTTTAGAAATCTTTAAACAAATATTTACTGAACATCTATTACCTACCAGGTTTTGTTTTCAGTGCTAAGGAAAAAGGAGGACAAAATTCTTGACTCCATGAAAATTTATATTCTAGTTAGGATGAGGTAGAGAAAACCAATAAATAAAAAAATTTCAGACCATGAAAATGAGGAAGATAAAACAGAATTATGTGACAGAAAATAACCAGAGGAGGGAAGTGAGGTGTCACTTTAGATGGGATGGTCTCGGAAGGCCTTCCTAATGAGGTGGTATTTGAGCTGACAAGAAAAAGTTAACGATGCAAATACATATGGAAAAGAGTTCCAGGCAAAAAGACCAGAAAGGCCCTGAGTTGGGAAGGACCTTGAAATGGTTGAGAAACCAAAGATGCTTTGTCCTCACTCCTCTCTCCCCAAACATCCAGCATACCCTCCTCACATTCAACTGATGATTTCTTCTTAATTCACCGAAAACATAGAAGCAATCAGTAAAGAACGTCCTTGAGTTACATTTCTTACCTCTATCAACAGGTGCTCTTTTCTCTACATATCATGAACAATCAGAACTCCAGTTAAGACCTACACAACATTTGTACACTAAATCCCATTCTTTGTTCCTACTAAGAGATTTTATTGTTGCAGTTGCTCACCCCGCCTCTCACATCATCAGATTTTCTTTCTTCATTACATCATACTCATCTGAATCCATACATATCATCTCACCTAATGCAAGCAAGCAGACAAAGAAGTGAAAGAAAAACAGAACAAAATGCAAGCTAACCCTATCTTCTCTATCCCACAATGCCTTCTAGTACCGTCATTGCTCTATTCCCTTTTACAGTAAAACTCTTCACAAGAACTGTCTTACTATCTCTAATTCCTCTCCTGAACCTGTTCCAGTCCGGGGTTCATTCCTTCCACTCCATGGAACTATCGAGGTCATCAGTGATTTCCACGCTGCCAAAATCAGTGGTCAATTCCTTATCTTCATTTTACTTGATCCAAGAACTATATATATGACACAGTTGAAAACTCCATCTTTCCTGAGACCTATTTCTTTTCTCTCTGTTCTGCTGCCTCATGGCCATGCCTTCTCAGCTTACTTTCTTTTTTAAAAAAAAAAATTTTTTTTTTAAAGATTTTATTTATTTATTTGACAGAGAGAGACACAGCGAGAGAGGGAACACAAGCAGGGGGAGTGGGAGAGGGAGAAGCAGGCTTCCCGCTGAGCAGGGAGCCCGATGCAGGGCTCGATCCCAGGACCCTGGGATCATGACCTGAGCCGAAGGCAGACGCTCAACGACTGAGCCACCCAGGTGCCCCTCAGCTTACTTTCGAAATAGGGGAATGCCCTAATGGCCTTTCTAGATATAGTCACTCCCTAGATGATCTTATCCAGGCCTATGGTTTTATTTTTTTTAAAGATTTTATTTATTTATTTGAGAAAGAGAATGAAAGAGAGAGAGCACAAGAGCGGGGAGGGTCAGAGGGAGAAGCAGACTCCCCACTGAGCAGGGAGCCCGATGCGGGACTCGATCCCGGGACTCCAGGACCATGACCTGAGCTGAAGGCAGTCGCTTAACCAACTGAGCCACCCAGGCGCCCTCCAGGCCTATGGTTTTAAACACAATTTACATGCTGATGAATCCTCAATTTTTAACACCAGGCCCAATCTTTCTTATGAACTCCAAACTCACAGACCAAAGAGTCTACTTGACATCTCCACTTGGATTTTTATGTTATTTATCAGTTATGCCTAACAAACTACCCCCAAACTTAGTGACCTCAAACAATAACCATTTATTATCCCTCACAGTTTCTGTGGGTCAGATGTTTGGGAACAACTTGACCAGGTGGTTCTGGCTTGAGGGGTCATGAGATTACAGTCAAATGTTGGCCAGGGCTGCAGTCATCCAAAGGTTTGACTGGGGCTGGAAGATCTACTTTTAACATGGCTTACTCACAAGGCTAGAAAGTTAGTTGTGGCTATTGGTAAGAGGTCTCAGTTCCTCAAGGTTTGGGCTTGTTCACAGGGTTGATTGTCATACAACATGGCAACTGACTTTCCCTAGAACAAGAGATCCACAGTAGAAGCTACAATGCTCTTTATAAGCTAGACTTGGAAGTCAATGGCTGTTCCTTCTAGACCATTCTGTTGTTTACACAGTTAAGCCCTGATCCAGTGTGGGAAGAAAGTACACATGGGTGTGAATACTAGAAGGTGATGATCATTGGGGGCCATCTTGGAGGCTGGCTACCACAATGTGTAATGTCTAGGAAAATATGTAATGTCTACTTTATGTCCAATACTGAATCCATGATCTACCAACCATTCTCTAAATATGCATCCCACTTGTTTTCCCCACCTCAGGACAGTTACTCAGGCCAAACCCTTTGGTGTCATCCTTGATTCCTCTTTGTGTTTCATACCAACAATTAATCTCTCAGTAAAACTCATTGACTCTACTTTCAAAATATATCCAGAATCCAACTTCTTACCATCTCTTTCACTGCTATTCTAGTCCAAACCACCATCATCCTATGCTTGGATTATTATTTCCTAACTGGTTTCCCTACCTCCGCTTTTATCCCTTCCAGCCTGATTACCATAAGGGAGCCATTGCGATCCTGTTTTAAAAAATTAAAAACTAGATCAGATAATTTTATTCATCTGCTTAAAACCTTCAGTGTATTCCAGTCTCATTCAGAGTAAAAACCTGAAGTCCTTACCATGACCAACAGAGTCCTCCATGACCTGGTCTCTAACGACTTCTGTAACCTCTTTTACCATCACTTTCCTCCTGCCTCACTCCACTCCAGCCCCATTGCTCCCCACTTTCCTCAAATGTGCCAAACTAGTTCCTGACTCAAGGTCTTTGCACATCCCTGGAAAGCTCTTCTCCCAGATATCCATGTGATTAACACCCTTACTGCTTCCTGACCACTGCTCAGAGAGTGCTTTTAAGTTCTCCATCACTTTCTATCCCCACACTTACTTTTTTTTCTTTATAGAATATATCCCACCTGACATATTATATGGCTGTTCATTTGGCATCATTCTCCTCCTCTAAAATAGATCTCCAAGAGAATACCTATTTTCTTCACTGCTATATCCCCAAGGCCTATAACGGTGCTTTGCATATTATAGGTTTTCAATAAGTATTTTTTTTTTAAGTAGGCTTCATGCCCAAAGGGGCTTGAACTCACCATCCTGAGATCAAGAGTCGCGTGGTCTACCAACTGAGCCAGCTAGGTGCCCCCAGTATTTGTTGAAAGAAAGAAAGGCTAGGGTTGCCTGGCTGGCTCAGTTGGGAAGAGCATGTAACTCTTGATCTTGGGGTTGTGAGTTTAAGCCCCATGATTGGTATAAAGATAACTAAAAAATAAGTAAATAAACTTAAAAAAAAAAAAAAGAAAAGAAAGGCTAAATGCAAGAACTGAGGGCACCTGGATGGCTCAGTTGGTTAAGCATCCGACTCTTGATTTTGGCTCAGGTCCTGATCTCAGGGTTGTGAGACTGAGCCCCGAGTCAGGCTCTGCGTTACGCAGGGAGCCTGCTTGAGATTTTCTCTCTCCCTCTCACTCTCCCTCTGCCCTCCCCCCTTAAATAAATAAGTAAATAAATGAATAAATGCAGGAACCGAAAGAAGCTAATCCATGAGAAGTTGCTTGGCAGAGTCCCCGGCACAAGAGTATGAGGTATTATTATTTTATGTGTCCAAATCCCAAGGGGCTTATTCTATCTAAAGAAGGGAGAGCAATAAAAAAAAAAAAAAAAAAAAAAAGGGGCGCCTGGGTGGCTCAGTCGTTAAGCGGCTGCCTTCGGCTCAGGTCATGATCCCAGGGTCCTGGGATCGAGCCCCGCATCAGGCTCCCTGCTCCGCGGGAAGCCTGCTTCTCCCTCTCCCACTCCCCCTGCTTGTGTTCCCTCTCTCGCTGTGTTTCTCTCTGTCAAATAAATAAATAAAAAATCTTTAAAAAAAAAAAAAAAAAGAAGGGAGAGCAGTTCACTTCTATTATCAGAGGAATAGCCAGAGGGAACCAAAGTCCAGTTAGTTCATTGTTGATGTTTCCTGCTTTAAAAAAAAAAAAGTCATTACGGCAGTAGAGCTTTGAACATCTCTTCTAGATATCCTTCTAATCTGCAAGGATGTTAGACCTGGGTCCTTAACACAGGTCCAGTGGGAACCCATGACACAGTCAGAGGATGGGGCAAAGACTATTTCTGGTACGTGTATACCCAGATACGCTACTTTCAACTTTTTCTCCGTATTGACACTGGTCTCAGTGTGGGAAGTAACTTTTTTTTAATCGAGATACTGGTAGAGTCATGTGTAACTGTAAGAAATAGTGCAGGGAGAACTTTTGCACACTTCTCAATTTTCCCCAGTAGTAATATTTACAAAACCATAGTATAATATCACAGTCAGAATATTGACATCAATATGAGTTTAGTTTTATACTTATTCATTATACATGTTTGCATGTGTGTGTATACATGTATAAATTAGATTCTATACCATATTATCATCTCTGTAGTTCCTGTGTCTACCCCCATGGTCAAGATACAGAACACTTCCAGGGCACCTGGGTGGCTCAGTTGGTTAAGGTCTGCCTCCAGCTCAGGTCATGATCCTAGGGTCCTGAGATGGAGCCCTGTGTCGGCTCCCTGCTCAGGGGGCAGTCTGCTTCTTCCTCTCCCTCTACCCCTCCCCACCGCTCGTGCTTGCTTACTCTCTCTCTCTCTCAAATAAATAAAATCTAAAAAAAAAAGAACACTTCCAATACCACAGGGATCTCTCATGCTGCCATTAATAACCACACCAACTTTCCCTCCACACCCCCACTTCTGTCCTCTATTCCTAAAATTATGTCATTTTCAAAATGTTATATAAATGGAACCATACAATGTAACCTTTGAGGATTGGCTTCTTTCCTCACTCAGATTAATTCATCCAAATTTTTGCATGTATCAATAGTTCCGTCCATGGGCGCCTGGGTGGCTCAGTTGGTTAAGCGACTGCCTTCAGCTCAGGTCATGGTCCTGGAGTCCTAGGATCGAGTCCCACATCGGGCTCCCTACTCGGCAGGGAGACTGCTTCTCCCTCTGATCCTCTTCCCTCTCGTGCTCTCTGTCTCTCATTCTCTCTCTCTCAAATAAATAAATCTTTAAAAAAAAAAAATAGTTCCGTCCTTTCTGTTGCTGAGTAGCATTCCACCATATGATGGTATCTATGTCTCACAGTTTGTTTAACCACTCACGTGTTTAAGGTCATCTGGGCTGATTCCAGTTTGGGGCTATTTTAAACAAAGCTGCTATAAATACTTGTATGCAGGTTTTCGTCCATGAACATGTTTTCATTTCTCTGGGATAAATTCTCAGGAGTGTAATTGTTGGTTCATATGGTAGCTGCATTCGTTTTTAGAGAAATATCAAAATGCATTTCAGAGTGGCTGCCCCATTTTACCATTTATATTAGCCATTCTTATAGTTATGTAGTGTGACAGAACTTTTTAAAAAAACCCTTATAACAGGGGCACCTGGATGGCTCAGTCGTTAAGCGTCTGCCTTAGGCTCAGGTCATGAGGGATAGAGCCCCGCATCAGGCTCCCTGCTCAGCGGGAAGCCTGCTTCTCCCCCTCCCATTCACCCTGCTTTTGTTCCTTCTCTCACTGTCCCTCTCTCTATCAAATAAATACATAAAATCTTTTAAAAAAAAAACCCTTGTAACATAGTTCTCCTAGAAAACAAATCTACATTTCCATAATGAAGAGAGACAATTCCAATTGACTTGCTATTTGTCTGCTAACTCACCTTGCCTTTGCATAGCCAAGATTCAAGTGACTTTTATTTATTTATTATTTTTTTTAAGTAAGCTCTACGCCCAATGTGGGAATTGAACTCATGACCCCAAGATCAAGAGTCTCATGCTCCACTAACTGAGCCAGCCGGTGCCCCCAAGTGACTTTTCTCTAAGTCAGATGGGCTGCTACTGGTGACCCAGACTCAGCAGAGACTGATATTTTGATGGATGTGTGTTTAATTAAATGATCATCTATAAACGTAGAGGCATTAGAGGGTCTGTTTGTAACTATGAATCTCCTGGTTTGAAATTCTACCAAAGCTGTGTCTAACTGCATTTCAGAGAGACAAATTGTGATTGTAAATTACACAGAAATTTAAATCTGAAAAATTACTCTTAACCTCCCTTATCATACATCTGGGACAGCTCTTGGACACAGGTTAGAGAACAGGACCAAAAAAAAAAAAAAAAAATTGTGGGCAAATCCACTCTGATTATGGAAGGCCTATCCATTTCTGTCAACACCTGTGAAATTGTATAGTTAACAGTTCTTCCTGGTTGAGGCCCAGCTACCCTCAAGCCAAGAAAGGGAACGTGGTTTGAGTAGGGATGGTTTAGATGTATATTCTTCTTGTAGTCACTCTCTCTTTCCAATGCCTTATATCAATAACCTCTCTTAGATAAATCGACATCTCTTTCTCCTCTTGTGAAGATAAAACTGAGAGAAAAGCCAATCTTTGTAAAGTATCCATTTTAACATCCACCTTAACTAAGGTTAACTATTTAATGTTATTAGCCTTATTCTCTACTATCCCAAGAACAGTACCTAATAGATGGTAATGGGTAATGGGTAATAATACATATTTGTTGGATGAATTTTGAATGAACCACATGGTTAATATTTCAGTGTTTGCTAGTGAGATATTTAAGTGAAGGTTATAGTTGTGGACTTTGTGATCAAACACACACAATCAAGGCTGGACCTTTCCACTCATTAGTTTCATGATCTCTCTGGGATGCAATTTTCTCATTGTGAATATTGTTTACTATACTGGGGGACTGTGAAGAGGAGAAGCAACAATACATTGAAATATTTAGCACAGGGCCAGCACAGAGTATGTACTCAACAACTGTGGCTAGGATTATTATTTACAATGCCTGACTCTTAGGCTCCCGGAATCTGAACTCCCAAAAGCCTGGATCGATATAAATGGATATAACTTTTCAAACTTTTGTGATAAAAGCAATTCCTGTTCCATTTCTATCACACTACTATTAAGTTCCTTCCTAGCCCTAGGCCTAATCACATCACTTACATTTCTCTTTTTTTAATTTGTCATTTTTGGGTAACACCTCATCTATGTAGTAGGAAGAAGTGAACGAAACATGTGGATAAGCATAAAGAAGGGGAGGAGGAGAGAAGGAAGAGGCAACAGTTGGATATGGGAAAGCTCTGGGCTTGCTAAGATTGCAAATTGCAAATTCTGCTCCATCTGCAGATATGTGTGATTCTGGGTAAACCACTCAGTCTCTGGCCTTTTTCCCTTATTTGCAATGTTGGGGAGAAGGTGTCAGTGAAGGGAGTTCATTAGATGATTTCTAAGTGCATTTTGCTTTTATTATTCTATGTAAGGTGTCCACAAACTGCAGCTGGCAAGCCAACCCTGGTTGGCACCTGCTTTTGTTTATCTGCAAGGTTAACAATGGCTTCTGCACTTCTAAATGTTTTTTTAGAAAATCAAGAAAATATATTGTGAGATTTGAAAATTATCTAAAATTGAAAATCTTATGTAAGTTTTATGCAGACACAGCCTTAATCATTTGTTTACATATTACCTATGGCCAGTTCATGCCAAGAGGGCAGAGTTGGGTGGGTGCCAGAGACCTCCCAGCCCACAAAACCAAAGATATTTACTATTTAGCCCTTTTAAGAGAAAGTTTGCTTTTTCCTGCTCTATGCATAGATAGCATACCTGCTTATTTTAGGCTGACCCATCTCTATTATAGGAGGGGTGTGCTCATCAGGTATTTTAAAAAAATGTTATTATTGTAAAGCATAATCCCATAAACTGTTCAGCTTTCTGAGAGGAGAGACTGTTTTGCTCACCTTCGGAATCCAAGTGCTAGTGCCTTACATAGTGCTGGCATATAGCAGGTGCTCAGTGTTGAATAAGCACTGTAAGAGCAGTGCCAAGCTAGTAATTTCAAAACTTCAAAAGGAATTTCGCACACAGTACAAACTAAGTTGCTTATTTTGGTAATTTCGATTGAAAAAAAATTATTTTTAAAAACTTTTTTTGCTGACCAAAGTTCTTCCTGAAAAAAAACAAAAACAAAACCCTACTGAATTTTAGATATCTAGTGAAAAGAGAATTAAAAAAAAAAATATTAGACTCGTCCTTCTTCCTAAATAAAGCATATATTAAAAATATTGCTAAAACTGGAATGGCCTCAGCCTTCTACAACTGTGCGCCACGTTTTAAAAATGACGATTATTGGAGTCCAAGGCATGGTTGTCAGAAGCATTCTACGTAACTTAAGCATAGCGGCGAGAAATACAAGCATGTGTGCTGAGCAAAATGATTGTGTAAGGAAAAAAAAAGTAAAATTTTGCATTCTGTGTAATGTGTCGAACGTGAACGTATTGCACGCTGTGTTGCAGATTTACTACAGCTGAGTCATTTCGGGACACAAATGTGTTTCCAGGAAAAAAACGAGAGGAAGGAACCAGGCTGAGGGGCTCGCCGGGTTCCCCCAGGCACTCCCAGCAGCAGACACCGTATTCCGCGGCGGGCGGCGGCGTGGTCAAAAAAGGAGCCGTGGCCCCTTTAAGAGGCACAGCACCTTCTCCAAGATACCATCTTGCACCAGGAGTTCACGTAAGCTCTCCACCTACCTTGCTATATCCCTCCTCCTTAACTGGGTACGGCCGGCCGGCGGGGCGAGCGAGCCTTTTCATTGGCTTTGCGCGCACAGCCCTCTTACTTCTATTGGTTCTTGCGCCCGCCACTCGACGCTATCTCCCGCCCGCCTGAGCCGTCGGGCTAGGTTGAGTGAGGGCTCTTGGGTTAGTTCCTGTTAGGCCCCGGCCGGGGGAGTAGGTTGAAGTCTCCTAAGATGCCCGGTGGGCTGGGGCACCGGGAGCTGTGAAGAGGTCGTGAGGAGGCGGCGAGGGGAGACCCGCGGCAGGCCTGAACAAGAGCGGCGGCCGAGCCCGCCTTCCCTGCACCATGCTCATAGAGGATGTGGATGCCCTCAAGTCCTGGCTGGCCAAGTTACTGGAGCCGATGTGAGTGAGCCAGGCTGGGCCAGGGCCGGCGAACGTGGGCGTTGGGGGCCCGCGGGGGCGTGGGGGGAGGGGAGGCGGCCTGGGGGAGGGCGGAGCGGAGGGGCCGCGGTCGGGAGGTCCCGGCGACGTCTTCTCTGTAGTACTATCACCATTGTGGGGGGGGCGGTGGCGGGGGGAGCGAGAGCCAGGGGCGTAGAGGCGGTGTGGCTGTGGGACCGGAGTGGGGGGTGGGGGGCAGCAAGGACAGCGAGGGCTTTTTAAATATAAATATTGGGGTGCTGGAAGGGGTAGTAGGAATAGTGAGGGAATTTAAAATTTTGGTATTTGAGAACTGCGAGAGATCGCAAGGCTATCGAGGGATTTTTAAATGTGAATATTGGGATCTCGAAGGGTGTAGCAGGATGTCGAGGGCTTTATTAACAAATATTAGTACGGGACTAAAAGATCCAGAAGCGGAGTATCGAGGGCCTTTTAAAAACGTGAGGGCAGAAAAGAATAGTAGGGACATTGAGGGCTTTATAGCGATTATTGATGAGCTCTAAGGGTTCAAGAATTTTGAAGGATTTGAGAAACATGGGGTGGTTGAAAGGGATATGTGGGCATTGAAGTGTTTTTGGGAATTACTGGAAAGCTGTTAAATATGATAACAAGGATATGAAGGGATTTTAAAATATTATCCAGGAGTTGTTAGTGCTAGGAGGACTAATAACTTCTAAATACCATTAAGGGTTGGAAAAAATAGGGGTTTAAAATTTTAAGGGTTGAAAGGGCTACTCTGGTATTTAGTATTATTGGAGGAGTATTTGAAAGGGTTGTATAACTGAAGCATGTAAGCGTTTTTAGTTATAGCTATTGGAAGAATAAAAGGGTAGCAGAAAGAGTAAGAGTTTTGTAAATATTGTTGAAGGATTGTGAGGGCAACTGAGGATATTGAGGTGTAGGATTTTTGTTGAGGAGCTAAAAAAAATGAGAAGGGCTCGTTTTTAAAAAATATTTCGGTAGTATTAGCTGTAGAAATATTGGGACGCTTCAAAGGGATAGCAGAGGTACCAGCTTTGTTTGCTTGTTTTAAAACCATTTTAAGAGGGTAGGATTGTTTTGTGTTTATTTGGGGTACTGGGGTATGTAGTTTCTGAGATCTCCCATACAGGGAAGAGAGGGAATGGTGAAGGGAGGATTGGGAGAGAGATGATATCTAACTCTCCTGGGAAAGAAGGCATGGAAAGGGAAGGGAAGGGATCATTTCCTGCCCTCTCCTCATTTCTACTGCTTAGTTATTCTATTAGAGGTGAGGACTTACTGACTAAAGGAAACGGGGTAGAAGAGGAAGAGGTGGGCAGGCTATGCTTCATTAGATTAGATCGTTTTAGTGAAAATGAGTTTTTCAGAGGCGGAAATAAGGGATAGTTTGGAAGGGATGGAGGTATGGTAAAGTTGGGGCTCTTGGGAGACAGCTACTTCCCCGATTGTCTATTTCCTGGTCCTCCTGAGAAATCTTGTTAACTCTTCTTGTTGTTGTTTTGCTACTTTGATTTCTTGGATGTTAACACCTAGGAAGAGAGTCACCTGTAGTCTGATGTGTCAGCCTTTTGAAGGTAGGCTGGTTAAAGGAGACAGCATTAGGGGAGTTTTGATGTCTGAAGTGCTATGTACATTCTGAGGATGAGGAGTATGTGAGTAGAATACAGGTATGAATGAAAGTACACTAGGACTTTTGGGTTTTATATTAGTGATGGTCTACTTGAAAGTTTTGTAGAAGAATATGGGTCTCTTGAGTGTGCATCATACTTTTTCTACAGTATAGTTTTGGAACACAGCAATGGAGATGGATTGTGACAAAGGTGGGAAACAAAGGAAATAGATGTAGTGAAAATGATCGTATATGGAACAGGCTAAAAAAAAGAAAAAGGAAAAAGGTCTGTGTTTAAAAATTCTTTACCTTCATGTTATTTAACATAAACCCTTGTGTGTGTGTGTGCAACAATTTTGCATACAGGCTCTGAGTTTATTAGTAGAGATCCTTCTAAAAGAGTTAAATATGTGTGTCTTTGGTAGAAGGCGACAAGTTTTAACCTTACAGTTAATTGCCCTTCTTTTGTAAGCTCCCTAAAATGTTTTATTCTGGGTAGTGGTTTTTGTTTTTTTTTTCCTTTTCTTTTCTTTTTACAGATTTTATTTATTTATTTGACAGAGAGAGATACAGTGAGAGAGGGAACATAAGCAGGGGGAGTGAGAGAAGGAGAAGCAGGTTTCCCACTGAGCAGAGAGCCCCATGCAGGGCTTGATCCCAGGACTCTGGGATCATGACCTGAGCCGGAGGCAGACGCCCCTTTTCTTTTTTAAGATTTTATTTATTTGAGAGAGAGCACGCACGAGTGAGGTGAGGGGCAGAGGGAGAGAGAGAAGCAGACTCCCTGCTGAGCGGGGAGCCTGATTACGGGCTCTATCCCTGGACCCTGGGATCATGACCTGAGCCGAAGGGAGCTGCTAACTGACTGAGCCACCCAGGCACCCCTGGTTTTTTTCTTAATGTGGAAATTTAGTTTGGGTAGGAACTTAATAAACCTCCCAATAGTGTTTTCTCTTGGCTTTTTTTGGCTGTTTATACTGATAAGTTTATAGATATTCTGTAATTTTCATGGGTAGAAAGTATCTTTAAAGTGATTGAATTTGGTTTCCCCATTTGTTTTGAGTTACATGTTCAACTGAAAGCACACATCATGCTTTAAAAAAAAATTCGTTACTTTTTTAGGGTTAAAAAGAGCAAAAAAATCACTTTAAACTTTAATAATATAGGTGGCTTTCCTAGAAGTACAAAATAAAAGTACTACATATAACTAATGGTTTTGGATGGAAGTGGTAATAAGAAATAACAAATGCAAAAAAAAGGAAAGAGATAGCAAATGCCGATATCATACATATTTTCATTCTTTTTTTTTAAGATTTTATTTATTTATTATTTGAGAGAGAGAGAAAGATTGAGTGAATGAGTAGAAGGAGGGGCAGAGGGAGAAGCAGACTCCCCGCTGAGCAGGGAGCCCGGTGTGGGACTCGATCCCAGGACCCTGGGATCAGGACCCGAGCTGAAGGCAGACGTTTAACTGACTGAGCCACCCAGGCACCCACATATTTTCATTCTTAGTATGTTGTCATGGGAGATTATTTTTTGTTTGTTTAGATACCCTAAAATGTAATAGATGATATACTAAAATGGGTTGTATTTGTAAATTTACTTTTTGCATATTCCAAATTGAAGAAAATTTTCATGGCAGATTGGCATGTTGTTACAACATAGCATTTCAGAGCAGTTGTTAGGTTTTCAGATAATGGAGTTGCAGTGGATATGTTGGATTCATACTGTCTCTGCGTGTGATCCACTGTTGTGTGTTTTATTTAGCTTAATTTACAGTTAGTTAACTAAATTTATAAAAGATTTTTAAGCATGTTGCATCTTGTCACTGGTGAAACAAAGGCATGCGGGGTTATTTGTGAACCAAGCCAGTTTACATGTAATTATTCCCTATAGACAAATTAGAAATATCATATGCTGGTAGAGCTTATCTGTTACTTTCCATTCCACTCCTTTTGTAGATGTGGGACCTATCATTTTTACTAGAGGAAAGACAGAAGGAGGGTTCCTGGAAGAAATGACTCCTTTAACTGGTTGGGAAAAACCTAGTACCATTTTTGTTGGCAGTGCAGTTAAGAGAGAGAAACCATCTTACTCAAGAAGTTTATATCTCTTTTCTTACTGCTACATGAGCAGACTGAACTCACAAGTCTTGTTTGAGGTCTTTATCTTCCTTCACTTCCAAAATATCCTAGATATCTTAGTCATAGAGACTATGTAGGGATTATGCGCAATTGGGAGATGTCATGGTTTCTTTCTATCAGAAATAACTTCTCACTTTTCAGTATGTGAGCCCTTTAAGAGTAAAGTCTAAGTAAATCTAGGGGATATATTTATCACTGAAGAAATTAAAAGTTTAGAAAAAGTTCAAGCAAGCACTTTTCAATAACAAACATGCATTTCTACCCAAAAACGTTCTTTAATGGGAAATGTTTTAAGTTATTTATACTAGATATATTAAATATATATAAACACATATAATTCAAGGCTGCTCGTTTGGCTTACTATAAAAATTTGTCTTGGCATATGTTTTAAAAAGAGTGATGGGTTTGTAATACTTTTTGGACACTTGCATCTGTCTATTGTAGTAAAACATCATTATGTGAATCGGGCATTTAGTTTCTAGTTTTGTCTCTATGTCTGATTTACTCTGTGACTTTGGAGAAATTCTCTAAATTTTCTCATCATATTAGCCTTCTACCTACCTCACAGATATGATATGAATATTAATGTGCAGACTATAAAAAGGGCCTGTGTACCTTAGAATCATTAAATATAAATGAAATTTTATGGTTTTTGAAATATGAAAATATATTAAACTGTTTTTGCAAAAAATTTTACTTACTAATGTTAAGCTCTACTGTCACTTACAAAATAATAATCTAATGCATGCCAGAGCTAGAGTCTCACTGCTGGCCCTGTAGGTAGGACTGGGAATTGCTAGGGAAAGCCATGGCCATGATGTGCACTTCTATGAATTCAGTCCATATCAAAGTCTTTTTAAGTGCACTAGGAGATTGAATATGTTGTCATCTCTGAGTATGATGGATAAGGCAGCAATAAGCTTCACAGACTGAGATCATTTTATTGGCTCAGTGGTCGTGGAGGGGTTATACTTAGGTTGAACTCTAGAGTTTACATGCTACCATAGATTTGCAATCCTTATCACATTAAATTCTCATTAGTAATGTCTGGGGCTGCTCAAATGGGAGGAAAAATTGTCACCTAGCAGCTATGAGACCTGACCTCTCAGATAAATAAACTACAAAGATGAAATGAGTATTTTGGAGGTATGTTCTTAAGACTGAGAAGTTCTGATAATGTGGTTAGTGACTTCAAAGAATTAGTATGCCTCTAAACTGCTGTGGGACTTGTTTAAGGAGACTGTTAACTGTTTCACAGAAAAGGACTTATTTTGACCAGAAGACTTCTTGGCAAGTTTTAGTATCCTAAGTTAAGGACATATTTGTTCTTATGTCCTTGGGTCTGCCTCCTAAATACATCTGACTTCATCCTGGCCCAACTGCTATAGGCTAGAAGCCAGAAGTTGCTTTTATAGCTCTGTGTTTCCTATCACTGCTTTGTCTCATCTTCTCACAGGGTTATTACTTACTTCGTTGTTAAATTTTTTTTAACCATTTGTTTTTTTGTACCATAATTATTTGTTTTCATTTTCATCTCTTGGCCACTAGACTGCAAGGCAAGATCTGTCTTGCTCAGAGTAATTCCATTACCAAGCAAGATGCTTGGCATTTAGTGAACAGTCAGTAAACGTTTAAATGAATCAATGTCCTTATATGTATATGTAGGTTGGTTGACAATTTGAAACATAAGTTTTTTTTTAAAGACTTTATTTATTTGACAGAGAGAGAGAATGAGAGAGAGTGCAGGAGCAGGGGGAGCGGCAGGCAGCGGGAGAAGCAGGTTCCCGCTGAGCAGGGAGCCTGCCGCGGCTCGATCCCAGGACCCTGGGATCATGACTTGGGCTGAAGGCAGACGCTTAACCAACTGAGCCACCCAGGCGCCCCTAGATTTTTCTTTTTTACTAGTCTGATTTTTAGGTTATACTTAGGTGGTGACTATTGCTCTGTGAGCCATAGTCCAAATATCAAAATGGTGTTTGCATATGACAGATGTATGTATATATATGTTTTTTTTTTTTTTTTTTAAAGATTTTATTTATTTATCTGAGAGAGAATGGGAGACAGAGAGCATGAGAGGGGTAGGATCAGAGGGAGAAGCAGACTCCCCGCTGAGCGGGGAGCCCGATGCGGGACTCGATCCCGGGACTCCAGGATCATGACCTGAGCCGAAGGCAGTCGCTTAACCAACTGAGCCACCCAGGTGCCCCTGTATATATATGTTTTTACCCAAAATAAATCTAGGAGTATTTTTTTCTGTTCATGAAAGCCTCTAATTAATTAAGGGGAAGATGAAAGCTTTTATTTGAAAAGTAGAAGTGCCATTATTTCTCTCTCTTTAGTATCTGTTAGCAGGTTCTTAGAACTTAATAGTTACATTAACAATTGAAAATGTCAACTCCAATATTACTTATTTTTCTTTTCTTTCTTTCTTTTTTTTTTTTTTTTAAGATTTTGTTTTTAAGTAAAGCCAACACCCAACATGGGGCTTGAACTTAAAACCCCAAGATCGAGAGTTGCTCTACCAACTGAGCCAGCTGGGCACCCCCCACCTCCCTTTACTTGTTTTTCCAATATTGTTTTATCAAAGGAATAATCTGAACACAGATCTCAGAGGCAGACTTTTTGTTTTTATATTTACTTTTTGTCTTACAAAGTAAAAATAAAAGTACTATTCCAGAAAATGCAGAAAGAAAAAATTAATAAAATTACTTGTGTTTATTTATTTCTAGTTTCTCTTGTGTATATGAACTTCCATATAGCTATAATCAGAATCAATTTAAATTTTTTATCTGTATTTCTCCATTTGACCTTACATCAGAAACATTTTTCATATTTGTGTATTGTTTTCATAACCATCACTTTGGAGGCCTAATATTTCATAAACATTTAACAATGAGAATGGTTATGTTGACTTTTTTTTTCTTTTCTTTTTCTGCTAAAAATAATGCTGTTTTCAGGGATGCCTGGGTGGCTAGTCAGTTAAGTGTCTGCCTTCTGCTCAGGTCATGATCCCCCAGGGTCCTGGGATTGAGCCCTATGGGGCTCCTTGCTCAGTGGGGAGTCTGCTTCTCCCTCTGCCCCTCCCCCCACTCATGCGCATGCTGTCTCTCTTTCTCTCAAGTAAATAAAATCTTTTTTTTTAAAGATTTTATTTATTTATTTGACAGAGAGAGACACAGTGAGAGAGGGAACACATTACACCAAGGTAGAACTTAAAATTGAGCCCATATTCAAGAACCTGTAGATTTTTTCTGAAAGTGGAAAAGGTTTAAGTAGTGTTGGTTTTTTCCTAAAACAAGTAGACTTTGATAATTTTTAAGTAGTATTTCTTGACTTGGGGCCTAAGGTAAGGAAAGACCTTTATTTACTCTTTGGTCTCGGGATTGGGTATATGTCTGAAATCTGTAAAGCTGATATACCAGCATAGCAGATGTGTCATATACCTGCAGTGGAGATTTCATTAAGGAGGAAAAAGACAAATTTGAGGTTTTACAGATAAGACATTTTTAAGGCAATATTTCTATTAACGTCCCCTGATGAAAATTCATTCTAGTTGACTTTTATTTTTTAAATAAAATATAGATAATTGAAAGATGTTCTTAGGACATTATTATGCAAGATGTGAATTTTAAGGAGTCCTCATATTTCTAATTTCCATTAAACTTATGGAAATTTCTTTTGTTTGTTCTTTCTTTTCATTGGAAGGTAACTACTGGTTGAGCCATAGAATGCATTGTCATGTGGATTTACAGTAGGAAGGTGTATGTGGTATAAAATAGATTTTACTCTGTGGAATTGTAGCTGAGTTTTTTTTTTTTTTTTAAGATTTTATTTATTTATTTGACAGAGACAGACACAGTGAGAGAGGGAACACAAGCAGTGGGAGTGAGAGAGGGAGAAGCAGGCTTCCTGCGGAGCATGGAGCCCGATGTGGGGCTCGATCCCAGGACCCTGGGATCATGACCTGAGCTGAAGGCAGACGCTTAACGACTGAGCCACCCAGGCGCCCCTGTAGCTGAGTTTTAATTCCACAGGTGTGCTTTCTGCCTGATCTTGAGTGGATCGCTTCATTTGTCTTTACATATTTACAAATTTAGGTATCTATAAAATGAATAATAACTCACTGATTGTGCTGTTAAGGCCTTTTAAAGACTATATGAGAATAGTAACTTTAGATGACTATTACTATGTTTTCTAATCTCTTTGTTATACTAGAAGCCCCTTTCTGTCTAGAAATGTGTGTATTTACCATAGCCATGGATCCAAAATCTTAAAATCTTTTTCATTCCCAGATATTCTTATTCCTACAGTTATGTAAAATGAATTTCCATAAGCTTTGGTCACAAATAAATAGCTAAAAGACTTTAAATACTCTGGGGTAAGAGAAGTAAGAAGTGGTCTTGCATTTGTCTTGTAAATTATCAAGAATCTTACTCATGCTCAGATTTTGGGGACACACTTCTGGAAGTTTGGTTGGGCTACTGTTAGCATTGGTGCCATAGCTACTGCAGTATTATAATTGTCGGTTTTTAAAGATTATATAGTAGGGGGTGATGAGAGAATAAATAAGAACAATCGTAAAGGTATAGAAAATTACAGCATAAAACTCCCCAGTGTATTTAAGTTTCACCATTCAATTGGTGTGACTTATTATTTCAGACTGGCAATTTCCTTCATAGTGCGCTTAAATGTAAATGGTCCCATTCCTTTGGCTGTAAACATGCTTTTTGTATTTGGTACAGAATTCTAAACATCAGTTATTAACAATCAGTTGTTCACTCATACTGCACAAATTTTTTAAAATCTGTGACCACTCTTTTTTCTTGGTGTCTAGTTTTTTTTTTGCTCTTTTACCTTCTTGTAACTATTCATCATGAGGCTTAACACATCACATCAGAATGTGTTTCATCAGGAGCAACCTTACTCTGCATTTGTTTTTCAGAGTCTGGATACTAAATACATGTATAAGGTAGCTGGGTTTGTTTAACTCCCCTCATTTATCCAGTAATCTGAATGTTGTGCCTGCTTCACACTAGAAACCTCATATTACCCAGCTTTCTACCTACTGGGTCATGAGACTCCTTGAAGGTTCTCCTAACAGCAGAAAAAATGAGATTGCCTCTTTCTACCATTCTTATTTATTTTTATTTTTAAAGGTGTTATACATTTATTAGAGCATAAGAGAGAGAGAGAGAGAGAGTGCGAGTGAGCACGAGTGGGGGGAAGGGCAAAGAGAGGAAGAAGCAGGTTCCCCACTGAGCAGGGAGCCCAATGAGGGGCCCATTCCCAGGACCAGGGGATCGTGACCTGAGCCAAAGGCAGATGCTTAACCAACTGAGCCACCCAGGCGCCCCTGCCATTCTTATTTTTAAAAATCCTTTTCTTTCTCTGTTTAAAATATCTTCCTTTTCCAGGATCTGAACGGTTCTACGTAAAGGTAGAAATGTGATAGATTTTTTTTTTTTACCCTCTCCCTTCCATTTGAATGTTAGATCCATTAGAACTATACTGATTAAATACCTTACTGTTTTCAGGAGTGAGATTAAATCTCTCTACACATTTCTGTTTTAAGGGATTTATGGATTAGCCAAGGTGGGCATGGCCTGTGTAACATTTTTGAACCTACTATGTATTCGTTTTATTATTTAGTATTAGTATTTTTTAGATTGAGTAGTTGACATACAGTGTTAGATTAGTTTCACGTATACAACAGTGATTTGATTTATACATTGTATGGTGGTCACCACAATAAGTCAAATTACAATCTGTCAGCATACAAAGTTATTAGAATATTATTGACTGTATTCCCTATGCTATTAAATACATCCCCATGTCTTGCTTATTTTATAACTGGAAGATTGTATCTCTTAATCCCCCTCACCTATTTCATCCATCCTCCCCCCAACTCCCTTTCCCTCTGGCAGCCATCAGTTTGCTTTCTGTATCTATGAGCATTTCTGTTTTGTTTTGTTTTTTAGATTCTACATGTAAGTGAAATCATACGGTGTTTATCTTTTTCTGACTTAGCACACTTAGCATATACCTTATAGGTCCATCCATGCTGTTGTAAATGGCAAGATTTCATTCTTTTTTATGGCTGAGTAATAATACATTATATATACCATGTCATCTTTATCTTCTTTATTCCTTTATCTATCAGTGGAATTTTTGGTTGCTTCCGTATCTTGGCTATTGTAAATTATGCTATGATGAACATAAGGGCGCATATGTTTTTCTGAATTAGTGTTTTCATTTTCTTCAGGTAAATACCTAGAAGTGGAATTACTGTATCATGTGATAGTTCTATTTTTAATTTTTTGAAGAACCTCTATACTGTTCTCCATAGCAGTGCATGAGGGTTCCCTTTTCCCTACATCCTCCCCAACAGTTGTTATTTCTTGTCTTTTTTTTTTTTTTTTTTGAGATTTTATTTTTAAGTAATCTCTACACCCAACATGGGGCTTGAATTCAAAATCCCGAGATCAAGAGTCACATGCTGTAACCCCTGAGCCCGCCAGGCACCCCTCTTGTCTTTTTGAGAATAGCCATTCTGACAGGTGTGAGGTGAGATCTCATTGTGGTTTTGATTTGCATTTTCCTGGTGGCTAGTGATGTCGATCATCTTTTTAAATGCCTGTTGGCCATTTGCATGTCTTTTTTGGAAAAATACCTATTCAGGTGCTCTGCCAGTTTTTTCTTTTTTTCTTCTTTTTAAATTTTTTCTTTGTTTAATTGAAGTATAGTTGACAGGTTTTTTTTTTTTAGGCCCTCTACTCATTTTTTGGTCAGATTGTTTGTTTTTCTTATATTGATCTGTATATCCATTTTAGAATTTAGCAGTTGGGTTTACCAAGGTAATCTGTTTGAAAATGTAATTTACATTTTTTACTTAAGAAAAATCCTGGCTTTCTTTTAAATTGCATGTTTTTATTAATATGTAGCTCCTCATCTTGCACACTTACACTCTTTCCTAGTGCACTTTGACCCTTAAGTACAACTTATTTTATTAGCTCTTGAGTTGTTTTTTTTTTTTTTAATTTTATTTATTTATTTGACAGAGAGAGACACAGCGAGAGAGGGAACACAAGCAGGGGTAGTGGGAGAGGGAGAAGCGAGCCTGATGCGGGACTCGATCACAGGACCCTGGGATCATGACCTGAGCCGAAGGCAGACGCTTAACAACTGAGCCACCCAGGTGCCCTATTAGCTCTGAGTTTTGTAAGATTGACAGTCATTGAAATTTGCTCCCTTGGATTTGGTGCATAAATGTGCATTGATGTTCAAAGAATTAGCCTTTCCCACAGCAATATTGGCAATAAAAAAATTCTATTTTATTGAATTATAAACTTTAAAAATATAGACTAGAAGGAAGTAAAGGTGCTGATGCTTTATTTTTCTTTTTATAAAATTTGCTTTATTTACTTAAAAAATATATTTTCCCATATATATATATGCATATATATATATATATATATATATATATATACACGTATATTTAGAGCACAAAAGCTTTCTGTTTCTTGTAGTGTAGATAAAATATTGGGTTTGAAGATTGCCACATGTCAGGAGTTGATATGTGCTGCCCTAGCATAGATGATTTTGAATGTCGAAAGATCGGTGACTGGGGCGCTTGGGTGGTCTGCCTTTGGCTCAGTCTGTGATCCTGGAGTCCTGGGATCGAGCCCCACATCGGGCTCCCTGCTCAGCGAGGAGCCTGCTTCTATCTCTCCCTCTTCTGCTCCTCCTGCGTGTGCTTCTTCACTCTCGCTCACTCTCAAATAAATAAATAAACAAACAAATAAATAAATGAAATCTTAAAAAAAACAACTACCACCACCACCAAAAGATAGGTTACTACTGACTAGGAAGAAAAGAGAAGTAGATAGAGGTTGTCCCTGCTGCCCTTCTGCCACTTGTTTTCTTTCTCTTCTAGGTGCCAGATTTTTTCTTTCCTGCTTATAGCTGCTAGAGTGTTTGTCAGTAATATTTAAGGTGTCAACCTTCTTGTGTTCTTATTTTTTAAAGAGATCCTTAAGATACTGAGAAGATTATCAGTGAACTTGATCGCTATTTTTAGATGCTGGTGCCTGGGGTTATAAGGTATGGGGGAAAGGTGTCCCACTTGCCCTGGTTCTTCATCGTTGGTCACATGGAACAACAGATAGTTCCTGAGGATATCAACAGTGCTTCTACAGCCCTGCAACTCAGGGGTCAATTGCCACCCTTTCCCTGTTACCATTGAGAGAGCAAATAAATGTACATATGGTCCAAAATCCTGGGTATAATTAGAACATTGAACATAGACAAATAATTTTATAAAAATAAGCAGAAAAGGACAGTCTTGCTTGCACTATGTATATGCTGTTATACAAGTCACCTTTGTTTGCAATCACTTTATTTTAAAGACCTTTATCTTTCTAAAATAGGGATGACTTTATTAATGACATCGCTGTTTGAAAAAAAAGTTTGAAAATTTTTGTTTTCTCTTTGTCTAACTAGATGTGATGCTGACCCTTCAGCCTTAGCCAACTATGTTGTAGCACTGGTCAAGAAGGACAAACCTGAGAAAGAATTGAAAGCCTTTTGTGCTGATCAACTTGACGTCTTTTTACAAAAAGGTAATTATTATGTGCCTTCAGCCACATATTTAAGATTTTAAATTTAAAACTTTGTATAAAATCTTGGAAATAAAAGTTTGGAAGGAAAGAAATCAGTCAGCATCCTTTAACATTTGAATATATCCATTCCTATTAATTATTTATCATGTATTTGGGAAGACTTTTCTTCCCCTTTCCTTTTCTTCTCTGCTTCTTTCCTTTGTTGAAGCATTTGTAACTCTAATGCTTTTTAGGGGAATGGGTCCTCTGTAGCTTGTGGCAAAATCTAATTGATGGTTGGGGGGTGACAACTTGTGGATAATGTAGCTGCTAATGCTTACTGCTTATTAGGACTGAAGCTACTTTCTTTTTTTTCCCTTTTGGCTGGAGCTTCTTGCTGTCCAGGAAGAGATGGGCATGATCCTCTTCTCTTTGTGCCTTTAACTTCCCATCTTCTCACCAAAGTCCTTTCCATACCTGCAGAGCTTCCTGAAGGCCTCCCCGGCTAATTCTCTGACCTCATCTCCTACCACTTCCCCTCACTTGTTCCATTCTAGCCACCTTTTCCCCCTTGCCTTTTTTTCAGCATGGCAAACATGTTCCCAACTCAGGGCTTTTGAACTCATTTTACTCTTGCTTGAAACGGTTTCTTCTCTTATGGTTTCTGGTCTCTTCTCAAATGTTACCTTCTCAGAGTAGTTTCTCCTGAGTGCCTCATGCCTCTAATCATCATCTCCACTTCCCAGTCTTGGTTCATTTTGTTTTTCATGGCACTTGTCACTTCCTGCCATGTTATATGTTTGCCTTTTTATCTTTGTGTATCGCTCCCCCCCCCCCCTCCTATTTGTCTTTCCTTTGTTGAGAGTGGTGACTTGGAACCTACGGTGCTTGGCACATAGAATGTATTCAGTAAATATTATTGAATAGATGAAAGGAATGTGGATAATGCACACTTACTGGTTGATCTAACAGTTGGTATGAGAAGGTACCCTTTAATTCAAATATCTCGTGAGAAAGGAAAGATAGTAACTATGGCTTCTCACTTGAAAAGATAGTATTACATAGTTTTTGGTGAATTATAAGGCTTTTTTTTTTTTTTTTACACATAAAAAATCTAATACTTTCTCCAGTATTAGATGGATATTTTCTTTCCAAACATATTAATTCCTACTATTTAGTTTACAGTAGTTTCAAAACCCAAGAATGGGATTCTTCCTCATAAGGGTTAGACTCATTTTTAGTTCTGCCACCAGTATTGAGATGTCCTGTTTTCCTCAGCTTTGCCGTAGAGTGTGTTTTCAAACATCTGTTTTTGTTTGTGCAACACTTAAATACTATTTCTTCTCCTTAGAAACTTCAGGTTTTGTGGATAAACTGTTCGAAAGTCTCTATACTAAGAACTACCTTCCACCTCTGGAACCAGTTAAGCCTGAGCCAAAACCACCAGTCCAAGAAAAAGAGGAAATTAAAGAAGAGGTAATGCAAAGTTTTCTTTTGCTTTTGGGGGCTTCTTAGATCCTATTTTTACTAGTATCATTTTCAGTTGGAAGTTGACCTCTTTAAAAGTAATTATCTGTTGATTGAAGTTTCTGTGTTTGGTACATGATACAGATTCTTTATCAGGGCTTCTAATTTCTTTGGACTTGAAATGTTGGAAGAATTTCAGATAGCTTGTTTAGTGTTCCAAGAGAAATTTTAGTAATATTGAGGAATTCAGAGAAATCTTATTCAGGGACTTTAGAAAAAGAAAACTTGGTTAAATGTAGAAGTTTGACTAAAAGTAAAGTATTGATGAAACCTTAAGAGACATTATTAAGTAACACATTTCCATATAATAGACAAACCATTTTCTCTTTTTTTACCAGAGAGTATTTTTTATAGTTAATGTAGTTATAAATATCATTGTGAATGAGTGAAGAAAAAAAATGTTTTTATAATGTTGAAGTACAAAAACATGATTATTTATGGCAGTCTAATTGTTTGAACCGAGGGGAAAATTTTAGAGCTCATTTGTAATCCTTTTTTATGTATAGACAAAACAGTGTTGTATGATAAGAATATGGGTTCTAAAATCAGGCTGCATGAGTTAAAATTGTGCTCTAAAGTAAGTTACTTATTGCTTCATTTTCATATCAGGAAAATGATGATCATAGTAGTACTTACTTCATTGAGGTTTAAATGAGATTTTATATACATACACATCCTAATCAACTGCCTGGCACATAAAAGTTGGTTATTATACAGAAATATTACCTTTTATTTTTATTATGATTAATACGATTTTTATTTGGGAATAATTTTAAGCTTACATAAAAATGACAGGAATCCTACCTAAAACTTCCATGCACTATCTTTATTCACCTATTGAAAATTTGCCCCATTTGCTCTCTTTATATATTCACATGCAAGACTATCATCATGTTCTTAATCTAGGAATAAGTTAGATACATCATGATCTCATGATACTCTGCATATCATAAGAATAAGGATGTTCTATTACTTTTTTTTTTTTTTAAGTAGGCTCCACACCCATTGTGGATTCCATTGTGGGGCTTGAACTCACTAGCGTGAGATCAAGACCTGAGCTGAGATCAAGAGTCAGATGCTTAACCGACTGAGCCACACAGGCACCCCAAGGATGTCCTCTTAGATAACTATAGTATCATTATTAGTTTCAGTAAATTTAATTTTAATAAAATAATTTAATCTATCTGTATTTCAGTTTTATCAGTTGACCTAACAATGTCCCCCCTGCCTTTTTTGTCCCCCCAAAAAAGTGTCCCCTTTTTTATAGCTTTTTTCCTCCTCCAGCACAGGATTCAATCTAAGGATCATGTATTGCATTTAGCTGTCATTTCTGCTCCATCATAAAATACTAGGCTGATTGAATTGATCCATCATTAAAAGAAAACATAATATGACTATATTTCAGATCAATCGAAACCACTGTCACAGTTCTGCTTTTGGCTCATGCCTTGTAATTGTTTCATAATATCTTATTAAAATAGGAGAGGCTCCCAGTATGTTACTTCAAGTAATGGAAATAAGAGGAAACTTTTCTGCCATACTTGATAATGTATAATTTTGGGTGTATGTGTATATGTCAAATCTTTTATAAAAAGTTAAAATTTTTGTGCCATGTGTCCTTTTTTACAGTCATTGAAGTTCAGTGGACTAGAAGTATCTGTTTGAAAGATAGCTGGTTTGGGGTGCCTGGGTGGCTCAGTCATTAAGCGTCTGCCTTCGGGTCAGGTCATGATCCCAGGGTCCTGGGATCGAGCCCTGCATCGGCCTCCCTGCTCCGCAGGAAGCCTGCTTTTCCCTCTCCCACTCCCCTGCTTGTGTTCCCTCTCTCACTGTGTCTCTGTCAAATAAATAAATAAAATCTTAAAAAAAGAAAGTATTTAAAAGAAGCCAGAATAATAAAATGAGCCTCGATATACCAGTCATTCACCTTCAATAATTACAGATCAATGAGCAGTGGTCTTTTACTATACTTCAGCCAGTTTTCATCCTCTTAAATTATTTTGAAACAAATCCCAGATATATCATTTTATCTATAAATACTTAATATGCATCTCTAAAAGGTTATATTTTAAAAGTAATCTTTTAAAATATTTTATCTTATATAAAAATAGCAGTAACTCCTTAAAATATTAACAGATACCTAGTGTTTAAATTTCTAATTGTTCATAAATGTCCATTTTTCCCCATATGTTTTAATCAAGATCTAAATAACCAGGTTGGTTGAAATTTCTTTTTTTAAAGATTTTATTTATTTGAGAGAGAGAGCGAGCACGTGCGCATGCATACACACACATGCAGGAGGGGGGAGGAGCACAAAGGGAAGGAGAGGGACAAGCAGACTCTGCACTGAGTGCAGAGCCTGCGTCAGGCTCCATCCCAGGACCCTGGGTTTGTGTCCTGAGCCAAAACCAAGAGTCAGACGCTTAACTGCTTAATCAGCTGAGCCACCCAGGCACCTCTGAAAAATTTTTTTAATTTCCTTTTCCTTATTCCTTCTCATTTTACTCTTTCCAGGGTAACCACTATTCTTTCCTCTAATACCATGTACTAGTTTCTCCTGTTTTTTTTCCATTTTATGTAAAAGGAATCATATAGTTTTGCCTTTTTTAGTTCTTTTTTTTTTTAAGATTTTATTTTTAAGTAATCTCTACACCCAACGTGGGGCTCTAACTTCCTACAACCCCGAGATCAAGAGTAGCATGCTCCACCAACTGAGCTGGTCACATACCCCATTAGCTTATTATGTGAGGTTCATCCGTATTGTGCATGCCCTCTGACTTTTTAATAGCGTTATTGAAATACTGCTCCCCTACCATACCATTCCCCTATTTACAGTGTACAAATGTGGTGGTTTTTTATTGTATTCAGAGTTGTGCAACCATCACTATGATCCATTTTAGATCATTTTCATCATCCAAAAAAGAAACAGTGTACCCATTAATCTATCACCTTCTCCTCCAGCCCCATACCCCTCTCTTAGGCAACCACTAATCTACTTTATTTCCTTATGGATTTGCCTATTCTGGATATTTCATGTAAATAGAGTGATACCATTTGTAGTCTTTTGTGACTGGCTTCTTTCTTTCACTTAGCATAATGCTTTCAAGGTTCATTTGGTTGTATCATGTATTCATTTTTTTAATGGCTGAATAATATTCCATTTTATGGATATATCACATTTTCTTTTTTAGGTCCTCAGTTGATGCATATTTGGGTTGATAGGCAAGTGGTTAATCCTTTTTTTGCTTTTAGAAATAATGCTGCTGTGAACATTTATGCCCAAGTTTTTATTTCTTTTTTTTATTATTTATTTATTTAGATTTTTATTTATTTGAGAGAGAGAGATAGCAAGAGAGAGCACATGAGTGGGGAGGAGAGGAAGAAGCAGGCTCCCCAGTGAGCAGGGAGCCCGATGTGGGGCTCAATCCCAGGACCCTGGGATCATGACCTGAGCTGAAGGCAGATGCTTAACCAGCTAAGCCACCCAGATGCCCCTATGCCCAAGTTTTTAGATGATGTTATGTTTTTATTTCTCTTTGATCCTTTAACTTTTTTTTTTTTTTTTGAAGATTTTATTTATTTATTTTGGAGAGAGAGAGAGAAGGAGAGCATGAGCAGGGGGAGGAGCAGAGAGAAAGGGACAAGCAGAGTCTGTGCTGAGCACAGAGCCCGATGCAGGGCTTGATCCCATGACCCTGAGATCATGACCTGAACTGAAATCGAGAGTCGGACACTCAACCGAGTCACCCTGGCTCCCTGGATCCTTTAACTTTTTAAGAAAAGTTTTTCTCCATTAGAGGTTAATACATGTCCATCAAAAAAATCCTTGCAAAATATAGAAAAGGAAAATGATTTCCAACTTGATGTCTTTTAAGTTTCTCTTAATCTTTAAATCCCTTTATAAACCTACCTATATTTTTCTCTATGTCTTCTTTTCCTCACCCCCCTTTTTTTCCTTAAATTTTATTTTGTTGAAGGAACTCAGTCTTTTGTCCTGTAGAGTTTTTACTGTCTGTATTTGCAGATCGTATCCAAGGGGAATAATATATACTCTGTATTTCCTGTAAATAGGTAGAGAGAATGATTTTTAAATATAGTCTAAACAAATGAATCCTGTTTTAACCAGTGCCATATGGTTGCCGTATTGTGGCTACCATTTCATGTTGCCTGAGTTTTACTAAATTGTTATCATCTGTTCCATTCAGTGACTTCTGTTTGTTAAGTGAGCTTCTCCATTAGGTGGGCATTTGTTTAGCTCTTGCAAATGACTTTATTTCACCTTTCTGTAGTAGAGGCTATATATTTGTTTTGAGATTAACTTTTTTTTTTTAATTTTTTATTGTTAATCACCATACATTACATCATTAATTTTTGGTGTTGAGATTAACTTTTATAAAAAATAATAAAATCACAGATTTCTGGTCAGTCTTAACTGTTAGGCTTTAAAAGAAGATAGTATTTCCATGAATTCCAATACCATTTTCTGTAAATCTTGTAAAATGTGTAGTTTTGTGGCACTTATTAACTTCACCATTTATTCTTGAAACCTTTTCTATGAAATAAATCTACAGTTCTCAAATTATGAGTATATTTTATAATTAGGAAAACATAAACCCATTTTACTATATGATACTTAGAGATAAAGACTTGTTCTTTCTATGATTTTATTATAAGGGATGAATTGCTGTTTTGCTCCTGCACTGCTCTTCTTACCTTAAATTAACATTTGGGGCGCCTGGGTGGCGCAGTCCATTGAGAGTCTGACCCTTGGTTTTGGCTCAGTCATGATCTCAGGGTCGTGAGATGGAGCCCTGTGTCAGGCTCCATGCTCAGCTCTGGAGTCTGCTTGAGATTCTCTTCCCTCTGCACCTCCTGCTCTCGTGTGTTCTCTCTCTCTCTCTCAAATAAATAAATCTTAAAAAAAAGAGAAATTAACATTTAAAAATTAGTGTATTACTGTTAAAGTAATTTCAGCATCTTTTTTACTCCTCTCTCTTGTCTAACTTTTTTGGATATAATTTGACTTCAGTATTTCATTGTATTTGTGCCCTCTCTTATACTAGAAAGATTATCAGATAGATGTGTTCGTAATTAATAGAAGGACTGATCTTGTTCCTATTGAATGCTTTCATATAGGTATTTCAGGAGCCAGCAGAGGAAGAACGAGATGGTAGAAAAAAGAAGTATCCTAGTCCCCAGAAGACTCGCTCAGAATCTAGTGAACGAAGGTGTGTGTTTATATTTAATTAGGGAGACACTGATAACTCGCTTTTTAGTTACCATAAGGGCATTAATGGGATTTTTAACATATGTACCGACGCCTCTCTCTAAACCGATAAAGAGGTTATCTTCCTTCCCTCCGTTCTGTATTTTTTGTCTTTGTCATACTTTCTCTTCCTTTTATAAACAGTCATCATTATGTGCTTTCCCCAAGAGCACAGGGGTGGGAGTAGTCTCCTTAGAGGATATTAATGAATGAAATGTTCCATTTGGTTAGGGGTGCTCACTATTAAAATCATCCATAGTATTTTATACTATAAATAGTTAGTTTATATGTTGATTCATCAGCCTGCCATTAAAAAATTAGTCTTTTGTTTAGGAAAACTGTGTTTCTGCCTTTTTTTCTTTTCTAGTTTTGAATTTCCATTTTTCCCCTGCCCCTCCCCATACTTTGGTTTCATCTCTTTTTTTCATTTCTCCCCACCCAGTGTAATTGAGGGAATGTTTTTTCTTTTTATATAATGGATCAGAGGAATTATGTTGTGGTTTTACAGCTTTCTGAAAAAGCACAGAGATTATGAATTTTGATGAATCAGGGTATTTCATACTCCTGATTTGTTTGCATACTTGGTTTCTATAGTGTACATATGGCTTTTATATCGGTGTATTATAGGACACGTGAGAAAAAAAGAGAAGATGGCAAATGGAGAGACTATGACCGGTACTATGAGCGGAATGAACTGTACCGTGAGAAATACGACTGGAGAAGAGGCAGGAGTAAGAGTCGGAGTAAGAGCCGAGGCCTGAGTCGAAGCCGAAGCCGAAGTAGAGGGCGCAGCAAAGACCGGGATCCAAATAGGAATGTTGGTGAGTAGATGAGGCTTCCTCCTAAAAAGTCTGTATTGCTTATCTTCCTCTGTCATAGGGTATTAGAACTCCCCTTAAACGCACATGTACCTTTAACATGTCTGAGCAACGTAAAATCTAGAATTGTCTCAGAAACCTAATACTAATTTTGTTACAAAGACAGGGCTCTCTTGTAAGGATGGAGTCAAAGGAGTTGGACTAAAAAGCTGTTTGTAAGGATATCATAGTACATGTCTGGACTTAAAGTCATTTTGTATAATTGAAAGTAATGTCTTTTTTTTTAAATTTTATTTTATTATGTTAATCACCATACATTATATTATTAGTTTTTGATGTAGAGTTCCATGATTCATTGTTTGCGTATAACACCCAGTGCTGCATTCAATACGTGCCCTTCTTAATACCCATCACCAGGCTAACCCATCCCCCACCCCCCGTCTTTTAATCAACAAAGCTATCATTGAAGGAAGAGGACTACCTGCTCCATCCCTCAACCCGTCACTAAAAACCATTGTTTTGCTTTAAGGTTGTCTAGAGTTTATAAAATTAAAAAGAAAAAAAGATAAGTGGATAACTGGGATCCCAACCACTGATCTCTCGGGATATCAGTTTGGAAGTCAGTTCTTGGATACCTTTCTTATTAAATATCAGGCTTTCTTCATTATGTATTGATGTTGGTGTTATAAAAGATGATTTTACACAAATTACTGGTCAAGATATGTCACGTTTTTGATGTTCCTGGTTTTAGGATATGTTAATAATGAGAGCACTTTGAAATATGGACAGCTCAGTGAGTTTACTGCAATATACTCTTCTTCCCTGTTCCGTGAGAAAATAAACATCGTTAACATAAATGTCTAATCTTGTTTCTTGTTTTTATTTTGTCTCTGAAGCAGAGCACAGGGAAAGATCAAAGTTTAAGAGTGAAAGGAATGACTTGGAGAGTTCCTATGTGCCTGTGTCTGCACCACCTCCGAGCTCTTCTGAGCAGTACTCCTCTGGGGCACAGTCTATTCCCAGCACTGTTACTGTGATCGCACCTGCGCACCACTCTGAAAACACAACAGAGAGTTGGTCTAATTACTATAACAATCATAGCTCTTCCAATTCTTTTGGTCGAAACCCACCACCAAAGAGGCGATGCAGAGATTATGATGGTAAAAATTCTCTTTTATATTGTACTCAAAAGTACTAGTAAAGCAGATGTTGCTAATATTGCTAGTGTATGCAGAACTTATGATGGCAAAAATTCTCTTGATTTATCTTGTACCCAAAAGTACTAGTAAAGCAAATGTTGTTAATATTGCAGATCTTTTCATTATAGTCCAGATTTTGTTAAAAGGGATGAATGAGGAGGAAAGCCTCTTTTGGCGTATGCTTATTTACTTTCTTGATTTAATAGTTTGGCTCTGGTTAAGAGAATGTTCAAATTTGACCCATTCGTTTGTTTTTTGTTGTTCTTGTTACTTCAAACACTGTAAGTATACCACAAAATTTGGTAGACATTAGGAATTGTAATTTTTTTTGTGTAGTGTTTGGTGCTGGGAATTTGTTAAGCATTATAACCTACTTAAAATTTTAATTTGCTGACTTTCCACTTGAATGAACCTGTGTGTGTGTGTGTGTGTATTTTAATTTTTTATTATGGAAATATTTAAATATTAATAAAAGTTGGCAAAACAATGTAATTAACCCTAGTGTATCCATGATCTCACATCAGTAGTTAGGAGGTCATGGGCAAATTTGTTTTCGTCGATACTTCTCTCCTGCTTCTCCCAGACCTGTATCATTTGAAGCAAATCACAGACATTGTAATGTTTTTTCTATAAATATAGAATATATATTTTTACATTTTATTTTTAAGTAGGAAATACAATCAGATCATAACTCAAGCATTATCTCATTCTCACCCTGGTCTCCTGGCCACAGAGTTCTCATTCCCAAGGCCAATTTAATGTCATTAATTTCTTGTCTATCTTTCTAAACATAGTCTATGTATATGTACATAAACAGATACGTATAGTCTCCCCTATTTTCTCTTCTGCATAAACGCTAGTACACTCTTCATACTCTTCTGCATGTTTTTTTCAGTTAGTGGTATTTTATGGCAGTTATCCTATATTAATACATTAGGGCTTCCTTAATACCTTTTTTAGGTTTCTAAGTATTCTATATGTAGAAAAATATGTATGTAGAAAAATATGTTTAACTTAATTCTTTATTGTGCTTTTGGGGTGTTTCTAATATTTTGTTGTTATAAACAGTGCTGCTGTGAATAACCTAGTAAATAATGCCCACTTGAATATTTTCTTTCTTTTTTTTTTTTTTTTTTGGAATTTTATTTTTAAGTAATCTCTATACCCAATTTGGGGCTTAAACTTAAAACCCCGAGAGTTGGTGGTACCCATTCCACCAACTGAGCCAGCCAGGGCCCTTTCCCACTTGAATGTTTTGTTTTATTTTATTTATTTTTTAAGGGGGGAGGGGCAGAGGGAGATTGGCATGGAGCCTGACCTGGGGCTCAATATCACAACCCTGAGATCATGACTGGAGCCGAAATCAAGAGTTGGATGCTTGGGGCGCCTGAGTAGTGCAGTCGGTTAAGTGCTCGACTCTTGGTTTTGTGGTTTCAGGGTTGTGGGATCGAGCCTTGCGTCAGGCTTCATGCTCAGTGTGGAGTCTGCTTGGGATTCTCTCTCCCTCTCCCTCTGCCCCTTGCCCCTGCTCATGCTCTCTCTCAAATATAAATAAATCCCCCCCCCAAAAAAAAGTTGGATGCTTAACCCACAGAGCCACCCAGCTGACCCCCCACTTAAGTATTTTAAACTAGTTTCAAATTGCAGATACAGCAAGAATGTAGAATTTAGAATAATACCATGAAAATAGATAATTGAAAATAGATTGTCAAGTCCTTACCCCCATACCCTGCCTTTGCTAAAATGAATCTGAATTTTTTTTTTTTTATTAAAGTAATCTCTACGACCAATGTAGGGCTTGAACTCATGACCCCAAGATCAAGGGTCACATGTTCTACTGACTGAGCCAGCCAGGCACCCTGAATCTGAATTTTTATTAGGAAACTGTAATGGCAAATCGGTTAATCTAAAGTGGCTAGTAGCCTGTTTTGGACCCTGTTACTTGCTACCTCAACAAAGCATAGTCTCATAGAAAGTAGAGAGTACATCTATCAGGCCTTACCTCAGGGATATGTGATGATTAACAGAATAACACTAAGGCTTTTAAATTCCTTGGAGAAAAATTACTTTGTAAATCAGATTGGTAGGCTTTTCAGGGCCTTGTTTTATTTGTTTTCTGAACTCTAAGATCATAATAAGATTCTTCTTATATTCTTACAGAAAGAGGATTTTGTGTACTTGGTGACCTTTGTCAGTTTGATCACGGAAATGATCCCCTGGTTGTTGATGAAGTTGCTCTGCCAAGCATGATTCCTTTCCCTCCACCTCCTCCTGGGCTTCCTCCTCCACCACCTCCTGGAATGTTAATGCCTCCGATGCCAGGCCCAGGCCCAGGCCCAGGCCCTGGCCCAGGCCCAGGCCCAGGTCCAGGTCCAGGTCCTGGCCACAGTATGAGACTTCCTGTCCCCCAGGGACATGGCCAGCCTCCGCCTTCTGTTGTGCTTCCCATACCAAGTAAGTACATGTTCATTAAATATTTTGTCCTTTAGCAAAGAATTGTATTTAGAAGAACCTATCTCTTCACTAACTTGATACTAGATTTAAAGTTTTTGAAAGAGTAGAATTTAGAATATATTCCTGTAATTAAAATGTTATTCTTCATTCTATCCACTGTTGTATTAGATTATTTATAGTACCTTCAAAAAATCTTGGGTGTCAAAATCTTGCTAGTTGACAACATCTTAAGATCCAGTTGTCTTGAAGATGTCAGAAAAAAGAACATGCCAGTAGTTTAATGAAATTTCCTAGTCTTTAAAGAAAATCTCTTTCGGGGCGCCTGGATGGCTCACTCAATTAAGCCTCCGACTCTTGATTTCGGCTCAGGTCATGATCTCAGGGTCATGAAATTGAGCCCTGCAGTGGGCTCCAAACTCAGCGGGGAATCTGCTTGAAATTTTCTCTCTTTGCTCCTTCCCCCACTCATGCGCCGCTCTCCCTCTTTCTCTCTCTTTCAAATAAATAAATCTTATGACAGTACATATGGTACACATATTATTCTACTTCTGTGTGTATTTGAAAATTTCCAAAATAAAAGACTTTAAAAATTATTTTAATACTCTTGAAGAACTTATAAAAAGATTTTATTTATTTGAGAGAGAGGGAGAGCAGATGCCCCTAAACTTTTTATTTTTGAAATTATTATAGATTCATAAGAAGTTGGCAAAAATGGTTTAGCATGAACCCATGTACCTATCACCTAGCATTCCTGCATTAATATTCTTTATAGAATACATTAAAGTTGATAAAGGTTTGGAGACATTGGCTACATTAGGTTCTTTTTTTATTTTTTTTATTTATTTGAGAGAGAGAGCGAGCAAGTGCACAAGCCAGGGGACAGGCAGAGGGACAAGCAGACTCCCCTCTGGGCAGGGAGCCCGATGCAGGGCTTGATCCCAGGACCCTGAGATAATGACCTGAGCCGAAGGCAGACGCTTAACTGACTGAGCCACTCAGGCACCTGATACATAGATTTAACATTGTCATGTAAATGATAAAATTGTGAAGCTCAACTAGAGATTTTATTCCCCAGATAAAAAAGCATCTTATTATATAGAAATTGTCACAATTAAAGATGTGATATGTGGGAATATTTCTGTTTAAAAGTGAAACCCAAGAATGTCATTTTCCCCCAACATTTTGCTATGAAAAATTTCAAGCAAACTGAAAAGTTGAAATAATTGTACACTGAACACCCATATACTCACCATCTAGGTTCTGTGATTAATATTTTACTATATTTGTATTATCACGTATCTTTCTCTCTCTCCCATTATTATTTTTGATGCATTTCCTAGTATGTTGCAGACATCAGTACATTTAAACATGTTCCTAATGTTGTAGAACTTAAGAGTTCTATAGAACTCTACCATTATCCCAGGGGCGCCTGGGTGGCTCAATCTTAAGCGTCTCACTCTTGATTTTGGGTCAGGTCATGATCTCAGGGTGCTGGGATGGAGCTCTGCATTGGGCTCCGTGCTCAGTGCGGAGTCTGCTTGATGATTCTTTTTTCCTCTCCCTCTGCCCCTCCCCCTGCTCAAGTTTTCTCTCTCTCTCAAATAAATCAATAAATCTTTTTTTTAAAAAAGGAGCTTACCATTATCCCAGAAAGATTGTTCAAGTGCTTTCTCAGCCATTTTTCACTCCCACTCCCCAGAGGTAACTGTCCTTTTTTTCCACCCTAGAATTGTTTTGTCTGTTCTAGCACTAAAATGTCATCTTAATTAATTATGCAACTTACAGTGCTGAAGCCTGCATTTATCAAATTCCTTAATTCTGTTCTATGCCAAAGTAGGTACTTTAATTATGGCTATCCAAATTAGTTTTAGTATAGTGAGTATTTTTATTAGTTAGGAAACATTAATGCTCTCCCTTTTTTCTTCTTCTTTTCTTTTTTTTTTTTAATTCTTAGGACCACCGATAACACAGTCAAGCTTGATAAACAACCGTGACCAGCCTGGGACAAGTGCAGTGCCCAATCTTGCACCAGTGGGAGCAAGACTACCTCCTCCTTTACCCCAGAACCTCCTTTATACAGTATCAGAACGTAAGTAAATATTGCTTGACTTAAAATTGCTAGGGTATAGAAAAGCTAAGTTCCAGTGTCATACTTTTAAAAAATACAATTTTTCTTCTTATGGACTGTACCATATAAAAATTATATTTGTATTCACAAGGCAATTTACTGTGTGATTATACTGTAAGGCTGTATTTTATCTTGTGTGCTAATGGAAGAACAGGGCAAGGCCTTCTGCTATAAAGGAAGTAGCAACATTTAGTATCTTCTGAAGGACATGTATTTTGAAGTTTTAGTCTCTTATTCTAAAGGAAATTTATTTTGAAGCTTCTGTTCAAAAATTGTTCCTCTGATTAAATTTCAAAAACATAAGGCTTATCTTTTAAGAGTATACAAAAGGTTGGATAAAATACGCCGAATTATTTAACTTGTATGTTGGAGTGATGATAGAGAGCATCATTTAACTGTAATATTTAGTGGCAATGCTATTTATAACATTTATGTTTAACTATAATAATTTGTTCTTAAATCTTGGTTCTCTCTGATTTCTTAGGTGTTTTTGTCGTTATTTTTAGTTTATTTAAAGCTTTTTAAAATATTCCTTTCTCCAGAAACAAAAATAAGGTAATTGGTTGTTAAAAATGTCAGATTATGGGGTACCTGGGTGGCTCAGTCGTTAAGTGTCTGCCTTCGGCTCAGGTCATGATCCCAGGGTCCTGGGATCAAGCCCTGCATTGGGCTCCCTGCTACGTGGAAAGCCTGCTTCTCCCTCTCCCACTCCCCCTGCTTGTGTTCCCTCTCTTGCTGTGTCTCTCTGTCAAATAAATAAAATCTTTAAAAAAAAAAAAGTCAGATTGTGAGATTTTTTTTTTTTAGGATTTTATTTATTTGAGAAAGTGAGAGAGAATGAGGGGAAGAAGGGTCAGAGGGAGAAGCAGACTCTCCGCTGAGCAGGGAGCCCAATGTGGGACTTGAGTCTGGGATCATGACCTGAGCTGAAAGCAGACATTTAACCCACTGAGCCACTCAGGCGCCCCGAGATTTTTTTTATTTACAGAGCTATGTAGCTTTATGAATAAATTCATCTTTTGTGCAGTGTATTTATCATAAACATTTCTTCATCTTTATCATGTCATGGTAAGGCAATTCAGCAATATAATGAAGCCCAGGTTTAAATCCTGGTTCCATTACTTAACTGTCATTGTGATCGTAGGCAAGTTACTTCATTGAATCTCAGTTTTCTCTTCTGTAAAATGGGAATAATAATAACATTACTCACCTCAAAAGCATATTTGAGGAATAAATGCATTAATACATCTATCTGGAATAGAACTTGGCATCTAGTAAGCTAAATATAAAGATTAGTTTTTATAATACTATGGTTACTGTTGTCTCCTTAAATTGCAACTTTGCTGAAATCAAACATAATTATCTTCTCTTGAAGTGTCTACCTCCACTATCCCTGTGTGTCTTTATAAATTGAAGTAACACCATCCAGTCACCTAGAATTGAAACCTTGACATGATTGACTCATTGCTTTGCTTTATTTATATCTAGTTAATCAAAAAATCCTTTCTCTTTTTCTTTGAAATGTCCCTTTCTATTCCTGCTGTGGCTTCTGCCCTCATCCACACTTGAATCACCTCACATTTGGGTTATTGCTATAATCTTCTTGACTCCATTATATTTCAGTCCCCCTCAGTCACACCATATAATGTTGCTAAGCTAATTTTCCTGAGAAAATGAATCAGAACAGTACCTCATGAGAACTCTGCAGTGTCCACAATTTCCCCCTAAATTACATATATATGTTTTTTTATAAGTAGTCTCCATGCCCAGCATGGAGCCCAACACAGGGCTTGAACTCAAGACCATGAGATCCAGACCTGGGCTGAGATAAAGAGTCTGAAGCTCAGCCACAGAGCTACCCAGGTGCCCCTCCTCCCAGACTACCAATGAACCCCTCCCTATAGTTTCTCTTTCTATAATATACCCTGCCCTTCTTGGTAATCTCCTTTTTTCACTATACTCCCACATGTATCTTCTCTGGTTAGGCCAATTATACCTTGTCTGTGCCTCCGTTGTGACTCAACTTTCTTTTTTTTTTAAAGATTTTATTTATTTATTTGACAGAGAGAGAGAGACAGCGAGAGAGAGAGCACAAGCAGGGGGAGTGGGAGAGGGAGAAGCAGGCTTCCCACTGAGCAGGGAGCCCGATGCGGGGCTCGATCCCAGGACCCTGGGATCATGACCTGAGCCGAAGGCAGACGCTTAACCGACTGAGCCACCCAGGTGCCCTGTGACTCAACTTTCTTTTCCTGTCTTCACTCCTAGTAATCTGCTCTCTCTTCTCTTCTTTCAAGGCCTAAATCTTCTAAGTACATGGGGAACATTATTGCTCTGTTGTAAACTCCTACAGGACCAAAAAGTATTTATTACATAATGACATATAATTGTACACAGGCCCACTGTTAGATTTCTTTCATGTATGTTAATTTTATGTTCAGCTGAGCCTCAGAACAGAAACCACATCTTAGTATCTCAGTCTTCTAACTACTATAGTGTCTTTTTATAGCGCATGTTTGTTTTACTGCTTCTCTCATTTTTTAGAGAAATTTTAAACGTAAACGTAAAGAAGATAGTATAATGCGTTCTCATATACTTATTACTCAGCTTCAAGATTTATCAATCCTGTATCATTTATTCTCCCCAGTTCATCTCTTAACATTATTTCTTAATGCCTTTGGACTTGTAAGTACAAAAAATGGATTATTTATCTGAGAGTTTGTTGCAGATGGCACATTTTCTTACTGTTAAATTTAGCATTGTGACTCACGATAAAAATTCTATTTTGTTTTGAATTTTTTAAAAAGTCTGGCAATTACCATTTATTTTAATATTGTTAAATTTAACATCGTGACTCACCCTGTAAAAATTCCATTTTGATTTTAATTTATAAAAATCTGGCAGTTACCATTATGACTTAGCTTCATACTCATTAATGGAGCAAGTATTTATTGAATGCCTTCTGTGTGCCAGGCATTGTGCTACATGCTTGAGAGCCAACATGAAAAAAGGCAAACTTCATGTTACTTGAACACCATTTTTCTCTTTTTAAAAGCAAAAATATTTTGTGTAAAGGCCTTTTAAAACATATAAGTTCCAAACTTCTGTTTCAGATGCTGGTAACATTTTTAAGAAAATCTGGGGGAGCAGTGCAGTTAGCAACTTTTTATTTGCCACGTTGTAGAATTGTATGTGAAAATATCTAGGGTCATTTCAATTTAAAAAATAAATTTTTACATTAAAATACAGGCTAAAAGACTATCCTTTTACATTTGGTTTTCTGAAATGCTAATTACATTTTTTCCTTCTTTTTTGTGTCCGACCAGTAAAAGGTGATAACATCCTTTTGGCATTTGTGAATTACTGCTTTAGGGTATAGTCTCATATATTGCATCAGCGGTTTAAAGAGATTTAGTTGGTTGGCAACTGAATGTTTTGGAAAGTTACAGAATTATTTGTATCAGACAATTTAAAACTTTGTACTATGCAAACTACTCTCTTCCTTATTTATTTTAAAGATTTATTTATTTTAGAGCAAGAGAGCGCACCCACGTGAGTGGGAGGAGGGGCAAAGGGAGAGGGAAAGAATCTCAAGGAGACTCCCCGCTGAGCTTGAAGGCTGATATGGGGCTTGATCTCATGACACATGAAATCAGTACCTGAGCTGAAATCAAGAGTCAGACGCTTAACCGACTGAGCCACCCAGGAGCCCCTCTCTTCCTTTTTTAAAAGTTAAATTTTGATTCTAAAATTTATAGAGAAATTTGAAAACGTGGGAGATAGTTTCTGATCTCAGTGTAAACAGTACAACTTTTTTTTTTGGTGTAATGTAGTTTGTTATACATTTTTTTGTATCTTTCTATTCACCTGATTTAAAAAGGTTTTTTTTAAATTTCATTCTAGGCAGGTAAGTTAAATCTTTCAAATTGTTCAGGTATACTTTCCTCAATAGTATAATCAGTAATTTCCAAAAAAATTAGAACTTCACTTCAAATGAAGTAAAAAACTATGTTTACAATGTATTAGCTCTCAAAGTTTAATAAGTTGGGAAAGTTTAAATTACGGATATTTTATTGTCAAAATTATCTTTAAAATTTATTACATAGAAAATGTTTATAAGTGGGATAGAGTGTATCAGATGGTATTTAGTTATGAAAATTATGTCAGTAGAGACCTGGAATATACAGAGAAAAATGAAATCTGGATTTTTAGAGATAAAAATAGGAGTCTGCTCAATGCTAGGTACTGGGAATATACAGATGAATAAGAAATGATTCTTCTAAGAAGCAAAAAATTTAATAGTGGAAAATAAATGTTTTTTTAAAAAAACAAGTACAGTATATTTTGCTGTTATGACTGGATGAACAGAGTGGCTCAGAAATAGAGGTGACAAAGGAACTAATTCTGTCAAAAAAACTGTCATTTTGGCTGTGGTTATTACTTGTTTTGGAAAAGGCCAATTGAATATTAACAGAAGAAAAGAAATTATCCACATCATATAACTGGGCAGGATATCGGTGGCTCATGGTAATGGTATTTAAAAGGTGATGTCAAATGGATATAGTTTAGAAAAAACTCTGAAATTTTGTTGTTTCTTGAATTAAAAATGTCACAGATATCTGAAAAGGACTTAAATAATAGATGTAATTGAAATTTTATGGAAAGAGAGCAATATCGTAACACCTATTAAAATCAACTGTTTCCTCTGAAGTACTTAAAATATTTTACCCAAATTTGAATTAACCAACTCACTGTATACATTCTTGGTTTTCACAGTACCATTTTCAAGTATATTCTCTGTTTTCCCTTAAATTCAACCTGTTTCTTAAGTTTATTTGAAGAAGACATAGTAGGAATATTTTATGATTGCTAAGCTCACTCTAATGAGTGTGTGAAAAAGTAATAGTAGAATATAATATTCTGTATTCTACAAATTGATTTTTAGGTTGAAGGGAAGTTGTAGTCTTCAAATGAATTTATGTAAATTATCTTTATCTTTCTGAAAATATATTTCCTCTTACCAATATGTAAAGTTAGTGAAACACTATACTCCTATTAAACTTGAGATTCCTTGTTTAATTCTGTGGAACATTTCTCAGTGCAGAATCATGGATTTTGATGTCTAGAGAAGTGTATTGATATCCAGTAGAGTCACTGAATATTGTTGGGGTTTCTCTCCTCTTGTGTTTTACTTTGGTTTGTCTTATATTCAATATCTTACTGCCCATTTCAACATACAGAGTTGCATCCAAAATACTTGTCATTGGGATACTTTTAATAAATAAGCTTTCATCCTTTCGTTAAGTGACTATTGAGTTCCTACTACGCACGTTTAGGCCCTGGAGCTTCAGATGGTGTGCCAGGTACCTTGGATTCTAATACAGAAGATACATGATAAATATGGCCAATAATTGGAAGGTGTAGCTTTTTTGTTTCCTAATTGAGCTTTTAGTTTAAAACTTAAGATTTTTTTCCTGGGAATACTCTAAATGACAAAATCAGGAAATTACAGAGTAGCTAAAATTTCAGTTTGCATAAAGACTGTCTTCACCCGACTAGAGTTAACATTAAGAATGTGAAAATTTTGCTCTCAGGTATGTAAGATATATGAAAAACTTAAGATAGGAGCACGAACTTGGGATGTTTGTAGTTTGGAATTATCTGGTCACTCTCTATGCCCATCAGAACTAAACTGAATGAATATAAATTGTGACCAGCTCACCTTCACCATTATTGTAACCTATTTGATTTAAGAAAAACTTATTTTGGAAAATTTCAGATATACACAAAAGGAAAACAAATACTGCAGGAATCTTCAGGTACTCAGAGGCTTCAACACTCCTCAACATACATGGTTAATCTTACTTCATCTATAACTCAACACTGACTTGATTATTTTAGAACCACCCCCAAACATAACATTTCATCAGTAAGAACTTAAGTATATATCTCTAAAAGATAAGGATTAAACACACACTACCACAATACTTTATCACACTCCCAAAATATTTACTGTTGTCAAATATCCAATCAGTGTTCATATTTCCAAATTGTATCATAGGTGTCCTTTTACAGCTGGTTCTTTGAAGCTGCATCCAACCAAGGTTATATATTACATTAAGAAGAGACCTTTCTTAAGTCTTTAAATCTATAACGATTTCCCTTACCTGTTTTTTGGTTTTTCCTTGGTTTTTGGTTTTTCCTTGACATTTATTTAAGAAACAGATCATTGTCCTGAAGAATTTTTTCACATTCTGATCTTGGCATATTGCTTCCGCTTGTGTCATTTAACACATTCTTCAGTCCTCTATATTTCCTGTAAATTGGGGGCTAAATTTGGAGACTTTAGATTCAGGTTGGTGTGGTTGTTTGTTTGTTTGTTTGGTCATGAATATTTTATTGATGTACTTTCTACTGCAATATTTCATGATGTACATAATGTTGGGTTTTTTCCTTTGTTGTAAACATTGATCAGTGTGTACAGTTGTTTTCATTCTGGTTCATCCATTTTAAAAGTTGCTCATGGTTTCAGCAGCCATTTGTGATCACTGCTTAGATCTGTTGTTTCATTAGGGGTTATAAAAGTGTGATTCTAATTCTGTAATTTCTTCTACGTTTATTGACAGGCATTCTATGAAGTGAAACTCAGTAGTGTTAACCATTTGGTTAACTTGAAATGCAGTTTTTATAAAAGGATAAATACTTGTTTCCTTTCATTTGTTAGTTTTCAGAATAATGAATTACTGCTTTCCTTGTATCTTCCAAAGGGGATCATTATGAACTCATGGATTTTTAACATGTTTGATATGTTTCACCCCATTACATCCTTTTTGGTGTTCACATTGTTTCATCTTTGACCATGGGAGCCTCTTCATGTTGGCTCCTGCAGATTGTTTTGTTTTTGACACACCTAATTTTTTTTTTTTTTAAGATTTTTTATTTATTTATTTGACAGAGACACAGTGAGAGAGGGAACACAAGCAGGGGGAGTGGGAGAGGGAGAAGCAGGCTTTCCGCGGAGCAGGGAGCCCGATGCGGGGCTTGATCCCAGGACCCTGGGATCGTGACCTGAGCCAAAGGCAGACACTTAACGACTGAGCCACCCAGGCGCCCCCACACCTAATGTTTGATAGTTGTCTTGCTTCTGGAAACACAAGTTGTATATATATATGACGGTATACCAGGTTTATCTTAATTTTCTGCCCAGACCTAGAATCAGCCTTTTGTCTAAGGAAGCTTTTTGTTTTTAAATAGTATTTAGAGATTGCAGTAGGTGTTGTTGAAGAACATCAGGCTTCATTTGAATAAATTAAATGCATGTTCTTTGTCACTCATGTTGAAGGGACATTGCGCAAATTAGCCTTTAACTTTTCAATTCACTTTGAGACAGTTATTAGTTAAATATACTGGGTACATTGAATGCTGTGTCAAAAACTTAAACCAGTCATATGGACTGAGAATGTACTTCCCCATTTTTCTCTTTAGTACACTCCTTCATTCTGCAGGAAATTCTGCGCAGTAGGTCATTCTTACAACTATTTTTAGATTGTTGATATGTTAGATTGTTTTTGTAACGTAATGATTGAAAGAGACTTTTTAAATGTAAATATTGAAAGAATTGGTGCTAAGCGCAGAGTTTTGTGGTCTGCTGTACAGTATGATTTGTCACTTGCCTCTTTGCTTCATATATAGGAAGAGAAGGATAGTAAAATTTAGTACATCTGTTTCCCTTCTATATTTCCTATGAAATCAGGTGGTTGCTTTATGGCTTGTTCTGTTAAAGTGTATTAAAAAGCTTTTGGAAATTTATAACTTGTTAAGGACATTCATTGGGTGTAAAAAAAATTCTAAATTCACTTTATTTTATCTTGAGCCACATGTGAATGTCTGACTTTAGATATAAAGTATTGAGTAAATATTATAATAGGTCTCATGGGGGTAGTCAGTAAAACAGATACTAGTAAGTGACCAATGAAAGAAAAAAACTCCTCCTTGATACTTCTTTTTAAATCCTGTTCTACCAAATTTGACTTCATTGTGTCAGACATTCTTCCATTAGTAAATGTGAGCACTAAATTTCCTTTCTTTCAAAAAGTGGTTCCTCATGTCTGAGGTAATTTCATATGTACAGTGTTTGGTCTGTGTATCTGAGGTTTTGTCCTTTTTTTCTTTGTCTGTACTTGTTATCCACCTGCTAAGGGGTAGCAAGTTTTCACTATCTTGTTTAGTTTTTTTCTTTTGAACGTTTCTTATTCTCTATGAGGGTATCCTTGTGGGGGGGTGTGTGTATGTGTGTGTGTGTTTTTTAATTTCTTTATTCTTTTTTCTGCCCTCAGATATGGGAGTATGTTTTGTGTGAACCTGAAATTATGTGAGTTTTAGGAGAAGAATTGTTTTTAATGGGTATGACAGTCTTCAAAACTGCATGTTTTATTGGATACAAGTTTCTACACGAATAATAGCTTAGGGCACCTTTGTCTGATAGTGTGATATGGTTGACTGTTCAGTTTTGTGTACAGTTAGCACATAGTTACTCACTTCAGATTATGAAAGATGGAGATTATACAGTCATACTACCTAATTCTTACTCTTTCTTTATACCTCAGTGCATCCTAACCAGTTGCATGTCCGTTTCTGGAGTTAGGAAGAATCTCAGTAATACCTTTCTCGACTGCCATTCACATTGGTGTACTTTTCTCTGTTCTTGGCTGAAGTCTCAGGAAGTAAGTCATTACCTGAGAAGCTTGTGACTCTCATTCCCAGCTGCCCTCCTATTCTTTCCCCTGTAGGACAGCCCATGTACTCTCGTGAACATGGTGCTGCTGCATCTGAGCGACTTCAGTTGGGGACACCGCCTCCTCTGTTGGCAGCTCGTTTGGTGCCACCTCGAAACCTCATGGGATCCTCCATTGGGTACCATACCTCAGTCTCCAGCCCCACCCCTCTGGTCCCAGGTAAGCTTTGCTACAAATGGCCATCCACCTCTCTGATCTTTTGTACCACAGCTTGCCAGCCTAAGTGGTGACTGGCATCCTGATCTGCTGTCACAAATTCCCATTAAACCTCTTAGGTAGTTTTCTACCCTGTTTCTCTGCTTCTTTGATTTGTCCCTACTGGTTGGTAGATGATGAGGCCTCCTGTGTGTCTGTTATCTCTGGTGTCCTCTATTTTGAGTTTTAATGCCTCAGAAACAAAAGTCATGCTAGTTCTTTGATTTCTAATCCAATAAATAGGAAGAGGATATCTACTTGAATGTTTTCTAATCAGTTACACATTTCAAGAAAAACTAGGTTAATTTTTTAAAAAACAAAACAAAACCATCTTGATTTCTTGCTGATCAAGGATGAACATGTCTTTTTTTTCCCCCCTCTGCCTTATGTGTGGACTGGCTGTGTATAATGTAGTGATTTCTTGAAAATTCTTCCCTCCTACCTACGTGTACATGTTGAAGACCTGTGTGGAGTGCTTTGTGGGTGTCTCATGAGGTTTTTAACATTTCTCACTTTGCCTTTGGATCTCAGTTCATCATAATTGACTTAAGGACTTAAGTTTCTAGGGGTTCTGTGTATTCTCAGGAATTAGAGAATAAGGTCATTTGATTATGTAACTTCTTTAAAACTTTCTACAGCTATAGGAGATTTAACTATAGGAGATCTTCTGTCAAGACTACCAAGTAGTAACTGAAAACTTTTTTTTATAATTAATTTGCTGATCTTCTACTTAGAATCATAGAACTGATTGGCCATTATTAAGGATCTGAATGTCTCTTACCTTGTAGCTGAAACTTCCTATGAACGCCATAGAGATTTTTCCACTAAGAAAATAAAAAAGAGATGCAAGGACTTCTAAAGCGCAGTGGGGAAAACCAGTGTCTTCACTTAATCTTTACTGTTCTTTGATTTTATGTAGGATGAAGAGGATATATACTATTTAGAGATGAACACTCAATTTCTTTAACATTAACAAAATAGTTATTTAGCAATAGAATTTTAAAAATTAAGTATTTTTAGAGAAAACAAAGGGAACGTGATAAAAGTGACATTGATGAGGTTGTTGGTAGTAAGATCATGATTATGTTTAGACATCCAAAATTTATCTTATTTAGCTGTTTGAAAGAAAGCATTTGAAATGTTTTATGTATGAAACCAGCTATTATATCTCCCTTTTAAAATGTAGATAACCAAATTAGTAGATTGATTTTCCCCCTAATTAAAAGAGTACCTGGAAATTGGTGAGACATGATAACTGGGGAAACTCAACCAATCCTTTATATATTGTATTCATGTATGTGCATGTTTCTCTTAAAATGTTCATTGATGTTAGGATTAGGTGATTAATATAGAGGATAAAAATGGCTAGGTACATAAATCTGGAAATACCTCTGTAATCAAGAATGGATCTATGTATCTGTGTTTTGGGACAGGAGCATTTTCATTTCTTTCACTTCTAACAGGTATGTCTATATACTGTAATTCAGATATATATGTATAGGTTGATATATTTGTTGAAGAAAAAATTCATTTTTTGCAGTTGTTTGTTAATGAGAAATTAACTTCTCTGATTTGTTACGTGTTTTGTTGTTTTGTTTTCCCCCAGATACATATGAACCAGATGGTTATAATCCAGAAGCTCCTAGTATTACCAGTTCTGGTAGATCTCAGTACAGACAGTTCTTTTCAAGAACACAGACACAGCGCCCAAACTTGATTGGCCTAACATCTGGAGATATGGATGCAAATCCAAGAGGTGAGACTGCCTCATACTTTCTTTGATGCTCTTGTTATACAGGAGTTCAGTATAGCATTTCAGACCTCACCAAAGTCCAGAATTACTTATACATTGTCTTTTTGAAGAGTGCTATGTAATCATATCAAGTAAATTTGTTTGAATAACTGTATCTCCAAATTTTATTTTAAAGCTATAATTAGAATATATTTATTTTAAAATAAAAATAATGCTTATATATATATATATATATATATATTTTAAAGATTTTATTTATTCGACAGAGAGAGACACAGTGAGAGAGGGAACACAAGCAAGGGGGAGTGGGAGAGGGAGAAGCAGACTCCCACTGAGCAGGGAGCCCGATGCGGGGCTCGATCCCAGGATCCTGGGATCATGACCTGAGCCGAAGACAGACGCTTAACGACTGAGCCACCCAGGGGCCCCAGTACTTATATTTTTTAATTGCTATTTTTGTAGACCTTTAGGCTGTTTTAGCTGTTTACTGGGCACAGTGTTAGATATTAGGTAAAGAAAGATGAAATGACATGCCTCTTGCCCTCAGAGAAATTGATCACTTAAGGGCCTACTTTGTATCATAAGAGCTGTGCTTCATACTAATAACTGAGAATCTGAAACACTGTAATAAAATCATTTGATCTTTTTTAGTATTTATGATTACAACCATATGTTAGGACCTTTGCAAAGCATAGTCACAAACCTTTAAAGACTAAATGTAAAAAAATAAAGACTAAATGCAAGCATTTACCTTTAATATGGGTTGATGTCCTTCTTTTTACTCCCCTCTGAAAGATTGGGCTAGAAAGTTTGATGACATTCCAATTCTTCTTACTTATGTAGTTTGATCTGTAATATTTAATTTGAATTTGAATGACTGGCCATGGGCCATCCTGATTTAATTATATAGTGTCCATTTTCCTGTTCTTACTTTCTTTCCTAGCTTGCTTTTATTAACTTTTCTTTACTGCCATTAATATCAGTGTTACCACCACAGACTAACAGTTTTGTGTCAAGATGAAACCAAATGCTTTTATATGTATTATTATCTCTTGTATTCCTTTCCTACAACTCCTTGAAAGTGGTACTATATTTATTCTCTTTTTACAGATAAAGACAGTGAGGGTTAGAGAGGTTAAAGATCTTGCCCAAGGTCACACAGCTATTAATAACAGAACTGGAACTTGAACCCAGGTGTATCTAATTCTGAAGAATATGCTTTTACCTTCTGTGCTATGATGCATAAATTATTACCAGATTACTTGAAATTAGTGGGAAGATCATATTCTCAGAAATTCATGTTTTCCCTTTGCCACTAGTCTGGTCTTTGTATGCATTCATGTATAGTAATTCATGGCTAATCTCACTGAGGTAGAAGTCATGTGGTTTTTGTATAGCAGGCTTGGTTTGTCATGTTGGCAAGTCATCGAAGTTCTAGCTATACTTTCCTTTTATTATAAAACACTTCAGTAAAGAAAAGCACGAGGCAATGTTAAGAGGTAATCATAACTGTTCTAGGGAAGATATAATGGCATCTCAAATTCTAGAATGCTTTATGCCATCACAATTGCTATCTCCTCCATTAGTCTTCTGAAAAGAAAGGCCATAACAGGGCAGAGATCATAGTTACTTTATTCACTAATTCACGCATAAGGTCTAATAAAATTGTTGGAGCTATAGCAGCTGCTGAAGAAATATATGTTAAATGAGTGAACTTGCCTCACAATTTCCCTGACTGTCACACAGTGAAATGGTATATACTTCCTCCACCCCTCATCCCTGCCCTAACAACTAGCCCTACATGTTATTCTTTGCTGCTAGTTTTACTTTTGGTGGAGTTACTGAAGTTAAGGAGAATATTCAGAGTATATCAGGCACAGATTTGTGTTACTTACTTTTTTATTCAACACATCTCTTCCCACCCACAGATAAGCCATTGTAAGGTTAGTTTCTTTTAAGTATTTTAGTCTTAAATGTTGTGAATGAAATATACCACTTTATAGTATTGGCTTTGGATTTTCCTCCCAACTTTTGAGTTTGAAAAATTTTAAACCTACAAAAAATTAAAAGAAGTACGATGAACATCTGAATACCTTCACTTAGGTTTACCATCTGTTACCGTTTTATCACCTTCGGGTGTGAGTACTTGCTTGTATACATGTACATTCTTCTCTTTCTTCTTTCTTCCCCTCTCCCTTCACATTTTTTTTTTCTTGAACTACTTGAAAGTGTATTGTAGAGATTGTGCACTTTAGATCCTTTATTTTACATCCAAGAGTAAGGTGTAGTCCTATATAAGCACAGTATCTTTGCTACACATAGGAAAATCATAATTTCATAATAATATCCTGTCTGGGTGAACTTTTTGTTGAATCACATCAGAATACAAATAATTTCACTATATTTATGGTGCTAAGTTTGCTTGCCTGAGATGATAATTGTTAGATCTCTCCTTTGTAGTGTAATCATTTGTGGAGTGGTACTTTGGCACCACATAAATATCTTGTTCTCAGGGCACCTGGGTGGTTCAGTCGGTTAAGCATCTGCCTTCGGCTCAGGTCATGATCCCAGAGTCCTGGGATTTAGCCCCCCATTGGGCTCCCTGCTCACCCAGGCAGCTGGGAGCCTGCTTCTCCCTCTCTTCTATCCTTCCCCCCATTCTTGTGCACCCCCCCCCTCGTGCACACTCTCTTTCTCTCAAATAAATAAAATCTTAAAAAAAAAAGAAATTTCTAAAAAAAAAAATCTTGTTCTGTAACAGTCTTTCACTGATTTTTTTTTTTTCTTTTGTTGCATCCATTGAGGATCCTTGCCTGAATCAGTTATTACATTGGAGTTGCCTATGACTTTTTAAACTTGGATATTGTATTTTGGATATTGTATTTTTAACAAAGGAGAAAAAGGAGGCAGTTGATAATTTTTTCTTGCTGTTAAGCATTTCTGAAAAGGAAATGGTAGTTGGGTGCTGTTCACGGTGCTTTTTTAGCTTTTAGGCTAAATATTTTAATCATTTGAAATTCCCCAAACACCATGCATTGTTAGTAATGTTAATTTTTGTTTCCAACAGCTGCTAATATTGTCATCCAGACTGAACCACCAGTTCCTGTTTCAATTAATAGCAACATAACCAGAGTAGTTCTTGAACCAGATAGCCGAAAAAGAGCTATAAGTGGTTTGGAAGGGCCGCTCACAAAGAAACCTTGGCTGGGAAAGTAAGATAATTTGCTACTTAGTAACATCTAATTGGTGTTTTTGTTATTTTTGTGTGCATTAGTAAATTTGGAAAATTAAGAGTTGTCATTAACCAATGATTTTCAAACTATGTGTCTCAAAGTTAGGGTTCCCAGAGGCATCATTGGAACATCTTAAAAATGGAAGAGCTAACAATATTAATAATAGATATTAGTAATTTGTATTTATTATATATAGACCTAGCCCAGTATTAAGAATTATTGAGACACTGGAAATGAAGAGAAAAGAAGAAAAACTTACATACTTTTGCAGAAGTTGAAAAACACTCTGTAAAAAAAATGATGTTCTTTCCTTGCTTTAAAGTTAGACTCCTTGGTAATTGTGGTGAATCTCTTTAGGATATGATTTTTATTCTTATTTGGGCCTCTTTCATTTTGTGATCTTTTGCTATTTAATCTTTTTTCTTTCTCTCCACCTGTTCTGTTCCCATGTAAAAGGAAGATGTGAAAATTATTTAGTAATTTCTGAAGAATGTTAAATAATTTCTCAAGAATGTTAAGAATGTCTTACAGATGACACTTCAATACATAAAAGCTTAAATTATTTGTTGGCCTTTCTCGTGGCTAGGCATAAGGTGGGGGAATTAATCAAGATCTATTAATATTCTTTTCAGGCAAGGGAATAACAGTCAGAGTAAACCAGGATTCTTGAGAAAGAATCAGTATACAAACACCAAATTAGAAGTCAAGAAAATCCCTCAGGAATTGAACAACATTACCAAGCTCAACGAACACTTCAGCAAATTTGGAACTATTGTAAACATCCAGGTAAATGTGGCTAGGTTGGTGACAGAATTAATGTGGTTTTACGCATCTTTGAAATTACTCTTGTAAGTTCACTTTGCTTAAATGAGCCAGTAATTAGTCTGATTGTCTCTGCTAAGTGTTTTAAGCTCCACTATATAGCTCTATGCCCAACTTTATGATGAAATTGTTAAGTTGAATTTGTTTTTTTATGCATTTGTTTCTTATCCACAACTTCTTCCTGAAAGACACAGAGTTAGCGTATTTTTGTTCATAGTGCTATCTCAGGACAAGTGACTTTTTAATCTGCTTTAGTATTCTCACTAGGTAGGTGAGATTTTTGGTGATTTCTAAGATAGCAATTTTGTCTACTGAATGACTCATATTGTAGTGAAATAGTAATTGGTTAAGGATGGGTCTAATCTTGAGAATTTTAGTCAGTGTAACATGTTATCTAATATCTCATAAATTGTAGCTTTTGTATTCTGTCTCCAATTTATGAATTTGTGGTTAAGTGTTATGCTGTGATTGAGAGTACTTGAAGGTTTCATTAATTTGCAGTTTCAGTTAGTCACCCCTGATGGTTAGTGTTGTCATCAAACCAAAATGTGATTTATATAACTGAGTTTAAGAAAGTAGTATTAGGAAATTTGATATTTCAAAGAACTCAAATCTTTTTGAAAGATTTTTTTTGAGAGATTTTTAAGCAGGTTTTGTGTCTGAATGTAGTACATGTTTAATTTTATAGATGATTGGAAATACATTAAACAAAAGTGAAAAAACAAATCACCTAAATAGCACTACTTTGCAATAACAATTATTAATATTTTAATGAAAAGACATACTATATTTGTTTATATGGGAGAACACACATATGCACATTTACACATGTTCTCTTTTTATTTTTGTTTATTTATTTACTTATTTTTAAAGATTTTATTTATTTAACAGAGAAAGCACAAGCAAGGGGAGTGGCAGGCATAGGGAGAGGGAGAAGCAGGCTCCCCACTGAGCAGGGAGCCCGACGCGGGGCTCGTTCCCAGGACCCTGAGATCTTGACCTGAGCCGAAGGCAGACGCTTAACCAGCTGAGCCACCCAGGCACCCCACATGTTCTCTTTTTAAAAATACTTTACACACTGGGGCGCCTGGGTGGCTCAGTCGGTTAGGCGACTGCCTTCGGCTCAGGTCATGATCCCAGGGTCCTGGGATCGAGCCCCGCATCGGGCTCCCTGCTCGGTGGGAAGCCTGCTTCTCCCTCTCCCACTCCCCCTGCTTGTGTTCCTTCTCTCGCTGTCTCTGTGTCAAATAAATAAATAAAATCTTTAAAAAAAAAAAAAATACTTTACACACTTCAAGAATACAAAGTCATACCAAATGTCTCTGATTACTTTTTTTCTCTTACATGTTTCCTGGGTCATTATTATTTATGGCATTTAGAAAAATAAGATGGCTTAATGTAGTTTGGTAGATGAGTCTCGTCTGGTTTCCATAAAACATTCCATAGACTGGGTGGGTTAAACAACAAAAACTTATTTGGGGGGAAGTCCAAAGTTAAGGTACTGGCCAATTTGGTTCCTGACAAGGGTTCTCTTTCTGCTTTGCAGATGGCCACTTTCTTGCTGTGTCCTTGAATTGTGGAAGGGGAGAGAGAGCTCTTCCTCTTTCTATAAGGCTTCCAGTACCATCTGATTAGGGCCCCACTGTTATGACCTCATTTAACTTTAATTATTTCCTAAAAGCCCTGTCTCCAAATGTAATCACGTTGGAGGGTTAAGATTTCAACATAAGAATTTGGGAGGGGGGTTATAAATCAGTCCCTAGCTATAGGCCATCATTTATTTACTGTTCTTTGTTTTGGGGAATTTCTTTTGTTTCTGTTGCTTTATATAAAAACAATGCTGTGATGAGCCACCTTGTCGCTGCACCTTCATTATTTTTTTATGATGCATTGCTGAATTAAAGAGAATTTTAAGACTTATTTGAGCTGCCAAATTGTTCTCCAAAAGGGTTGTGCCAATGGGTACTCCTAAATGCACTGTATGAAGCCTCATCAACACTGTAATATGGATCCATTAAAATTTTTTTAGCCCAGTTTCGTATGTGAAAAATTATACTTCTTTTAATTTGCTTTTTTAAAATAGGTTTCTAATTTATATAGATCTTTTGTAGGGTTTTTTTTTGGATATGCCTATTGTCTTTGCCCATTTTTTATGAAAGTATTTACAGTAGTGCTTTTCTAAGGCACTGCTTGTCATCTATATTAAAAATACTTTTTCCATTCATCATTCAGGTTAGGGCATATGTGGACTGACAGATTTTAAAATTTTATGTGGTAGAATCTACTGTTCTTTGTCTTTATGGATCCGACTTTTATATGTATGCATAAAAAGGTTTTCCAGACACTCAGATTATACAGATATCCACCCTTTTTTCCTTTGTGTTTTTATCAGGTTTTTTGTTTATTGTAAAATAGTTTCTTTTTCTGGAGTTTATTTGAATGTAAGATATCTGGGAGGGATCTAACAACTTTTCCCCAAGTGGTTAGGTAACATTACTAGGATTATTTGTTGAATAATATTATATTCTTTTATGTATAATTTTGGAAAATATGCGTATTATCTCTTAGAGGATGGAGAACTTTATTTACAAAGTATTCAGAATGGATTTCAGCAGGCTGTTCTCTGCTTTTGAATTCTTTATCAATAATTTACTTGAATTTAACTATTTGTTAATTTCTGTGGGGTTTTTTTGTTGATGCTTTTGTTTTTTCTTACAGGTTGCTTTTAAGGGAGATCCAGAAGCAGCCCTCATCCAGTATCTTACTAATGAGGAGGCCAGGAAGGCCATTTCCAGTACTGAAGCAGTTCTAAACAACCGATTCATTCGAGTTCTGTGGCATAGAGAAAACAACGAGCAGCCAGCACTACAGTCTCCAACACAGCTACTCCTGCAGCAACAGCAAACGCTTAGTCACCTGTCACAGCAGCACCATCATCTGCCACAGCACCTTCATCAGCAGCAGGTGCTGGTGGCCCAGTCTCCTCCCTCAACGGTACATGGGGGTATCCAGAAGGTAATCCACTGGTTCACAGAGAATGAGAGGTCCTCTGGTCCCACCCTCTATCTAGATCATTGTTTCTCAGTTTGGGTCCTTAGGTCTTCTACATTAAAGCCACTCAGTTTTATCTACAGAGAGCAGCATCTCATCTCCTGAGAACTTATTAGACATGCAGTTTCTTGGACCTCACCCCAACTTACTCAGTTGGAATCACTATGGTTGGGGCCTAAGCAAGCTCTCCAGATGATTCTTAGGAACTGTAAAGTTTGACAAGTGCTGTTCTTCTACTGGAATTGATTACCTGGGTACAAATTCCTGGGCCTTATCTCCCCAAACTTATAGTCAGTCTCTAGATATGAGGCGCATAAATCTACATGTTAAAGAAGTACCCTTAGTGATTCTTCTCAGCACTAAAATATAGTAACTGTCCACTATCAAACAACTCTGAATCTAGAACTTTTGCTTTGTTTTGTGTTAGAATCAGTCATCCTTGTACCCGCTCTTCTGTCTTAATTTTTCCATGTAGAAAACTCTTTTAAAAAGCTCTTAAAGGGCGCCTGGGTGGCTCAGATGGTTAAGCGACTGCCTTCGGCTCAGGTCATGATCCTGGAGTCCCGGGATCGAGTCCCGCATCGGGCTCCCTGCTCGGCAGGGAGTCTGCTTCTCCCTCTGACCCTCCTCCCTCTCATGCTCTGTCTCTCATTCTCTCTCTCAAATAAATAAATAAAATCTTTAAAAAAAAAAAAAAGCTCTTAAAACTTTTAACTGAAATGTAACCTCCAAGAAAATGGGGATTCTGTCTATTCATTCTGTCTTCCGTGCCTAAAACAAGGCCTGGCTCACAATACGCTTGAATGAATAGACGAAGGAAGGAAAGAACAAACTACTATGCACTAGAGCCATTCCAATATTGATGATAATGATAACCTTTTCCTAGTGTTCTCTTGTTTCAGTTAAATGCATTCAGATTTTTAAAAAGGATTTCTTACCGTACATAGTCTTCTTTTTTATTTTAAAGATTTTATTTTTATTTATTTGACAGACAGTGTGAGAGGGAACACAAGCAGGGGGAGTAGGAGAGGGAGAAGCAGGCTTCCCGCAGAGCAGGGAGCCCGATGCGGGGCTCGATCCCAGGACCCTGGGATCATGACCTGAGCCGAAGGCAGACGCTTAATGATACAGACGAGCGCCCCCCCCCCTTTTTTAAAAAGATTTTTACCATACATAGTCTTAACTCCAGTCATCGTCCTTTTTATTTGCACCTAAGCCTGGATTTCTTTTGTCTGTTCCACTTCATGTTAGAGCCCAAAGGCAAATGCTTCCCCTAGATGTTGGCCAAATGGTGTATAAAAGTGATACTGTCAGCTTTATGATCTATTATACCCTGTTCTGTTATTGTTATAAGCTACCATCAGTTAAAATCTCCAAATCCCTTAAAGGGAACATTTAAAAAATTATTAGAAATGTTTATCTGTACGAGCATATATACATATATGCATGCGTTTTTATCCAAATGAGCATATATGCATATATGCATGTACCAAACTACTGTTATTGGTATAAACTACCATCAGTTAAAACCCCCAAATTCCTTAAAGGGAACATTTAAAAAATTATTAGAAATAGGGCGCCTGGGTGGCTCAGTTGGTTAAGCAACTGCCTTCGGCTCAGGTCATGATCCTGGAGTCCTGGGATCGAGTCCCGTGTCGGGCTCCCTGCTCAGCGGGGGGTCTGCTTCTCCCTCTGACCCTCTTCCCTCTCGTGCTCTCTGTCTCTCATTCTCTTTCTCTCAAATAAATAAATAAAAAATCTTTAAAAAAAAAAATTATTAGAAATGTTTATCTATATGAGCATATATACATATATGCATGCACTTTGTTATGACATTTTTCAGACATCCATAGAAATATGGATAATAGCAATCGTTTGTATGTGTACCACTTAAAAAATAAAACCTTACAGATAATTGAAGCACCCTCCCTTCTCATTTCTTTATTTTCTTCCCCATTGTAATCACCACCCTGAATTTGTATCATTCCTGGGCATTTTAAAAACTTATACCACATATGTGTTTATTTTGTGTGTGCAGATAATGAGTAAACCACAGACATCGGGGGCCTATGTTCTTAACAAAGTTCCTGTTAAACATCGTCTTGGACATGCAAGTGGTAACCAGAGTGATGCATCACACTTATTGAATCAGTCAGGTGGTGCTGGAGAGGATTGCCAGGTATGTATTTCTGCGATCCTCAGATATATTTAAAGCTGTTCAGCGACACAGAGAAATTAAGAAATTGACTTTCATCCAGGTTTGTAGTGTCTTGTTTCTTCAATCAAGGTAAATGTGAGAGCTAACCTAAGTGTGGCAGGTATACTTCTCTAATTTCCATGATTCTGCCAAAAATTGGCTAAATTTTTTTTTCCTATTCAAAGCAAAGTAGGAATTTGAGAATTTTAGCCATTTATTAATAGATAGATGTCTTTCTTAGTCCATTTCTTTTCCTCTTTAAGTAAGAACTTAATGAAGAAGATTCTGTCGTAATCAGAAGTCAAACTTTGGAATGTATTTTAAGTAGTTTCTTTGCTTTTAGGAATATATCTGTACAGTGACTTTCCACAATGGTGATTATTTCAAAGAGGGTCTGAAAAATTCTGAAAAAGAACAAGGGAGGACTAGCCCTACTAGACATTAAAAAATATTACGAAGTCTGTATAACCAAGTCAGTTGGCACATGGATAGACCAACGGAACAGAATAAAAGACGAGAAATAGACTTATTGGCAAATAGGAATTTTTAGATGTCAAAACAGTATCTTAGGTCAGTGGGGAAAATACAGAGTTTTTGATAAATGGTGTTTGGATAACTGGCTAGCCATATAGAAAAGATAAAATTAGATCCATTTTTAAAATTACATAGTAAACTAGGATAATTTCTAGAAAGATCTTGAGATTTAGATGCCGATGGAAATGCTAAGTGGTACAACCCCCATGAAAGCAAATTTGGCAGTGTCTGGCAAAATTATGTATGCATTTATTCTAAACCAGTAATCCTCCTCAAAATGTATGCCAAAAGTACATTTGTCAAACTGTGAAAAAATGTATGTACAAGGCTAGTAATTGTAGACTCTTTATGATAGCAAAGGACTGCAAACAACCCAGATGCCCATCAATAGGGGACTAGTTACTTAAAATGTAGTAGTACATCCATAGAAGAGCGTATATGCAACTTTACAATGGAATGAGGAGTATCTTCATATGAACCATGAGGTGATCATCAGGCTATATTAGGTAAAAAAAAGTTAAATGGAACAAAACATATATAGTCAGCCCTGTTAGTATAAACAAGTAGGTCCCATGAACACATATAAATATTTGCTTATTAACAGAAACAAAAATTCCTAAAATTAAAAAAATTTTTTTTAATTCCTAAAATTTAAATCTTGGTGGTTACAGCAAGAATAGAAGAAACTAGACAACTTTGACTATGTCTTGTTTTGGAGATTTGTCTTGGAACCATGTAAATGGTGAATGCAGTTATAAAATAAAATGAAAAAAGTCATCTCAAAATTAAAAAGAAAAATGAAACAAATTAACTAATGTTTGCATAAAAGGTACTTTAAAACACAGTTACTTGACTATAGATCGTAGTGAGATAAGCCCTGAGGACAAAAAGCAATTTTTAAAAAATATTTATTTGAGAGAGAGTGCGTGTGCATGAGTGTGAGCACGTGGGGGGCGGGGAGGGGCAGAGAAAGGGAGAGAGAAACCCAAGCAGACTGCACTGAGCTTGGAGCCTGACTTGGGGCTCAATCCCACAACCCTAAGATCTCGACCTGAGCTGAAACCAAGAGTTGGACACTTAACCAGCTCTACCACCCAGGCGCCCCACAAAAAGCAATTTTAAAAAGTATTTTTCAGCAGTCATGTTGGCAGCGTTGTTATTCTGAAACTGGTTTGTGAGCATTGCAGGATAAATCAAATGAAGAATGATATTGTTGTCACTGACAACTGAGATTTTTAGTGTGGTTGAAAAGAAGTGTACGGTAGATGGAATTAAGTAAAAACACTGTAGTCCTGCTTTGAATTGAAAGTATGGTTGATCCTTGAGCAGCATGGATTTGAATTGTGCCAGGTCCACCTGAACATGGATCTTCATTATTTATCTGTCTATTTATTTATTTATGGTTTTATTTAAATTCAAGTTAACATATGGTATATTATTAATTTTGGGGTAGAATTTAGTGATTCATCAGTTGCATATAACCCCCAGTGCTCATTACATCAAGTGCCCTCCTTAATGCCCATCACCTAGTTATCCCACCCCCAACCCACCTCCCCTCTAGCCACCCTCTGTTTGTTTTCTATAGTTAAGGGTCTCTTATGATTTATCTCCCTCTTTGTTTTTATACTATTTTATTTTTCCTTCCCTTCCCCTATGTTCATCTGTTTTGTTTCTTAAATTCCACACATGAGTAAAATCATATGGTATTTGTCTTTCTCTGACTTACTTTGCTTAGCATAATACATTCTAGTTCTATCCACATTGTTTCAAATGGCAAGATTTCATTCTTTTTTTTTTTTTAAAGAATTCTTTTGCTGGTACACAATTACGTGTTTAAACTTATGCAGACAAGTTTTTTTTTTTTTTTTAAGATTTTGTTTATTACAGAGAGATAGAGCATGAGCAGGGAGGAGAGGGAGAAGAAGGCTCCCCACTGAGTAAGGAGCCCTATGTGGGTCTCAGGATCTCAGGATCCTGAGATCATGACCTGAGCTGAAGGTAGACACTTAACCAACTGAGCCACCCAGGTGCCCATAAGATTTCATTCTTTTTGATGGCTGAGTATATATATTTATAAATACCACATCTTTATCCATTCATCCATTGATGGACATCTGGGCTCTTTTAAACATGGATTTTTAAATAATTACAGTAAAGACTGTAAATGTATTTTCTCTTACGATTTTCTAAACATTTTCTATAGCTTATTATCATAAGAATACAGTATGTAACATACAAAGTATGTATTAATTGACTGTTCATGTTATCAGTAAGGCTTCTGGTCAACAGTAGGCTATTAAGTTTTGGGGGAGTCAAAAGTTAAATAAGTGGATTTTTGGCTGTGGGATGGGGGGTCAGCACCCCTTAACTCCTGAGTTTTTCAAGGATCAACTGTACTGATACAAATTCAGATAGTTTTATCTTAAAAAACAAATAAGCAGTAAAAAACTCTAGAACATTTCTTAAATCTGCTCACTGGAAAGATCTAGAAATAATAATCATTCCAAGGGTAATTACCCCCTGCACCCTCCCAAGCACTCAGAGGAGCCAGGGGTTCTTGAAGAAATGGCTCTCCTCAGATTTAGGGCTGACAGTATTCCAGATGATCCTAGAATATTTTATCCAGCCAGAAAATGAAGTTGTCAGAGATTTCTAGAATCCTGTCAAAGAATGAGAAATTGTCATAAAGGCTCTAGATCTACTCACTAATTTAAAGGAAATTCATAGGACAGCAGAACATGTTACCAGAGTATCATATAATTCTGTGGTGAATATTGCAGGATGAGTGACGTGGTTTCTTCAGCAATTTGCAAGGAAAAGAAAGAGATGGGAAATGAAACAGTATTAAAGGAGACTTAAAAGAGATATAACCAGTTGCAGTAGATGGACCTTAATAGATCCCAATTCAAATGGGGAAAAATGTTTAGAAAATTATAATACAGTCTTAGGATGTGAATATCTAATCATATTAAGGAGTCATTATCTTTTAAGTGTAATGATGGTATTGTTATGTTTGTTTGTTTGTTTATTTATTTATTTTTAAAGATTTTATTCATTTATTTGACAGAGAGAGACAGTGAGAGAGGGAACACAAGCAGGGGGAGTGGGAGAGGGAGAAGCAGGCTTCCCACTGAGCAGGAAGCCCGATGTGGGGCTCGATCCCAGGACCGTGGGATCATGACCTGAGCCGAAGGCAGACGCTTAACGACTGAGCCACCCAGGCGCCCCTATTTATTTATTTATTTTAAAGATTTTATTTATTTGACGGAGAGAGACACAGCAAGAGAGGGAACACAAGCAGGGGGAGTGGGAGAGGGACAAGCAGGCTTCCCGTGGAGCAGGGAGTCCGATGCGGGGTTTGATCCCAGAACCCTGGGATCATGACCTGAGCTGAAAGCAGACGCTTAACAACTGAGCCACCCAGGCTCCCCATATTGTGGTTATGTTTAAAAAAGGGGTATTTATCCTTTAAAGATACAACTGAAATATTTACAGACAGAACAACATGGTGTTTGGTATGAATGTGGAGTTGGGGACTTAAGTAAAACAAGATTATAGTGGTCTCCCCTTATCTACAGGGGATACTTTCCAAGACCCCCAGTGGATGCCTGACACCATAGATAGTACCAAACCCTATATATATAGTATTTTTTTTCCTGTATATCCTATGCATAATAAAGTTTAATATATAAATTAGGCACAATGAAATGAATAACAACAATAATAAAATGGAACAGTTATAACAATATACTTTAATAAAAGAGAGGTCACTCTCAAAATATTGTACTGTACTCATCCTTATTCATGTGATGATGTGAGATGATAAAATGCCTACATGATGAGGTAAAGTGAGGTGAATGATACAGGCATTGTGACGTAGTGTTAGGCTACTGATGACCTGATGAGTTAGAGGGTCATCTGTTTCCAGACCACAGTTGACCTCACGTGTAACTGAAATTATGGAAAGCCAAACTGTGGATAAGGGGGAACTAATGTATTTTATGTCCCGATAATTGTTGGTGCTTGGTGATGGATACATCAAATTGGTAATATAACTCTTTTTTTTCAAAAATTCTATTATAAAGAGATACCGGGGCGCCTGGGTGGCTCAGTCGTTAAGCGTCTGCCTTCGGCTCAGGTCATGATCCCAGGGTCCTGGGATCGAGCCCCGCATTGGGTTCCCTGCTCAGCGGGAAGCCTGCTTCTCCCTCTCCCACTCCCCCTGCTTGTGTTCCCTCTCTCGCTGTGTCTCTCTCTGTCAAATAAATAAATGAAATCTTTAAAAAAAAAAAAAGATACCAAAACAAAGACAATTTTACAGATTTGGAAGTCAGACAGCCCTGACTGACTTGACCTGCTTCTTACTGGCTGTATTAGATAACTCGGGAACATTGGTTCCCTTTTCAATAAGTTGAGTTGCTGTGGGGATTGAAAAATTTCCTGTTAGTAAAGCATGGAAGGGGAGTGTTTAATACATACTAAGTGCTCAGTAAATTGTAGGTGTTGCCATTTTTTTTTTAATAAAAACATAAATTTCAGCTATGTAGGGTTCCTACAGTACCTCAGAGACTCTTGTGTAGTTAAAGTAGCTTAATTTTGAGGACAGTTAGCTATTGTATGATTGAGAGAAGTTTTGTATTTGGTTATGAATATTTAATGATATTATTTACACAGTTGAGTTTTCTATGAACTTCTCAATATTATATTCTGTGTCCCTTATATCATACATTTAATTAAAAAATAAAAGAGGAGCATGTGTTAGGAAAGACTTGAACCAGAGAGATTGTACTGTACCATGTAGTTCTGCTATGCCTTAGGGAAGACTAACTGGAGAGTGGTCTGTTCAGAAGGGGAAAGGAATCTAAATACCAAAACCAGCACAGTAGAGATGACCACCATTTTGCTCAGATCTGTGATCTAACTACTTATGTTTGATTATTACATTTGATTAAATATAATAAGATTATGATTACAAAGTACCTTAATCCTGTGTTAGGTGATTTGAAGGAGGGTTTAAGGAAACAGGAGTAATTCTGTGATCAAATGTCTTAATTAGTCTTAACCTAGAAGGAGGGAAAACTAGAATGAGGCTAAAGCTGTAATTGGTAAAGAAGCTGCAGTCATTCCTGTTAGTCAGGTTAGAGAGATACTTCGTCGTTTTTACTGTTTAGATAGTATTCCTCTTTTTTGTGTCTGTTCAGTAATGATTGTGGAGTGATCTTGTTTTTGTCTTGCCCCATCCTGGTCCCAAGAGTGGCCATGTTGGAGGTTGATATTTTGTGAAATTGTTTTTGTTTAACAGGACAGTAAGGCCTCACTCAGAGTAGTTGGTCAGCTCCTAGATATAAGGGGCTGCAGTTCTTTTTCTCTCAATTAAAAAAATATAAGGAGAAGAGGAATAATGTGATTGCATTCTGAAACACAACATTATTGCTAAAATTAATTTTTGTTTTTATATTTGAGTGACAGTTGAATTTATGTATACATAAGAAACTCGTTTTATAAATGAAGTTTTTAAATGTAAAAAAAAGTTTAACTCCTGAAAAAAACAAAATACATGCAGTCTTTCTAAAAAATTACTTGAAAGCTTTTCTAAAATTTAATTTAATTATATTTGTGTTTCATAGATATTTTCAGCTCCAGGCCATCCAAAAATGATTTACAGCTCCTCAAACTTAAAGACACCTTCAAAACTTTGTTCAGGGTCTAAATCTCATGATGTTCAAGAAGTTCTTAAAAAGAAGCAGGTAACAGCCTTGATTCTAATTTCCTTAAAGAGGAAACGACCCATTGAATTCTTAAGTGATTATGTTAACATATTTGAATAGTTCATGTTGTTATGGAACTACATTAAAATGTTTATTTAGCTGCTTCTTTATGTAGTGTACATTTGGAAAAAAGAGATGAACAGACAAAAAAGTATTTTGCAGTTGCCTTTCAGTGGCTACATCAAGCACAAGGAAAGAATTTTTTCCGTATAAAAATAAACGACACTAAGTTGTCCTCTTTTGTTTGTTTTTTCCTCCAAGGTAAAGAAGCAGACAGTTTTATTTCATTATTTCCTCTTTTAATTCATCTCTTGCTTTGTAAGTTAGACAATGTTTCACATAAAGTAAAACATTTATGTAGTTGTTATTCATATGACTCACTTCTGAGTTTCATTATCATTTTAGATTTAAACTCAAATAGAGTTTTTCAAATAAAATAGGTATTTATATGTATTGTCTCAGTATAATTAGAGATTTGATTAACAGAGAGGGGTGAGAGGCAATATTTTCCTGGCAGAAATCCATAGAATTTGCTATGACTTCTGTCCTCTAGCTTCATCTCAGATTTTTTAAACTTTAAACTTGAAAAATAAGGATTGGCTTATTACATTGGTAAATGAGAACAGCTCTTGTTTTTCTTCATAAATACATTCATGTCATGTCATTTTCTTCATAAATACATTCAAAAGTGAATGTAAATGTCATAGATACAGTGTTCGGCATTTTAAATATTTTTTAAAGTACAGTTATAAACTCTTATGCAGAAAATATACTTAAAGGTTTCATCTCTGGTTTCAGCTATGTTTTGATTAGGAGCAAAATTTTTCTTGTACAGCATAGGGAAGACCCAGAAGAAATGCGTTGGTATTTTATGAAATGTATGCAAACGTTGGCCAATTTTGTTATCCTTTACTAATTTTTTTAATGTATTCATATAGGAAGCATTGAAGCTACAACAAGACATGAGGAAAAAGAGGCAAGAAGTGCTAGAAAAACAAATAGAATGTCAGAAGGTAAGATAAGAGCTCATTATTTGCCTGCTGGAATTGATGGATACAATGGATTTTACAAAGATATCCCTCATAGTAAAGTTTATAAGGGTTATTTATATTAAAATTTACTAAGTGTAGTTTTACCTTTTTCTGTTTATTTTATAGATGCTAATATCTAAGCTAGAAAAGAACAAAAACATGAAACCGGAAGAGAGAGCAAACATAATGAAGACTTTGAAAGAGCTTGGTGAAAAGATCTCACAGTTGAAAGATGAATTAAAAACATCTTCCACAGTCTCCACACCATCTAAAGTAAAGACAAAAACAGAGGTATCTATTTGCATTTTCCATTCAGCATAGGATTGTTGAACATCTGTTATATGCTTGGCTCTTTGAAAGTACATTGAAACCCTTAGGTAGCTAATAGTCTAATGGGGAGACCATTAGAGTAATAGTTTTTAAAAAATGTCTCTATATATTCTGTGCACGCCTTTTGAAAGAGGTGGTAATATCCTCTCTGAACAAAGATGTGTTTTTGACTGGATTTTTGGTTCCCTTTCCTGAAGATGAAATTGCTAGAGTGAGTGATGGCAAAAAAAAAAAAAAAGTGTATTTTCCTGTTTCATGGATTGTTTTTCTATTATACTACAGTGGAACCATCTCTTTTAATACTCAAAAGGTATCATTGGCTTTATATGGGTAAAAATGGGGCATTCTGTTGAAAAGATTAATCAGAAGTTCTAGATCATTTATAGTCTAATTTTGTTAATTGCCATTTGTTTCCTTACCCTAGGAGAGTACTTGCTGTACACAGTGGTTCCATTATACCACAGCTCTGAGTGGAGTTTTAGATTAATTTCTGGTCCTTTGAGAACTCAGAATAATAACTTTATCAGATCTATAGAATGCAAATTTTTATGTACAATATTATAATACAGTTGAAATTGTGGTTCTCTATATTACTGGAGGGATATAAAGTATTTCATCAAGATTGCTTTGAAAAAATGTAATAAAATATTTTTATTGAAATGTCCCCCAATTAGAGAAGGAACATATACACATTTTAAAAGTTAGAAAGTAAATGGGGGGGGTTAGTTCTCTCACGGTCACGCCATCTAAAGATGGATAGTTTGTCCCTCACACCAAAAAAAGAATGGCAATAGTTGTAGGGTTCAAATCTGAAAGCAATTATGTAGCTATTATTTATGTTTGTACCATTAACGAATATTTCCTATGTAATTTATTTTGCCTGATTATTTCATTTATGACTCTTATTATTAGAGAATTATTCTCAGCTCCCTCTTCTCAGTTGACTGTTTCCAAGGTCTGATTTTTAGGTCATCTTAAGCAGTAATACTGCTTAATACCTTTACTAATGTCAGTATACTCTCTATGTGTTTTTGCACAGTTAACCTTCCCTAAAACACTCAGGTTTATTGCATCCTCTTATTCTCATTTTGCCAAAAGAGATGTGTGTCATCTTGTTAGTATACTATTCTGAATAAGATCTTAGATGTTATCTAACAAATACATTTTTTTTTTTTAACAAATACATTTTTACTCTTAATTTTTCCAAAGGCTCAGAAAGAACTATTAGATACTGAACTGGACCTTCACAAGAGGCTATCCTCAGGAGAGGACACAACAGAGTTACGGAAAAAACTCAGTCAGTTACAGGTTGAGGTGAGATTTAAGAGGAGTTACCCACTACATTTAACGCCTCAAATAATACTTTTTTCTTCCTCTGTTTTCCAGGCTTCAGTCTGACAGTGTATATTATATTCTACCTTTTGTTGTTACTCAGGCTGCACGATTAGGTATTTTACCTGTGGGTCGAGGAAAGACCATGTCCTCTCAAGGTCGAGGAAGAGGCAGAGGCCGTGGAGGAAGAGGAAGGGGCTCACTGAATCACATGGTTGTGGACCACCGCCCCAAAGCACTATCAGTTGGGGGATTCATTGAGGAGGAGAAAGATGAATTACTTCAGCATTTCTCAGTAAGTTTTTAAAGTAGACAGTTGCAGCTCTAAAAGCACTGTATTCAGCATTTTTTTGCTGCATTCTGTATAAATGTCAAATGTTTTATAGATTAGAAAATCAAGTTGTAAAAAAAATGGGTATTAGCAAATTCTTATTAATACATTTGAAGGTCAAGAAGCAGCTCATGCTTTGTAATTCCATAATACTCCACCTAAATGCATTTGTAGTGACAAGTTGTTCTAAGCAAATATTTGATTTTTGTGGGGGGGGGTTATTACATGGTTTACCAGGTGTTTATAGTCAATAAGTGAAAATAATCTGGGATGAAGGCAGAATTCAAAGGAAGAATTTATTTAGGATAAGACACATATATCATTATATTCTGTATACAGTGGCAAACACTTTTAGATAAACATGCAAATAGAGATTTGTTACAGATAACTGTCTTTAATTTGCTCCTTAAACAGAGCATATCCTCTTTCCACTCATTCATTTAATAAATACTGAGTGTTACTTGTGCTAGAGTGTTTTCATACATGATCTCATTTAATCTTAAATAACTGTATAAAGTGCATGTGAAATTCCATGTATACAGATGAGAAAATGAAAGTTTAAAACTTAAGAGTAAACCAGCCAAGATCATACAGTTAGTAAGTGGCAGAACCAAGATAAAAATACACACAGTTGACTGTTAACATCTGGGATCCCTATTCCTCAGACTTTTTTTTTGGTTAAAGATTTTATTTATTTATTTGACAGCGAGAGAGGGAACACAAGGGGGAGTGGGAGAAACAGGCTTCCCACAGAGCAGGGAGCCTGATGGGGGGCTCGATCCCAGGACCCTGGGATCATGACCTGAGCCGAAGGCAGACGCTTAACGACTGAGCCACCCAGGCGCCCCATCAGACTTTTTTTGGAGAAAACATTTCAGCCCTATTTATTTTTATTTTTTTATTATTTTTTTAGAGAGTGAGCAAGTGAGCATGAGTTGGGGGGAGGGGCAGAGGGAGAGAGAGAGAATCTCAAGCAGACTCCGTGCCCAGTGCACCGCCCCATGCAGGGCTCGATCCCACGACCCTGAGATCATGACCTGAGCTGAAGTCAAGAGTTAGACGTTCAACCGACTGAGGGCCGCCCCCATTTTCAGCCCTATTATGTGTTAAAGATGGTGAAGGAAATCTTAAAGAGCAAGACTTCACTCTGTTTCTTATTAGTATGATGCCCCTTAATCCTTTTTCACCCTGACATTTAAAGAATGGTGGGTTGTTAAAGTGTCCAGATTTGAGAGCTCTGTTGGCTGCATTCTGTTCACTCTTGAGCCAGTTTCTTTCACCAGTCTGATCATTGTATATACATATTTTTTTGTAAACTGGGAGACTAGCTTTAAAGTGACTTCTTGAGGAGTAAAATAGGGAGAGGAGCACTACACATGTGTAGAGTATTCTTGTGGAGGCAGGGTAAATGTTGATTTTTGTCTTTTGATGTTGAAATATATAAAATTAATATCTCCTTGCCAAATAAGTTGGGCATTTAGACCCATTACAAGCTCTGGTGAAGCAATACTGAAGTAAAGTGGAATTGTAAATTTGAATTTGCAGAAAGTTCTAGTTACAAAAACAAGGTAATCTTTGTTAGGTAGGAGGCTGTGTGTTGTATCTTGAGGGTCTCTGGAGACTATATGTAGATGTTTAAGTTTTAGCCCAGAACTCATGCTCACATGCATCTCTGTCTTTCTCATAAGTGGGGTCATTCTAGAGCATCTCATAACCAATTTTCATGTACAAATATTTATAAATCTGAAATATGGCATTTGGTTTGTGGAAAGGGGCATGTCCAGGCATTTGGGGAAGGAGCAAACAAAGCCAATGCAGGTGAGGTAACTTCAAGAAGGAGACATTGCCATCAGTTTTGATGGTATTTTGTTGTTTGTTTTAATAGGGTGCTATTAGACAGTCTTGAAGTACTAGAAACACACCCTAGTAATGGATAATTGGGCAGTGTAGTATGTTTTCATTGAAAGAACTACAGAAATATATATGCCTAGACAGCATTGTAAATAGATTTAGCAAACATAAAGGGTAACTCTTCTTTGAGGTATTTCATATCCCACAAAGGCAAAGGTAACATGGATATTTTCAGTATTCTTTTATTGTCCTTAGATTGTGAAAGGATCATGGATGAACCATATATGTATGAAAAGATGGTAGATGGGTTTTAATGAAGCTCTTTTGCAGTATGAGGACCTAATTCTGGAATCCTTCAGTTTATTCTTTTATCGAGTAATCTACTTCTAAGAATTTATCATAAGGGAATTACGGTTGTCTGCAAATAAGAGCTGTAAGGATGTTAAGTATAGCACCCCTTGTAATAGTAAAAAAGCATCAATCTAAATTCTCAGTGGCATTTTGCTGCTATTGAAAACATGTTTTTAAATAATAATACGAGAAAATTCTCAGGATTGACTTTTAGGTTAAAAAAAAGTGGGATACAAGATGATTATACATAAACTTGGAATGAAAGTCCGTTAAATTTATATTTCTGGGTTGGCAGAATTCAAGTTGGTTTTTCATTTCTTTCTTTCTGAGGAGCTATTTTCTTTGCTTTCCAAATGAACATATATTACTTCTTAAGTCAGACTTTTTAACATCACATTCACGTTTAGGATGAAAATTAGCGTTGTTGTTTTTTTAAAAGATTTTATTTGAGAGAGAGAGAGAGAGCGTGCCAAGTGGGGGCAGAGGGAGAGGGAGAAGCGGACTCCCCGCTGAGCAGAGAGCTGGTCACAGGGCTTGATCCCAGGACCCTGAGATTATGACCTGAGCCAAAGGCAGATGCTTAACTGACTGAGCCACCCAGGCACCCCAATATTAGTATTTTTTTTTAAAGATTTTATTCATTTATATGAGAGAGAGAGATAGCGAGCAAGCAAGATAGCGAGTGAGCACTAGTGGAGAGGAGTAACAGAGGGAAAGGGAGAAGCAGACTCCCCACTGAGCAGGGGGCCCGATTCAGGGCTCGATCCCAGGACCCTGGGATCATGACCTAAGCAGAAGGCAGGTGCCTAACTGACTGAGCCACCCGGCACCCCATATTAGGTGTTTTTTTTTTTAAAGATTTATTTATTTATTTATTTATTTGACACAGAGAGAGAGAGACACAGGGAGAGAGGGAACATAAGCAGGGGGAGTGGGAGAAGGAGAAGCAGGCTTCCGCGGAGCCCCGTGGAGCAGGGAACCTGATGTGGGGCTCAGTCCCAGGATCCCGGGATCACAACCCGAGCCAAAGGCAGACGCCCAACCGACTGAGCTACCCAGGTGCCCCCATATTAGTGTTTTTATACTGTATATTTTAAAACCAAATTAGAGGATATTTATTAATGTTGGGCTTTTAGATCCCAGATGCTTACATAAAAAATATGTGTAAATTAAACTATATACATATTTAAAATATATATTTAATATACAATGAGAACTATATATAACATAAAGCATATGTTATAATATATAAATGTTTTAAAGATTTTATGAGAGGGAGCGTGCATGCGCATGGAGAAGGGCAGAGAGGGAGAGAGAATCTGAAGCAGACTCCTCACCGAGTAGGGATCCCAAGTTGGGGCTCGATCCCATGACGATCCCATGACCATGAGATCGTACCTGAGCTGAAACCAAGAGTTGGATGGTTAACCAACTGAGCCACCCAGGCACCCCTATATATAAATATTTTAATAGCATATATCAGAGGTCAGCAGACTTTTTCTGTAAAGGACCAGATAGTAAATATTTTAGGTTTTTGTGGACTATATACTGTCTCTTGAGTTTTCTTCTCTTCCACCGCCTCCTTCACCTGCTCCTCCCTCTCCCTCTTCTTTTTTACGTTTTTTTTTTTAATTTTTAAAAATTTTTAAGTAGGGGTACCTGAGTGGCTCAGTCATTAAGCATCTGCCTTCAGCTCAGGTCATGATCCCAGGGTCCTGGGATCGAGCCCTGCATCGGGCTCCCTGCTCAGCGGGGTGCCTGCAGAATTCTCCCTCTCCCACCCCCCGTTTGTGTTCCCTCTCTCGCAGTGTCTCTCTCTGTCAAATAAATAAATAAAATCTTTAAAAAAATAAAAGAAAATAAAAATTTTTAAGTAATCTCTACAGCCAATATGGGGGTCTAACTCAGGACCCTGAGATCAAGAGTCACATGCTCTTCCACCTGAGCCAGCCAGGTGCTCTTCTTTTTCCCTTTTTTTTTTTTTTTTTAAAGATTTTATTTATTTGGAGAGAGAGAGAGCACATGTGGGGGTAGGAGCAGAGGGAAAGGGAGAAGCAGACTCCCCGCTGAGCAGGGTGCCCGATGCTGGGCTCAGTCCCAGGACCCTGAGATCATGACCTGAGCCAAAAGCAGACGCTTAACTGACTGAGCCACCCAGGTGCCTCTCTTCTTTTTCACTTTTTTTTTTTTTTTAAAGATTTTTATTTATTTATTTGACAGAGAGAGACAGAGGGAGAGAGGGAACACAAGCAGGGGGAGTGGGAGAGGGAGAAGCAGACTTCCCGCCGAGCAGGGAGCCCGATGCGGGGCTCGATCCCAGGACCCTGGGATCCTGACCTGAGCCGAAGGCAGACGCTTAACGACTGAGCCACTCAGACGCCCCAACTTCTTTTTCACTCTTAATAACCTTTTAAAAACATAAAAACCATTCTTAGCTCACAGGCTATCAAAAACAAGTTACTGGATCACATTTGGCCTGATGACTATAGTTTGCAGAGAGATGGTATATGCTTATCATATTACTTTTTATATTAAGTATTTAAGTTAAAAAATATAAAATAGTATTATGTAGCATATAAATAGAATTTTATGTTTTTAAAGGTAAAATCAGTCTGGCAAGAAGAACTTTTAAAAATTTGACAGAGATCTGAGGATAATACAGACCTTTATGAAGAATTCCCTCTAAGTATTTTAATATTAAAATTTAGGTCAGAAGATGAAAATTTTAAGTCATAGAGCCTTGCTTGAGGGCACAGACAGGACAAGAGCTAAGGTACTTTCCTTTGCCCCTGATTAAAAGAGAGGTTTGGCAAGTTGCAACAGAAGAGTTACTTAAACTAAATGTTTGGAATACTTGAAATGCACTTAGGCATTTTCAAGTAGTATTCATCAGTTACAAGATTTTTGAACTGTGGTGTAGTGTGTTTTAGCTGTTGCACTCAATGATACAGGGTGGAACTTGATTTTTTTTTTCTTCTTGATTATGAAAGTAATACATGCATTTCAAGAAGTGTTTGGCTACAAGTAAAATATGAATAACTTGGGAAATGTGAACATTTATTTTCTTTCTTTTCAAGAAATCTAGAGGTAAGGAGGTTTTAGGTTTAATTTATTCAGAAACTCAGGCACACAACTTCTTTTCATATTTTTCCTCTAGTATCCTAGTATGTTGGCTTTTGTTCTTAGGCTTTTTTCTTCATGGTGTGACACCAGGATGTCTGCAGCAACCACAGACTTCACGGCCTCTAAAAAGAGTGTCCAAAGGCAGAAAAGAACAGTACCTTTCTTACGACATTTTTTAAAATCATGAGATAACCTTCCCGGAAAATATCCCTGCCTTAACCCTCATCCTCCATGCCCACCTGACTCCTGACATGCGCCACTCTCACTCAGGACTTGTGCCCTCATGTGTCTTAGCCAGAATTGTCACTTACCCATTTGTAAGCCAATCCCTCTTGAGGAAACCATTACCATGATTGAATTAAATCAGTCATGGTTCCATATGCCAGTTGGCCAATGATAAAAATCACGATCAATTAGAATGGAAAGAGATTAAGTAGTTGGTTTAGACAACTAACACAGTGTCTTTTTTTTTTTTTTAAGGTTTTATCTAAATTCCAGTTAGTTAACATACGGTATAAGATTAGCTTCCAGTATACAGTATGGTGATTTAACACTTCCATACGTCATGCAGTGCTCATCATGACAAGTGTCCTTAATCCCCATCACCTGCTTCACCCATCCCCCACCCACCTCCCATCTGGTAACCATCAGTTTGTTCTCTATAGTTATGAGTCTTTCTCTTGGTTTGCCCCTTTCTCTCTCTCTCTTTTTTTTTTTTCCTTTGCTCATTTGTTTTGTTTCTTCAGTTCCACATATGAGTGAAGTCATATGGTATTTGTCTTCCTCTGACTTACTTTGCTCAGCACAATGCTCTCTATTTCTAGTTCTATCCATGTCATTGCAAATGGCAAGATTTCATTCTTATAGCTGAATAATACTCCATTGTCTGTGTCTTGTGTGTACACACAACACATCTTTATATATTCATCAGTCGGTGGACACTTGGACTGTTTCTATAATTTGGCTATTGTAAATAATACTGCTATAAATGTCGAAGTGCATGTATTCCTTTGATTTAATGTTTTTGTATTCTTTGGGTAAATATCCAGTGGTGCAATTGCTGGATTGTAGGGTAGTTTTATTTTTGGGGGGCAGAGGTGTAGTTATATTTTTAACTTTGTGAGGAACCTCCATACTCTTTTCCACAGTGACCGCCCCCAGTTTACATTTCCACCAACAGTGCAAGAGGCTTCCTCTTTTACCACATCCTTGCCAGCACCTGTTGTTTCTTGTGTTGTTGATTTAAGCCATTCTGATAGGTGTGCCTCACTGTAATTTTGATTTGTATTTCCCTGATGATAAATGATGGTGAGCATCTTTTCTTTTCTTTTTTTTTTTTTAAGATTTTATTTATTTGACAGAGAGAGTGAGCACAAGCAGGGGGAGGGGCAGAGGGAGAGGGAGAAGCAGGCTCCCCGCTGAGCAGGGAGCCTGATGTGGCGCTCGATCCCCGGACCCTGGGATCATGACCTGAGCTGAAGGCAGACGCTTAACGACTGAGCCACCCAGGCGCCCCTGAGCATCTTTTCATGTGTCTGTTGGCCATCTGGATATCTTCTTTGGAGAAATGTCTGTTGATTTCTCTTGCCCATCTTTTAATTTGATTATTTGTTTTGGGGGGGGTGTTGAATTTTATAAGTTTTTTATGTATGTTGGATCCTCTTTATCGGATATGTCATTTGCAAGTATCTTCTCCCATTCTATAGGTTGCCTTTTATATTGATTGTTTCCTTTCGTTGTGCAGAGGCTTTTTATTTTGATGTAGTTCAGAATTTTTTGTGCTGTTATTTCCCTTCTCTCAGGAGACCTATCTAGAAAAACACTGCTACAGCCAATAGCAGAGAAATTACTGCCTCAGCTCTCTTCTAGGATTTTTATGGTTTCAGGCCTCACATTTAGGTTTTTAATCCATTTTGAGTTTATTTTTGTGTTTGGTGAAAGAGAATGGTTCAGTTTCATTCTTCTGCAAGACAGTGTCTTCTATGATGTTCATTGAAGAAGACTTGGAAAGCATTTTAGTTACAGAAAGAAGCAAACAACTTTAAGTACCTTAGATTCTTTTGATAGGAATGTTTTAGTTTTCTTAAAAGTTATATGTGTACATCATTTGAAAACCCAAATGAACTTATATTTACAGAGTTGTTAAACATTCTCCTGCTCGATTTCTCATTTTCTCTTCTTTAAGGATGTCTACTTTTAAATCTTTTAGCTGAATTTTTGAGTATTTTTTCATTTTTAAATAATGTGATTTTACTGTTACTTCTTGATTTTTAAATTATAAGCATTATATATTGACATTAATCCTTTTGCTTTTCAGCTCCCCAGTTTTTTTGGCTGTGTTGTATTCTCTCCTATTTTCTCTTTTCTTACGGATTTATGCCTTTAAAAAATAAATCACTTTAGTATCATTGCATACTATGGATGCAATGCACTCTTCTATCTGTAGCCAGAGAGCATTTTGAGTCTTAAGAAAGTAAAAAGGTTTAGAAATCTGTTTCTGTACTCCCAAAAATATTTATGTAATTCATTCAAATTTTTGTGTTCTTACTGGCAAGAACTTCTAATTTGCCTGTTTCTTCATGCCTGGAACTTCATGTAAGACAATGGAATACTTCTGTTGTAATTACTAAAGACTTCTCACATATGGTTAGATTTTCCCTGTAGCCTCTCTAGATACGGTTTTTACCCTTTCCCATCTTCCAAGTGTGTGGAAATACATTTGAGAGTTTTACTGTATATGAAAGTGATACCTTATTGTTTGACAAGTAATAGCTTTTGTGTTTACCAGAACAAAAGTTACCCTTTCTCTGCATTTAACATTCAGAGAAACTTTTCTGAATAGCACTTCAGTGACTGCCCTTCCTCAGGCCTTGTTAAAAAAAAAAAAAAAAAAGTGGTAGATCTTTTGTGAATTACTGATACTTACTGCCATTTGATGGCTAGCATGTTTTCCCTTTTTTTCGCTGTTACGAACAATGTTAATAACATCTTACTGGATTTGGCGATTTTGAGTAGAATAATTTGTTATGCGGGACAGTCCTGCACATGTCAAGACCTTTTAGCACTGCTGTTAAATGCCAGGAAGTGCTCTTCGGTCTGTGTGACACCCAAAATGCCCCCAGGGTAATGTTACTGTCTCAGTTGAGAACCTTGTTTTACTTTGGTTTGTAGGAGTGAGATGACTAGATCAAAGGCATGCATATTTAAAATTTTGGGACAGCTTGCCAAATAACCGTGCAGGAATGTTGTACTAATTCATACTTGCGGTGACATTGGATAAGAGTACCTGTTTGCTTATATCCTCAATAGCATTTGAGTTTTGTTTTTTCATATTTGCTAGTCAGGTGATTGATGAATGATAACTGACAAAACTGGCATCGGTTTGTGATCTGGGAAAATGGTTGGGCTAGATAAATCTCTCTCTGCATAACTTCTGCCTCTAAGGTTCCAAGTACCTCTGAGTTACTACATGTAACTTTTCATTGATGGCCTATAATTGATTTTCTCATATTCACCTATATATCAGTATATAATTTTTTTTGAATTATCTTATATATTTTGAGGGGTGGCACACGTGTACAAAGTGTAAAAGAAATAAAAGTGTATGCAATGAAAGATAAGGTTTCCTTCTATACCCAGTCACTCAGTTTCACTCCCCATAGGCATGTATTGTTTTCTGTTTCTTACATATCTTCTTGAAGATATTCTTTCTGTATATATGTATTATTTTGTCTCTCTTTTAACACAAATGGTGGTATGTTAAACAGTACTCTCTTGCATGTGCATTTTTCATTTAATATGTGTTAGCTTGTTAATAGAAATGATGCTATATGAGTGCACGTGGTGTTGCTCTGTTCTTTTTAATGGCTGCGTGGTATTTCATTGCATCGATGTACCACACTGGATTTAAACTGTCCCATAGTGATGGAGAGCTAACTTTTGCCTACTATTTCATTATTTCAAGCCAAATTATAGATATGTGTGTGAGATAATATATATGTGGGTATAGAAAAATTATGTATTTTAATAGATATGTGACATTTTAGAGGCCAGTTTTAAAGTTGTTAAAGTACTTTTTAACAAAAGAGTACATGCAAATCATTTAAAATATGGTTAATTGGAAGTAAAAATCTCCCCTTTTCTTGATCTCTGCCTACTCTTAAAAGGTAGATAGCTGTACAGAAAAAAATTATTAATATAAGAATATATACACAAAGTCTCTCACTTGAAAAAATTTACCAGAGTGGGCTTATATTATAAATACAGAACTGCATTTCAAGCCTTGCTTTTTTAACATAAATATCTTAGCTGTTTGGTGTTTTCTTAAAATTATAAGGGTAATACTCAATTTAAAATACTTACTGAAACAAACTATACCAAGTAGAAATGTATATAATTCAGTGATTTAGCAGAAGGTAAATGTGTATATACCTACCCCTCAGGTCAGGAAAAAGAATATTCCCAGCCCCCTTCCAGTCACTGTTTTCTCTCCTCCTTAGAAAAGTGACCATTATCCTCACTTTATGATAATCACCTCCTTGCTTTTGTTATACAGTTGATCCTTATTATTCATGGATTTTGCATTTGCACATTAACCTACCTACTAAAATTATTTGTAAGATCAAAAATCAATATTCAAGGTGCTTTTGTGGTCATTTTCAGACTTTGACAGAGTTGTGAAAAATTTGAGATACCAGATGCACGTGTTCCCAGCTCAGTTCAAATAAAGTGATGCTCTGCCCTTCTTGTTTCAGCTCTCATACTGTAAACAGCTGTCCTTCTTGCAGTCTATTTAGTACCAAATTTTTCTCATTTTTGTGCTTTTCATTGGTGATTTTGCTATTTGAAATGCCCCCCCCAAGTGTAGTTCTCAAGTGCACTGTTGAAAGTTCAAGAAGGCTGAAATGTGCCTTATGGTGAAGATCCGTGTGTTATGTAAGCTTTGTTCAGGAATGAGTGCTTTTAGCCGAGTTCAATGTCAGTGAATCAACAGTGTATTTTAAATAAGGTGTCTTTAAATATAAAACAAGGTTATGTATTGATCAGTTGAAGAAAATATTTTGAACAGGGGCTCATAGGAACCTAACCCTCTCTTGGCCCCCGGAGCAGTGGTTCAGTATTTGCTAATTCTGTGCTTGCAGTGAACTTCATACGACTAGTGCGAATAATGAGAACCAGCTGTAGTTTTATCACCTAAATGTGCGTTCTTAAAGATGATAATATTACTCTGTTTTAAAAATGTGAATGGAACCACACAGTCTGTATTCTTTTGTGTCTGCTTTTTTCCCTTAACATTATGTTTGTAAGATTCATTAATGTCATATGTAACAATAGTTTGCCATTTTTATTGCTGTATAATTTTCAGTTTTATAAATATAACATAGTTTATTCTTCAGTTCTCCTGTGGATAGGTATTTGGGTTATTTTCGCTTTATTTTTACGAACACTGTTGATAGGAGTATTCTTCTAGATCCTTCATTGTATATGTGTATAAATTTATGTTGGATGTACATGGTATTATTGAATGAATTACATCAGTTTCATTAATGTAGATCCCTGCCAGTAGTTTACATGCGAAAATTCTTGACTTGGTATTATTAAAATACATATTTTTCTAATCACTAATCTTGTTTATTGTTGTAAGTTAGATTGTGGGAGTTATATATTCTTAATTCCTGACTGCATACAAAGTAAATTTCTAATTCTTCCTCCAGTAGTTTATATGCAGTACATTTAATGCCCTAAAATTCCTTTTGGAGGATAGAACTGCTACCTTCTTTGGAAGGCAACCCAGTAAATATAGGTTAAAAAATCTTCATCACTTTCTGTGGTTATAAAAGTAATACATCTTTTTTTAAATTTTTAAATAAAGTCTAAGGTGACTATGATTGATCACACTGTATTGTATAATTAAAATTTGCTAAGAGAGTAGAACCTAAATATTCTCATCAGAAAAAAGGTAACTGTGAGGTAATGAATGTGTTGTTAATGAACTAGATAGAATCTTCACTCTATATGTATATCAGATAATCATGTTTTACACTTACAAATATCCTTCAGTTTTGTCAGTTTTACCTCAGTAATGCTGGAAAGAATTCAAGTAATACCGAAGTGAGCAAAATAGTGAAAAAGTCTCTCTAATTGGGCTGTGTATGTTAAACAAATAAGGGCAAAAGATGTCTACTACACACATTACCAGACTTTTTCTCCGAGTTTATTGGGATCTAATTGACATACAACATTGTATTAGTTTAAGTTATACAACATAATGATTTGATATATGTACATATAGTGAAATGATTACTAAAATAAGTGTAGTTCACATCCATCACCTCACATAGTAAGAATTCTCTTTTTCCTGGTGATGAGAGCTACTCTCTTAGCATCTACTTGATTTTTAAAAAAGATGGTAAATATATATTTGGATGGGGCCATTTTGATACATCATTTTAGTATGTCCCATTGAGTTAAAATGTTTGGTATCAGGGTATAAAAATGCAGCCCCCACAGGGATAATAGAGTTTTTCCTTAGATCACAGGCTGATTTCTGTGCAGACAGTAATTGACTGGTTACAGATCTGGCTTAACATGCACTACTCTTTTTTTTTTTTTTAATTTTTAATTTTTTAAAAAGATTTTATTTATTTGACAGAATGAGCACAAGCAGGGGGAGCAGCAGAGGGAGTGGGAGAAGCAGACTCCCCGCTGAGCAGGGAGGGGGGGCCCCCCCCATGGGGCTCGATCCCAGGACTCCGGAATCATGACCTGAGCTGAAGGCAGATGCTTAACTGACCCAGCCACCCATGCACCCCCACCTTTTTAAGATTTTATTTGACAGAGAGAACATACACTCTTAACATGGAGTGATCTGAGTGTTCTGTGGAAACATTTGGCAAAAGCTTAATGACATTTATCAGCATTTTTCCTAGAAAAACTAGACTGAACCCCCATATTTAGAAAGAACCATTTCTATTACATTTTTCAGGATTGAACCCAGAATTGGGGATGTTCTGCAATCTAGCATCATTGATAGAAAAGCTGTAGGAATGACTGAGCTTTCACTTCAGTGATACTTTGGGGCCCTGTTCTTTTGTCTCTCTTGCTTTTTCTTTGAAATTTTTGCTTTCTCTTAATGAAATTTCTTGGGGGGGGGAAGAAATTGGGTGGTAGTACTAAGAAATACATTTGAAACAGAGCAATTTTACCTTGAGTTAGGAGAGTAGGTGTTTAACATTTGTTGAATATGTAGAATGGCTGGTACTTGTCTTGTATGGCATTTCAGAAGAGGAAGTGGGAATAGCTTTATCAGCTATGGGTTGGGCTCTAAGAGATGCTGTGACAGCAATAGGCATTTAAAAAAAATTACACTTTTAAGTTTTCAGTCTATGTAGATTATCAAAGCTAAAGACCAGCAATTGTATTAAGATAGTATTTGTTGAAAAAGGATCATAGGGGAAGAGGGGAAAAAATAAAACAAGATGAAATCAGAGAGGGTGACCATAGGAGACTTTTTTTTTTTTTAAGACTTTATTTATTTATTTGACAGAGAGAGACACAGCGAGAGAGGGAACACAAGCAGGGGGAGTGGCAGAGGGAGAAGCAGGCTTCCCGTGGAGCAGGGTGCCCGATGCGGGGCTCGATCCCAGGACCCTGAGCTTAACAACTGAGCCACCCAGGCGCCCCACCATAGGAGACTCTTAATCATAGGAAACAAACTGAGGGTTTCAGAGGGGAAGGGGGTGGGGGGATGGGGTGCCTGGGTGATGGGCATTAGAGAGGGCACGTGATGTAATGAGCACTGGGTGTTATATAAGACTGATGAATCACTGACCTCTGCCTCTGAAACTAGTAATACATTATATGTTAATTAATTGAATTTAAATTTTAAAAAGCTTGAGATTAAACAAGTGTGTCATTTGCATAGCTGTATACTTTGCTACACACTAATAATTTGTATGTTAGGGTGTATATTAATTTGTTTTTTGGTTTAATGCCTTTTAATATTTATAATTGTGCTAACAATGGTTTTGTGCATTTGGATAGAACACTCACATTGTTCTTATGGACTCCTTAGAGCAATCCTAAAATAGGAAAAAATAAAAGAAAACTGAGATACTTTGATATTAAGCAACTTATGGAGGCTCATTTATGTTCAGTTACGTGCCAGTTAATGGTAGAGCTGGATCAAGATTTTTAATCCTAGCATCTTGTTCAATACTCTTTTGTAAAAAAAATATTTATTTATTTTTGAGAGAGAGAGAGCAAGCACGAGTGGGGAAGAGGGACAGAGGGAAAAGCAGACTCCTCGCTGAGCAGGGAGCCCAGTGCGGGACTGACTCAATCCCAGAACCCTGGGAACATGATCTCAGCTGAAGGCAGACACTTAACTAAGTCACCCAGGCGCCCTTGTTCAATAAACTCCTGATGTCAATAAAATCATGAGCAGAAAAAAAAAAAAAAGATAGTATTTGTTGTTTTCATCATGACTTTTTTAAGTGGAGTGACAGTATCATCTAAACCAAGAGGAAGTTTTAAAGTTAACATGACATCAATACAAGTCATAAATTATCTGGGCAAAATAGTACATGTGGTTTTTTAATTAAAAGGGACTTCAGGGTTGCTAGAGGGGAGGTCGGTGGGCGGATCGGGTAACTGGGTGATGGGCATTAAGGAGGGCACGTGATGTAATGAGCACTGGGTGCTACATGCAACAGATGAATACCTGAACTCTACATCTGAAACTAATGATAGACTATATGCTCACTAATTGAAATTAGTACATTTAAAAAGGGAGGAAGGGATTTCACTTTTTCTAGCTCTTACTGGAGATTGTATAGATCCACTTTAATATTTTCCTCCCCAAGTCATTACACTTTTTAAATAGTATACAATTTGAATACAGACTTTTGTGTTTTTCTAAAATCTATTTTAGACTGCAAACCAAGGGTCAAAATTCAAAGACCGTCGGCTGCAAATATCATGGCACAAGGCCAAGGTGCCTTCTGTATCCACGGAGACCGAGGAAGAAGAAGTCAAGGAGGAGGTAAATGTAACGATTGAAAATAAGCATTCAGATTAGATTTTTTCTCAATTAAGATTTTTCTTGACATTAAAGTAAATAAAATATTGTTCTTTTATGCATGCAGTAACTTAAGACTAGTCTACAAGTTTACTAAAGAATCAGAACAGTTGCAGACATAAAAACCTCTTTGCGGGGGGATATTTTCTGGTGTAGGAGAGACTTTTTTTTCTTTTTTCTTTGCATTTATTTGGCTTTATTTGTGCTCTAAAAATTTTTATTCTGGTAAGTGAGGACATGGATTACATGAACAGATTTAATTTTAGCTGGTTGTTTTAGCTTTTTGTTCATGTACCATAAGTAAGAGATTTGAGTTTCTTATTTTCCTTCTGTGTCCAATTGGTTAAAATGAGAGTAAGGAAGTGGGAATAATAGGGAAGAAATATGAAAACCAAGGAGTTAACATAATAGAACTGCTAAATAATGAAACTCTTAAAATACATGAAAAATAATTTTGTTTTTTTACTCCCTATTTCTAATTTCTTTATTAAAATGGACACTTAGCCAACATTGTAAATTATTCCTGATTTGTTGTAATTTTGGTTTTAAAAGATGTTAGCATTTATCATTGATCAAGAGTCCTCTGACTATGTGGGTAATTTTAAAAAGCAAAAGCAGAAACATTTCCCATGTTTAAAAACAAAAGGAAAGAAAAATCTTGGTGTTTTGGGAATGTTTATAGATATTTCTACTGTAAGATTTTAGATTTTTATGTAAGGTTGAGAATGTTGGCGTCATGGGGAAATTGGTATGTTCTCCATTCACAGATAATTGGATATTAAAGGAAAGGTTTAGGAGGTTGGTCATTTATTTTCCTTCTTTTTAAGTTAATGGAATAAAATTAATTTTAAATTTATTTAATTTTATTAAATTAATATTCTATCAAAAACATTTCATAGATTTTTTTTATTTCTCCTACTAAACATTCATATATTATTTTCTTTATTTTCCTGATGGTATTAGAATGGAAATCTATTAAAACTAGCAAAATTAGCAAGGGGGTGGAGAATATATATATGTTAAAAAACTGTTTTGGGTGTTTTTGCCCTGAAGGATACTCTCTGAGTGCATCGCTTGTAAATCCAGCCTGCGTTTTGTATACTAGTCTATTTGTCCTTTGGCCTAATAATTTAACTTTCTTGTACCACTAAGCAGATTTTACCCTCTCTTTCTTCAGGAAACAGAGACCTCAGATTTGTTTCTGCATGATGATGATGATGAAGATGAAGATGAATATGAGTCTCGTTCATGGCGAAGATGAAATCTGATGCGAGCTGTATAATTTTTAGGAATATTGTTTAGAAGAACAACTTTTTAAAATTATTTAAAGAAGTCAATGAGCCAAAAATTTTTTTTATTTTTCTTTTCCACACAGTAGGTTTAAGGACAGCAAGTTTGCTATTTAAACACATCTCATAACTGTTCATGATATTAAAGCACCAAAGGCCTAGTGACTTTTACACAGTTGTGAAGATCCACAGGAATGATATGGATAATCTCTAGAGCCTTATTTTCCACACCACCTGTTTTGTTGCTATTGGTGTTGGATTATGATGTAAATGGCAGGGTGTTCAGAAATTTTATTTTGGATTATAATCTGATAAAATTTCATTAAATGTCAAAATCGCCTGGAATCTCTTAACTCTCAGCTATTATGGATGGGTCGTCAGATAGAAGGAGATATTTGTAATTAAAATACCCTTTTGCTTTCAAGAGTTGTCTTGGAAGAAGAAAAGTAAATTTATTTTAATTTTTTTTACTGTGGAGGAGCCCAGTTTGTATTCAATCTAAATTTTCGAGGTGGGGGGGTGTTTATGTGCAGTAGAAGTACTATTTTAGTGTAAATCAGACTGTATTCTTAAATGCTGTACGGCAGTGGTAGCTAGCGCCATGGTATTTCCCTTCTGTCGTATTAACTGTCCTGGATTTATGCTACTGACCCTTAGTTTGCTTTGAAATTAGTGAGTATTGGTTCAGTTGGTCCTCTTTAAAAATATTCTCAGAATGTAAAAGGCTTTCACGTCTTGCCCCTTTCTTATCCCCATTTTCTTTCTCCTGCCTTTTTATTAACAGCCCTGACTTACCAACTATTGAGATAAGTGATTCTTTTGAGCCACCAAAAGTCAGTCCCCAATAAAAAGTTTAAACCAGCACCTTGATAAATAAGTGATGTTTTGATGAGAATAATGGAAGGTTTCCGGGGCGGGGGAAGAGAGTCACCAGCTTTTCTTTTTTCTTTTTCGAAGCTTCAGTCTAGTTAATAGTTATACAAAAGGGTTAAAAAGTGTCTGAAATTCTTTTCCTAAATTTAAACCATGATGGTGAGGTGACTGGGGATAGGGTGGGGGCGGGGTGGGGTAGGGGGATGGGGATGCTAGTAATAAATGGGAGTCATAACTTGACTTTGATCAGATGACTTTATATTTTCATAATTTTGTAGCTTGTTGCTATCCATGAACATATGCATCCTTCAGTAGACAGTTTCCTTCACTGTGTGCATTTTTACTGTACACTGTATAGAGTAGAATATCTGTTAAGTAAAATATATATGTAAATTTATGTCCTTGTGTTCTGAATGTTAGAGGGAAAAGCAGAGGAGCAACACTACACTGTATTGACCCCTGGGAAAATAAAATGATTAATGTACATAGGATGTCACTTTTTCAAGGATATACACATCTATGTTTTTATATATGTGTGGTGTGAAAATTTGAAACTTCCTGTTGGCTTCAGAAGGTTCTTGGTGATTACTATATCAAGGATTTTGTTTCCTGAGGTAAAGGCTGTTTCTCAAAATAGAAACTGTTCGCTAAGAAACCTAAAACCATCAGGACTCTAGATTTACCTAGCTGTAAGAAGTTAAATCCCACGTTCTGATTATCTTTTCTCTTCCACGTATTTTCCTGGAATGATGTCTCAAACCAGGATCATTTTTTAGTTCATGTAATTTTCCCTTCACAATAATAAGGACTTCCTTTTTCTAGGTTATTATATTTCTGATAACACTGAAGCTAAAATAAGCTCATAAAAGGAAAACCTTACAACGGGGTACCTAGAATAAGCAATCTTGCTCCTTCCTCCTCCATCATCTCTAATGAAATTTTGATGTCTGTGGCTCAGTTGGTATATATTTTGAAAGATTCATTGTGGTGAATATTTTGAGTCCTGACAGTTTAAACGTGATAGAGGGAACAAAGGATTTATATATTTTTTGTACAAAGTTTTTTCTTAAACTGTATAATTTTGTAAATAATTTGTTTGGTTTTTTTGTGTACTAAAACTACCAGCGTATAGATTTCAATAAGAATTGTTGTATTTTTGTATTTGGAAACTGAAAATTACAGTAAATTAATGGAGCTGTAAAAGAAAATTTTCAGTAGACTGACAGTTTAGCAGAATGAGATTCCTTTTCATATGATTTTTTTAACTTCAAAGTTGACATCGTTTGATAATACTCTCAGCATAGAAGATTTGTTTGACTTTTTAGTTACTGGGGGAGAGGGGATGAAAGAAAAGGGTGTTCAAGTAAAGAATAGACGGACACTGTTTTCAGGAAGATTGGAAGCTCTTTCTATAAAATAGTGTAGTTTTCAATACACCTTAAAATAGGACTAAAATAATTTAAAAATGTCCTAAGAGTCTAAGACATATTTGACTCTCCAAAATGAATTCAAAATATGGGTTAAATATAATATTAGAAAATTTAGTTAAGGTTAGCATAAAATAGTTAAATGTATATTTTTTTCCTTTAGGATTTTTTTACCCCCACCCTCAAAACCCCAAGCCCTAGAATTTCTCTTAAAAGTGAGTAACTACCACGGTTTGTTTTCCTGGCATCTTCCCTTACGGAAATAACATACTCCATCTGAGGCAAATGTTGTTCTTTTTAATGAGTATGACATCTAAGAAGCTGATGAGCAGTAACAGCCACCAGTCTAGATAGGTTAGCCTCGTTTACTAGTGGGTTGCTGCCCAAGCTTAACAAGGTAACCCTAGGGAATACAGAATTTCCCTCACTTTCTTCGTGTTGTAACATTGGGAAAACATTGTCACCAGCTAAGATGATAAATTGGGAAACAGTCTAGTTAGGTAGGTCCGTGGTGATGGATCATTATTTCAAAAAGAAGAAAAAATCATGTGAAAAGGAATAGTGGTTCCTCTTGATGTATAGTATGCCTGTATTATAGTTTTTACAAAATTGTGAACTTGTGTAATAGTATAATAGGAGATATTGTTGAATTTCTAACTGTTTATACATTTAAATTCATATATGTAATGTTTGTTTTATCGATTACAATCTGAATTTCTAAGAAGCATGTTGACTTTTGCAATAAAGATGCAATATGGAATGGTTCACAATTGGAAAAAAAGAAAAAAAAGATAAAAGTATTACAAATTTAAAATAATTTGGAAAATTTATGAACCATTCCAAAAATTCTAACAATCACCGAAAGAGCTGTAATTCTGGCTTGTTCTGGAAAGAAAGAAAATGTGTGTGTATGCTTGTTTGTATGTGAGAATGAGTGAGCAGTGGATATGCCTGTGTGTTTCATGTTGGGTTCATGTACATGAGAGAATGCACTCAATATGAATTTGGGTACCGAAGTCCCTAGCTATTAAATATTCAATGAATTCAAGAAGATGTAATGAACAGGGCGGTCTTAAAAATGAATGAGAAGGGTATTGAAGTGGTAGTTGTGAGTAACCTTGGATAACCATATTTTTTTGGTTGTGGATGGGTCCTGGTATCCCAGAAACAAAAAACACAAACAGTTTTTATGAAAAAAGTTACTTGAATGTTATCTTGAGATTTTTCAGTATGCTTACCAGTGAATTGGAAGGACATTTTCCATCAGTGGAATAGAGAGAAGGGAAAGAACACCTTGAAGAGATGACCTACAGATAGGTCATGATGAGTATTTGTAAGGAATAACAGGAGAAGGAAGTGATAATACACATCAAGGACTGGATGGTGATGAGAAGGGGAGGTATATCATTCGGGCTTATTTTCTCATTTTAAAAAAACTGCTTTTCTTATTATAAAATTCCCCTTCAAATGATTAGGCATTGTCTACGAAGAATTCTTTAAATCTCAATTTTACAGGAAAATACCAAGGAATGGGAACAAATTTCATTTTCATTCTTTTCAAATAAATTTTATCTGTATTTTATGAATTAAGTAAATGGCAAGGTCTGTGTGACCATTTGTTTTGAATACATGATTTAACCAGCATTATGTTTATAATTAACATTAATTGGGCATTTGGAAGGGTTCAAGGATACTTCTAAACATAGTTATATCTGTTTAATGGTAGCAAGGCAAATATTTTGCTACAGTGGAGCTCTTATGGACAGCAATTACTGGTTTTATGTGATGTTTTTACTGATTTTGATGTCAATTCTTCTAAAGCCAAGGATAAATTTTGAATCCCAAGCCCCAGTGTACTATCTAGCCTGGATCTAATTATGTTACTGTAAACACAGGGGTGAGCGTATGTCAACGTGTGGGATCATTTTAGATGAGAGAGTCAGGATAGCTTTAAACATGTGAACCAACATTGGTAGCGCACTTTTTTTCAATTTTAGTCTCAAATATCTATGTGAGGGGCTAACAATGAGTCAAAAAAAATATACTGCTATTGCTTGTGTTTTGAATCACCATTTATGCTACATTGATCTTACTGTCAAGTGATCTCCTTTCTACAGGATCATCTACCATTTGGCCTCTTAACCTGATTCTGCATTCGACCTTAGGTTAACTAAACTGTCCCAGCATTCTGATATAGGTGACTTGATACAGTTGAAATTAAGGTCAGGATAGTGTTTGATGATTATTGGCAAGGTATTTGTAGATGGAAGCTACTCTTTTCTTGGGCTTCTGCAATTTTATTTTGTTTTTGATGATGGTGGTGATTAAGCATGATAAACATTGCTGTTAACTTTTCTTTGTTATCTTTCCTTTTATGAAAGAGGAGCAAGGGAAGAAGGCTCTAACCTATACCCTATTAGCTTGTTTTCAATGAAAATCAGCCTGTGTTTTCTACACCAGTTTTCCAACCACTTCATCGAGTTCCACTACTTTGGTATAATGATCCATTAGTTCTTAAAATAATAGAGTCTATTAAGTATAGACTTGATATTTCAAAATTGTTCTTTACACAATCCTTTGTTGGGGTATGGAGGTGTGAAAACAAGCTTTTCAGTGACCCTCCTCATGTTTCTGTTGGTTTTTTTAACACTGCTTTGTGAAAACTTCATAAAAGTGGATGTCTGGTTAACAGTTTTCTAAAGCCCTTGCGGTTCCTTCTCTTAGTTTGCCCTCAGCTATTACTGCGAAATACGGGTATATATTCTCCCGATTTTAAATGAAATTAGATCTAAGGGCTAATACAGAACTTGCTAAATTCATTTGGTTTCTTGAGGATGATTTGGCTTCAAGAATGAGCTTGCACACATGTTCAGTTTATGTTTTTGGACCAAACACTGCCTATTTATCTATGGAAACATCTGTTCCTCTATAAACTATTGAGTTCTAGTTTCTGAACAAAAGGGTTATTTACTGTAGGATTGAAGTTTTTAACATTGAGAGCCTGTAGGGGGCTCCAGCAGGCAAACTTTAGCTGGCCTTGGAGCAGTGACTCAGTCTTTCACAGCAACTCAGTGAAAAACACATTTTGCATTGTGACCTAGTACACACAAACACACACGAGAAAAAAGTTTACCAATGTGTATCCTTATGCAGTAGGCACCTGGTAGTTTTATAGTCTATTAAAAATTCTTGTCAGGACCCAATATTTGGCTTTCAGAACTGCAGTTTGGAAAAGAGTAGACTTTTGAATTGCAGGGTGAATTGCACTTTTAAACCACTCTCTCCCTTGCTGTCATCACTACTATTTTGAATATAAAATGTTAAAATTTTATCTTCTGTGTTTTGCTTGGAAAAGTAGTCAGTCTGGAGTGTGCTGTTGACCATTGGCCTAAAATTAAAGGTGGAAGTAATGTATACAATGACATCTTTATTGATTAGTGGATGCTCTTGAACATGAAGGTGTTTTATAGTTTTCAGTTTTTTCAAAGGTGTTATTTTAGAGGGAGCGCATGTGCACGTGTGCATGAACAGGATGAGGAAGAGAGAATCTCAAGCAGACTCCTTGCTGAGCACAGAGCCTGACGTGGGGCTCAATCTCACTACCCTGAAATCGTGATCTAAACTGAAACTAAGAGTTGGATGCTTAACCAACTGAGCCACCCAGGCACCCAGGTGCCCCTATAGTTTTCAATTTTTTAAATAGACAACTCTCAGAGACTTTAAACCTACTTGCAGTTTTAAATTTTTGTCATTTGTCCAGGGAATGGAGTGGAATACTCTTCTATTGGTGCTACTTTTTACAAAATTCAAGTCACTTTGCAGATATTATTTATTATATATATAAAAGACCTGCCTGTGAAGTCCATACAACTGCAACTACTTAGTGGGTGTGAATCAATACAAATTATTTGGCTTTGAATTTTAGTTTGCATATGGAGTTTACCTTAGCTATCAACCATTCAAAGCAAATCAAGTATGCTATCTCTGTGAGAACACTACATATTCCAAACATTGTGCCACTGAACTTTATCCTTTCAAACACATTGCCCTGTAGGTTTCTGATTGGTCTCAATAAACCCCTGTATAAAAAATACCCATTCCGTGCCACTTTTCTTAAATTTGGGCAAGTGTGTCATTTGTAGCTTTATGTACCTGAGCTTTTTCAGTTCCTAAAATGTAAAGAGAAAGTTGGGAATGTATTGATGAGAATGTTGCCATATCTTCAGAAAGCCGCAGAGAAAGCCATTAAACCTGCAAAGTAATGAAATCAGTACTAATCATGGAAGTATATGTTATATGTACATTCCAGTATTTCTATTCTCTCTGTACATTCCTTGTGGGATTCCTTAAGCAATAAAGCCTGACTTTGCTGTAATACCAATGGTACCAAGTAAATGTTTTCAATGAAACTGATTGGTATTTTTAAGCTATTCACTTTTTAAAAATAACTGGCATGTATTGAATGCAGGCTGTGTACCAGGTAATGGTTCAGAAGTTTGCCTACATTCTTGCTTGCGGCTGCCCTTTGAAGAAAGTGCTCTAACCTCCTTTTGTTCAACTTGAAAACTGAGTTTTGGAGAGGTTAAGTGGATTCCAGCCTTTAGTGGTAGGACCAGGATTTAAACACTGGTCTGACTCCAGAGCTCATACTCTTAACCTCTTTGCTCTGCTGCTTCTAATAAAGTGGAATACTGCAAGTCTATAGAATGTCACTGGCCTTTTTTATCAGTGTCTGTCAAAACACTGCCATTCTGGCTCCATCTATCTCATCTGCCTTGGATTGGAACCAAGTTCCCTTGGGGAGCAACAACTGTGTTTTTAGGTAGCATATTGGAAACCATAGACAACAGTTTATATATGCTAATTTGTGGGGAAACATTTTAAAGTAATTTTCTGTGACCTCCATAGTGTACAGCCAGCCAATTTGATACATTTCACACTAATTTGGCTATATCATAACCTATGTTTATTTTATTTTCAATTTTATCTTAAATATTTTCCCCATGGCAAACTGGATTATGATAATCTTGCCGTATTTCTACCTTGCTTCTTTGTGTTTTTCAATATTTCTGGTGCCTTCTTCCTTTTAACCTTGGCATTAAAAAAATCATGTTGTACGTAAATAAGTTTACATGCTTTAATTTAATGATGTTTTCATATAGTATACTGAATTTTCTAGGCAGAAAGTGCTGAGAATAGCAGTGTTCGTTTATAGTTATGTTTATGCCATAGATTTTTTAAAAAAATATATTCTCAGTGAATAAAACTGATGTTCATGTCATTGTTCTATTTATAGAGTTATTTGATTTTTTTTTTTACAAGTTTGGATTTCTTATTTTAGTAATGTCATTCTAGATCCTTGGGGAATTTCTAATTTTAGCTATTTTGGCAACTATGAAGTGTTTATTGACTACTAATTGTATAGTGGTAATTGTCACCTGCAAAAAAAAAAAAAAAAAGGCAGATGTAAGCACCCTTGGGAGAAAGGGGACTTTTTTTTTTCCTTGACAGCCCATGAGGAATCTAGGCATGTTCTACTAGATTCAACAGAAAAAAGACTTTTATTCTTGACAAACTTAGTAGCCATTGGGAGTATTTCCAGTATACCAACTGTCTCAGGGAAATGGCTGAGACAAAAGACAGTGATTATAACCTTCTGCTGGTAACAGTACATATTTTTAGATGTTTACCCCTGAAAATTGGATTCTGCCATTAACAAATATTTCATTGTCATTAAATGCTAAAAAAGCAGGTGTGCTGTTTTTAAAGCGTTATCAACATGTTTTGCTTCAATTAAAGATGGTCAAGAATTTTATACACAGAACTTAATTCCTTAGAATTACTTTTTTTTTTAAATCTACCAATGATTTTAAAGCACTTCTCTCCCTGTGATTTATTTAAATCCTAATAAATTATACATTTCTGTACTTTAGCCACTCATGTGAACATTATTTGGAGTTAGCTCAATAGAATGTTGCCGTGCGGTCTCCTGAGGCTCCAAGTATGTCAAAGAAGTTTCATTCACTCTTAGTTTTATATTTTTGGTGACTGTTCTTGATAAGTCAGATAAAGCTAAAGAGAAGACTTTAAAGACTGAAGTAAATGATTAAAATCTGCCAGAAGCGAGGACTTACTTACACAGGAACTCTTTTTATGGCAAGCTTCTGTGCTGAGGCCTTCATATTTTTGGAAATCTGTTTGTGACTTGTAGGCACCCATCAGTTTCTCAGAAATGACCATATCTAGAAAAAAAAAAAAAACAAGACCCTACCTGGTACATTATGACATGTTCGGAAGACTTTAAACGTCTAAAACCAGCACGTAGCCTCTTTTGCACCTCGTGTCCTGCAGCCCAGGAGGACTGCGTTTTCCTACGTTTTGCTGTTTCAGTGATCATCACTGGCAGCGCTTTTATGCTTCCTAGACTGTGGGCCGCAGGACTGGTGTCAGGAGAGGGTTTCACTTGTTTTTCTCCCTTTGTGGCCTACGTGAGTTAGACTCCTGAGAATTTGCACACTTAAAATAGGAGAAAAGTACAAGTTTTGATTCTGTTCAACATTTTACTAGGGACTCCTTGCCCATGCTTGCCCAGAAACATGACCCGTTTGTGTGTGTGTGTGTGTGTGTGTGTGTGCCATAAATAAGAAATTAAGAAAACATGTTAGATCAGACAGGTGAAATATTCTGCACACACAAGCCCTGTAATAACTGTTGAGTAAATGACTGGAAGAACCAGGGCGGATAATAACTATCTCTGCTTTTTATTTGATTCATTTTCATTTCATTTCAGCACAGTCCCTTTTAATGGCACTAAGAAATTATGGTCAACTTGGAAAAAGAATTGTGGAGACTTACTACCTGATGTATTTTCTTTTTATTTTATTTTATTTTATTTATTTATTTGACAGAGACACAGCGAGAGAAGGAACACAAGCAGGGGGAGTGGGAGAGGGAGAAGCAGGCCTCCCACTGAGCAAGGAGCCGGATGCGGGGCTTGATCCCAGGACCCTGGGATCATGACCTGAGCTGAAGGCAGCTGCTTAGCGACTGAGCCACTCAGTCACCCCTACCTGATGTATTTTCTATGAATTATTTTTTTTTGAGTGTTGGTTTCTTTAAAGCATGGTACCCTTTTTTGTGTAGTACTTTAAAAAAAAAAAAGATTTTATTTTTAAGTAATCTCTATGCCCAACATGGGGCTCAAATCAAGAGTCGCGTGCTCCCCCAACTGAGCCAGCCAAGCGCCCTGTGTGTAGTAGTGTTTCTGTTAGTATTCCCTTTGTGAAGAGAGATGGCAGGCAGAACCCTGAGGACCCAAAGATCTGAGGCAGGCAACTCATCTCCCACAACTGGGGCGTCCCTCACCCTACAGTGGCCAAGAGAGGCCCAGCCTTAGGGTCACAGTTATCCTGGCTACCATTTCAGTGTTCCTTATGTGACTCACTGAGCTGCATGTTTTCAAACGTTCTCATTTAGTCCTTTCAACAACGCTGAGAGGTATACTCTGGTTTTTCTCTTTTTGTTCAAGGGAAAAGTGAGTCACAGACAGGCTCTGTCACCTCAAAGTCTCGAAGCGAAGTCCAGTTTGAAAGTCACGTTATATCTGACTTCACAGTAAGTCTTTTAACCGTTGCTTGATCCTGTATTCACATCCCAATTCCTGCTACCTGTGCAAGCTTGGATTAATTAGTCTTAAACGCTCAACTTAAATAAAATGGGCATTTTAATATCAGTACCCATTTAATGTTCACAGGGTTGCAATAAGCATTCAATGAGATAAAACCTCTGAAAGTACTTTGTGAAATGTAAACCACTATTAGCACATCTTCTAAGCCTCATCAAATTGTCCAAATGGAGTTATATTCAACTACCTACTTTGGCTATTAAATCTTAGGGAATTACTTAAATAACTGTGTTTAGCAATGTTGGAGACAAGGGAATACTTCATACCCGAGTTTGCACTTTTATGTTTCCATAATATGCCACATTACTCAACCAGATAAAGACAATTGGACTATAGGTAATGACATTTTCTCACGACTTAACGGTTGTAAATGCACATTACACGTAGCCCTGAGCTGAGTCAAATACCGTGTGTTTTGACAGTCGTCCAAGTCACCTCCTGCAGAAGAATGAAAGGGCTCGCTTTCCTGGCTAGGATCCCCCTACCAGTCTCCCCTGAAGAAGATAAGTATTTTTTGTCTACTGACAGTGTATCACAGAGAAGCATAATTATCACCCCAAAGTCTCAAGCCCTGTGACTTGGGAATTTAAAAGGCATACTTCAGAATCACCCTCATGGGCTGTTGTGTTATTTGCCACACAATTTGCTCCAGGCCGAAAAATCCTTTCATGTGAATTTCTTAGTTACATAAAATGAGATTTTTCCTTGCTGTCACGTTTCTGTACAATGGGTATACCTGTGTGTAAAAAGGTGGTCAATGAATCACGCTCTACGGTGAGCCCAAAGGAAAACAATTAAGTTAGAAAAGTTGATGAAACTATTTTGCATTTGGAGTCTATTTGGGGGACACAAGAATTAGCTGTTGAATAGATACGTCGTTAGTACACAGTATGTGAAATAACTGCACAAACTGTTCATGGATTTTTTGTTTCTGGGTAAAAGGCAGAAAACTATTTAAAAGCAAGCTATCATTTTCCTCACCTCTTTGTAAAATTATCATCCAGATGATAAACTCTGAAAAGTCATGTTATTAAAACTATTAAACATTTCTTTTTTTAGTGGGTTCTCTTGTAACCATTTAAGCAAATGTATTGATTTATTGAGCATTCTGGAAGATAAAAATGTTTTAAACACTCAACTTGAAAATACACAGACACATTTTGTCTGGAAAGGATGGAGTCTTCCCCTTGCTTGCTTCCCCTCCTCATGTCTAACCTACCACACCATTAACCAGGCGGAGACTTTTTCTTCTCTGAGGATGTGTTTATGTCTCTACACTTCCTCAGGACATCATCTCTCTATTCATAAAACGGCAAGACTTTTTCTTTTTTAAAACCCATTTCCTGTAGCAAAGTATCTCGCTTAAGGGAGAAAGGAGGTGGTGGATCGCCAGGGGTAGTGTGCGTAATTCACTGGGAGTCCCTCTCCTTTGTTTTCTGCCTTATTCTTTCTTATTGTTGGAATGATTAACTTAATGTGACTACCCAGAAGCCAGAGGCGAAGTTGCACTTCAAATTTAAAATCAAAACAGGAGAGCAGGTGTAAAATTTTTGATAATGGCTTTATCTGGACTAGATCTGGAATATTAGGCGAAGGGGCCTTTTCCACTGGTCATGAATATTACTTGTGGATTCCGTTCTCAAACTACGCTGTAACCCAAAAGAGTAAGCTCTTGCAGGGAAAGAAATGAGCCTGTCTTATAACCAACAAGGCGCTTTTTTTTTTAAGGCAACAGACCTAAGGATTATGTAATCATTCAAACCTTTACAATGTTACAGTACTTTACACACTGGGATCCCAGAAGACACGAACGTTTTGAGCTTTCCTGTAGGAAAAGATCATTTGCTATTGTCACTCTTTGCACTGGTAGTAATACTGAAAAGCAACTCGGAGAATTTTTGAAGAACTTATTTATTGCATGACATCCGGAACAAGTGAGTGTCATCTGCCCATTTGTTTCAAGAGTATGTTAAATTATATGATAAACAGAGAAGAAACATCCTTGCCCTTTTCCCCCATACAACTTGATTTTTGTATGACGTTATTAGCTAAGATTTTTCTAAGGACTTTCTCCTTCTTCTGAGCATTCAGAGGTTGGCAGCACTGGGAGGTAGAGAAATTCTGGAATAACGATTTCATTTTCTTCCTTTCTCCCACTAGCTGGTTTAATTGTTATTACAGTGCACTCTGCAGATATTTTAGTAGTGGGCACTATTCTGGGTGTTGCATTTTAAAGGTAGTAGTATCTATCCTAAAGTAAAAATATCTGAGCAGAAGTTTGTGCAGGTCAGCTAAATAGAAGAGTGGTCTGGAAGTCGTACTTTTCCATACCTTCATAGGAAAATTAAAATTTTTTTGTTTCAATGCGGCACAAAACATGTAAGAATTATCAGAATTCACCTCTTCACTCCCCCCCCACCTTTTTTCATTTTATGGTTTATAAAGTGCCTGTGATCCCACTTCAGATTAATTGCATTCAGCTCTGTGAGAGTTTATGTATTTTTACAGATCACAGAGCGAGTAAGCATGTCCTTGGGGTTTAGAAATGTGTGGAGAAGGAATCAGAAACCTGACCAGTGTGGGTAGAAAGACCTAAATATACTGTCGCCATACACCTCTGAATTCAGCTGGTCTGTGTACGGGAAGCAGCGCCAGTTACCCAGCCTGACAGGCTGTGTTGTTTAATAAAACATAGAAGTGACGCAGAAAGCTTTGGCTGCACGTTGGGTTTGATTTTGTTAGAACAGCTAATGGCGTGCGCACTTGGCCCAGCCCCTGTCCGTTTCCCCCAAACTTGGACAAATGAGCTAATGTTACTTCCAGAGAGCTTGGTTTTAGGTAATAGGCTCTCCTCTCTTTGTGGTATTTCTATTTTAATTTCACAACCTAATGATGACTAGTCCAGGGATCATTGATGTTAAGGGAGTATGCACAGGGGATGGTGGAAAGCAGGGGGTGGGATGGATACTAAAGGAATCTATTGTTTTTGTCTTGTTTCATGACTCCTCTCGAGTCTCTGGTGGGTCCTTGGCTGCAGCCATCCCAGCTGACCAGGCTCAGAGCGGAAAATGTTCACAGGCATCAAAAGAGGTTGCCCGTGGAAAGAGGGTGGACCCATGCCAGGGACAGGTTCTGGTTGGAGAGGTGAGACAGGCATTCTGGCCCCGGGAGAACACGCTGTTGGTCTGGTGTAGACCTCCTCGGCGGGTAATGCACAATCCCCTGAGCAACGCACTCTCAGGAGTGTAGTGCGCTAGCTACTGAAAGTAGTCCTCCCCCCGCCCTCCATTTTTTTCTGGTAAGTGAAGCATTATTTTGACCGCATGGACTAACGGCCCATCAGTGGCCCTCGCTCATGGCCGACTCCTGCAGAGATGAGACAGGATGCTGGTTCCAGCACTAGCAACATAACTCCCTCTTCCCGCCGTGCAAGAAAGTGTTAGAGCACAGGAGTGAGGGAGAGTGTCCATGCTACGGGGATAAGCTCACATCCACCCTAATTTATGACAGCGGGTCTTTTGTAAATACTGATACTCTTTAATCACAGCAAACGATGAGAAACATGCAAATGCGCTATGACACAGGATGTAGAAAATCCTCGCCTTTGAATAGTAGTTCCAAAATCTGACTGTACACTGGAAGTTTCCTAGTGAGCTTCAGAAAATGCAGGTTATTGGGCCCCAGCAAAGAGGATTCTAATTCGGTAGTCCTAGAGAGGGGCTTGAGTAGACACACGCCCACACATGTGCACACATCACACATGCACACACACAACACACACAACACATATGCTCACTTGCACTTACACACTGCACACTCAATATAAATAAATACATATGTAAATACTCATATATGTTTTTTAAACTTCCCCGGGTGATTCTGCATGCAGCATGAGAAATGCTTCCTAGGATCACTCCATACGTTGATGACACATGATTCAACAGGCAAGACAGAGATGACCTTCCCAAAGAGGGGTCATTCCCTGTGACCCTTTGGATACAAGGTCTGAGGGCTACAAGTGCCTTCGAAAGGAACTAATCCCCCGTCTCCAGTGTAGATGGAAAGAGGCACACCTGGAGAAGGCACAGGGTTAGCACGCCAGTCTCCTGTGGCCGCCATTTTGGTCCCCAGGATGATACCAAGCAACCTGTACATCTTCCTTGGAACATGAAGGGAATTCTGTTCTCAAAGGATCATGAGAAATCATCATGACGGACAGTGTGAGTTAGAAGGCAAGGTGGAAACCGTCACGATCATCCCATCACGAAAGCTGTGGACGTACAGAATGTGAATTCTGTGTGAAATACCCACTACTGCCACACTCATAAATTGACCACAGTAAAGCTGTCCTGAATATAATAACTATAAGTAATAATAATATATAATAATAATACCTCACAAAAACTGAGCATGTATTTTGGGTTGTCCTAAGAGCATCATTTTACAACCTAGTGGTGGGACCTCTTGCTATCCCATGTTGCCAGTCAGGAAGCTGAGGTACTCAGAGGTCACTCCCCCCAGCACAAAGCTAGTGAGTGGAAGAGCCAGGCTTTCAATCCGGACAGGCTAGCTCTCAGAAATGGCCCCATGTACGGGCACCTGGGTGGCTCAGATGGTTGAGCATCTGCCTTCAGCTCAGGATTCCAGGGTCCTGGGATCGAGCCCCGCTTCGGGGTCCCTGCTTAGCAGGGAATCTGCTTCTCCCACTGCCCCTCCCCCTGCTTGTGCTTGCTCTCTCTTTCTCTCTCTTTCTCAAATAAATAAATAAAATCTTAAAAAAAATGGCCCCACACAAACTGCCACTCCATACTGCAGGTCCGGACACAACTTTTGCAACTCAGAAAAGGGACAGACACATTTTATTCTGTCCAAATCAGCGTGAAAGCAAAAACACAGGTTTGAATCATCCAGATTTGTACACGATGATTTCAACATTTACAGCCTTGCCACTCATTCAGCAGCCACGGAAGAAGCTGCTTTTGGAACGGCTCCGGAAAGGGGGCAGCTTTTGAAGTTGTTTCAGAGTAGTGGTCTCGTTCTTTTTGTCCTCCCCTCCTTCCACTCAACTTCCATTCTTACTGCTTGATAGAATACTTAAACACTGGGAAATGTGAACAGAACCTGCTCTGGCGATTTTCCTATGCCTTGCAGTTTAAACAACTACTGCCTTGGGCGGGGACAGTGTTTCTACTAGTATTGCTTCCTTCCATCCCTGTACCTAGACGGATTTCTCCTATTTGCACCTCTTTATACTCACTCTATCCTTCAAGGTTGTCTTTATGAAGATACATCTGTTTAGCTTTGGTGATTAGCAGAAACATTAGCAGACCTACTGTTTCAGAGCATAAATAATTAATGGATGTTCCTCATTAATTTCTTCTGAAACTGACTCTTGTTAGACTACCGTTAGATATATTTCTTGAATTAAGAGCAGATACAAGGAGCGGGGACTCTCTGCCTATTTTGAAAATAGGCCATTTACTTTGGAGGGGAAATATGACATCTGAGTCCCTCCATGGCAATGAAAGGAAACCTCTTTTAATGAGATGCAACACATGTCTTTTGTTTGCCAAGTGCCTGCCATCACAGGGTGCCTGTTCTGTGATCTGGTTCTCTAATTTTCACACAAACCTGCCTTTTCCCCCCAATGTGGTGTGAGTAGTAATTATGGTCCTGACATATTTACAAACTATGACAGCAAACCTGCCTTTTAATCAAATAAATCTGGAACAGAAGGATCCCTTCCATCTCTGCACTCGCCTGCCTTCCTCCTTTTGCTTTGTACAAACAGCCCATTTTACTCCTTGATGGGCGTTCCTCTAAGTTCATACATGTACGATGGAACCCTTGCCCCAGGTTAGCTTCAGTCCCTTCCCTTGCTATTTATTAATACACATCCCCTTTGAATAATCTGTTTAAATTAATGGGCAGAAAATAAAAATATAGGTTCTGAGGCAAACAGCTCGGTGAAATACTTTCCTCAGAGCATTAGCCTAATTAATAGATTTCCTTCTATGAAAAAATCCAATGCACATCAGTGTTTGCCTGCTTCTGACCCCCAGAGTAGGCAAAGTTTGTCTCCCAAATATCAATAAAATACCGTCCTAGACTTCCCAAAGATCTCCAGTGATTTTTCAGCCTCACTCTAAGCTGGCCTACCTTTCACTCAACCAAAGGGAAACTGTGGTTGATTTTTAAAACAAAACAACAGAACTAGTAGAGTAAATTTGTCATATGGGGGCAAGTAATAATAATGTAGTAATAAAGTACTGGCCGTGCTAAAATTCTAAGTCATGGCAACCAGTGCAGCAAAGAGAAGCCGTATTTCTTAGATGTTTTCTTAGCCATGTGGGCTCCTGAAGGTTTATCCCAAGGTAATAATGCCAGGTATTCTTGAAATGTCAGTGTCAACCTGAAATATCAGCATTAGTCTATTGATTAAATAAATTATAGTTTGGCAATGCAGCCAATTAGACCCCACTCATTAGAAACAGTATTGGCTTAATAAAAAGAGGTAACTTTTTGAACATGTTAGTCATAGTGCTAAGCACTAAATAGTAGCTTAAAAGGATGTGTTCAAAAATGTCTCATTTACATTTACACTACTCCTTAAGGTGCGTAAGATTATTCCCATTTTACAGATGAGAAAGCACAGAGAGATTAAGTAACTTGCCCAGGGTCACACAGTGAAGAAATGGCAGAACTGGGCTATGAATCCAGGTAAAATGAAATTGAAAAATTGTCCAAATGGATTATTAAAGGAAAAAATGACATTACGAACCTGATTATCCAGTGTGCTTCCATTTTAATTTTTTTTAAAAGATTTTATTTATTTATTTGACAGAGAGAGACACAGTGAGAGAGGGAACACAAGCAGGGGGAGTGGGAGAGGGAGAAGCAGGCTTCCCGCTGAGCAGGGAGCCCGACGCGGGACTCGATCCCAGGACCCCGGGATCAGGACCTGAGCCGAAGGCAGACGCTTAATGACTGACACACTCAGGTGCCCCCTGAAGACAATTTTTTCTTCTTTTATTAGTAATCATGTATTACTTTTGCATTTTTGTAATTGGAAAAAATTACTTTTATATTGGAAATAAAATGTGTTGGGTTATACTTGACGTAAAACATGGTGGCTATTTATAGACGTATGCTACAGTGTCTATTTGGTGTTTACTTAATAACCTTAAGAAGACATTCCTTTCCTTGAACTTGCTGTCTAAATTCAGAAAAAAGCAGGCAACTTGTAAAAAAAAATTCTGGAAAAAAGCATAAGACCCTAGGTTGCTATTAAACCTGTTTCCACTATAATTTAGAATTGGTGCATAAAGCAAAAACCAGGCAATGGGTCTCACACGTCTAACCAACTGCAGTGCCCCCCGCAGGCTGGGGCCGAGAGCCTACACGACGCGAGCGAAGTTAGGTACACAATGCGAAGAGCGCACACCAGTGCACCAACAACTCAATCTCAATACTGGTTTCTTTAATAAATGACGCCATAAAGTTGAATTGAAGTGAATATACATTATTAGTATCGCTTACCATGTTTATGATCCACTCCACATCAAAGTGACATAAAAAGCAGAGTTAATACCAATTCATATCCAATTGCTCATCAAACTTTAACTTGTATTTGCTTTCCCCTGATTGATACATCTTTTATAACTGAAAGTCTCCATCTCTTTATAACATGTGCTATCATTCAAGGCCACTTGTTTTAATCACTCCACAAACCAGCATGAAATTGTCTAATAATTCACCCAGGTTTTGTCACAAGTGCCTGAAGTTACGACAGCCTTTTTCCAAGGAGCAGGGGTCCTCCTCAGAACGTTTGGAATTATTAAAACAGCGGAGCAGCTTCCTGGCTAGGATTGATGAATACAATGCTGCTGATTCTTTCAGGGGCGTGAAGTTGATTTCTTTTTTTTTTTCTTTCATGACTGCTGGTTTAGGTTTTGGTAGCATGCCACAGAAGAGAATTCCCCCTACTGTGGGGCTGTTGGAATAGATTTTGGGGGAAGGTTGCAGCTGAGAGGTGCCACCTGTCAGCTTGGTCCTGTAACACTGATCTTAAATAGTTATTCATCCACAGCCAGTGCAAATTTTGGTAAAAACAAGCAAACAAACAAATCCTGATATCTTTCAAGTTATCTTCTTCTTTTTTTTTTTTTTTAAGATTTTATTTATTTATTTGTCAGAGAGAGAGAGAGAGAGCGCGCACAAGCAGGGGGAGCAGCAGTCAGAGGGAGAAGCAGGCTCCCCGCCGAGCAGGGAGCCCGATGTGGGGCTCATTCCCAGGACCCTGGGATCATGACCTGAGCTGAAGGCAGATGCTTAACGACTGAGCCACCCAGGCGCCCCTCAAGTTACCTTCTATTAGAGAGGATACATACCCATGCAAGAGGCTTTATTTTGTCTGGCTGTTGCAACTCAGAGAGTTCTCCAGGGTACCAGAGGGAATTCCCAGCACACTGCGGGGTGACCTACAAGATCCTGACCCTTCCCCTCCTACAGAGCCCCAGTGAGACTTCTCAGGGGTCCAGCCACTGCCATGTTTTAAAGGCTCCTCAGGCATTTAAACAAAATAAGAATTTGAAATTGGCATACTTAAAATCCTTGCATTAAAAAATGTAAACGCTGGGGCGCCTGGGTGGCTCAGTTGGTTGAGCGACTGCCTTCGGCTCAGGTCATGATCCTGGAGTCCCGGGATCGAGTCCCGCATCGGGCTCCCTGCTCAGCAGGGAGTCTGCTTCTCCCTCTGACCCTCCCCCTTCTCATGTGCTCTCTCTCTCCTCTCATCCTCTCTCAGGTAAATAAATAAAATCTTTAAAAAAAAAAATGTAAATGCTTTTCATATTTAAGGAAGAGGAAGAAGAAAGGGAAGAAAGGAGAAAAAAATAGAAAAGAAAAATGACCATGACTTTAAGTATAAACTTGTTAGGAGAAAAATCTCACAGGTCTGAAGGCCCTTCCCCAAAGTCACTTGGCCAGCCCCTGCGGTAGGTCGGAGGCTTGGTGTGGGAAGACAGCCACTGGGTAAATGCCTGTGTGCAGTGGGGTGGAAGTGGATACGGGGTAGTGTCTGGTCCTTTGAACCATCTTAGCATGCAGATCAAACCATCCTAAAGTGTATTTTCTTCACTCTTACTATAGTGAAGAAGGGGTTGGCTGGAAGTCACAATCCCAATGCTACTTTCGTCCTTCCGTCCTACCATGGGTGTCTGGGTGAGCATGTCCTGAGGAGGGGCCAGGCCAACCAACAGTGTCCAGACCAAGCCAAAGGCACCCCTCCCCCCACAAACTATGGAAAAACATGGGGGGGTGATTCATGAGAACGTGAATCTTGCAGTCAGAGAGGCCTGCTTGCAAAGAAATGCTGGCTACACCTTCCTCGCCATCTGACGTGTCACCAAACTTCCGAGCCTCATCTCTCTCAGCTATAAATGTGGGACAATAATGACACTCCCCTCCCTGTAGTGTTGTTATGAGGACTAAGTGAGATCACCCTCTCAAAGCACTTGGCACGGTGCCTGGCACAGCATCAGTGTTCAGTAAACACAACTAGTCTTATTGCAAAACTATTAGTTGCTGAGCTCAAGCCTACAGAGCCAGGAACGTGGATGAGTGGGGAGAGGCACTCTGCAACCCACCAGGACAGCCAAGCATGGCTGCAAGGAGCACTGTATGTCCAGGAGAACCCGCAAGACAGCACTCACTTTATTCTTTAGATCATGAATTATCTCAGACTTCCGCTAAAGTTTAGAAAAGAATAGGACAAATACCAAAGGTACCCACTGCTCAGCTTAAGAAATAAAACATTATGAACAATAAAATGCTCTCCAGCTATTAAAATGAATGAGCTAGAGCGAGGTGGATAAATCTCAGGAACGTCATTCTGATCAACAAGAGCGAGGGGCAATAAGATGTATACGTATGATGCCATTTACATCAAGTTCATCAAGCTGCGCAGCGACGCTGTGTCTGAATTGTTCAGTGGTGCGGACGCAGGTCGTGAAGCGTCAAGACAGACAGACGGATGATAAGTCTTGGGAAAGCTTTGAAGGATGGGAGCTCTTTAATTCTCAGGTGTCCTGGCTTTGTTCTCAGCAGGGCCTAGGCCAGGAGCTCCCCTCCCTGCTGTTTTACACAGATGTTAGCCCCTGTGGAGACAGAACTCTAGGCAAACAGTGTTAAATACACTGAAAGCAAAATTCTTCCTTTGAATGTACTCGGCTCCCATTAATGTCCAGGGGCGCTCTCTCCACAGGCCTCCTGCGCATCATGGCATGACATATTCAACCCGAATTCTGAAGGTTGGATGTAACATAAAAGCAGCCAACCAACAGCATAAATGTATATGAAATGAAATCAATGAAAAGTGTATTTTTTCCTCTATTGAAGAGAGTCCTGGGAGGGTACATCACAGGAGTTAGGACAATGCTAGGGAGATGCTCACAGGAAGGATGAAGGGAGGAGAATGTGGGGGCAGCAGGGAGGGCGGGAGGGAGGAGGGGAGGTTATGTTAATATTCACTGTGTGAACCAGGGTTTACTGAGAAGTGCCTTTTCCCTCATCACTTAAAAAAAATTAATGATCAATGCTTATGTGATGAGATAGTGATTTGTGTTTTGTTCATCTGACTTTATCCTAAGAGGTCATCATGATAAAAAATTATTTCTGAGATCAGGTTGATATCACAAAAGGTCAATATCAGATTATAGATTTACTATGGACTAAAAACTGAAATCAGGCTTAGAGCGAGAAAGGCTTTTCTTCATCCATCCTTTCCTGCTATAACAGCAGTGGTATTTTTATATCTCATAAAAGTAAAATGCCAGGAATTGCAACGAGTTCTTCGCATCGGCTATTTCGTGTATCTTTCATAAAAAACATACGAGGTGGCTCAGAGACTATGTGTGGATGGGGAGGGACCCTGGAGAGCCAGGATCGAACCCAGAGAGTCCGATTCCAAAACCTACACTCTATGACCACGCAGTATACCTACCCCCACTGAAACAAATACTTCGAAGGAATGTTCTTTGTTTACTAACAAAGCAGTCCTCACGCTGTAATGAAACTTTACCACAGTGCTTTAGTGCTGGCTGGGCTTTGGAAATTATCTAACGCAACCCTCTCTCTCAGAAAATTTGTATTCCAAGTGATGATGTGGTCTGGTAGCTGAAACGTTTGTCTGGGAACGAGGGACCTGTTTTCTAATCCCCCTTCTTGTTCTAAAATTATCCTGCTGCAGCAGACAAGCCTTTCCCAACTCTTGTCCCTGACTTTCAGAACTGTCCTCTCCACCCCCAGGGCTGGGCTTCTGCATCCTTTTTTATATGACATGACCTTGACCTTCTGTGACCTCAGGTGATTGAACCCTAGATGGACACGTGACCTGAGCAGTCATTGGTGGGTAGAATCAGCCAACTGTCCCATGGGAATTTGGACAAAGAAAGAGAGGGTTGAGAAATAATGCTCTCTCCTTCCTAGATCTGAGTGATGTCTTGCAGAAATGCCTGGAGTCGTCAGCTTCAGAATTACATCCTAAAGACCAGCTCTTTTGATTCCCAGCCTAGAGCAGTCTATGTGTTATGTTGTCCCATCTTTGCTTCTTTTATCCTGCTCTCCCTTCTAGGAACTCTTGACCTGGGGATCACTGAAACTTTTGCAGCCACATTGTCATGACTTTGGATTATGTTTTCCAGAATTTTAGTTTATTTTGCATTAGTTATAATTCAGAATGTTTTTCTCTTCTTATAGCAGATGGTGGTGGTGGGGACTCATTTAATATCAAAAGAGTGCTATTTTCAGAGCACTTTATTACTAAATATATATATTTATATACATTAATATTATTCATTACACAATATATTTACATATCATATATATATTGTGTGTATGCACGCATGTGTGTATACACATATATATTTGTATTCATTTCATTTCCAGGGAATAATAGATATTTTGTGACCTCTTGTCACCTGATTCCAGCCATACAGGAGTAATCATCCAGTATCATCTTGTGACTTTGCAGAGATTCAGAGGCTGGTCTGTGACAAGAGGTCTCTATCTTTTTTGAATTCTTTGGTTATGAGCCACAGAAAATAAATCTAGCTAATTAAAAAAAAGGAATTTACTGAAAATATAGAGTAGCATACAGAATTGAGGAAAAGGCTGAAAATCTCAGAAAATGACAGGAGCCAGGCAGTTCTGAGGCAGCAGGAATAATGGGACCATACTTTTAGGTGTCGCAACTGTCGTGAATGAGCTCCTACAGCCCTTGTCAGTCCAGTCAGGATTCATGTTGCCTGGCCAACCCTGAGTCATATGCTAAACCATCAACCAGAAGAGGATAGGACTCATGATTGACAGTCCCACCAAGACTGTATCTGTTCAAGAAGGGCTAGTTCCCCAAAGCAAAACTGGAGTGTCTAATAGTGGAAGGGGGAAAGGATGATGGTTAGATTAACATTATATTCTCTCAACATTTCATCTGATCCCTCCCCAGGAGTGGTATGAACAAGGAATCTATAAGAGGAGCTGCCATATATAGGCTTGTTATCATAGTCATGGATGAACCCCATTTAGCTCTGTTACTTGGTACAGTATGTACTTGGGATGTGGGGACACGCATGATGTGCCGGGAGAGCCCTCCAGACGTACATGGGACTGCACGGTTCTAGGTGCTAAGTCGGTGACTGCTAGTGTAATTTGAAGAGATAATCCATTCTGTGGAAGTAAAACCTACATCGTTTGCAGAGAAGGAGAATTTGATCTGTAACAACATTTAGAAACAGAATTTTTCTGAGTGGAGATATAAAAGTCAATATTCTTTTTTTTTTTTAAGATTTCGTTTATTTATTTGACAGAGAGAGTGAGAGAGCACAAGCAGGGGGAACAGGAGAAGGAGAGGGAGAAGCAGACTCCCCGTTGAGCAGGGAGCCAGATGTGGGGCTCGATCCCAGGACTCCATCCCGGTACCCTGAGATCATGACCTGAGCCGAAGGCAGACGCTTAACCATGTGAGCCATCCAGGTGCCCCTCAATATTATTTCTGATCAGGTCCCCAAATATGTTTACTTCAAGTCAGAAAATGCCCCCTCCCCTTGACTTCCTCACTTCTTTTCAATGAAAACAAATATTTCATATTACTCAGTTTTGGATCATGTCCATATATAGAATATGAAAGCTTCCCGGTTTATTCTCTATTTAGGTTCACAGAGATCATTGTCCTCTAAAATATTCATCAGTTACTTTAAAGTAATTTTTACTGCTCAAGTAATTTATGTTCATTGTAGAAAAACCAGAAAATAGAGATTGGCCAAAGGAAGAAAAATGAAAACCCACAGACAACCACTTGATACTTTTCCTGTGTATACCTCTAGTGAATGTATTTACATACATTCTGTGAAGGCTGTATTTACATGTATTTATGCTCACAATTTTCAAAAAACGGAATCGTGTAGATTATATTGCTTTCATTATCTTTTTCTTCCAAAAATAAGTTGCTATCTTTCCATAATTATGAAAAAATATTTCCTCTACATTGTTTTCAGACCTCCAATGAGCTGCATATTTTAGTATCATGTTAGCCTACTGGTTCATTGTAGAGCAAAAGACAAGACAGTTTGCCACATTTCTTATTTCTCATTGGTGCCTTGATTTTGATTTGCCCTCTTTCCTTGACCATGAAATCTAGATTTTTCTGAAGTGCTACATGTCCCTCTCCCTCTGCCCCTCCCCCCGCTTGTGTGCGCGTCTGCGCGCGCGCGTTCTCTCTCTCTCTCTCTCTCTCTCTCTAAGTAAATAAATAAAATCTTAAAAAAACCCACCAAACAATTAATTGCCCTGGGCAACAAAATTTCCTTTGCCGAGGCGCAGACGTGTTCAAAGTCTTTGAGCGCTTGCCTGGATTCCTTACGTGGGAGAAGCTAGCGCTGCTGTGGATTTCACCACTAGGAAAAAGGAGACAGACGGCTCTGAGGCCACGGCCCAAGTCCGCGGCAGAGCCCGAAAGAGAAGTTCTAATAACGCAGTCCTCTCCTCAGCCCGCAGAGCCGCCCTGCTTCCCCTCCCGCGGCTTCAGGGCCGCCCTGGCAGGGCTGAATGGTGACGCGCCATTCACGGACCAGTCGCGGGGTGGAGAGAGGCGCAGCCTCCCCAGCTCTCAATTGCGGGGGAAAGCTCGTTATCATGTGCAGGGCCCATTGATCTGTTTCAACAGCGACTCCTGAATTATATGGCCCCTAAATGTTTGCTGCTAGAGAGATCTATATTGTGGACGAGATGATGGTACTTACTGGAAACTATGGCCTGATATATGAGTGTTGCCGGTTTGTCTCAATGGAAGTATCCCCGCGCACTTGCAGATCTCGCTCCTCGCTTCGCCTTCCCTCTGCCCGGGTATGGTGTATGGGGCTGGAAAATAGTGAAACAAAGTAACTTACAGATGTCTTAACATTTAAAGGAAAGTGGTATTGGTGGTGTGAGTAGACAGGGGCACAAACTGTCCAGAGGATGAATTTTTTAATTCATTAAAAAAAAAAAAAAAAAAGCTTAACAAATGTGCGTACTCATTTACCCAGCAACTGTGCTTTGAACAATTCATCCCAAGTGAATGATGGTGGAAGAGACAAACACTAAATTACAAGGGTCTTCTCTGTAGCATCGTTTACAGTGGTGAAAAAATTGAAGCCATTTCAAAACTGAACGGTAGGAGATTGGTTAAATGAATTATGATTTGGTTATATAATGGTTCTGTGCTGTCATTAAAAATAAGTTGCATTAAGGCTTATGGTGACAAGGAAAGTTGTTTATGATATAATGTTAAGTTAAAAAAAACCAGGCTCTGAGACAATTTTAGTTTGATGCCCGTTTTGCAAATATAATCCGTGCATACACAGCCTCACCCTTAGCCAAATGCGCGCAGAGCCCTGGTCCTGCCTGCCTCTCTTACTCAGTCTCCAGCTTTCTCTCCCTTGACTCTTTCCCTGACTCCCCCTACAACACCCAGCCCCATGGCCTAAAAAGTTCACTCTTCCTGAAACATCTTCCTTCTCCCTGAAGCAACTCATCCTTCAGATCTCAACTCAAACATCGCTTCCCACAAATAGGGGTCAGATCCCTGTTATACCTTATCAGGGCCACAGAGATGAGAAAGACATTTTTCTGCACAGCACTGTGGAAGTTGTCAGTGCTGTTGACCAAATAGAGAGTATTTAAAGTCTGGAAACAAGAAAATATAATTTTTTCATGAACTATAATATCAACAAACTATTTGGGGCACCTGGGTGGCTCTGTCATTAAGCGTCTGCCTCCGGCTCGGGTCATGGTGCTGGGGTCCTGGGATTGAGCCCCACATCGGGCTCCATGCTCCACGGGAAGCCTGCTTCTCCCTCTCCCACTCCCCCTGCTTGTGTTCCCTCTCTCGCTGTGTCTCTCTCTGTCAAATAAATAAATAAATAAAATCTTTTTAAAAAAATATCAACAAACTATTCAAAATGTATTCTCTTATGTTTTCAGCTTTGTGGACACCCTGTACTTCTGATTCCCCTCTGTCTAGGCACATGATTGATCATGCTTCCCTTGCCTCCCTGGAGTTAAGGGTGGCCACGAGACTAGCTTTGGTACATTAAATGGGTGCAGAAACAACATATATCAATTCCCCATAGAAGCCTGTAAAGAGCAGTCCAATTTGCTCTCATTTTTCCTCCCAGCCATGGTCTTGCAACTCTCCAGGGTAGAGATTCCGTCAGCCTTCATCACTGAGTGACGGCGCCCTGGGCAGAGACTACCTCCTGGTCCCCACACTTGATGGACAAGTGTGAAAGAGAAGCTATTCTTTGTTATTTTAGGTGACTGAGACGTAGGCATTGTTTGTTACCGCAGCATAGCCCAACTTCTACTGACCATATATTCTCTTACCAAAGTTGTGGTTTTACATTCACTAAGTCCAATTTTTAGTCTTACGTATGATCCACATCTCTAAGGTAATGGACACTGTACTAGAATGTGAGACCTCAGACCAAGGTAAACCAAGTCCTCTGCTCTCATGGAGTTTCACCTGGTCAGAAACAGATCATAAAGAGAGAAAGCTGAGACCTGCATGAAAACAAGTCATGTGCTCAGAATGGCAGCAGAGGGCTCCACTGGGGTCCTGTCGCTCCTGAGATTGGGTGCAGAAAGCAGCGAGCGGAAAGGAGAAGATCAGAGGGGCAGTGAGGGAGGGGAGTAGGTCACGTAGGACTTTGTAGGCCCTGGGACTGTCTTGGATTTCATTCTAAGTGTGATGGGAAGCTATTGGAAGGTTCTGAGCAGGGGTATGATATGATGAAACTTTTTTTAAAAAAATCACTCTATTGTTTTGAAAATCAGCTAGAGAGACAGGGAGCTAAGAGTAGAAGTCAGGAGGTCAAAAGGCAAGAGGAGTGGTGGTCTGGACATGGTGATGGGCTTGGAAGTAGCTATATTTGGGAAGCGGGAGAGATGAGATATGTCAGTGGATTGGATGTGGGGTGAGCAAGAGAGGAATTAAACATCATTCCTAGATACTACACTGAGCAGCTAGGCAAATGGTGGTACTATTTTGGGGACAGGCCACTCTGAGGGAGGAGAGAACTTAGGGTGAAGGTGGGAGAAATCAACAGTTGTATGAATGCATCCAAATGTCTAGGGGGAGAAAAACAGGAGGATATATAAGAAAATGTTAGAGTATTTGTGGTTGTGAATTGCTTTTATTGCCTTCTTTGTGCTTCTTTATATTTTCTAATGTTCCTGTAATAAGCAGAGAATAACAATTTTTTTTTATCCAGTCATGTTTTCTGGTTATAACTTAGGGACTGTGAGAGCGCGGCAAAGTTTTCTGGGAGCCCTCACCAGTCCTATAACTTTTGAAAGTGCCTGCTTCCTGTGGCAGCAGCACCCACTTTCTCGGCAGTACCCCGAGGGAGTGACCGCTACGGCGTAAGAAGGAAGAAAGTGTTATGTAGTTATGTAGAGAAATACTATTTTTCAGGCTAAAAGTGAATTTTTAAAAAAGATTTATTTATTTGAGAGAGAAAGAGAGAGAGAGAGCGGAGGGGCGGGCAGAAGGAGAGGGAGAGAGAGAATCCTCAAGCAGATTCCACGCTGAGTGTGGAGCCCAATGGAGCGCTCGATTTCACGCCCTGAAATCATGACCTGAGCTGAAATCAAGAGTCGGACGCTTCACCGACTGAATCACTCAGGAGCCCCAAAGTGGATTTTTTTTTTTAAGATTTTATTTATTTATTTGACAGAGAGAGACACAGGAGAGAGGGAACACAAGCAGGGGGAGTGGGAGAGGGAGAAGCAGGCCTCCTGCCGAGCAGGGAGCCCGATGCGGGGCTCGATCCCAGGACCCTGGGATCATGACCTGAGCTGATGGCAGACGCTTAACGACTGAGCCACCCAGGCACTGCCCCCCCCGCCAAAGGGGATTTTTAAGTACAAATTGCTTAAGCATAGCCCATACTTGAGCCCGCCAACTATGTACCCTTTTTTTTTCTTCCTGGTTTAACAGCTTTATCCACCGCTGGAGGCAACATCTTCAGTTGGGCAGACTCTGAAGTCACTCAGACCAGGGTGCAAGTCCAGGTGGAGACTGCTTGTCTCCATTACCGTAATTACTTGACAGTCTACGAATCTGTTTTCATGCTGGCACGCGGCTATACAAGTAACACCTGCTGCCTACAGTCGTGGGGTTGGCAGTGCCCGTAAACACTCAGTAGGACACCTGTCCAGAGAGGATGCCTGGGAGATACTGGCTACTGTTAGTACTGTTGCTGGTTTTACCACGAGTGATTGGGGGAGCATGGCTAGTGACAGAAGAGCTTCCCTATATAAGGACTCACTTATTTGTCTGCACCAATCATCATGAATGTCCACACCTAACCCTGGGAAGTAGGTACTAATAGCACTTTACAAATGTGGAACTGTAGCTCAGAGTGGTTAATTAATTTGCCCCAAGTCACACAGCTGGGAAGAGGCGCAGCATGGATTCTGGCTCCTGTCCCTCCAACCCTAGAGTTGGCGCTCTCCAGTTATCATCTCCCACCCTCTCCCAGGGAGCTGTACACAGTGCCTCTTTGTGTACCCACTGGGCCCCTGTTTAGGAGAGGCATGTTCCTTGTTCCCTGTCTGCCATTCTGATTGTCGCACACCCGTCCCGATGTGGCATTTCACACCTGCAGGATTGTGAGCCCGTGTGGCGGAAGGCTCACGGTCTTATCTGCACCTACGGTTTCCAGCACCAGCCAGGACTGTGGGCTGAGTGGGGGTGGGACCCTGGTGGCCCAGCTCTGTAACTGCTGAGAGTGTTTCATCCAAACATTCTGTTTTCCGAGCCTGTGCATTTGACAACTTTTTGCAGGTTGTTATCATACCACAAGTTCTTTTCGGGAGCTGAATCCATTAAGTTCTTTCTCATCCCGTTCTGTTTCAAGGAACAGACTGGAGGCACTAGTTATCTTGCTAGCACTCTTAACTACTACCTCGTGACACACCCACAGGTACACAGACCCAAATCTGAATGCCACGGGCAAAATGTACAACAGTTATGTTTTAATCCACAAGAGTAGAAGAGATCCCTGGGGAACAGACTGATAGGCAACATGTTGGGCACATTAATTTATTCTTTCCCCTTTAAACAACCCTATGATTAGGTACAAAATACTATCCTCTGGATGCAGATAAATTACTCTTTGTAAATTTTCTACCTAAGGGTGGAGCTTGAGCTGAATTTGGAACTAAACGGCTGAGCTTCATCTGGCTAGACTGTCCCCCCAGATGTCCCCCCCATCCAGAAGTTCCTATAATCACTTTGTGAGCAAAATGGACACAATTGAAGATGTGAAGTTTCAACAAGATTTTTTTTTTTTAAGATTTATTTATTTATTTATTTGAAAGAGAGAGACACAGCGAGAGAGGGAACACAAGCAGGGGGAATGGGAGAGGGAGAAGCAGGCTTCCCGCGGAGCAGGGAGCCCGATGCGGGGCTCGATCCCAGGACCCTGGGATCATGACCTGAGCTGAAGGCAGACGCTTAACGACTGAGCCACCCAGGCACCCCAAGATATTTTGAAACCAGTGACTGAGGGGGCTGTTAATTCAACAAACTTCAGCCTGTGTTCTATGGCGGGAGGGTTCCTTTTGGCGGTCTAGACAGGCCCAGGCACTTGCACTATATATAGACTTCAGCTAGTTCTTAAGAAGCATATGATGGGAACTTCTTAAAATGAAAGTTATTTACCTGCTAGGATGTAAATGCTGAAAGGATGTGGTCTACATTATGGACAAGGGCTCTGTAAAATGTGATATTACAAAATGGATATTTTACGAGTTCTGGGAACAGAAACAGGTGATGTGAGTGAAATGGGAGAAAATTCTAATTTTTGCTGCCTTGCTAGAACTTAATCCAAAGTACTTAAAAAAAAAAAAAAACCCGTGAATAGTAGAACTACAATGTCCCTGGTCAATTGTGCTCCCTTTGAATCTATCAGGCTCTCTGTTCCTGAAAAATAACCCTTGTACTTGAGACAATAGTTCTTTCCACCAGTGTTCATGGGGCTCGAGTCCCAGAGCTCCAAGCTGTTGGGGCATTTGGGATTGTCAATCCAACTCCCAACCATGGGTGAATTACTCTTTGTTGTGTGGTCAAATCATCTCAGTCGGAGACTTGTGAGATGGATGGTAGTGGAGTGCAGTGGGTGAGATCTCAACAGATTTTGCTTTCATATTTATCTAGCTGTGTTCTAGGGATGAGGCAAGATTAGGGTCCCCCTACTACCCTGCCATCTTAACTTCTCCCAGATTTTGCTTTCAGGTGATCTTCACTAGCTCTGTGACCTTGGCGTTGCTTAGCCTCTTAAGACTTCAGCCAACACATCCTAAAATACGAATACCTCGTGGGATGGTTGGAAGGATTAAATGAAGATATCTTAGTAAAGCCTTGGGTGAAGTGCCTGGCACAGCATCAATAACTATCTTTTTTTTTTTTTAAGATTTTATTTATTTATTTGACAGAGAGAGAGACAGAGAGAGAGGGAACACAAGCAGGGGGAGTGGCAGCCGAGGGAGAATCAGGCTTCCCGCCGAGGAGGGAGCCCGATGTGGGGCTCGATCCCAGGACGCTGGGATCATGACCTGAGCTGAAGGCAGATGCTTAACAACTGAGCCACCCAGGTGCCCCTCAATAACTATCTTTATCACCATGATTACTGTCACTGACATCACATAGAGGAGCAAGCATGACAGAGTTGTTGTGACGTTGGGGATCAGACTCCAGCTGCTGAGACAGTGATAAGGCCATACGGTGACATTGGATCATAAACCACACTCCTTATCTTGAACTGGGAACCAGTCTCCATGAGCCCCCACTATCCTGGGTTCTGGTGATAGCTCTGTTTTCCTCATTTTAAAGGAATTCTTATGATACTCTTCTCCTACCTTGAATGCTCTTTAACATCAAAAAGACCTACCTGACACAAGTGCTCTCTGTATTATGACTGCATAGGAAAACAAAATCAAATTCATAAAAAAAGGGAAACAAACTGGTTAATTCTCTTCTACCCCTGCCCAGACTAAAGCCTAATTCTTTCAGTACAATATTAACCTACAATATAATTATATGGTGACAAATACTTTCTCATATTTTATTTCATTCAATTATTACTAGCAAACTTGGGAGGAAAATAGAGCAAAGAATACATTATCATCCTTGTTCTACAGATCAGGGAACAGAGAGAAGGTAGCTCACTTGCCTAAGCTACACAGCTATTGGTAGAAATAAAATCAGAGTCTCTCTGGATGGGCTTCTTGCCTGTTGTCTTTCCACTGCCCCAGAGAAAGCAAATATGTGCCGCCACTCCCCCATTCTTCACTTGCAACAGACATCACTAATCAACCTCAGTATTCTTTCCCGCCACCTGAACTTACCATCCCAGTTATTCTTACACAGAGTTCCAGACAGCCATCACCAGTTGACTACGAGTGACACAAGGATATAACAAACGTATTGGCCATTCCTGGACAAGACTATCTGGGCCTTCACCATTGATCCCATCATCTCATTCACTTGGCATATCACAGCTGGAGGGAGAATTTTTTCCTAAGAACTCTAGTGCCAGGTCCTATTTCCAGCGGGGTTGTGGTCAACATCGATTGTGTGCTCCTCCAGGCCCGAATCCCAGTCATTTTCATATCTCATAACCTGAAATGGAACCTGACACAGATAGACATTGAACCATGTTTTGATGGATGGATAGATGGATGGATGGATTTAGCAATTGAATGGGCCCATAGAAACATGTCTGGGATGGAAAAGAGCCTCCACTACCGATGGTTTTATAGACTTTCACTTCAGATGACGGCTTGATGCCTTTGTGTCTCCTAGAATTGGGCTGTCAATCTAGAAAGCACTGTCCACCTTCCAAACACTATTTATCTCCATTTATCAGAGGATATTATCAGATACTGTGCTGCTGAGGTACTAAATCAGGTATAGCTTTTAGTTCTGCGTCTGTGATAAGGATTTGGGGAAATGTGTTCTGCCAGGAGAGGGCAGGTGCACGGTCTCTCTGTTCCTCTGGCCTGGTGACAGCTGCTAGTACTCTGCTGAATGATCAATAACTGGCTGCCAGTCCAGTTACTCCTCCCTGGCTATTTTAAGAACGGCCGTAGAGACCCACCACGGGCTCATGAAAAATATTCTCAAACAAGGAAGCCCATTCTTCCACCCTATATCAACTTTGACCTTGATTGCAGAGCCCAGAGATGCACGCAAGTCCAGGAGTCCTTTCAAAGGGGTACCGCTGAAAGCCATTTACAATGGGGCAGAAGACCAGCCATCCCCATGCACTTAGCCATCGATCACGGTGCTGTTCCCCTGGCGCCTGGACTTTGGCACTGTTGGTGAGAATGTGAGGTTCTAGCTCCTTCTGCCTTCTCTGGATTGCTTTTCATTTTGGTTACCTCCTTCCCAAATAAAGATAAACCAAATTTGCAAGAAGTCCAGCCAGTCACTAAAGAGTCCTAGTTTCCTTTACTTACTTCTTGTTTTATATACAGAATCTCTGAGAAGAAATTACAGGATTGGGGAAAGTTTTTTTTTTTTTTTTTAAAGATTTTATTTATTTATTTGACAGAGAGAGACACAGCGAGAGAGGGACACAAGCAGGGGGAGTGGGAGAGGGAGAAGCAGGCTTCCCGCTGAGCAGGGAGCCCGATGCAGGGCTCGATCCCAGGACCCTGGGATCATGACCTGAGCCGAAGGCAGACGCTCAACGACTGAGCCACCCAGGCGCCCCTTGGGGAAGGTTTTTGACCTAATAAAAACGTTTGTGGGCTTTGCTTATTTACTTTGCAATGTGTGATATAATTGGTACCCCATACGTACTTCCATTTCCTGTACTGTCTTAAAGCACAGGTGTTATAATCTCTCTCTTTTTTTAAGTAGGCTCCACACCCAGCATGGAGCCCATGTGGGGCTTGAAAACATAAGCCTGAGATCAAGACCTGAGCTGAGATCAAGAGTTGGACACTTGGGGCGCCTGGGTGCCTCAGTTGGTTAAGCATCTGCCTTCGGCTCAGGTCATGATCCTAGGGTCCTGGGATCGAGTCCTGCATTGGGCTCCCTGCTAATTGGGGAGTCTGCTTCTCCCTCTGTCCCTCCCCCCTGCTCGGGCTTGAGTGCTCTCTCTCTTTCTCTCTCAAATAAATGAATAAAATATTTAAAAAAAAAAAGGTAGGCTTCTCCAATCCCTAACCCAGGTCAGATATCCTTGTTATGGGTTCTTGCCCCACCCTCTAATATTTGATCACAGTGCTTTTAGTAGTCTTTGTTTAATGATGGAGTGATAAAGCACTTTGTATTTATATCACGTCTGTCTTCCCTGCCAGAGGGTAAGCTCCCTGAGGTCAGGGACTGTGTATGTTTTATTCACTGCTGTACCCATTACACTTGGTTCGGTGCTGGCCACTGAGCAGGCAGATAAATGGAGTTTGCTTGACTGCCTCCAGTGTAAAACTCAGCTTCCTTAGAAGGAGGTCCATCTAATGCTTTCAGTGATCTGCTTCCCACTTGAGCTTCTGGGCCGAATTCCTGCCCTCCTGTGACCGGCACCCTACCTTCAGCTCCAATAAAACATCTGCAGTCCCTGACCTCTCTTGGGCCTCTAGACTTTTGCACAGTCTAGAACATCCACCCACCTTTGTTTGCCTGTCAGACTCCTTTCCATCTCTTAAGACTCATCTGAAATGGCACCTCCTCTGGGAGGCTATCGGCAACAATTTCAGGCAGAATGCTGTGTTCCTGCACTGTGTTCCCACGGCACCATCCAATTCCTCTACTCCTTTATTCACTAATTTATTGAAAAATATTGACTGTGTTCCTACTGTAAGCCAGGACTTTCTCTGTGTTATAGAGATACAGAATGAACAAGATACCAGCTCTGTTGCTGACAAATAAGTCAACAAGATCTATGAAGGCAATGAATGGGGTAATGAGACAGTCATTGGCAATCTTCTTTAGGGAGGGCAGAGAGGAAGGTCTGTCTGAGGAGCTGATATTTGAGCTGAGACCTAAAAAGATGAAAACAAGTCAGTCCCTCAAAGGGCTGTGGCAGTATTTTCCAGGATGGAAACTGCCTATGATTTATCTGCTTCCCCAGTGCCAGCGAATGACCATTGAAGTATTTCATGAATGAATGAACGAGCCAGATTATGTTGGCTCAGAATGAACCTCAGTTATCAAACTTGCAACAGCCTCACCTCACATGAAATATTCACATCAACCCAAATCAGGCCCTTCTCAGGTGCTAATAGCTGTGGGAAGAAAGGAATTCCACTGAACTGGACCAGGTGATACCCAAGTGCAGAGAGAAGGGCAGTGTCGGTCAGTCCTGGCTTGCCCTGTTTTGGAGCTCACGCGTGTGAATCAAGTCACCCCGTGCAGACACTTACCAGCAGGGCCAGGAGCATTGCTCCATTGTCACTAACTTGTCATTAATATTTCCACAGCATTAAAGGTAATTATTCCCTATGGAGTGGTTGGCATGTGCCAGGCGTGGTCTCACTTCATCCTCATCTTGCTCCTATTATTATCTCTGAGAAAATGAAGACTCATCAAGGCCTTTCAGCTAGTAAAGGTGAAATCAGGGCTCACACTGGAGTCTGTCTCACAGGGAGGCCTGTGCTCTTAACTCAGCAACCCAGGGCCAGTTTGATGAGTGTACGACCTGGGAGGCGGCACAGGGCTCTGCACTGAGAACGGCCCCGTGCTTGGTTTAACACTCTGTTGTTGCCATCTTGAAATTCTTTTTTTTTTTTTTAATATTTATTTATTTTTGAGAGAGGAGGGTGGGAGGGACAGAGAGAGAGGGAGAGAGACTCTCAAGCAGATTCCCCACCAAGCTTGGAGCCCGATGCAGGGCTTGATCCCACGATGCTGAGATCATGACTTCAAGAGTCGGTCGCTTAACCGGCTGAGCCACCCAGGTGCCCCCGCCATCTTGAAATTCTTAATTTTTGAGAAAGGGGATCTACATTTTCATTTTGCGCTGGGTCCTGCAGACTATGTAACTGGTCTTGCCTACATCACACTATGTCCCAAAACAATACACTGGAATTGGTAATGCACCCCCATTTTTGGAAAACCCTGTGTCAACTGCTATATTCCCTTGAAGCCCCAAACAGAAACTCCTTCCCTCAAGATCTGTATGTTCAAATCTGAGAATACATGGGTCTTTTTTTTTATTGTAAAAGTAATACAGACAAGTACTAGAAGTAGTAGCCAAGGGAACTACAGTTTTATCTGTAGTGGAACAAGTTTTTATAAGGAGAAAGTTAATTATGCTGGTTATATAAAGCTCTGTGTCCTCTATAGAAACTTTTGTATCTTATTTATAAATTTTCTTTTCTTATCCTTAGAATGATTTTTAGACTCACTCTCAGATGGATGCCTGAAGAAAAATTCTAAGAATTTGTAGCACCCAGGGGAATTGTTGTTACACTTGCAGTCTACCTTTGCTCAATTATATACTAGAGAGGCATCTTTGACTTTCAACTAAAATGTTAACTGATATGTGTTGTGAAATATTCTTATTGGCAAATATCCTGTTCATTTGGTAAAGGGAACTTAGCTTATATCTTGTACATTGCTCCTGCTGTCTAAATCAAGCCCACATGCCCTGAGCTCCCTTCCCTTTGCCGAAGCTGAAGCTAGCCCCACTGGGGCTTACCACTTGATCTCTGGTGCTGGTGATCCTTGGGCCCTCTTGCCATGAAAAGACTCATATTGTGGAAGTTGCAGTGTTGCGGGCTGGTCAGGTAACTTCTGTTACTTAGCAACTTTCTCCTGCTTTGTTAAGTTGGGCTGTTCAATCTCCTTAATGAATAAGAGCATCAAGCCGGGTAATTGATGCCTGGACGTTTAGCTCATGAATAATTGACTGTCTGGGTAATCCTAGATACATTTCCTCGATCAGATTGTACAATGGAACAGTCATGCCATAGCCAGTGTCAAGTTTTGTGTATGTGGTGGTGTTTTTTTTTTTTGTCTTAATTGGCTTTATGATGTCAGAAATCTGCTTTATTGACCCAAAGGCTCAGATGAACAATGGAAGCAATGATCCTCCCAAAGCTGGGACATGCTTTCTCTTTCCTCCACAAGAGCTCAACATTTCCCCTTCAGTTTGGGCTTAGACAAGTTTCAGCTCTTCTTGTATATCTTTTCAGCTATCTTTTCCCACATACATTGGGAAGGTAATGTCGTCTAAAGGGGAGGAGGGAACTGGGAATTGGGTTTTTTGGGCAATGCCAATCACTCACCATGCAGCTCTGGGCCAACCTTAGCTTGTCTGACTTATTTATTCATTTATGCATCCATTCAACACACGTTTGGAGCACCTCCCTGTATGCCAGGCACTGAAGAGTCCATGAAATACAAGGTTGGCCTTGTCTGCTTTCATGGAGCTTATGTTCTAGCGAAAGCACATGGGTAATGAACACATAAACAAGTAAAGGGAGAAGTAATTTTCAGATCGTGCTAAGTGCTAGGTTGCAAAACAAGAATGGAGTAATGGGGTAGAAAGTGACCAGTGGGGGGATGGGGTATAGGGAGGTAATTTTGATTGAGTAGTCAGGGAAGGCCAGGGAAGTCCTCTCTGATGAGGTGGCATGTGAACTGAATGACAGACAAGGGGGAGTTGGCCAGGGGAAGGAATCGGGGGATAAGGTTCCAGGTAGAGGAACATGAAGACAAGGATTCTGAGATGGAAATGGGCTTGACATGATGAGCAGAATGACGGGGAGCACAGTCTGAGGCGAGGTTGATGCCCATGTGGGCTACTTACTGTTCATACCTTCCAAGGTGACAAAGAACCCTATGGCCTCCCGTTGGTCATGGGTGCCTGAGTGAGAGGACCCAAATATACGCCTCACCAATGGCACAGGTGGTGTCATTCTTTTACACCAGACGTTGTCAAAACTCAGCTCAGGTGAGTTCATTGATTCCATGCAAATTTCTTTTTTTTTTTTAAAGATTTTATTTATTTATTTGAGAGAAAGAATGAGAGAGAGAGAGAGAGCACATGAGAGGGGGGAGGGTCAGAGGGAGAAGCAGACTCCCTGCTGAGCAGGGAGCCCGATGCGGGACTCGATCCCGGGACTCCAGGATCATGACCTGAGCTGAAGGCAGTCGCTCAACCAACTGAGCCACCCAGGCGCCCCTCCATGCAAATTTCTTAAGCTCTAGGCAGTGTTTGTGACAGTAGGTAAATGGGAGTGACTAAAGCCAAGCCCCCGCCTTCAACAAACCTACATTCTATTAGCAAAATGAACAACAAACTAATAAGAAAATCAAATACGACTATGAAGTTTCTAAGATAATGAGTGCTATGGAGACAGCAGAGAAGGGCAGAGACAATGCAGGAGGGGTGAGGTAGCTGAAATGGTAAATAGAGGGACTGGGAAGGCTTCGCTGAGATGACATTTGAGCTGACACCTGAAGGCAGTGTGCAAGTGAGCCACGTGACTGTCTGCAGGAAGAGCATTCCAGGCAGAGGGAACAGCAAGAGTACCACTTTTTTTCTGGAAGACCTCCCTGCTGTGTGCCTGCTAGGTTGTGTTCCCTTTTAGGAGACTTTTATCAAAATGCTTATTACTCTCCTGCTTAAAACTTTCCACAGCTCTTGGAACAAAACACTAGTTTCTTACCGTGGTTTATAAGGTCTTATTTATAATCCCCTCACCCCTCCAAACTCATCCCTTTCCTCTCCTTTGTGCACTGGCCCCAGCAGCGTGTCCTTCTTCCTGGTCTTTGAACACACAAACTCTTTCCCAGCCTGGGGTGCCGCACTTACCCTTCCTTGGCAAACTCTTCTCAGAGATTGTCACATGCGAGTTCCTTCTTCTCATTCAGCTCATAGCAACTCAGAGGAAGCTTCCCTGCCTCCCTAAGCCCTCTGTCCATTCCCGATCACACAGCCACTCTGCACACTGATAGCAGTTATCAAAAGCTTACCGCTCATTCACAAAGGATGCAGTCATTTCTTACTGCACTGAAACTGGCCAGTTGTGTGCAACACGCTCTTTGGAGAAAAAGGAGGTTATAAATGTGAAGTGAAATCTAATACAGTACCACCTACTGTATTGTGATGTATACAGCTCTTTGGAATATGATGTTCACTTCCAGATCCTTCTATTTACCACTAGACCTGATTTTGTTTGAATTCAGAAAGACTCAGTTGCAAATGCATGGAAAATTCTCCCCCTGTTCAGGAAGTAGGATGCAAGAGCAGAAGAAATAGATGAACTATCATTCTCACAGAGAGAAAAATGTCTGGGGAAATAGGAGATAAGAGCTTACAAGTTTTCTGTATTTCTGATCTACTAGAACTTGGATACTGAACCCAGGGATAGAGCTAGATCTTCATTGTCCTTTTTGTTATATTAGAAAAACATTGTTTGAGAAATATAATAAATTATGGATAAATATACATGGGAAGAAATGGAATGGGGCAGAATATATTTATAGTATTTTGTTTGTAAAGAATTTTAGTAAAGAGAAGCAACTGTCTATCACACACTTCTGGACTGATGTAGTAAAATGTGTCAATGGCAAGGTCATCCTATGTCAAAAATAATGTTTCACCCCTGTTCACGCACACAGAAGACATGGGTCTTGGAAGACCGAGTCTCCCCCACCACCACTACCACCACCACAAACAGCACCAACACACTCCCCTCCAACTCCCATAAGTGCATGAATCCACTAGGTCAAAACATCTTGATGTGCCAGGATGGCAACTCTTTTGTAGTGTTGTTTAGAGCCACATGACTGGCAAAAAAACACAGACACACATTCATCCTCCAGCTCAAACTTAATGGTGGAATAAAGAGGTGACTGTGTGAGTTTCTTTTGAACCCACTTTTGGTGGTACTTTATCAGAGCACAGGAAATTAAAGGACTTTAAAAAGGAAGATGGATAGGGGTGCTTGGAGGCTCAGTTGGAAGAGCGTGTGACTCTTGATCTCAGGGTCGTGAGTTCGAGTCCTGCACAGGGTGGAGAGATTACTTAAATAAAAACCTTTAAGAAATAAGGTGCCTGGGTGGCTCGGTCGTTAAAGTGTCTGCCTTCAGCCCAGGGACTCGATCCCAGTTCCCGCGGTCCTGGGATCAAGTCGGCGGTCCTGGGATCGAGTCCCCCATCGGGCTCCCTGCTCCGCGGGGAGCCTGCTTCTCCCTCTGCCTCTGCCTCTCATGAATAAATAAATAAAATCTTTGAAAAAAACATTTAAAAAATAAAAATAAAATAAAAAGGGAGATGGATAGTTTCTTCTTATGGAGGAATACCTGCTCTTAGTCCCCCAGGGAAGATAAAGGAGGGTGTTTAGATGGGGAAGGTTCTTTCTGCCCTACATCCTGACAGAAAGTGGCTCAATATGGCCCAGCTGGAAGGAACCCAATGAAAGAAAAGGGCCAAGGTAGCTGCTGTTTACCCCCAGCCTATCCACCCTCAGCCCAGTACGAAGGCACAGCCTCTCCTCAACCCCGAATGAGTCATCACTGTTTCTTTCCAGTTTGGTGGATTTTTTTCTCTTTCACATTCAGAGGACCCATCAATTATGTAGGCTCAGAGACGATCTCAGGCTGTGACACTTCTGTGGGTCTGAAGGGCGTTTCTGAAGGGAAACCATCTGGCTTACCTTAACTTGTTCATCCCTGGGCTTCTCTCCCAGCTTGTAAGGTGTGGTGGCCACAGAGAGAGCCAAAACCATCAATATTTCATAGCCTTAATTAAAGTAAGCCCAGAGCTGTCAGCCTCTCACAACTGGCTTCCTTTTCCAAAACAAAACAAGCGCCTGGCATCTTGAGCAGGGGGGGCACAGAGAGAGAATGGGACTTGGGCTAAAGTTGGGGTGGGGGAGTGAGGGAGCCCAGGACTTCACTTACCAAGACCTCCCGGAGTTATAAACCCGCCAGAGCACAGCCCGAAAATTCCCTGGCGCTGGCTTGGGGGCAGGAAAGAGGGAAGGAGGGCCTCCTCTAGAGCTCTCTAGTGACAAACTCTTGAAGGGGACTAGAAGTTGGGCAGCTGAGAACTGCAGCTCAACTTCCACTTTGGAGCTGCATCCCCTCGTCCTGGGGGAATTAGCTCTGGGGTCCCAGCAAAGGCTTCCCCAAGGGCAGCCGGCCAGTGGGAGGTGGGGATGGTGCAGGTGTCTCTGCTGCTGCCACCCCCTCCCCCCTCTGTCCCCAAGTGCCAAGGCCTGCGCCGCCATCCAGCCCTGCCAGGCAGGGGAGCTTGGAGCCCTGCGATTTATACATCTATTAATTACCTCCAGCATGGAAGAACTGCCTATAAATACAGTGGCACTTTAGATAAAACTTTCATGCAGCTATTTAGATCCTTTAAAATATAAATGATTTCCTCTAAATTTTTTATCATAAATCAGGGCATGGAGCTAGGCGACAAGATGCCGATTTCCCCCCTGATGGGAGCAAAGCCTTTGCTTGTTTTCCCTTTTTCTTTTTCTTTGCTATGTTTCTTTCTCCTTCTCCTTCTCCTCCTCCTTCTCCTCCTTCTCCACTGCCTCTTCGTTCCCCCACTCCTCCTCCTCACTTTCCTCTCCTTCTTCTTGTTAATTTACAGAGACTGGTTAATGGTTCTGCTGCTCTTTGTTTCATCCAGAGGACTGCAGGGCAAGTGAACAAGTTGCAGGAAGTTTCACTCCCTTTCCTGGAGGCTTCCCGGTATGGGTGGGAAAGCCCACGGTTTAGGGCAGCAGACCTGAGTTCAAATCCTAACCCTGTGGCTTATTCCCATGTGGCTTCCAGGAACACAACTTCTCTGAGCCCTCAGCAGTCCTCTCCGTGAAACAGATAGTAACAGTACCTACATCCTAGGTAGGGTGGCTGTTAGGATGAACTGACGTAATGCACACAGCCAGGAAGACAGAGTAAGAGCTCAGGAAACAATGAGCTGTGCGTTGGCAGACAAATTACTTTACCTCTCTGAGACTCAGTTGCCTCATCCATAAAGAAAAGGCGGAAGGATAATTCACTTCTGGGGAGTTATTGTGAGGAATGAATAAGACAACAGCCAGACTCTAAGCTTTTAAAGCAGGGGCCATGTAGCCCTTGTTTATCATTGTATCTCCAGACCTAGCATGTGCCCAGCACAGAGGAAGTGCTTGGCGAGCATTTGATGAATGCATGAAACAACAAAGCTTCCTGCTTGGTTTGCAGAGCAACCTGCAGAACCATTAGAACTTGGTTTCCATTTATGGTGATGGATTTGACCTGTACCATCTTTCCAAGATCCACACATAGAACTTTGACATATCCACACTGAAAGGACCCATGGGATCCTGTCTCACCAACACTCTTGCCGTCCTGAGTAACCAGGGGCCCAGAGCCCATGAGTGACTTGTCCAGAGTTGTAGAGCAGGTTAGCTACTTGTTTGAATCCAGACCTTTTCCCTTGCAGCCTCTTCACAACCAAGCTGACTGGGTAAGAGAAACGGCCTAATCCTTTGGTCAGGGAAGAGGTGACAACCAACTGGGTGACCTGGGGATTGACTTTATGACTTTGAACTCGAAAGATGCCTATGAACTGGAGAAGAGAAAGGCAAAACCAGTCTTCATGGGCCAGGAACAGGACCATGTGATTATTGAGTTCAGATTCTCGAGGACAAGCACAGAGCTGGCCATGCTGCTGAGGACAGCGATATTCTAAAGTCTAGAGCTCAAAAATGATGACACAACAGGACCGACTTGGGGGTCGGGGGGGATGAAAAAGCCAAGTGCTGACTGTGGGAAGTTTTTTTGGTTTTTTTTTTTTTTTTTTACGATTTTATTTATTCACTTGACAGAGAGAGAGAGAGAACACAAGCAGGGGCAACAGTAGAGGGAGAGGGAGAAGCAAGCTCCCCGCTGAGCAGAGTGCCCTACGTGGGGCTCCATCCCAGGAACCTGGGATCATGATCTGAGCAGAAGGCAGGCGCTTAACCCATTGAGCCACCCAGGCGCCCCATGCCTGTGGGAAGTTATAAGGAAGAGTGTCCTGGGCACTACCGTGTTAGATCCAAACCACTGCCTGGTTGTCCTTGAAATCCTCATAGACTAAACCCAGAAAACTTGGGGCCTCTCTCGTCCGTTTTGGGCCGCAGGAAAGCGTTCCTACACAGCTACTGGAAGGAGACCTCCAATCCTCTGCCGGCTCTAGAGGGGTAAGGGCCAAGTGGGAGGGAGTAGGGGGCTGTCTTGGTTGTAGCTGAATCCTATCTGCTAACATCGTGACTGCCGCACAGTAGATGCTCAGTAAATGTATTCAGTGAAAGAATGCATGATGGAGAAGGGCTCTAGGAGTTCCCTGGCTTGGTCCCCTCATTTTTCAGGTGAGGAAAGTGAGGCCATAAGGAGTCAGGGACTTGCCAGGAGCCCTCCCGCGGGAGGGCCAGAGCTCAGTGGGCGGGGACGCCGGGCAGGGGGAGGGCTGGCGCGTGCCGACCCCTCAGGAGTGCCCGGCCTCGGGCTCCCCAGTCCCTCTGGGCGTCTCGGATTGTCTGAGCCCGCGCAGACAATGCGAGGCGAGCGGCCGACAGGCGAGGCCGGCAGCAGCTGCGCAGGCGGCGGGTACATGTGAGAAGTTCGTGAAAGGAGACGAGAGAAAGAGAGAGGAAGGCGAGGCGGGCGGCTGCGAACACCTGGCCCGGCAGCCCCGCCAGCTGCCTCCCCGCGATGGCATCTTGAGTTCAGGCCGGCCGTCCTATCGGGCCATCTTCCATCCCACCCCTCTTCCTCCTCCCCATCTCCCCCGAGGTGGAGCTCGGCCAGGGACGGAGGTGGGACCGGGGAGCTCCTGCTTCTGCAGGTGGCCCCTGCCGGAAGCGTGCCTGGAGCGGGGCCAGCCTCTGTGCCTCTGGAGTAGAGGCCGCCTCCCTTCTGGGAGAGAAGTAAACCCGGCTCATCCTCCCAGGCTTAGCCTCTGGGCTTGGAGGATGGGGAAACTGGTGTCGGCCCAGGACGGTTAGTTAAAAGCATCGGCTCAGAGGTTAGAAAAACCTGGGTTCCAATGCCCACCCTACCAGGCTTACATGTCTCCAATGCCTTGGAGAACTCAGTCTCTCTATGCCTCAGTTTTCTCATCCGGAAAATGGAGAAATAATATCAATCTCGAAGTCTTGATGTGGAGATCCAGCTATAATTCTTTTCTAAAGCACATAGCCCGGAGCCTGGCAGTCCATAACTGGTTTTTCTTGCTGTCACCATCATCCTACTGCCAGAATCTTGGGGAGGATATTATTCATGCGTTCATTCATTCCATGCAAATTGTTATATTAAGCTCCCATATGGTGCCTGGCCTGTAGATGCAGGCACTGGAGACATGGGGACAGGTAAGTCTCAGGGTCCTTCAAGAAGCTGAGATGATAAAACATCATGTTCTTACCAACAGATAATAGAGGAAGACATGAAAGACTCCAAGAAGAGAAACGATCTCTTTGAGTCTTAGCAAAACTTACATAGTTAGGTCAGGGCTTAAAAAAAAAAAAAGTAACGTCAGATAACAAGTTTCCAGAGCAAGGTTTTCAAGTTGAGGGTCCCAGGTCACCTGCACGCAAATCACGAATGTCTGTTAGGAAATACTCAGTCCTCGTGGTCAGAATCTCTGCGTGTGGTCCTCGGATGCTGTATTTTAAGGGGCTGCAGATGATTCCTGCTCATGCTAAAGTTGAAAACCACTGGCCCACAGGAAAACACCTTTGCCCATCTGCCCCAGCAACCCCCCCTCCCAGGGCTAATCCTTCTGGGGGACATAGTGCTTTGCGTTCTGATTTAGAGTTACCTGTGGCAATTTTATGTTCCCACCAGACTCTGAGCTCTTAAAGCAGTGCACTCTATACCTGCAGAACCTATGACAAGACCCAGCTGTCAGTAGGCATTCTGAAATGATCGCAGAAAAAAGAAAGTGCCCCCTTTAGTGTCACTTCCATAAATGATCCTGTGGTCCCTACTTGGACTCTCAGACAGATCTTGTTATGTGGGATTGTGTGTGTGTGGGGGGGCATGTGCGTGTGCATTTTAATTGTAATTTAATGCCACGGGGATGAGGATGGGGCATTTGCTCTCCAGTTTACCTCCTTCCCCATCTTCCCCTTTATACACCCAACCAGTTTACTTTCCTGGACTTGCTTTCGGACAGAATTCAAGTTTGCAAATCCTATAAAGTATAGAGTGTTCATGGTTCTCCTTCTCATTCTTTCCTGTGTGGTGTTTACTTCATCTCCTCTCTCTCCAGGGCCTTCTCAGAAAGACTGGTCGCGAAGGATGGGTGTCACCTTACTGCTGGCTGTGTGGGGCTGTGAGTAGACCTTCTTGAGGGGGAAGGATGAGGTAAACCCAGGGAACACAGCTCACCTGATGCAAGAGTGGTTTTTGATTTGTGATCCTAATGCCCGCGGATGCTAGAACAGGGGCTGGAGCTGAAGTTCAGCACTGGAGGCCTAAGGGGGCCAGTTAGCCTTGCTCTGGCTCTGACCCCTGCCTGACCTCGACCGTGGCAAGTGTCTCCCAGGCCCCTGAGGGCACAAAGTGGAGAAGGATGGATGTGGATGGGCCTGTCCTTCTGTTTCTGGGGGTTCAGCTTCATAGACAACTAGGGTATGATGAAGTGAGTGTTGGTCTCAGGGCACCATGTGGTCAAGACAAGTTACACATTTTTCTCCCTGGAAGATCCACCATCCCCACGTTTCTTTCCCCCTTTTGCCTTCCTGCACTGGGCAGAGAACAAGAATGAGTGATTCTAAATTCTGGTGAAGTGATAAAATAATGCTGCATTCAGCTTCTGGGAATTTACACGTCCTTGGAAAGAAGCTCTTGACTTACTCAAAATGTGTTTCATTAAAAAAAAAAGATTTATTTATTTTAGAGAGAGACAGAACAGGAGGGGAGGGAGGGGCAGAGGGAGGGGGGAAGAGAGAGAGAGAGAATCCACAAGCAGACTTCCTGCCGAACATGGATCCCAATGCACTGGGCTGGGCTTCATCCCAGGACCCTGAGATCATGACCTGAGCCCAAACCACGAGTCGGCCCACCTAACCAACTGAGCCACCCAAGCGCCCCCAAATGTGTTTCATGTAAATTAACCAGAATGGTAGTATTTGGCTAGAGCTGCAAGTACATATCATCTAGGCCAGCCCTCTTCTTGTGGGTAAACTGAAGCCCAGCCAGGGTCACATAAAGCCCAATATTAGAATGCTGTCTAAATCCCAGCCCTCCTAAGGCCCACGGTTCTGGTGTGCATTCTGTGTTTCAAGAATCCCACCAGCCTTGCTCTGTGTCCTGAATCTACATTGTCTCCACCGCAGAGCAAGCTTGCAGCCCATTTCCTTCAGTGGATTTCAGAATGGTGACTCTGTGAGGGCAGGGATGCGGTCTGATTCACATCTGTGTCCTGGTCCTCTGCATGGAGTCTGGCACAAAGCAGGTGTTGAATAAAGGAAGGACAGCAGAGAACGAGTTTGTAACTTCAGACCAACCATTCTCCAGGGAGATTACTCAGGCCACTCTGGCTCCCAAATGCTTTATCTTTAAGGCGAGAGAGGAAGAAGAGAGGAACAAAGATTTATTTCCTGATTTCAATGTGCCAAGCACTGTGCCAACTGCTTATTTCAGTGCATTGTTCACAGCACTCAGTGGAGGAAAAATGATTTCTCCATTTGACATATAAGGAGACTACAGTACAATAAGGTATGAGACGGCTGGTGGCCTCTCTGTCAGCAAGAGGCAGAGATGCATGCTGAATCTGAGGGCAAAGCCTGCGCCCCAAGCATCAGGTTGTGAGGTTTGCTGAGCACTAGGTACCATGCTCAATGCTTTCCTTTCTCCTGTAGTTCCAAACTCCTTCACCAGAACCCAAGAAGGCAAACAGTAGGGCAGCTGCCATTTTACAGTCAAGGAAACCGAGGATCGGAGAGGTTTAGAGGGCGGCCCTTGGTCTCTGGCCCCTGTGCTGAGTCTTCTTCCCCGGTTAGAGGACAGAAGATGGACAGGAACCAAGCAAGGGGGCTGGCTGCGTGCGATGCAGAGAAGAGATTGGCAGGACCCGCGTGTGGGGAGCCCAGACCTAGGCAGGATTTCCTCTTAGGCCAACGGCTGGCCCCTCCACGCCCAACCACCATGTTCACGTCTGGGAAACTCGGCCCACACCCGCGGGCGCGGCGCGCAAGGCCTAGCCCGCAGGCTTGTGAAAACTCTGAAACACAAAGGCCGCTCTGGGCCGGAGGCGGGATCGGCGTCGGAGGCGAGGTGGGCTCAGCTGGGCGCCCAGGGCTCCGCTCCGAACCCCGGAGGGCGGCGCTGCCGCGGTACCAGGACTCCCCATCCATTATTCACAATGTTTACTAGCGCGGGGGAAGGAGAGGGAAGGCGAGGGGATCAGAGCAGAGGGGAGGCGGGGGCGGGGCACTCCGGTCCCCGAAACTTCGAGAGGACGACAAAGTGCAGAATTATGAAGAGCCTGGGAAGTCAGACGTGGCGCCTAGCACACAGTAGGCCATCAGTAAATATTCGTGGAATGGATAACGGAAGAGTGAGTGAATGGCTCTGCTCCCAACCAGCTCTGTTGTCTTGGGCGACTCACTTAACCTCTCTGACCCTCGTTTTCCTCAACTTTAAAACAGAGTAACAGTACCGACTCCGTAGGATGTGAGGATACCTCGAGCTAAGTCTCTAAACAACCTAGCACGTATTAGGAGCTCAAAAATGGCAGCTATTGTTCTGGGGGAACGGGGCTTGTAAGCGTTGGCAGCCCAGCAGAAGTGTACTGACTGACTCCGAAGGCGGGCGTGGGCAGTCCTGAAATGTTACTAAACAGTACTCAGTAAACTTCTTTAGACTGGCGGGTTGGGGATGGGGGGGGGGGGTGAGGACCAAGTTATCTTTTTCTAGCGAAGGCAAGCAAGAACTGCGAGCGTGGGGAGGAAGCCTCAGGCCTCCAGGACCCGGCAGGCAGCTACTTCCCCCATTTCCACCCGCCAGGCGATTGAGGTCACCTGGGGCTCGTTCTGGCAGCCCCTCAACCTCCCTGGAGCCCGTCTGGGTGCTTGGAGGCGCCTCTTCGCTGAGCCGCGGGCCGGACACTGGTGGACCGCTCGGGCGTGGGGCCAGGAGCGCCCTGGAAATGGGCAGTTTGGCGGCAGCCTGGCCGACAAGGAGTGTGTGTGTGTGTGTGTGTGTAGTAGGGTCAGCTTCCTGGCCCCGCTCAGCCCGGGGCTGTCCTTCGATCTGGGCTGTGCGAGTTGGAACAGGACAGAGAGGTTTGAGACTTTGGGGGGAAACAAGTCCATGAAGAAGAAGAAAGAATCCGGAAGGCCTGCCGCGCTGGAGCCAGGCGGGGCGGGGCGGCCGGGAGAGGCCAGGCCCTGCCCGGGTATAAATGCTGTGGCGGGGGCGGCCGTGGCGGGCGCACAGAGGCGCGCCTAGAGCGGCTGCCTGGCCTCGCCTCCCGGGCCGCCCCTGCGAGTCCCGGGCGCGTGAGCACGCCTGCGCGCGCCCGGGCCCTTCCTGGCAGGCTGCTTGTAAGATGAGTGAAGAAGCAGGTGGGGGAGAGGGGAGGCAGCGAGCGAGAGGGCGAGGGGAGCGCGGGCGCTGAGCAGCGCTCACTTGAAGCGCGGCGAGCGAGCGAGACGAGCCTGATCCATGTCCCTCGCTGCCTCCCTGCCAGGCGCGCGAAGATGATGGCCATGAACGCCAAGCAGCCTTTCGGCATGCACCCGGTGCTTCAAGAACCCAAATTCTCCAGCCTGCACTCCGGTTCCGAGGCCATGCGCCGAGTCTGTCTCCCAGCCCCGCAGGTACGTAGTGGAGCATAATTACCGCTCTAAGGCACATTTTTTGACAGGCACTAGCTTCATGTTTTTTTCATGTCGCCCAGAACAATCGCTGCTGTCTGAACCCCTCTCCTTGTCTCCCCCGCGCTCTCTCCCGGCGCGCTCTCTCTCTCATTCATGTCTCTCTGATCCACACGTCTGTTCCAGCAGAGCCTCTGTCTCCGTATTAATTTTTATGACCTGGGCTTTGAGGAGAGGCATCGCGGTTGCTTGAAAATGTGTTTTAATCCTGAGTTGACAGTATTCCCCACTGACCGTGCTGTGCGCCTTCTCGCTTGCAGCTGCAGGGTAATATATTTGGAAGCTTTGATGAGAGCCTGCTGGCACGCGCCGAAGCTCTGGCGGCGGTGGATATCGTCTCCCACGGCAAGAACCATCCGTTCAAGCCCGACGCCACCTACCATACCATGAGCAGCGTGCCCTGCACGTCCACTTCGTCCACCGTGCCCATATCCCACCCGGCCGCGCTCACCTCGCACCCGCACCACGCCGTGCACCAGGGCCTCGAGGGCGACCTGCTAGAGCACATCTCTCCCACGCTGAGCGTGAGCGGTTTGGGCGCCCCGGAGCACTCGGTGATGCCGGCGCAGATCCACCCGCACCACCTGGGCGCCATGGGCCACCTGCACCAGGCCATGGGCATGAGTCACCCACATGCCGTGGCGCCTCACAGCGCCATGCCCGCATGCCTCAGCGACGTGGAGTCGGACCCCCGAGAGCTCGAGGCCTTCGCCGAGCGCTTCAAGCAGCGGCGCATCAAGCTGGGGGTGACCCAGGCGGACGTGGGCGCGGCTCTAGCCAACCTCAAGATCCCCGGCGTAGGCTCGCTCAGCCAGAGCACCATTTGCAGGTTCGAGTCTCTCACTCTCTCACACAACAACATGATCGCGCTCAAGCCCGTGCTTCAGGCCTGGCTGGAGGAAGCCGAGGCCGCCTATCGAGAGAAAAACAGCAAGCCAGAGCTCTTCAACGGCAGTGAGCGGAAGCGCAAACGCACGTCCATCGCGGCGCCAGAGAAGCGCTCACTGGAGGCCTACTTCGCCATCCAGCCGCGGCCCTCATCTGAGAAGATCGCGGCCATCGCCGAGAAACTGGACCTTAAAAAGAACGTGGTGAGGGTCTGGTTTTGCAACCAGAGACAGAAACAGAAACGAATGAAGTACTCGGCTGTCCACTGACTGCGGCGGGGCGCAGCGTCCGGGTCCGGGAGAGCTGAGTGTACACCACCCCCCGGAGTTGGGAGGGGTAACGGTTATGGGGGACACCAAGACGTTTCCTGGCAGGTCAGGCTCTCTCCCCCGAAGCCACAGACTTTCCCCTTTATCCCACCTGGTTGCCTCCCGGCCTTCTCTTTCTCTTCTTTCCTTTCTATTCCCACCAGAAAAGTTACGGCGCTAAGGAAAAATCCGTCAAGGGTAGGCCTGGAGGGACTAGCGCTGTCCCTGGTGCTGAAAATCGCCCTTGCGCGCTGGGCTGCGCGACCTTAGGGCAGGAGCCCACATACAGGGGATAGTGAGTTGGCCCGGCCGCACAACTCTGGGGGTGAAGGCGCCACTTTGCTAAGCGCGATTAGACAAAAGGTGAAGGGATGGGAAGGCAGTGATAAATAATATTACAAAGTCTAACTGGGGCACAAACATGTACTGGAGATTTATTTAGAGTATATAAAATACATGTATGTTTCCAAAGGATAGCCTTATACTCCTTTACCCTCTTAAATTTTATCCGTCTCATCCTTTGGTTTGTTGTAAGTTCTCTAAGGTAGCATGGATTAGGTTCAGGGAAAGTGTTCGTGGAGTTTCGAGGTCCCAGCTGTTCTCTGCGGTAATTCGGGCCCCGGAAAAGATGGGCCTAATTCAGCACCTGAAAATGCTGGGATCGCATCTGGTGGCAAGCAGCAGCTGACTGCTCTGGTCCATTCTCCCTGATCTGATGGTGTTTGAGGGGATAATTACTGCCTTCTGGAGAGCCAGGGGGATTGGTAGTGCTCCGGACAGACTGAGGAGTCTCTGACCCCAGCTCGCTGCTCCAGCCAGATTCCCAGCACAGCGTAGAGGTGGCTTTTCAAAAGTAATTGTAACTTCTCTGAATCGAATGCAACTCCTTCCAACACGTCTAACCTCGTTGTGATTTTATTATTGTTGTTAGCATTGTTTTTTCCTATTATTTATTTAACTCTGCTTCTTTCCATCCCCCTTATTTGGGTGTCTCTGGGTGGAAGTCCACTTATGGTTTTGGGTAGAAAGAGGAGCCAGACTGCTGGCCTGGATCCTTCTCACCCACGTTCCTCTGGCCCCATCACATTTTATCTTTCGTTGCTTCATGTAATTTGTGTGTGGCTGTGTGATCTTTGGTTTTGTTCTCCAAATAGATACAAATAAAATATTGAGTTTTCTTCTCTCTTTACCCGTTGAATTGACTTCTAAAATAAATGCTTTATTTTTCAACCCGAATCACAGTGCTTTTCTTTCTCAGAGACTAAGAAGTACTAGTCTTGGAAAGGATTTAAAAGTGAGAACCCATACGGGCTGGGTTCTCACTTCCAGCAGGCCGGTGTCTGGCCATCTCTTTCCTCTTCCATGCAGCCTCACCTTCTCACTCTGATCTCCTCTAGGGAGATCTGGCAGCTCTTCTCCGGACCTCAGGGTTACAAGGCACTTCCCCACATGCTTCCCTGCATGCGAATCTATCAGCCTCTGTTCGCTCAACTTGATTCAGACCCATTGCAAATTTTGAGGCCAGACTGATGGGAGTAGGAGCCCCCAATACTTCCACTCATTGGCTGAATAACCTGGAAGCCAGTTTCTTGCCTTTTCTAAAAAGCCCCGATTGCTTGTCTTCAGGATGAAGAGGCAAATATTTACCCCACACGTTTATTGTCAAGATTAAATAAAATTGTTTATTTAAGGCATCTGGTAGTGCTTTGTGCTTGAGATGAAACATTATTTCAGAAGATTCAAATGGCTGGATAGGAAGTGAGTGTGGATAGATGCAAAGAGGGAGGAAAGTGTTCTTTACTGGGACAGAGTCCGTTGGGGCCCCTCTGAGGTCGTTTCAGAAACTTGATTAAAACTATCACGCAATAACTTACTCACCCCAAGGTCTATCTCGTCTTCTCTGTGGGTTTAAATGATAAATCTGCTGCAAACATCCTAGCATAGTGCCTTGAGCACTATGCTCAACACAGTAGGTGCTCAACAGATGGCAGTTCCCTTCTCTCTCACCCCCTTTAAAAGGGGGAAGAAACCTTTTTATTTGTGAGCCGCAGAAACACCTTCACTTCTTAAAAATTAATGTTCCAAGTCTAGGAGTGGTCAGCACATTTTCCCTCTGTGTCTTCAAAGAGCAGTGGGTCATCACCTCTGGCCTGAAATTCGGAGCAGAGTCGGTCTCCCCTCGGCGCGGTGCACCCCCTATGCTGCACAAGCAAACCTGGGGATTGCCCCCAGCCCCTGGGCCTTAGCCCCTTGCCCCCGCCTAGCTCAACAACCCCAGCGATGCCTCCACCTCCTTCTCCATCGGGTGTCCTTTAATAATAAATGCCCTATGCCATTACATTATATTGTGGGTTTTGAAAATTTAAAATACGGCTGATGCAATATTAATTGCCTATAGTGGTATAAAACACGGCCGGAGCCCAGCCGGGCTGCAGAGGAGGCGGCCGTGAGCGTCCCGCGCCGAAGTGAAGCGCTCCAGACAGACGCGCCTTTGCGGGCTGCGAGGTTTCCTGCAGGTAAGAGCCTTCAGCTTTTCTGGCCCGGGAAAGAACCCGATATCCGCCTCCATCTCCCTTCTGAAAAGTTCCCTGCTGTTATTATATATATAATATATAAAACATATATTATATATATAATTTAAATTAATAACCTCAAAAGTTTGGAAGACTTTTTTTTTTTTTTTTTTTTTTTTTTTTTTGAGAGGGAGAGATGAGCCGCCTGAAAGTTAAGATCTGCTCCGTAACTGGCCTGGTTGGGTTGTGAGTCGGCCCGCCCCTCTGTGACTGGTCCGCTTCAGGCGCCCGGGGTGCCCTCGCGCACTGGTATTTTGACCAGTTTCTACCTGCGGACCGGAGCTGCTGCTTGGTCCACGACGCGCCCCACCCTCTCCCACCCACTGAGGGCGCCGGCCCGGCGCCGCCGCCTCTCTCCTTGGGCTCTCTCAGGAAGCAACGGAGCTGCGGTTTCTCGGAATTGTGCAGTCGCCTCTGCGAGGCGGGGGCACAGACCTCTCGAGAGTGGAGGGTGGGTAGGTACCAGCCGGTTTGGGGTTCACATAGGCCCCGTTTGCATCCTGGTGGGCCATTTCCTAGCTGTGTGACCTTGGGTAAGTCACATCACTTCTGTAAGCTTTTCCTGATGGCTGCAAACCCTCACAAAAATAATTCTGAAGAGTAACTGAAAAACACTCCGGAACAGATTTTCCATTCCAAAATACCACCAATTTGAAGAATTCACTGTCTGGGCCCAGCTGGGAGTTTCTTTAAACTTAGCCAAGGGAAGGGGCGGGGGGGCAATGTTCAGGGCTGTTTGTATGGAAAGCTGCATTGGGCCTTTCAAGGTGGGATTTTGAGAATCATCTGTGGAGTAAGGAGAGGATTCTAGGCACTTGGCTGTCTGGAATTAGGGTCTAACCCGGAATGGGCCATGCATACAGAGGCCAGCATGGTTGAAGCCATGGGCTCCTCCTGAATCCTGGGCTCCTGTGTGATCTCTGGCCAGGAGCTTCCTCTCTCTCTGTGCTCAAGATAGTATCAGTTTTGTTCACTGTTTTATACTCAGTGCCCAGCTCAGGATCTGGCCCAGAGTGGCAGACAATAGGTATCTGTGAAATGAATGAAGGAATGAAGGAATGAGGTTTTTGTTTTATAAAATGAAAGGACCCCTTCCAGCCCAACTCTTCCTAGATTCTGGGTACTGTAGGGAAGAACAGGCACCATCAAGTATAGACAAGGGAGTGGGGTCAGTGTCAAGGTGGTGATCTGCAGCTCCATCATCCATTCAAAGGCAGCCAGTTTCCTTCCTGTTTAAATTAGAAGAAATCTTGCCTCCCTCTGTGGTCATCAGGGGTACAGAGGGGGTCCTCCGTGATATGGGCCCTGAGAACCTAGAGGAGGAATCTGGGAAGAGGATCAGGGGGTGACCTCTGCCCTGCTGAATGTTCCAGACACTCTCTTGGCCGTTGAGCTTGGGTTATTTTACTTTCCTGCTGAGATGGAAACAACTCTGGCTCTGGAATAGACAGACCTGGGGGTGCAACACCTACTCCATCGCTTAGATGAAGTGCCTTTAATTCTCTGAGCCTCAGTGGCTTCATACGTAAAGTAGGAGAAAAGACCATCCTTCAGGGATTGCTGTGATGAGTATCACACAGGCTAGGGCCTGACCCATAGTAGGCATTAATGGATACTTAATCTTTTAAAAACATTACTTAGGCTCAGAAAAGTGAGAGTTAGTGTCGCAGGGGCCAAATCAGGGCTTGGCCTCAGCTGAGTCAACATTTTCCCCTCTGTGAGCCACAGTGTTCATCTATAAAACGACAGCAGCAGCAGTGGCTACCAGCTCTCCTTGGGGTCATCAGGAGTAAACCAGAAAGGGTACAAGTAATCTCCTTGCACACCGTGTGGCTCAGGCATGGAAGGGACAATGTAATTCGCTCTCCTGGAGTCCAAGGTGTGAATAAGTTCCCCCTGAGAATCTTGACCCCAATGGCAGCTCCTCGAACTCACGCCTTTCTTCTTTGCAGAATCCTGGCAAGCACCAACGTCTTGATTGTTACAAGACTCAGCCCAGCTCTACTCCCAAGGGGTGGGCTCCAGTGAGCAGAGGAAGCGGGATGGGGTCCCTGATTCGGTCTCCTGGGTCCAGCTCCACCTTTGGGCTTGGTGTCAGAAGGTGTCAGCTAAGGGTGACACTCGCTGGCGATAGCGCCTCTTTATACTGAAGGAGAGACTGAGGCCCAGAGAGGGGCGGAGGGACTTAGGCGGCTCCTTCTACCTTAGATCGCTCTTTTCTCCAGTCATGCTATCTTACTACCCTGTTATATTTCTTTCTTAGTCCTTATCATTCCCTGACCGCACCTGTTTGTTTATTTAGCGGTAAATGCGCTCAGGGCAAGTACTCCGGTACAGTACCCTTCCCCCACCCCCTCCTGGGACCCACAGAGTGGGCGCTTCACAAACAGTTGTTGGATAAGCGAATAATAAAATCTAACATGTATTAAGGGCTTCCTGTATGTCAGGTACTGTTCCAAGCTCTTTATATGCATTATTAATCCTTAAACAAAACGAGTTGGTCCCATTTTAAACCCCATTTTACAGATGAGAACTTGGAGGCTCAGAGTGTTTATGTAACTTGCCAGGGACAAGTTGTGACACAGCAATTTGGTGGAGAGCTGGCAAAACACGGGCTTCTTGGCCTCACTGGTCCCCAAGCGAGACCCAGCTCTGTCGGGGGCAGGGCAGGGGCGGCTGCCTGGAGTGGAGGCGGAGCAGGCGCGTCGGATTTGGCTGAAGGTGCCGCGCAAGCAACAGAGGTGGTGGAAGCCGACGATGCCCCCTGTCCTCGCCGCGTTTCGGGGCTCTCCACTCGCGCCGCCTCCCAAGTCTCCGTCACTATCGGCGTCCGTGTGTTTGCTTGTCTCCCACGCAACCCGCTCTCAGCTTCCCTCCAACCTCGCAGGCGCGAAACTGACCCCAAAGTGCACGAGCGAGATGGGCCGCGACCTCTGCGCGCGCAGAAAGCCCCCTTCCCGTCTTCCCTCTCTTCCGCCGAGCGGCGGGAGGCCCCTGCGGTTACTCCGCCCCGGCGGCCGGACGGAGCCAGCGAGGACCCCGGCAGACGAATTAGGCGCCCCTTCGATCGCTCTGTTCGAATCAGGTCAGGTTTCCCTCCGCCCCCCGACGGCGCTTCCGCATTCGCCCGGCTCCCACGGCTCCCCCGCGGGGTCAGGGTTCGCCCGGCTCCTCCCCGTGCCTCCGGGGGGCGGGGGGCTTTCTCTGCGCGTCGTTCCGGCTTGGGGAGCCCCCTGGACTGCGGGAGGAGACGTTGCGAAGAGAGGGATGCGCGGCCCGACCCAGGCTCCTCCCGGGGAGTCCTCCCCACCGGTTGCTTTCCTTCTCCTGCGCGTGGAGGGCTTGTCTCCATAAAGCGTCCGTTCTCTGCCCTTGCCCTCAGCCCAGCACTGCCCAGCCTGGCACTGGAGGCAAACTGGAACCGAAGCAGCACTCTCTTTCTCTGAGTTTACATTTGAGTTTTAGGATTTCACACACACAAAATCCTAGTGTTCATCTTGCGAAAATCAAAATTTTATTGGACTTCTTGATACCTATTTAGGATTGATGTTGTTTTTACTTTGAATTACATAGGGAGGGAGCATCACCGTAATTTCAAGAAGTCTCTGGACGAATCCCCCCCCAATATCATATATTTTTTTTCTTCCACTCAACACGCCCTTCACCCATCCCACGCGCGCGCGTGCGCGCACACACACACACACACACACACCAGCCCAGCTCCCAAACCCCTACATCCCCTCCTGCGACAGAGCCTCCCTATGCCTGGGGCTTTGCTAGGCAGCTCACCTCTTGGCAGATATAGTTAATGTCCAGCCCTCATAAATCAAGACCATAAAAAGCTTACTTTCATATGCACTCAATTTCTACCAAACCTAAACTAATTGCATAAATTCCTTTAGGCCACTCAGGGCTGCTCTCTGGGTTGGGATCTGATCAATTAGTCATTAGGCACTCCATTAGCTGGGGTTTAAGCTGCCTCATATAAATGTCTCCTGTCAATTTGCTTGTAATTGAATGAATAAAAAAGGGTACAATTATTAGCACAGAGGATCAGAATGAGGAGAGGTCAATTTTATTAAAATATTCTGAAAATGTCTTAATCTAATAATAATAACAATAACAACAACAACAACAACAACAATAATTAGAAGGCATTTAGACACCAGCCACTCCAAGAATCTCTTTCCATGTTAAGGAAGGTCTGGCCTGAGACACGGCAAACTGAGTACGTATCTATGCTCTGCCACCTTGGGAAAACTAGTCTTTTCCACCCTTACGGCCTCAGTTTCTTTACCTGTAAAATTAGTAGTTTGGAGGTGATTTTTTTTTAACCTACTTTTATATTTTGTCAGAGTAATTCATGCATATAGTTAAAAATTGAACACAGAAAGACAATTTGATCAAATCCCCACCCTCATCCACTTTTAGCTATTTCTTTTGGAAGTTAATTACATGTTTAAATAATATATTTTTGATACTATTTTTCTTTTAAAGTTCAGAGTCTGTGTCTTCATGTTTTGATTAAATAATACATGATTCAAATTCAAAAGAACTACAAGATTTGCAGTGAAAAGTCTTTCTTCCATCCTTGACCCAAGTTAGTTCCCTTTGTTGAAGGCAAATAACCTTATCAATTTCTTGTGTATACACCAGAGAGATTTTATTGGCTGTCATTTTTTGACTTGTCATTTTTAGTCATTGTGCACTAATTTCCAGCTATGGTATCAGAGAACTAGGAATAATAATAATCTTGAATAATCTTTCCATACCACGAAACCTAGGAAGTTTTATACAAAAATCAGTAATTAAAAATATGAACTGAATGGGCCTTGAAAATTCTGATTCTTTTTTTTTTTTTTGCTAAAAAGTAATCTGAAGATGCAGACTCCATGATGTGTAAAAACTGCCTACTCACAAACATAAAGAGTGTTTATGGACTGATTTGCATTCTATCCCATCTCCTTCAGAACAGAATTTAAAGCAGCCTATCTGTAAGTACTATGGAATCAGTGAGCCCAGTTTTGCAGTAAGAAGAGTTTTTCTGTGGTGTATAATAGCAATGATGGGACTGGAGAAGACATTAGTGACATCATTTAATAATCCGCCTAGGGCTGCAGAAATTCCAGCCAAGTGAGGGAATTACAAGCCTCAGAGCATAAATTCTATCTCTGACAGAAGTTCAAGGTGGTGATCCGGACTGACTGATGGGTGATGTACAGGGAGCCATTGTTTTGGGGGCAGGATTGATTTGTACTAAGCCTTGCATACTCTCTCAATGATTTCTTCTTGTAGTGAAAAGCGTGGATTGAAAGAGTTAACTAGAAGAATCAGAATCTCTGGTCACCTTACAGACCACAGGGTACAGTGGGAAAGAATCTGAAATGTGCACAGAAAGGTCTGAGTTCAGGCACGCCGTTCTATGTGTTCTTGGCAACTCAATTCACTTCTCAGTGCCTCAGTTTCCCTACTCTAAGGTAGGGAATTGAATTAGACAGTAGTTCAATTTTGGTGAGGATTTATGGACTCCTTTGAGAATCTGAAGAAAACTATTTCCCTAACCCAGAAAAATGTACATTTGTGCACTCAAGCTTTTTGCTAACTTCTTGAAGATTAACCATGTATCTGCTAGATTCACCCCATGAGTTTATGAGTCCCAGGTTAGGATCCCCCTGGAATAGGTCCTCTAAAGGCTACTCTTCATGTGACTATCTAAATGTATGGTCAAATACCCATAAGCACTGAAACCAGTTTAGCAAACTGGGAAGAACTTTACTGAAGGTAAAAATAAAGTGCCAATTAGAGTATGAGCCAACTGTCAATAAAGACTCCAAATGGCTTTGGCAAAATTATTCTTCAGATCAGTAGTCTCCCAAGAGACAGTGTGGTGGAGTGAAAAAATCACTACATTAGGGGTCAGATCTAGTGTTTTTGTTTTTGTTTTAACCAGTCTGCCAACAACTAGAATTGAGATTTCGAGCTGGGGGCTTCCCTGCTCTGACCCCCTCTTTTCTTATGGGTAAAACGAGAGGTTCGGGCCAGATGACGTGTGAATTTGCCAGCTATGAGCTGATATGTGTAGGCTTTGGCATGTCTTACATTTAATATTTGTTTCAGCTTGTTATTTTTCTATTTTGCTTTCAAAAGGATAGCTGTACAATCAAAGTAGAATTGGAAGGAGAGGCTACCAAGTGTGGTGTCCGCTGGGTTCCCAGCACTGAGGCTTCTAAAACCATGGGGTGGAAACATAACCCCACGTCCTAATGAAAAAATAAAAACACCAACAGTTTGTAAGTTTAAAAATTAAAGGCAGAGGCAGGTTGAAATTAAAACATTTTGTTAGATTAAATAGTCCTGGCTCAGCCAAGCCAGTTCAGTAGCAGGTCTGGGGAGCCCCAGTGGGGAGTAGAGAGACTGGGGGGGTGGTTGTGGGCTGGGCAGGGTAGGCCCCCAGCATCCAAGCCCATTCCAGCTGTGACTGGAATCCACAGATAAGAGAATGCTGACCAGGGCTCCTGTTCTGGCTCTCAGAGCTTCATCCCCGCCCCCCCCCAACTTTGGGCAATGCTTGCAGCTGCCAGCTCACTCAACCTTTGAGGGGCTGTATGGTCACGTGGTTCAGGTAAAATGATAAGAGCATCGGCCACCTTCAACTATTCCTCCTCCAGCTTCCTGAGGTTTCTCCTGTCCTATAGACTTTCCCCCCAGTTTTATTGAGAGATAATCAACAAATAACATTGCAGAAGTTTAAGGTGTACAACATAGTGATTTGTTTTTTTTTTTTAAAGATTTTATTTATTTATTTATTTGAAAGAGAGAGACACAGCGAGAGAGGGAACACAAGCAGGAGGAGTGGGAGAGGGAGAAGCAGGCTTCCCGCCAAGCAGGAGCCTGATGCGGGGCTCGATCCCAGGACTCTGGGATCATGACCTGAGCCGAAGGCAGATGCTTAACGACTGAGCCACCCAGGCGCCCAACATAGTGATTTGTTATATGTAGCTATTGAAAATGATCACCACAATAAGGTTAGTTCACATCCATCACTTCCCATAATTACAATTTTTTTCCTCATGGTGAGAACTTTTAAGATCTACCCTCGGAGCAACTTTTAATATATAATACAGTTTTGCTAGCTATAGTCATCAGGTTGTACATTGCGTCCTCAGAACTTATTTTATAATTGGAAGTTTGTGCCTTTTGACAACCTTCACCTAATTCCTGTGTTCTATAGTTTTTACTTCTTGAGTTTTTACTTCTTGAGTTTTTCTCCCAATATTTTAATATTGTTTATGGCTTTGGGTTGGATGGCCCTACGACTTCTAGTGCTATTAGGTCATTGAGGGGAAGATCTGTATCTCTTGATTGTCGCAGTAGGGCTTTCCGTCACAAGAAGAGTTGTAATACTATTTCTTCAAATGCTTTCTATTATCATTGTTAGGCACATGAAATCCTAGAATGTGAAGGGAGAAGAGTTCATGGAGATCCTCTGGGTGGAGAACAAGATATTGTATTTCTAGGGGACCAAGAATCTGTATTTTTCACAATCTCTCCAGGTGACTCTGCTTACACGCCTGGATTGAGGAAGATGTCTTGTACACTGCCCTCCTACCCCCCGCAAAGTGCCCCACACTGGAGTTTGGGTATATAGCCTGAAACACAACTTTCAATTCTTTTTTTTCATTAAAGGTGGCATAAAATTTGCCTCCCGTTTCACAATGTATCTGTAACTATTTTGCTCTCCCAACCATTGCAACGTTAGTTTACTGAAGGAATAAATTGGGGCAGCACCCAGAACCTTTGGTGCAACCACACACTGCACCCTGATATGTGGCTCATAAGAACAAGTAGCTTAGATTGCCAGCAAATTCTAGTGCAACCTCTTTATTATAGGGCAAAAATGAGATCTCAAAACAATTTAGTAGGTATATGGCAAATAACAGTAAAACGAGCAACAACTCTGATGATCACTTTAGAATAGCAAGTATTTAACAAATTTTGAAATTAAATCTATGAATGAGCTATTCTTGCTTATAATCCTCCCAACCACATCCCTCCTCCCAAAGGTAAAGGCAGGAAAGGAGGAAATTTTAGGGTACAGTATGTTCCTAGCTTAAAAGTACTGCTCCTTCTAAGATGTTTTACAAACCTAGGTGAAGTACATATATTATAGCCCATATTTTATTTTTTAAAAATTTTATTTATTTATTTATCAGAGAGAGAGATTGAGAGAATAAGCAGGTGGAGCAGCATGCAGAGGGAGAAGCAGATTCCCCGCTGAGCAGGGAGCCTGAAGCAGAACTCGATCCCAGGACCCTGGGATCATGACCTGAGCCAAAGGCAGACATTTAACCGACTGAGCCACGTAGGCGTCCCTAACCTGTATTTTAAAAATGAGGTATCAGAAAGGTTAAACAACTTGTTCAAGGTCATACAACTATAAATGATAGAACCTAGGAGTTAAACCCAGAGTTACCTACCTCGAGAGCTGTACTCTTTCCACTATGCCGTGTCTGCTCCTGTAGAATAAAGTGTACTTATATTTTTAGGGGTGAAATCGAAAGGACTTTTATGTGAAAGAAGCTTAGTCTTATTCTGTGGGGCCCCACGGGGGTATAATTAGATAAGAAATGAAGTCACAGAAAGAAAAATTTAGTTTCATACAAGGAAGAGGCTGTGGCTCTCAACACGGTCCAAGGAGTGGGCTGTGCTGTGAGTCCCTGTCCTGGAGGATTCAAGCCGAGATTTCAGGGAGTGACACTGGGGATTGGGTGGAGGGTGGGTTTCAGCATCAGATGTTTGGTTGAATGAGATCCCATCTCATTCCAGTCTGAGAACTACTGCTGCTCTAGATGTTTGTTCATTCTTAGATACCTCCGGTGAAAAATACAAAGGGACTCTCTCCTCCAAAAAAATGTTCAACTTCCTTAAAGGAGCGTGGAAAAGAAATATTATTTTAATATTTTTATTCTTGCATTTGCCTTTTGGAATATTGAAACATATACTTGAAGCCAATAACAATAAAAACAGGCTCGGCTCCTTTACCAGCTTACCATATTAGAAGAACTCAGGGTCACCCAGCCGTCTATAGTGTTATCCCTGAGGGTCACTAGAGACTTCGAGGGAAATAGGAGCTGTCATTGGTGAGCTGTTATTTAAAAATGGTTCTGTAGAGGGGCGCCTGGGTGGCTCAGTTTGTTAAGTGCTTGACTCTTGGTTTTGGCTCAGGTCGTGATCTCAGGGTCGTGAGATGGTGAGAGGCTCCACACTCAGCTGCGAGTCTGCTTGAGATTCTCTCTCTCCTTCTCCCTCTGCCCCTCCCCCTCTTTCTCTCAAATCAATCAATCAATTAATTAAAAAAAATAAAAATAAGACTGGTTTAGTAGAGTAGGGACTAGACTGAGGGCCCTGACTGCCTTTCGTCCACTGGCGCGGCTTTCTCTTCTCTCCCATCTTTTTCTTCTTTAAAAAAAAAAAGCTTCTTTTCTTTTGTTTCTCCAGTTCTTCCCCTCCCAGTCTCCTTTTCTTTGCCCCAGTTGCGGTGTGCACACGCTTGGGAGGACTGGTTACTGTTTTCCTGTTTCTCCTGCGGACCCTGGCGTGTCACAGACGCAGCGGGCTCTGGAAGCTCTCTGTGCTCCCAGCCAGGGCTCACCTTCCAAAAGGCAGACTAAACATGCAAAGTGAAGACACACCAGAACAAGAAAAGATGTTTTGGGAGACTTCAATATTTGATATTTTAAAAAAGCATCCTAATAGTCAAGTTCAGAATTGTGTTAGACTTCCTGAGGTAGTGTTTTTAATTTCGTACAGGCCAAGGGTAACAAAACCATTAAGTGTTTAAAGCTTCTAGAGATCTTCCTTTGACCCAACATAAAATAAATACAATTGTAAAAATGATTATGAATACTCTGAACTGTGCTTTTTTTTTTTTTTCATTCTCTAGCACAGGTTGACCAAAGAGCTGAAGAAAAGTGGGGGTCTCTTCTGATTTCTGTGTGTATGCCTGGCTTCATTAGAAATAGCTGAGGTCTGGGGCTCCCGGGTGGCTCAGTTGTTAAGCATCTGCCTTCGGCTTGGGTCATGATCCCGGGGTCCTGGGATCGAGTCTCACGTCAGGCTCCCCGCTCGGTGGGAAGCCTGCTTCTCCCTCCCCCACCCCCCCTGCTTGTGTTCCCTCTCTTGCTGTGTCTCTCTCTGTCAAATAAATAAATAAAAAATCTTTAAAAAAAAAGTCATGGAAGTTGAAGAGACAAACAATAACCCACAAACCCTCGTGACTTAGCTTAACATCAGTTGGCACCAAGTAATGGAACTAAACCATGATTTTTTTTCAAAAAACAAAGACAAGAGGAAGTAACAGCGGGAGAGCATGGCGTGGGCTCCTGGCAGTCACAGTTGACCACCGTCTGTCCCCCGTTTTGGGAGACAGATTGCATGGAGCCAGATTTCATGTGGCCCCCTCTGTGTACATGATGCGTTGAGATGGACATATCTTCTCCAGAACAAACCAGCTACTGACTGGTATGCAGTTGGACTCTTCAGAGTTTAAGCCCAGTTAAAATGATTTCAGGGGGTGGGAGGGAGTATAAGAAGAGCTGCTTCTTTTCTGAAGGATGAGAGTTTGATGCCAATGAGGCAACACAGGTTATGTCTAGGAGAATTTGTGAGAAACTACGTTAGTTAGGAATTGGGTGATGCTCATTCTCCTTCCAGGAATCAGACCAAGATTTCTTTTCTTTCAAATTTATTTTTAAAGTAAAAGTTGTATGTGTCCATAATTTCAAAGTTCAAATAATTTAGCAAGGCTTGGTATGATAAAAAAATATCCTGCAGTCCTCCTCCCCCCACTCCGATTCTCAGGGTCATCACTTTCACTCCCTTCAGCTGGTTCCCTTGCTGTTTACTTCACTGTCTCTAAATATCATGTTTATATTGCCACCTCTTGCGTGTTCAGTTTCCAGTAATGAGGTGAAGATTTAGCTCTCTCTTGTTCCCTACCCTAATTTCTGTCCCCTCACCATTCCAATATAGTTAGATCTCAATTTTGGTTAAATGAATATTCGGTGTTCGTGTGTTTTACTCCAAACAACATTTACTGCTGAGCCATGTAAGACAGTGTAGTTACTTTTCCTTTTCCACATCATATTTTATTTTTCTTGGCATTAGTAATTATTGCCTTTTTCTGTTTTCTTTTCTCTATTATTAACGAACCCCAGACTCTCCCCATTGACGTAAATCTCGTCTCAAGACTTTTGAACACATCAGGTGTTCCATCAGTTTAATCTCCTTGAAGGAACCTGTCTTGGAACTTTCTGACCTGCCCCAGGAAGAAGCATCAGCTCTCTCTATAGCTGCCCACGGCTCTCATCCTAGGGGCCCCCTTTGCCATCAGCCTACGGATTCTCTTTTGGGTTGAATCCTCTGTTTTCCAAAATGAGTATCTTTTCTTTGGGTTTATGCCTCATTTAAGTGGCACACATGCTCCCTGAGAAAGAGTGTGATGAAGATAGGCTTTTTTGAAAACCATCAGGTCTAAGAACGTCTTTATTCTATTCTAACGTGTCAATGGCTATTTGACAGCTATAGAATTCTAGGTTGGAATTAATTTTCCCTAAGCCTTTTCAAGAGTTTGCTCCATTGCTTTCTAGCATTTGGTGTTGAAAATGCTGGAAGTTGAAAAGTTCAAGGCCATTCTCATTCTTGATTTGTGTATGAAATTTATGTTCTCGCTCTGGAAGCTTGTATGGTATATTTTTAAAATTTATTCTGCTGGGCACTTTCCATCTTGAAATTCACAACTTTCATCCTAGGAAATTTCCTTGCATTATTTCTTGGAAGCTTTCTTTTTTTTTCCCCCTCTGTATTTCTCAAATGCCTATTGTTTTGATATTGAGCCATCTGGATTGGCTCTCTGATTTATTTATTGTTTCTCTTCTATTTTTCTCTTTTTGTTTTTATTTTCTCTTTTAATTTCTCCTACTGTTTTCCTGTTTAAAAAATTCTTTTTTAAAAAGATTTTATGTATTTATTTGTCAGAGAGAGAGAGAAACTGAGCAAGCCGGTGGGGGGTGGGGTGGCAAACAGAGGGAGAAGCAGGCTCTCCGCTGAGCAAGGAGCCTGATGTGGGACTCCATCCCAGGACCCTGGGCTCATGACCTGAGCTGAAGGCAGAGGCTTAACTGATTGAACCACCCAGGCATCCCATGTTTAAAAAATTTTAACAGATATTTTTGCTCTTTAATTTTTTCTGATTTCATGGATGCTATCTTTTTAGTGATAGTAGCTCTGAGTTATAGTCAATTACATGTCTAATATTACTAATCACGTCTTCTAAATTTCTTCCTTCCTCAGTGTCTGTTTCCTCCAAAGTGTTTTTCTTTTCTTTCTTTTTTTTTTTTTAAGATTTTATTTATTTATTTGACAGAGAGAGACACAGCGAGAGAGGAAACACAAGCAGGGGGAGTGGGAGAGGGAGAAGCAGCCTTCCCGCGGAGCTGGGAGCCCCATGCGGGACTCGATCTCAGGACCCTGGGACCATGACCTGAGCCGAAGGCAGATGCTTAACGACTGAGCCACCCAGGTGCCCTTAAAGTGTTTTTATTTTCAATATGACTGGAAACTCTGCACACAAAGTTGGCTTTGATAACTTGGGTTTTCTATTTAGAGTGACCGTGTTGGGCTGCTTCCTTGAAGATTCTCTGATGCTAGTTTGTTTGTTTGTTTGTCTTCTTTGGATTGGTTAATTCCCAGAGAGACGGGATTGAGAATCTCTCAATTTCCCCTTCGAAGCATCTGTGTCTGGCTGTTCATGTTCAGGGTGCTGAGTGAGAGAAAAGGGATGTGATTTTCAACATTTAGAATGTAAAATTTTATTTAATTCCACTGTTTTCAGTCTAGTTTCCCACCCTTAACTGTGGCTGGTGTCCCAAATACAGTCACTTAAAAAAAAGCCCCCCCACCCCCACATTTTTCTAGTGAATAAATTACCAGCTTTCTGTGGGGTTTGGATGAGGCAGTTCCCCAGCTGGGCCAAGTGGTTGAGGTAAGTCTAACTGCTCATCTGAAGGTCTAGCCGCTTTTTAAACAAGCTCTCCGCCAAATCACCCATTTGCAGCCGCGTCTTAACTCCCACTTCCAGAGATATGAGGTACTGTCACTTTGCAAGTCTTTTAGGGAATTTGCCGTGCATTTTGGGTTGCTTCTCAGCACCCCCCGCCCCCCCTCCCCCATCGCTGACTTCAGATTCAGCTTTACTGACTTTGTTATCACTTACCTCTTACTTGCTCTCCAGTTTCCAAAAAACCTTTTTTTTTTTTTGCATTTGTCCTTTTTCTTGTTCTCTTTGTCCCTGTAGGTTTAGGCTTTAAATGCTTTAAATATCCTTTAATCATCATTTTAAGGTTAGGTTTGGGAGAGAGGGAGCTGATGTATATGTTCAGTCTCCTATTTTAACTGGAAGTCTCCAGAGCAGAAATTCTGAACAAAGGTCCGAGGACTCCTGGAAGAATCACAGATGTGCTTTGAAGGGCATCTTTGTATCCCCTGAAATCTTATGTGAAATTGTGTGTCTTTATGTGTATATTCCCACCCTTACTAACTCTGGAGCTTTTATCAAATTTTCAAAGTGATCTGTCCTCAAAATCTAAGCACTGTTTCTCCAGAGGCCAAGTATACATTACATTGGGAAGAAGGTGGCATAAACTTGAAGATACTCAAATTTAGGAAAATATCAGACCAGCCTCCAACTTTTCAACCCTGCTAACAGTTGAAGTTTTAATCACTAGGACTGAACAATCCTTGAAGACCAATTCATTCCTATTCATAGTTCTTGTCTAGGTCCTCAGAACCATGCATTATGCCTGAGGAGAGAGTACTCACATGTTTGAAATCACAGGTGGAAAGTAACTGATGAAACCTTTGAGATGATCCTTTCAGGGTAACAGAGCCAAATGCCAGAAGGTCAAGTAAATGAGAACAATGAGCCATGCACAGGGTGGCAGAGAGTAGTGCAGATGGTGGTGAACTGGAGGGCACGTGCCTGGCCTACAAGGGGCAGAAGGTACCCCGCATCAGCCTGTGACTGCTGTGTGGGAAAATGAGCCCAAAATAAGCAAATCTTCTGACTTTTCAAGAGAAGCTGGAAATCTAGGTTTCTACTATGTGACACCTACTTGTCTCTTCTTCGTTAAAGTAAAAGTAAAAAAAAAAAAAATCAGGTAGACCCAATTAAACACATATGTAGGCCAGATTTAGCTCCCTGACCACCAATTTGTGATATCTCCTCTGCTCCAATCTTCTTTTGCATACTGGGAGCCCAGAATGAGGATGCTTCCATGTCACTGTTGCCCAAGAGAAGGATCTAGACTGGTTCTTGGATCTCAGAGGGTAGCTGTGGGTCCTTCCTGTTTAAAAGGGTAGACGTTGGTGGCATTGGAGTGTGTGTGTGCGTGAGAGAGAGAGAGAGAGAGAAAAGGAGGCAGTATAGGGGGAAGGAAGGGAAGACTCTGGTGAAGAGATAAGATGAAGAGAGACAGTGCTGGCTTTGGCCCCAGCAGCTATACTTCTCCGAGTGTGATGGAAGAGTTATACAAAACTGGGGGGTAGGGTGGGTGGAGATTGGGTGGGCAACACTGCTGAGTAGAGTTGTGAAATATTTTAAAAAGGTCCAGTGCTGTCCAATAAAACTTTCTATAATGAAAGTGTTTTCTGTATCTGCACTGTCCAGTATGGTAGCCACTAGCCACATGAGGCTACTAAACACTTGAAATGAGACTAATGCAACTGAAGAAGGGAGTTTTTAGTTTAATTTAAAAAGCCCCCTGTGGCTACTGGCTACTGAACTGGGCAGGGCAGGATGAACCAATATATCCCAACATGTATTACGTTTTCCTTCATGGGTGGCATGTGGATAATTACGACAGAAAAACATGTCTATTTTTGTAGCTACACCCACCCACCCCCTACACACACACACCTCCCGGCCCCTGGCCCCCCTCCCAACACACACTGAGCCCATGATTTCATGGCTACCGTTGCCTGGCTGGGATCAAGTTAAAAAAGGCAGTAAATTTAAGAAAAATGTTTAGGGGGGCACCTGGGTGGCTCAGTCGTTAAGCGTCTGCCTTCGGCTCAGGTCATGATCCCAGGGTCCTGGGATCGAGCCCCACTTCGGGCTCCTTGCTCAGCGGGAAGCCTGCTTCTCCCTCTCCCACTCCCCCTGCTTGTGTTCCCTCTCTCGCTGTCTCTCTCTCTGTCAAAAAATAAATAAAATCTTAAAAAAAAAAAAAAAAAGAAAAAATGTTTAGGAAACATTTTTAAAAAAAGATTTTATTTATTTATTTGACACAAGCATGGGGAGTGGCAGCAGGAGAGGGAGAAGCAGACTCTCCACTGAGCAGGGAGCCCAACACGGGGCTCGATCCCAGGACCCTGGGATCATGACCTGAGCCGAAGGCAGCCGCTTAACCGACTGAGCCACCCAGGTGCCCCTAGGAAACATTTTTAGTAAACATATTTAATAAATAGTATTTAGGAGGTATATACTTAAGGCAGTTATCATAAAGGTCATACAAATGACTGAAGTTTGGGAATCAAGGAACTTTATAGATATTTACCAAATTGTGGTCCACATAGCACTGGTCACTCATGTTGTTTCACCATAAGAAGTATCCCATTGACAAGTTAAATAAGTTTGGGCAGTTTTCAAAGACCTTTGTTGTTGTTGTTGCTGTTTAACCGCGGAACTTTTCAGAGTCTCTTATAAGTTGGAATGAATGGGAATCTCCAGGAAAGGAATCCAGAATGTAGCATTTCTCACACCTATTGGTTGAAGGAAGGACCCCTGTCCTGTTGTTTTTTCCTCCAGGGCCTCCATTGTTTTGATGGATGCTCATGTTCCTTAGAGCCTAGTTTGGAAACGAGGCCTAGTTTTTCTCTATGGGTCAGAAAGTAAGTATTTTAGGCTTTGTGGCCATACAGTCTCCCTTGCAACTACTTCACTCTGCCATTACTGTGCGGAGGCAGCCTTAGATCGCACATCAACAGGTGGCCACGGCTGCGTTCCGGGTAGAGGAAGCAGCACCATAGCAGATACCTTGCCAGGGTCTAGTTCTGCCACCCATTAGCCTGAATTTGACCTCATGACCTTGAAAGTGGAGAGAGTGGGAAAGGCATAGGCTTTGGAGTCAGGAAGGTGGGCGTGAAAGCCGGCTGTGCTATTGCTAGTTATGTGACCTTGGGCAGGTCCTGTGGCTTAGCCCTTCTGTCTCTATCTGGAAAACGAGAATGATGGTAATAGTAACTAGTATAGTAACATTGATGGAATATCCACTCTGTGCCGTGCCGGCACTCTACCAGGCCCTGGGCAGACCGGTGAGATGTTGGTCCTCATGGAGACAGAAAAGTATGACAGACAGTAACTGCCAGGGTTGGAAGTATCCCTTTACTTGGGGTAAAATGTGGAAATAATACTTCAACTGAAGACATTTTTGTTTGTTGGAGCCTTACCATGAGCCGGTTGCCTACTCTTAAATGTGCGATGTCATTGGAAATAAGCACTGTTATCCCCATTGTATAAGTAAGAAAACTGTGGCACAGGGGCACCTGGGTGGCTCAGTTGGTTAAGCGACTGCCTTCGGCTCAGGTCATGATCCTGGAGTCCCAGGATCGAGTCCCGCATCGGGCTCCCTGCTCAGCGGAGGGTCTGCTTCTCCCTCTGACCCTCCCCCCTCTCATGCTCTCTCTCTCTCTCAAATAAATAAATAAAATCTTTAAAAAAAAGAGAAAACTGTGGCACAGAGAGGCTAAGAATCTTACCTAAAGGCACACAGCTAGGAAGGGGCCACGTAGGGACTTTAGGACTTTCTGACACCAAATCCCCTGCTCCTTCCTTCACACCCTACTTACCTTGCCAGGTACGCTGAAGCTCAAGTAAGAATATAAGTGAAATGCTCAGTTGACATATAGCAGGTGCTTATTAAATGTCAGTCCTGCCCTTAATCCCACTCCCCCGAGTCGAATCCTTCAGGGTGACTTTCCTGGAATCTTTGGGTTAAGCTGCTAGAGAGCGGGCCCCCAAGCCTTTATCCTGGAGAATGCTGTGGATTTCTACATTGAAACAAATCTATGTGAAATGGAAGAATCTACCCCTTTCTTGACTGCAGCCCAGCAAATGGGCAAGAAGTAGAGAAACAGAGATCAGATCAGGGCAGGGAGACATTAATCCCTCCCTAGATTCTCAGGTGAGCTCAACAGAGCGTGTTGTTCCAGGGACCAAAAGCAACTGTTGGGCTAGGTCTCTTAAGACAGGTTTCTGAACCCTGCATTGCCCCTCAGCTCCCTTTCCCATTCTGGTGTGCTCCCTAATATCCTGCTCGGCATCTCCCGAGAACCAGTGCCTCAGAGATGAAAGCCAAGAAAATGCAACAAGCCATCGGCGGCGCTCACTCAATTGATTTTTACACAAAATTTGCCTTCATGCACGAAGGATGGAAAAATGATCCCATAAATAATGGATAACAAAAACAAATGCAGGGAGGAAATCAATAGTCACACACTTGATACCGCAGGGAGATGGGAGAGGAAAATATGGAGGCTCTTCCAGCTAAACGGCCCCCCGGGGAACCCATTCCTAGCACTTCCTGCTGGGGAGGGAGAAGCACATCTTGCCCTCGCAGGCCCCGGGAGCCAGTCCACTGAATCCCTGGAGAAGGTACCGGGAGCGCAGTGTCTCATGGAGCCTCTGGCTTTCCTGGGTCTTAGTGAGATCTGGGCTTCTCCCAAAGTTTCAGAGTCAGTCTCATGGCATTGAAACCATCTGTCCCTCAAGGATCAGCCTGATTTCCAGCCCACAGACCAGGGTGCATGCCCTGGTTCTTTTCCCGAGCTGTCCTTGGCCTCAGGAGCTCCAGAGGTCTTTCAGAGATGCCAAAATGCGGCCATGCTCTGTCTGAGATTCCTCCCTTGTTCTGTTCACAGCAAGTTGCCCCCCAGAGCTGGTCACTGGCTCTGGTGTGACCAAAGCCCCCAGAATAGCATGGGGAGAGGGCTTTGCATCCTGGTTCCACCGTGAGCTCTACCTGTGTGGTTCTTGGCAAGTCACTCAACCTCTCTGAGCTTTTGTTTCCTCATCTGTAAAATGGGGCAGGCAAAATCTCTAATAGCTAGTAGGAGGGGATACAATGTGTATACAATGCCCGGCCTACAGTAAATGCTTAGAATAAGGTAGGTAGAGTCACCCTCAAATGACAGCTGAAATCTGGGCTGCCTGCTCACTTCCACTGACTTCCGTTGTCTCGTGACTGGATGGGGGCCGTGGCTCCTAATTAGTCTTCCTGCCTCTGGCCTCATGTCTCTTTGGTTGTTGCTCCTCATAGTTGTCACCTTTCTGAAAGACATGTGGGATGATGTCAGCCCTTTCTGTGGTTGTTGTCATCAATTTTCATTGTATTCAATTTATTTGACTAGGTGGTACGGTCACATGGGTCAAGTTGAAGACATGAGCATTCCTCCTTTGCTTTCTTTTCCCATCCCCCCAGCACTAGTATCACTTTCTTCTATATCTTTCCAGAGAAGTTTTATTAATTATAAGCTTGTATATATTTGCTCGTAAATATATATTTATGTATATGTATTTTCATGTGTTCTTTTTTTCTCAAGATGGTAGCAGACTATGCGTAGTTCTTCACTTGTCTTATTATACTTAATATATCCTAGTGCATTTTCCCTGTCAGTAGATAAGGAGTTTGCTTTTTATAAACAGCTGCCCACTGTATTCCATTCTAGGGATGTACCATAATTTGTTTAACTGATCCCTCTTAGTGGAATTGGGTTTTTTCTTCCCCAGACTTTTGCTTTTACGAGCAACGTGGTGATGAGTAACCTGGTACATATGTAATTTCACAATACATCTCTAGGACAGATTACTTGATGTGTAATGGCTGGGTCAAAGGAGATGTGCATTTTTACTTTTGTTAGGTATTGCCAATTTGCTCTTCATAGAGGATATGCCTTGAATGCAGCCGGCAGTAGTATGAGAGAGTGCCTCTTTCCCCCACGCTGGCCCACACTCCCAGGGCATTTGCATGGATACTCTGTCCCAAACATTCAGAAGTATCAGTGTTTCCCATCATGTCATCCCATTTCCCGGCAGCCATAACTCTCACATACTGCCACTCTGCCTGGGAAAGGCCATCATCCTTCAAATCCTCGCTTGATGCCACTTCTTCTGGGTCGCTTCCCTGTGCTCCTTAGGTGGACTCGGTCAGTAGCTCCTTCCTCTGTTCCCCCACACTGCACACCGTTTTCACAGGGCTACCACACAGGTCATACTTGGTTATGGACTTACACTCAGGGCTCACTCATCTGTGTGTTCTCAGTGAGAACTAGGAGCTCTGAGTTACTATTTACTGGATGGACGTGCAAGATACTATACTAAACTCTGTCGGGGAAACAATGAGAAAAAAAAGCAGGATTCCTGCTCTCAAGGAACTTGCAGAATTTATTAGAATTCTCTGACTCTGGAAAAGTGGGTACTTGGTCATTTTAATAATTTCTATAGCTGTCACATGGACCTTGCAGTGAACAGGAGTGAGGGAATGTGTGTGTGCCCTTGAGAGAAGACAATATACACACAAGCCCATTCCCATCTTGAATGTTTTCCTCCCTTCCTCCCTCCCTCCCTCCCTCTCTCCTACTTTCCTTCCTTCCTTCCTTCCTTCCTTCCTTCCTTCCTTCCTCTTTTCCTTTCTTCCTTTCTTTTAGGAACAGGTGAGGAAAAAATGGCTTTGCCAAAGTAAATGGGAAGCTTTGAAATATCAGGTACATGACAAAAACACACTGTCCTGCTTTCTGCTTCTAAGAGGACATATTCCACTCTAAGACCAAATCAGATAGATGTGAAGAAGAAGTGAGAGCAAGTACAGTTTACAGACCAAGCCATCGCAATAAGGTAAAGGAAAAGTTACAGGAAGGAGAAAAAGTTGACATGAGAATGAAGCAAATACTGAAAAGTTAAGCTTGAGCATGCCAGGACCAAATACTTAACTAGAAGAGAATTTTGAGCTGCTCGTTCTCCTGACTCCCCGATTTGAAACCCCAAATCTATCAGAGGAGCTTGATCCTTAATGTGGATTATTATTTTATAAATTATTAAGAAGAGCAATATCTCTCCATTTACTGAATGTCATAACAAAAGAGATAGGAGGAAAACCAAGACATTGTCTACCCAAAGAGCCTAGCATTTGGACAGTGTAAAGTCACTAAATAATTCAGCAGCTATTTGAAAGTATAGTGTTTTGTAATTTCGACAGAACCATCTTAGTCTAGCTCTCTGTAGCACAGAATTTTAAAAAGATGTTCGCCTTCATGATGATCTATTTCTAGGAGAAATGAGAGTCGGGTAGAAACGCTGGTCAGGAGAAAGAGGGCTGTCTAATTAGAGAGCCTTGTGTTTACTCTGATTTTAAACTTTCATGAGACTGCCGAGGGTGAGGTCTGACCAGCTTCTAGTACTGTCTCTGATTTCTTTCTCTGCACCCGCACACTGGTGCTCTAACTAGACACATCTGTTTCCTGTATGCTTATGAAGAGGACAGCCACTGCCCATGTGGCAACTGTCCCATATTACTGGGAAGATGAATGGAGGAGCAAGCCAAGGTAGCCCCGTTAACTCTCCTAGTACGGCTGGCATGCCTGGTCTGGCTGGTTTGGAGCAGCTGGAAACATAAGCTCAACAACAGCTGAAAGACGCTGCACCGGGAGAGGACAGGGATGGGGTGAGGCAAGGTGCACGCATGAGGGCTGATCCCACAGGATGGAATCAATTCATCACTCTGGGGGTGGTTTTGTGTAGACCTGACTTTACTACAGGGAGGGTTTCAGGTGGTTTGCTGTGGTCCATAGAATTAAAGAAAGCATTCAGAGCATGACTGGAAGGCAGAATAGCGTTATAGATAAGAGAGCACTTGGGTTAGTCTTTAGGTTCTGCCGCTTGCTGGCTGTGGGCCCACGGGCAGGGGCTGTCATCTCTGTGTGCCTCAGTTTCCCACCAGACACAGATGATCATCAAGCTTACCACCCACGGTGGCTGTGAGGATTCCACTGGAAAATAATGTACTGTAGCAGAGCAATGCCTGGCTCAGGGTTAGCTCTCGATATGTGTCAACTACTCTTACTCCTTTGGCCTTACTTCCTTTGACCCCCAAGAACTGGGGTAGGCATGTAGCTAGTTACAGAGAACAGAGCTCTGTGTTTAATGTGGCTATTGAGTGAGGGCCTCTGCAAGTACTTATTGGCAAGACAGACTCCTGTGGATGAGTTATGTAAGTGGCATCCCAGAGGTCCCGGCATGGATGCAAACCAATTAAGTTAAGCACTTACCGCAATCACAAGTGCAACTCATAGGTTTAAAAGTGGGAAGAGAGTATATGTGAACTTGGCTTTGCAGTACTTTGCTTTTTCAGATCTATTAGAAATATAGCCCGTGAATTCCTCACCCTTGGTCGAAATTCTGGAGCACTTTTTGTCTAATGAAGTATGGAATTCTGGATCTATTTGTTACTAGCTGTGCAGTCTTGTACATCTATTTATAGTCTCTTAAGAGGGTATAATTTTTCTTATCCCTTCAATTTCCTTATCCATTAAAAAAGTTTTAGTACAAAGTAAAATCACCCCAGCAATTTTGAAGCACAGGGATTTAATACTGGGAATTAAGTACTTATAGAATTGTTGTGAGGGCTGTAGTTGAGCATGTAGGAATGACTCGCAGAATATTATGGGAGCTATGTAGCAATCAGACAGCTCACCTCTGGAAAAAGTGAGGTCTGGAAAATACCATCTTGGCTGCTATCCAGAGACCAGGAAGGTCTCCCCTGCCAGTGCAGTGTCCAGTCTGAACACTGGACCACTAAAACCGCCACCACTACCCCTGCCTCCGGAAGCTGGAGATGAGACATTGGCATCTCTATACTTTTTCTTGCCCATTTGAAAACAGCAACCATAGCAGGAAATTACCTTTCACTTCATTTCTGCCTTCCAAATCTTGCTCGAGTGCATCTCCTTCATGATATCTCTCTCACATCTAGAACCCTAGCTGCAAGGGATTCTGGAAATGACCTATTAGCTTTCTGGCCTCTTAAAAGCAGAAAGGTACCTCAAAGAAGATGGAAATTGATGTTGAGTCCTGACTAACCATATCCAGCCCAGAAAATAATAATAGTAACTATGTTATGGAGTTATTGTGGGATTAAATTAGATAATAAAATGATTTGAAGGCTATCTAGCGAAAAGTAGACAATCAAAAAATTAATTATTTCAAACACTGCTACCAAAGTGAGATTCATTGCTTCATCTTTTAAAAAAAATTTTTATTGTTATGTTAATCACCATACATTACATCATTAGTTTTTGATGTAGTGTTCCATGATTCATTGTTTGCGCATAACACCCAGTGCTCCATGCAGAACGTGCCCTCTTTAATACCCATCACCAGGCCAACCCATCCTTCCACCCCCCTCCCCTCTAGAACCCTCAGTTTGTTTTTCAGAGTCCATCGTCTCTCATGGTTCGTCTCCCCCTCCTATTTCCCCCCCTTCATTCTTCCCCTCCTACTATCTTCTTCTTCTTCTTTTTTTTTTTCTTAACATATATTGCATTATTTGTTTCAGAGGTACAGATCTGTGATTCAACAGTCTTGCACAATTCACAGCGCTCACCATAGCACGTACCCTCCCCACTATCACTCAGCCACCCCATCCCTCCCACCCCACCCCCCACTCCAGCAACCCTTAGTTTGTTTCCTGAGATTAAGAATTCCTCATATCAGTGAGGTCATATGATACATGTCTTTCTCTGATTGAGTTATTTCACTCTCATTGCTTCATCTTTTAAAAAGACCCAAAGGGAATCATTGTTTCTTCAGGTGCCAGGCTGAATTTCCTGTGAAGATGGGAGAATTCTCCACCTGGCTCAGTGGTCTCATTGGCTCCCTCTCGGTGACCTGAGGTCATAGCCCAGGTATCTACAGAAGCCCTCCTTGCCCATCTGTCAGTGCTCAAGGATACCTTTCCAGGCCATTCCTCCTGTTTTCCATCCAAACCCCTCTTTCTCTATTCTGGACTCTATAGTTCCCATTCTGTTCCTTCAGGCCAGATTTCGATTTCTCTGATTGCCTCTGTCATAGTGTGACCTCAATAGAATGAATTGCTTGGCTTGGTCTCAGTTTCATCTCTGACCCATACTGTACCCACTTCACACTCAGCCCAGGCTTAGAACCTTGTACTAAGGATGGAGCCTAAGACCGCACTTGTCACCAAAGAAATTATTATTAGGTAGAACCTGGAAGACAGTACTGGGAATTCCAAGATAAAGCTCAAACCAAACAGGCTGGTCTAAAGCAAATACATAGAGAAAATTTATCTTCAATGTCTTCCAACCCGCATTTTGTTGTTGTTAAGTACTTCCCACTTAAATATTGAACTTAACCAGTTGCTCTTTTACTTGGGATCATTATAGACATTCTCTACAAACCTTGTTTGTTCTACATCTCATTTTTTCCAGTGTCTTGTAAAATGGCTAGCTAGCTCAGGAATTCTCAAGCCTATTTGGGCCTCAGCTCAGCTCAAATGAATCTGAATCTCAGGGGGTATGGGTGAGGTCTTGGCAGCAGTTTTTAAAGCTCTCCAGAACCAATAATTATAATGTGCAGCCAGAGTTGAGAACCACAGGATTATCTAAATCGACAGTCTAACTTGAATTCATATGTCAATGGGTGCAAATGTCTTAATATATTGCCCCAACTAGGGCAATCCTATTTTTGCTTACCATCACCTTAATAAAGTGCCTTTATTATTATTATTATTAAGTTATGGCATTGCCTGAAAATAGCAATGCCATAACTCAAAAAGCAAATTCATAGTTGCATCTTCGGGCCCCACGGCAAGATAAAGTGATAGATAAAGTTATACCATTCAGGCAGGTGACTTTTCCACCTATGCACAGAACTAGTTGCAGCAGTTAATATTTCATTCTTGGTAAAAAATAATTTTATTCTATGAAATGGAATGATATTTTTTTCTCTATTCTTCTGTGTAACCCTGGGCTAACTACTTAACCTCTCTGAATCCCCATTTTTTTCTTTAGTCAATAGGGATAGTAGTAGTAACCACCTGAGAGAATTGTACTTTGACGATTATATGTGACTGATGACATGTGTAAAGTATCTGGTACATTAGAGGTGAAAAATAAATTCAACCTGTTACTATTATTGAATTATCATTTATTCATTGGTGTAGTGTTTAGAAGCTGTTTGAAAACTAGGTGATGTCAGCAGGTAAACAAATTGGACATGCTCAGGTCTGTGACCAACGGAAGGAATTAAAACGTGTCCTCTCCCTTGGAGTACTACTTAGCATGGAATAACCTTAATGGAAATTTCCAATAAGGATGGTTAAGTTTAGTGTTACCTGCCTGGCGTGTTTATCCAAGTTGAACTCCTGCTTGTAAGCTGCAGGGCCAATGAAATAGGTAACATTTCCTCCACAACTTTTCATGTGAACTGGATTCCCAGAGTTTGTTATATGAATAAGGCCAACACAGATGCAGGGAGAGAAGAGGTAATGGAAAACCCAAGATGTTCTAAATACCATATATTCACAATCGCATGAATGACAATCTTGAAAATTGAAAACAATTCACATGTAACCATACAAAAATGCCGAAGTAGACTATGGTGTGTCTGCTCATCAATTTAATGAGCCTTAATGAACGCTTAACGTGTGCCAGGCACTGAGCCAATGCTATGAAGAAGAAGATAAGCAAGACATAGACCCAGCCCTTCAGAGGTCAGAAACCCCTGGGGAGACTGACAAATAGAGATAATTATTAAATAGTACTATTGAAAGTAATGGCTTTAGGACTATTTGATAAAATTGAAAAAATGAAGAATTATTAAGTTGAAAATGTAAACTACAAAGTGGCAAAGAGAGTGTAATTCCTCTTGATATTAAAATATGCTCAGAAAGGACCGAAAAGAAATATAGTATTTAAAAATGACAGCTATAATTTTATTAAGGTGATGGTATTATGGCTAGATTTTTCCCCTTCTGTTCTCTAGTTCCCAAAGTTTCTCTACTTTTTTATTTTTTTAAATTTTTAAAAATTTATTTGAGAGAGAGAGAGAGAACGTGCGTGTGTGCATGAGCAGGGGAGGGGCAGAGAGAGAGAGGGAGAAAGAGAATCTCAAACAGGTTCCCGGCTGAGCATGGAGCCCAATGCGGGGCTTGATCTCATGACCCTGAGATCATGACCTGAGCTGAAATCAAGAGTCAGACGCTTAACCGACTGAGCCACCCAGGCGCCCCTCTATTTTTTTAATATATTATTTTCTTAATGAAAAATTTAAACATAAAACATCTTAAAAGATATCCTGGAATACAACAGAAATGATCCATCTTCTATCTCTTTGCTACCTCCAGCTTCATATCCGCCTCAGTTTAGGTTTCCCGAAAGCAACAACCAAGACACGAGCTTGGGTGCAGGTGTTTTCTTTGGGAGATGACCCTAGGAAGGCTGGCTGAAAGAATGAGGAAGATGAGACACCGGGAAGAAGAGCCAAAACACATGGGGTGCCCTTGTGAGCTGCTTACCATGGAGCGATTGGAGCACAGCCTCCCTGGGGATCCTCTGCAGAACCACGTGATCTGTGCCTCAGCTGAACTGTCCCTCCGAAAGATAGGAGGGAAGGTGGCCACTTATCCACTGACTCCTTTCCCCAGTAATTGAGGATTGCTCTTGGAAGCTTGGACTCTCCCCAACGTCCTGGCTGGGCTATGCCAGGACTAAGTGGCTGTCCTTGGCCTTGGCAGAATAGCAGAGAGACACCAGAGGGGTTGCTAGATGCTGACTGTGAGCATTGAGCTATCCAACACCACACTGATATCAGGTGCAAGCAGGCATGGGCTGGCCACGCAAAGCTGCAATATTCAAACATGCCTCAACTTCCAGGCTCTCTCCCCACTTCTGTTCAGAGTGTATCAACAACTCAGAAACCTAGAAGGCAGGTCTATCATAATTGGGAACAGCAGAGAATTGGGAATTGAGAACAAATGCAGCGAGTACCAAGTTCTTACAGATCTCAAGAGGTTGGAGTGACAGATCACACTTAAAGACAGAATTTAAGCAATGAGAAATGAAAGTTAAAAATGTATACATCGCTCCAAACAAGCAAATGCAAAGGAAAAGGACTGGAAACCATGACTTAACCAGAGAAAATCTCATGCAATAGAATACACTTGGGTTTGAGTTAAGCCTAAACATAAAATAGGAACCAACAGAAATTTTATTCCATCTTGCACTGCAACGTGTGCCCTGAAGAAGCAGGATAAAAGGCCCATGTACTCTGAACTAGCCAGCAGGGAGGCTGGGCTAGGTTGTGGGCACCCCCCTTCAAGTGAGGCATAGACCGAGTGGAACGTGGGTACAGGAGAATCACCCAGGGCCGGCCCCAGTGGGGAGGAGGCAGAAATCATGTACTCTGGGCTACAGGCACTGAGGATGTTTAGCCAAGAAAGAGGCAGGAGGGAAGGGGGAACATGAGTGCTTACTTCAAATGTCTCAAAGGCTCTTGAGGGGAAGCAGTGGCAGGTGGTGTGGCATGTGGTAGAGAGAAGATGGTACAGAGAGACACACCTGCCTTGGTTGGAATCCCATTCTGATGTTAACTCGCTGTATAGGCTCGGTCAGGCCGTGTGTAAAATGAAAATGCTAATGATACCTACGTCACATGGTTGTGTGTATAGTAAATGAGATGTGTATATCAATTACGTAACGCGGTACCTACCCACATATAAGAGCTCAAATTATGATGATAATTAGAAAGTTACAGAAAAGAGGAATTAGACTTGGTCTCCATAGCTGCGAATTACCGAACGAAGACCACTAGTTCAGTACGGATTTGATCCCAGTCTGTGTCAGGTCTCTGTCACCATCAGAATGCCCCCCAAATTGTAGAGGCTGCCTTTGGAATAGTGAGGTCCCTGACCCTGGGTGTGTGTGGTCAACCGGATGGTTTCTGACCAAACCCTCAGAGGAGATTCAAGAGCTTCGTAAGTCTTCCACGTCTGGGGTCTTCGCTGGGCCTTCGCTGGCCCCTGTGCCGGGCCCAGAGTCACCAGTGGTGAGGGTTTCCATGGAAACCACGAGGGGCTCAGAATTCTATGTCTGCACACTGCATCCCAGAGGAAAGAGACAAGCAGTGAAGCAGTATCCTCGGTAATAGTGTGCACTTTTTAAAACTGTCTAATTAAATATTAACCCCAGAGACAGAGCATTAACGGGTCTCTTATGTAAACTTTGTGCATCTCATAACCATCCGGGAAAGGGGCTTAGGTAGAGCACTCCCAGGAAATTAAATCTATTTGCCTGTCTCCTTCCTCCCTGCCACCACTGACAAATGGCACACGGGGCTGCCCTGGGGCCACCACCCTCACGTTGAGGCCCTTCCTCGGGTGCTTGCCAGGGAGGATGGGGCAGGGCCTGGGGCCAAACCTGACACCATCTTTGACCCTTTCCTGCTTTCCTCCTTACCTCCTACTGTTTCTTCTGTCTCTGGAATCCCCAAGTATCGGATTCTTGGGAGTGGATATAGGCAAGAGGCAGAAGAAGTAGTGGGGTGCTTAAGGAGAGAACAGAGGTGGGTGGGAGACAGGAACATGTAGTGAAGCCACTGACGCTCTGGAGACATGGGTTTGTGCCTTTAGTTCTGTGATCTTGGGCAAATCCATTGATTTCTCTGGCTCTGGGGGGAATAATGATTTGTACTACAGCTCACTGACATCTTCAGTAACCATTTTTGAGCAGTTCTTGTGAGCCTGGGATACAGTGAAGGAAGAGGTTGGTTCCTGCCTGTGAGGAGTTCACAGTGGAGCCGAGAGGGTCTCCGCCTGGGGTCCATGTATCCCTTCAAGGTCAAGGAACAGCCTTCAGAGCACCTAAAAAACCCTTGCGTTTGCACCTTAAATTTGTGAGGCTATGTATGTGTTTGAGTGGTGTGGGTTCTTTGCTTTCACCAAGTTTGTACAGGGATCCTTGGCCCTCCAAACAACCAAGAATCCCTGGCCCTCTTGCACCTCTTCTCAAACCTCGGTCCCTTGTGTGCCCTTTGTCCATATCTGCATTTCACCTGAGCACAATTTTTCTCTAAAATAAAACTGGATGTAAGAGTATATGTACTTTAGCAACACTCTCTATGAAATTGTGAGTGTGAGCTTGAGGAGCGAGATTCTCTCTCTCTCTCTCTCTATCATCTCTCTCTACTTACCTATCTACTTAAAAAAAAACCCTCAAAGCTGTTAAATAAAGGTCTCCTTAGCATACCACCCCAGATACTCTCCATTACCACGCTACACATCTCCCCTGCGGTGTCTCTGGGAAAACACTGGTCCAGTGGTTCCCCCCAAAACCCTTCCAGCTGTCGGTTCCTTAGGAGCCTGCCACCCACCTTCCGTCACCTGCTCCGCAAGCTCCTCTGTAGCCAGTCAAGGGGCAGACATGAACGGCCCTTCCTCTCCCTCCACACTGTCTGCTTTTGAGATCAGATACTGTCCGAGGCTGCTGCCGAACCCCAGAGACATCCGCAGACCCAGCTGGCCGTGGGGGGACCCCGAGCTTCCCCCTGGAGCGTCCCCTCTCTGCGGCCCGGGCCCGTGCGGCTGGCCTGGGGGCCGCCTGGCTGACTCTGTGGTGAGTGACAGGGGCTGGCGGCGGGCTGGCGGTGAGTGGAAGCGGTCCTGACACCCGAGCCGCGTGCGGCGCGCTAATTACACTGATGTGGGGTCTGGGCCGCGCGGTCCTTTGCTCAGAGGAAGGATGCGATGCAGGCGCGGGGAGCGAGCGGCACTACAGAGGAAATGGGGGAACAGCAACACCCAGGCGCATCCATAATTTATAAAATGCCAGCAGCAACAAAGGCAAAGAGGGACCAGAACCACGAGAACAGAATAGCACAAAGCTTTTTAATGGTCTTTTTCTATTAATGTCAGATGGGCGACCGTTTTTCAAGTGGGTGGAAGGGTTCCAAGGCTCCCCCCGCCAGTTCAGTCACAAAAGCTAAATGCTGCCATTTACCCCTCCTCTCCCAGCTTTATGGAAGGGCTGAGCTGTCCTGTCAGCCAAGGGTACTGTTTGAGGGTCAAGTGGGCATCTGATCTTTCCCGAGAAGCCGCCTGCTCTTTCCAGGGAGTTTCCTGCAGAAGAATGAAACCGGCTCCGTTCTCTTGTCGTTCTCTTGTCCTATCCTGGGCGGTTCGGTATTTGTAACATTTGTAGAGGGCCCTGCAGTGCAGAGCTTAAGGGCACAGGCTCTGGAGCTGGGACTCAGCAGCCGTGAGATCTTGGACACACCTACTTACTACTCACTCTGTGCCTCAGTTTCTTCCCTTATAAAATGGAGATGATAAAATTATCTCCCTCTTGAGATTATTGAGATATTCCGGAATAATGTACATAAACTTACCCAACAGAATATGTGGTGTGTTGGTCAGCACAGAGCCTTAACACTTTCCGGGTGCCTCCAAATTCCACCTTCACTGTCTGCTCTTGGGGTTCCTTAGAAGTGGTCACTATGCTTCGGGTATCTGAATTTTACCCATGCACATTACAAACACGGTTTTTGCTATGTACCGTAAGTATCCGGGAACAGCTTTATGTTTTTGAGATCTGTCCATGTTGCTCCATGCCCTGCTGGCTCATTTATGAACTGCCATACAGAATCCCATAACCGATTTTTCCAATCTTCTATAGCTATTCAAAATGTATAATAATTTAGGCCTCTCTATTCTGCTGCTTTGCGTGGCCTTACTCTGTCTGAACTTGTCTCCACTCTTACTTTTTTTTTTTAAGTTTTTATCTTAATTCCAGTTAGTTAACATCCAGTGTAATATTAGTTTTAGGTGTACAATATAGTGATTCAACGCTTCCGTGCCTTACCCAGTGCTCATCACAAGTGCGCTCCTTAATTAATCCCCATCACCTATTTCCCCCATCCCCTTGAGTGTCCCCCCCTCCCCTCTGGAAACCATCAATTTGTTTTCCCCTCCACTCTTTCTTTTATGGATTTTCCAATCAACTTTCTAGTAAGGAGCCCATGCTACACCCCCAGAAGTATCTTTCCCACTGGATCAACATGTTTTAAGCATGGGAAGTAAAAAAGAAAAAAAATATTGACCAATACTTTCTTCCCACACACTTTCTGCAGGCAAGTTTTCTCTAAGAGTCTCCTCTTGAACTCAGCAGCACCTCAGAATCAGGGTGTCTCTTAAGCCTAATGTATCTTCCTTATAAGCAACATAAATCATTGAGTACCAAAACTGGAAAACAGATCTTACATATTAAGCGGGGAAAAAGGAAGTGCTCTCAGTTAAATTGAATATTAGCTAATCACGAAAGAGCTTTACCAATGTTTTAAGATCAAAGGAAATTCAAGGGCTCAGTGTGTGGCATTAGGCCTTAAGAACAAAAATCGCTATAGGAAAGAGCTAAAAAAGACAAAGCAAAACAAAAATCAAAAAGCAACCATGTAGGGTGACAAGAGGAAGAGAAATTGATGTCAAAGCAGATATCCATCCAGTGCTAACCTGGCATCATTGATATTTAGTTTGGATGCCAAGATGACTCATTCCCATGCGTTTCCTGGGTCTTCTACAACAAACTACCACACACTGGGTGTTCTGAACAACAGAAATTCATTGTCTTCCCAGTTCGGGAGGCTAGAAGTCCTAGATCAAGGTGTCAGCAGGGTTGATTCCTCCTGAAGCCTGGGAGGGAGAATATGTTTCAGGCTTCTCTCCTAGATTCTGGTGGTTTCCTGGAAATCCGTGGTGTTCCTTGGCTTGGAGATGCTTCTCTGCAATCTCTGCCTTCGTGTTGGTGTTCTTCTTGTGTCTATGTCTCTGTGTGCAGATTTTCCCTTTTAGTAAGAACACAGTCCTCTTAACCTGATCATCTGCAAAGCTCTTGTTTCCATATAAGGTCACATTCACAGGTATTAGAGGGTTAGCACTTCAACTTCTTTTTGGAGGGCCCAAATCAAGCCATAACACGGTGTCATCTGTGTTCTTTCTATACTTTCCCACAATACCCAAACCAATTTTGCCCATTCAGTGTGTTAAAGACCGCATGGGCCCTGCAGTCAAGGGGTTTACAATCCATATAAACAACACTGACACAGTCAGACCATATACAAGTGTGCCTCGAATCAGAAAAGCTGACTTTGAGAGCAGTTTGGCAGAATCAGTTGAGGCTGAAGATGTGCATATTCTACAGTCCAGCCACTTCATGTCTAGTCACTAGCAGACATGTAGCATGTTCACTGCATCATTATTTATGTTAACAAACCCAGGAAACAACCTAAAACTCCAGCAGTAGGCCAATGGATAAATCTATTATGGGTTCTGCACAGCAGATTAAATAAAATGTACCACCGCAACCTGTACAACACAGGTAAATTTTAAAAATCTAGCATTGAGGATACTTTTATAGAAAAACTACCTTTTAAATTTAGTTCAGTGGTCACTTCGGGGGGGAGTGGGAGGAAATGGGATGTGAGATGAGTTCAAAGGTCATGCCCAGTGTAATATTCAGGTCTGGGACAAGTATGTTAAAATACTACAATTTATTAATTTGTGTGATAGGTCCTTGGTTTTATTATATCATTCTCTATACTTTTCTCTATGATCAAATTTTTTTTAAAGATTTATTTATTCACTTTAGAGAGAGAGACAGGGTGGGGGCCATAGGGAGAGTCCTAAGCAGACTCCACACTGAGCACAGAGCCCGACTCGGGGCTCGATCTCATGACCCTGAGATCACGACCTGAGCCAAAACCAAGAGTTGGCTGCTCAACTGACTGTGCCACCCAGGCACCCCTGAAATATTTAATAATGAATTTAAACTGCTCTCTAGAAAGCATTTTAGAGATCTAGATTTTTTTAAGATTTTATCACGTACGTTTAGACAATAACTTGTACGTGAATGTTCACAACAGCATTATTCATAATAGTCAAAAAGTGAAATCAAATATCCATCAACTAACAAATGAATAAACAAATTATATTATACCCATACAACAGAATACTATTCAGTCATACAAAGAAATGAAGTACTGATACATGCTACAACATGGATAAACCTTGAAAATATTTTGCTAAGTGAAAGAAGCTGGACACAAAAGGTCATATATTGTCTGATTCCATTATTTAAAATGTCTAGAGTAGACAAATCTTTATAGCGGAAGGTAGTTTGGTGGCTACCAAGAGCTAGAGGGAGTGAAGAATAGGGAATGACTACTAATAGGTGTGGGGTTTCTTGTGGGGGTGATGAAAATGGCCTGAAATTGGATAGTGGTGATTATCACGCAATTTTACAAATGTGCTAAAAACCAGTGAAGAGTACACTTTGAAAGGGTGGATTTTATGGTACATGAATTATATCTCAATCTAAAAAAGGATACACCTTTATGAGCAGGGTCCCTTTAATTAACAGTTCTTGTAGTACTTTGAAGAACTGAGTACAAGCAAAGGCATCTATATGCGTATGTAACATCAGAATGGTAGGGATGGTTATCTGTCAGAGGTGGGACTAAGGGTCTTTTTTTTTTTTTTTTTTTAAGTAGGCTCCATGCCGAGTGTGGAGCCCAACACAGGGCTTGAACTCACAACCCTGAGATTAAGACCTGAGCTGAGACCAAGAGTTGGATGCTTAACCTACTGAGCCACCTAGGCACCTCCAAGGGTCATTTTTTGTGTGTATGTTTTTCTTTATTTTTATTCTGCATTTTTCAAATTTTCTACAACAAACATTTTCTAATTTTATAGTAGAAAGTTTTTTTTAGAGAATTGTTTTCAAGTGGGGTTTAACATAGCTGGAGAGCACAGAAATTTAAAGAGCTCAAAGTAATAATAACTGCTACAATTCATGGGGTTTTTACTTTGTGCCAAGCGCTCATGCATTACTCACTGAGAGGACAGACTCTGTGTAACAGTTAAAAAAAAGGGGGATTTGAAAACATTAAGTTTGAATTCAAACTCAGGCTGGCTGCTTCAAGAGCCAAGAACATTTAACTGCCACATTATCATGCTTCTAAAGACTGAAGCTTAGGTGGAAATGAAGCTATTCTGAACTCATTTGCCAGTGGGGGAAATGGGTATTAGGTAATCTAACAACAATAAAACAAGACAAATCCCCAAATTATTTACATGTATCTTTCCAAAAACACATCTGTTTTGCAAAATAAGACTCCTGTTCAAGAAGAGTCATATTTCCCTATAACCTTTTTGGTCAGCAACTATTTCTCCATGATTGTGTTAAAAAGAGAAAGATCTTGATACTTCTTTTCACACATGATGAAATGATGCCTGGGATGCATGAAGGACAACTGTAGCCTGGGATAACGATGAAGTGTGTGAGGGTACTTCCTGTAAAGGCATTAGGATTCTCAGCCTGCTGCATGTGCCCAGCACAAAGGAAAGTGGGTATTTGATAGCTCTCCAGTTCCTCTGTCTGGGGATTCAGCCAAATGGAATCATCCAGACTCAAAACATACTTTGGGGTCTGAATTTTCTATTTGAGCTGTTGCCACTAATCAAATGGGCCAGGTAAGGGAGGTGTAGAGCTCAGATGCTCCATCCATCAATGTCCTAGGCTGAATTTTGGTATTTGAAACTCTAAATCAGAGGAAGGGGGAAGATTGGCTAGAAAGATCGCAACAGCATGTTCTATTGTAGTGCATGAAGGTTTGTCTATATGGTTAAGCCTATGAAGGAGTTAGAGAAAGAAGAGCCAGATAGAAATCATAGCCAAGGGGTGCCTGGGTGGCTCAGTTGGTTAAGCATCTGCCTTCAGCTCAGGTCATTATCCCAGGGTCCTGGGATCGAGACTTGCATCAGGCTCCCTGCTCAGTGGGGAGCCTGCTTCTCCCTCTCCCTCTGCCATTCCCCCTGCTTGTGCTCTCTCTCTCTCTTCCTTTCAAATAAATAAATAAAATCTAAAAAAAAAAAAAAAAAAGCATAGCCAAAGAAGGAATATTGCTGGTGGGGAAAGTTATACTGTAGGGAATCTCGGGTTGAATGATTATTATTCAGGGCTCAACTATAAGAGGTCTTGCATACAGCTAGGGACTCCAGGGGCTGTGGTGACTGTCCAGGTTCTATTTCCTGTTCCAGCACTTCAGTTTTCCTTGGGGTGGGGTGGTGGTGGTGGTGGTGGTGGGCATCCATTCTCCCTCTTGATGGGACTGTCAATCAAGGTATCTTTCCTTCTCCTGGCCAAAAGTGGGCCACACTGCACACTGAGAGTGCTACCCTTGAGAGATAGTTCTTATCACTTCCTGCTACATAGACATATACCAAGCTGTTTTGGTTTCTGTCCTTCCTGGTTCTTTGGCTTTGTGTGTTTGTGTGGGCTCCTCCATAGTCTTCTGATAAATCCTCCCCATTTTTTTCTTAAGTTAACCAGTCAGTTTCTTTCACCTAGCTGATGACTTCCTACTATATAAACTTTTCACTTCATGATGCTTCAGTGGCTGGAGAGAAATTTGAAGAATTTGGAAGGCATTCTGAGGATAGTCCTAAGAATGATTAGTACATGATAGATTTGTGGGGCCTTCTTAAAGAAATACAATTCTGTCCCAAGAAAGGAAATTTGAGCTGAGTTAGTTGTCTTTGACTGAGTCTATGCTTTTACACAAGATGTAGAGTTGAGCGACATCAGGGAAATACAAACCAAAACCACAATGAGATACTAGCTCACACCAATCAGAATGGCTAAAATTAACAAGTCAAGAAACGACAGATGTTGATGAGGATGCAGAGAAAGGGGAACCCTGCTACGCTGTTGGTGGGAAGCAAGCTGGTGCAGCCACTCTGGAAAACAGTATGGAGGTTCCTCAAAAAGTTGAAAATAGAGCTACCCTATGACCCAGCAATTTTACTACGGGGTATTTACCCCAAAGATACAAATGTAGAGACCCAAAGGGGCACCTACACCCCAATGTTTATAGCAGCAATGTCCACAATAGCCAAACTATGGGAAGAGCCCAGATGTCCATTGACAGATGAATCAATAAAGAAGATGTGATGTATATATATCACATCTTCTTGGAATAATACTGAGCCATCAAAAAACCGAAATCTTGCCATTTGCAATGACATGGATGGAACTAGAGGGTATTATGCTAAGTGAAATAAGTCAATCAGAGAAAGACAATTATCATATGATCTCACTGATATTTGGAACTTAAGAAACAAAACAGAGGATCATAGGGGAAGAGAGGAAAAAATAAAACAAGACGAAACCAGAGAGGGAGACAAATCATAAGAGACTCTTGATCATAGGAAACAAAATGAGGGTTGCTGGAGGGGAGGGGGGGTGGAGGGATGGGGTAACTGGGTGATGGACATTAAGAAGGGCATGTGATATAATGAGCACAGTGTATTATATAAGACTGGTGAATCACAGATCTCTACCTCTGAAACCAATAATACATTATATGTTAATTTAAAAAAAGATGGAGAGTTGAGGACATTATCCTGGAAACTCATGTGAAAATGTTTCTCCTGAAATATTTTGACACCTTGGACCAATGTATTTTTTAAGAGATAATTCATGTGAAGATTTGCACCCACTTCTCCTTTTTTTTTTTTTTTTTGCATGTAGACATAACAAACTTCTTCAAAGAATTGTTTATGTTTATCGTCTACAATTCCTCATCTCCTATTCAATTCACTGCAACCTGGTTGCTGCTCTCATGGCTGCCATAGTCAAATCCAATGGGCCTTTTAATCTTATTTTATCCAGCCTCTTGGCAGTGTTTGACATTGTTGGCCACCCCTTCCTTCTTAAAGTACTTTCCTGCTGTGGCTTCCATGACTCCCCGTTCTCCTGATGTTTTTTTCTTACTTTTCTGGCTGATTATTTTCCGCTTCTTTTGGAGGCCCTTCCTCTGCCCATTCCTTAAATGTATGTGTTCTTCAGGGGTTTGACTTAGGTGTTCCTTTCTTTATTTTCCACAGAGGCGATTGCTATTTTATCTACTCCCATGGCTTCAATCACTATCTATTTGTAGATAATTCTTAAATGTGCATCTCTCTCTGTCTTTCTCTGTCAGCACTCGCTGAGTGGCAGATGCTCATATATAACATCCCTCAAGAATATTCTTTTGGCTATGTCATGGGCACTTTAAACCCAACATTTCCAAAACTGATTTATTCCCTTGTGTGTCATATTTCAGCAAATGGCAACACTAGCAAACCAGTTTTCAAAGTCAGAAACTGGAGCCTCTTCCTTGATTCTTCCCTTTCATTGATTCTCCAAAGCCAATAAATCACCGGGACCTATCAGTTCAACCAACTAAAACATCTCTTAAATCCATCTATTTCTCTCCTGCTCCACTGCCATGTCCCTAGTCTAGTCCACCATCATCTCTTACTCATTGACTACAATAGCTTCTAGATAGTTATGCTATCCTGAAGCTCTTTACCCATGCCAGGCAGCCAGAGAAAACCTTCCAAAGTACAAATTGATGATCTCTCTCTCTGTTTAAAACCCATCAATGCTTCCAGTTCCCTTAGGATAAAGCCCCAATTCTTGATATAAATGGCGAGCGCTTCCTTTGAGTCTCTTGCCAGTCTCTCCAGCCTTATTTGTTTCTTCCTGCCTCCCTATGCTCCTGGCACAGTGAACTTCCCGCATCCTGTTCCTTCTCTCTATCAGCCTTTCACACATGTTCACACTGCCTAGAATGCTTTTTGTCTCTCCTACTTTCACTTAACTCCCACTCAACTTCCACATCTCTTCTTGGAAGAAGAACTTCCATGAGCTTCCTCTCTCCTCCTTCCCAATGACCGGGTTAGTGCCTCTAACTCAGTGCTCTGTGTTCATATAAGGCTCTGTTTCTCTTCAATCATATCTCTTATTACAGTGTATTGAAATCATCTGTTTTTAGCCCATGACTGTATAGTCGGAAGATAAAAGACCATGGTTTCCCACAATTCTACAACCAGCACCAAGTAGGTACATCATAGTTAGTACTCATTAGACATTTCTTGAATGAATGAATGAATGAATGAAGTAATAACATAAAAGAGAATAAGAAAAGTGGGCAAATCATTGTTACTACCAAGAACGCAAGAAGAGAAAATGGGAGCAAGGGGAGTTTGATTAAGCTATTTGGGAAATATTTCTGTAAGCTTGGGTTAGTAAACATTAGTTTTGCTTCCTCTGTGGTAATGGTGGCATCTCCTTGGGAGACACAAAATAGAAAAGTCTCTCACCTGCTAAGAAAAGCAGGCAGAAGAAGGGACTCGATGATGTCTTTAGACCTTCGAATTCATTAAAAAACTTGCCAAATTTGGGATCTGGCTAGCTCAACAAAGTGTTACAAAATTACACCCACATTATAAAAACATGTATTATTAGAAGGTGAGTAGCTTAAATTCTAAGAGGAATTATTATAATTATTCCTTTTCATATATCCTCAACTCCTTTGCTCTTCTTTCACTTCATCATACCCAGTGAAAACCATAATTTTGGTTCCTTCTAACACCAACCTACTCTGAGCCCATATCCATGTAGCTGAATGTGCTGGAGAAAATCCCATAACCACACTTTAAAGTCTCGCTTTAAAAGAGTGACTTTGAAACTCAAGTGGCCCTCAGGCAGCCACGGTACTTGTCTTTGGTCATTCATCCTCTTGTAACGTAGACAATTTGTTCACACATGTCCTCTCAAAGTCTCTACTACCCCCTCTACAATCCCCATTTTCAACTGGTAAGTCAGTAAGAAAACTGAAGTCATCTGTAACCAAACCTAAACCTCCTAACGCTTTCACCCACCTCATGTGCCTTCCTTCTTGTTACCATAGATGAACTTTCTATGCTCTTAAAGCCAACACCTTTGCTTCAGGACTAAATCCTTTCTTCTCTCACTTACTTCAAGACATAACTCCAGCGAATTTGTCCTGTCTCCTTACACAATCAGTTTTTGCTCTCTATAACAGATTGTTCCTGTCTTACAAAAATCTCCTGACCCCATTCCCCTCACCAGCTACTAAGGCCCCCTTTCTTTGCTCCCTTTTCATAAAAACTTCTCAAGAGTTGTCTATGCTTCCTGTCTTCAATTCCTCTTCTCTCAAGTTCTCTGGAACCCAGTTCAGTCAAGCTCCACTCTAATTGCTCTATCAGGTTTATCAGTGACCTCTACTTGGCTGAATCCAGTGGTTACTAAGCAGTCCTCAGCATCTTAAGTCTTAATATCGGCAGTATTTGACCAGTTGATTGCTCCCTTCTCTTTGATAGACTTTTTCACTTTGCTTTCAGGATGACACGTCCTCTTGTTTTTCTCCTATACCGTTGGCTAATCCTTCACAGTGCCCTTTGCAGGTTTCTCCTTTTCTCTCCAAACTCTTCATTGCAGTGCCTTGGACCTTTTCTCCATTGACATGCACTCTGCTGGTCATCTCATTGAATCCCATCTCAGTTCTGTGATGCACACATGTACATTTCCAGCCTTCATCTCTCTCCTGAGCTTCTACAAGACTTCCATGTCCAACTGCTGGTTGACATCTCCCCTCAGATGTCAGATAGACACCTGAAACTATCTGTGCAAGGCTGAATTCCTGATCTTCCTCACTAAATCTTCTCTAGCCCAGCTTTCCCCATCCCAGTATATTGTAATTACATCCTTCCAGTTGCTCAGGCCAAAAACCTCAGAGTCATTCTTCAGTTTAATTCATCAGCAAATCCAGTTAGCTCTTCCTTCAAAGTCTATCTGCCTACTTCTCACTGACTCCACAGCTACCACCTTAATCCAGGCTGTCATTACATCTTACAACAGCCTCCTGACAAATGGGGTCCTCCTGCTTCCACCCTTGCCCCTCAGTCATCCATTCTCAACAAAACTGCTAATATAAGTCAGCTCACGTCACGTTTGTGCTTAAAACTGTTCCCTTGGGGTAAATATCAGTCTTCATAGTGGCCCACAGGGCCCTGCATGATCTAGATTCCTGCTGCCTCTCTGACCTCATCCTCTACTACTATCCCCTCGCTCACTGTTCCACAGTAAGGCAAAAACACCAGGCCTCTCTGAATTAGGGTCTTTGCATAACTATTCCCTCTGCTTGGAATGCTTTTTCCATGATTATTTGTTTGCCTATCTTCCTCTCCTCCCTGAAATTTACTCAAATTTCATCCACTCACCTTCTGACCATCCTATACAATACTCCCACACCCAGTGTTCTTCATTCTCCTTACCTTGCTCAACTTTGTCTTTTCTGTAATAGTATCAATAATTTTCCAATTTATTTATTACTTTTATAGTCTATTTTCTGACTCCTTGTAGAATTTACATTCTAAAGGGCAAGGATCATTGTCTGTTTTGGGGATGTAACTTTCCCAAACCTCTGGAGCAGGGTTTCTCATCCTCAGCACTAAGACCTTTGAGCTGTAGAACTTTGCCATGGGGTCTGTTCTGTGCACTGTAGGATGCTTAGCAGACTCCATGGCCTCTACCCATTAGTTGTCAGTAGTAGCACCTAGCTGTGACAATCAAAAATGTCCCCAGCCATTGCCAAATATCCCCTGGGGGACAAAATAGTCCCTAGCTGAGAACAACAGTTCTAGAAGAGCGCCTGCCACTCTTAATAATTATTTGTTGAAAGGAAAAAAAAAAAGATGAGGAATTTTAGGTCCATCTATTTCTCCAGGATTCTCCCAGCATTTATAGTTCACCATGGTCATCACCAGGACCAGCTTTCACCCTAGAGCAGGGAAAGCTAAATCTTAGGTACTCAAAAGACTCAATGGCTGGCTCCATTATTGTTTTTGTGCAAGATGGCATGTGGGGGAGAAAGGTGTAAAGTTAAGGGTAGTAAAATAAAATTATGCATCAGAAGAAAGTCACACTGAGAGGCATGGTGCCTATGAGAGTCGTGTGGATTTACTCAATGGGATTTCTAGATCTTGGGACACTTAGCACTTTCCCATACTGCTTCCATTTCCTTTTTATAGCCATCTTTGTTTCTCAGTATACCTAGGAATCAGTTTCAACATCTGGTTCTCTCTAAAATACTAGTAATAAAGGAGATATTAATAATAAGAATAATGTCTGCTGAGCACTTACGTGCCAGGTCTAATGTGCTGTCATTTAATTCATGACAACCTTGGGAGGCAGGTCCTATTGTTAGCCCCCATTCTCCGTATGAAGAAACTGAGGCTCAGAGAGGTTAAGTAATTTGTCCAATGTAGCACAGCTGGGATTGAGAATGAGCTGAAACAATATAGTAAGCATATTAATTTAAGTATATTAGAAGTATATTACACATAACATTACTTATAAATAATAAGGATAGTAAGATAGTACAATCACAGACCCATGCAAAAGTCAGTCTCATTAGTTGAGAGCTATCAATGCCATCTGAGGCCATTATACTTCTTTTTTTTTTTTTTCCACAATCAGAAAATATAGAGCACACCAAATCATAAGGACAATAATAATTAAAAACTTTTTGCTGGTTCTTTGATTTGAGTGTTCTTTTTTTATTTTCAAAGGAAGACTACTCTGTAGGAAGGAATGAGGCCATCAGTTCTGTTTAGTGAAAAGACTCAGTGGACTTTAGCATAATTTGAGAGAGAAGGAAAGGCTGCCTTTACCAACGAGTATTTTTTGCTCATGGATGGGTCCCAGGAGCCAAGATTCCTTTGAGTCTGTTTGTTTATGATGGCGAAAGGCAAATCAGGCACATGGTACAAAATTTAAAAGGGGAGGGGGGCGCAGATGTAGAGTGAAAAGTAAGTTTCCATCCCTCTCTAGTCTCCTGTTCCTCTTTCTAGAGGCAACTCTGGTCTTGAGTTCTCTGAGTCCTTGCACTCTGTTCTCAGCTTAAACTGGCATAGAGGTAGATTTAAGGCTCCATCCATAGATGATTTTCCTGTTTCCAGAGCACAGCGCCCTGCCCTTCTCTTCTGATCTCTCAGCAAACAGCCCAATTGTATGGAAGAAATCTATTGATCAGCCCCATGCGTGTCCCCTTCACAGCATTCCTCTGGGGCCCTGAGACAGTTAACAAGGTCTGGCATTTGTCCCACAAGTTACTGCTCCTTCTCCACCTTCTTGGAAAAATCAGGAAATGTCTCACAGGTATTTAGTCCTAAAAACCAAATAAAGTGGAGAAGCATGTGCCAAGGTTGGCTTTTAAAAAAAGTAGTGATCCTTGAATTTCCCTTCATATGCACACTTCTCCCAGCCTCTGCTGGGCTCAGATGACAACTGCAGGTTGCCATGGTCCGAAGAAGGACCTGTGGGTCTCCCTTGGCAGATGCTGCCACTGTTTTAGCCTGAGGGCCCTGCAGGCAGCCCCTGGCAACATTTTTAATTCAACATCAAGCTTCAACTTGAAATTTGAAAAAGAGGGGAAAATGACAAGATGTCAATGTCTCGGAACCTAGCAAGTAGGGCTTGTAAATGTACCCAATCTGGATTGCTTTGAGCAGGGGAGAAGTTTTTTTACTTTCTCATTTTTTGTGGCCACTGAAAGTGATTCTACCCATGAAAGGGGCCCTCAGGGATGCTGAAAGAGCTCAAAGGGGATGTTATGTCTCAAGAAGAGACCTCCAGATCTGGTCAGAGAGCCTTCTAAACAAAGGCAGGTGGACAGCTGTCCAGTTCTGTTCAGGGCAAAGCTCAGTGAAACTATGTATATAAAAGGTGCCATCTTTGGAAAAACACTATGTGTGTAAATGCACAGCAAAAAGTTTGGAAGTCTATACCCCTAAAATTCATAGTTGTAAGATTGTATCATATTTTAAAGTTTTCCTTTGTGTCTTTCTCTGTTGTCTGATTTTTTTTTTTTTTTGCAAAGACCCTACATACTACTTTCATAAACACAAAAATGTTATTTGAGTAAAATTCAAAAATTAAAAAGGTAACAAAGCGGGGCTCCTGGGTGGCTCAGTTGCTTAAGCGTCTGCCTTCGGCTCAGGTCATGATCCCAAGGTCCTGGGATTGAGCCCCGCGTCAGGCTCCCTGATCGGCAGGAAGCCTGCTTCTCCCTCTCCCACTCCCCCTGCTTGTGTTCCCTCTCTCGCTGTCTCTCTCTCTGTCAAATAAATAAATAAAATCTTAAGAAAAAAAAAGGTAACAAAGATGGGTTCCTGTGCTCTCAGTGCCCACAGACTCCTAGAATTGAAAGTAACAAGTCCTCAAATGCCTAGGCAGCTGGGCTGATTGCTCAAATTTCCAACTATCTAGGACTCAGGGACCAGCTCCCTTGGCAGTGTGCTGGGCACATTGTGAGCGAGAGCTCAGTAACCAGAGCTTCCCTCTGAATAGAGCTGCACTGTTCACCAGCGATCTCGTCCTTCCATGTGCTCTCATAGCAACTCTGCGAGGTATACAGAGCAGCCACGTTTTTTCCCCTCGATTTCAATGTAAAGAAACTGAGGCTCAGAGACATTTAGGAGGTAGGTGGTAGCCTTGGACTGAAAGCTTGTCTTCAGACTTGAAGTCCACCACACTTAGCGCTGCATACTTGAAGATACGTGTGCATTTGGGAACAATCTTGTGAAAACCTGACCATACCCTGCTCAAATTGGGGGGGGGGGGGAACTTTCCTTTAGGACCAGAAGTGTAAACTCAGGAATCATTTGGCGCAAAGGATTCTGAAGGTCATGCATTATCAACCCCTGTTAGATGCATTGCTGGGTAAAGAGCTGATGTTCTCCAAACTGTGCTGTCCTACCAGACCTCCATGAAGACTTTGCAGGATTTTAAGGGAATGAACTTTTGGCAGGGACTGGCTGTCCCTTGTTCTGGGTTTGGCTGTGGCACGGAGTACATGTCTGATACACTGTGACACTCTTTTTTTGAGGAATAAAAGAATGAATGAACTCTGATCAGCTCTAGGGGAACTTTAGGGAACAACCTTCTTCCCTTTGCCCATGCTGAGTCTGGTTGTCCGCAAGGCTCACCACTGGTCCTCTCTCCCTCTCTGCTCCTCATCTCCCACCAGACTGACATCCTGCCTGCTGGTTCAAACTTCGATGCAGAAATGAGTGGGATGGAGAGTAGAGCTGAGGGAAATGTGTGTGTGTGTGTATGTGTGTGTGTGTGTGTGTGTGTGTATGCTACGTTAAGAAGAGGGATGAGTGGCAAAATTGAAGCTGTAAAAAAAAATGTCTCTTTGCTCCCCCATCTCCCAGAAAAGGAGCGCAATTTCCTCTCAATTCTAGCTGCTCTGAGCTCTAACTATAAAAATAAAAAAATGAGAAATGGAGCCGGTTATCATTTCAAATATAAATGGGTGTGTACATTCAGCCTTTATGATAACTCCCACCTCCCGTGCTCTGGGTTTATTGGCTTTGACTTATTGATAGCGCATCCTGGGGCCTCAAGTCCTCCTTCCCACAGAGCAAAGACACCATCAGCAACCGCTTTCTCCTCTCGACCCATGAATAATAATGTGGAGGATGATGCCGGTGTTATTATTATCATTTGGTATTTAGCCAACGTCTTTCCCCGAAGTACTTAAAGCACTTTATAGGCATTGCCTTATTATTCCTCACAATACCTCCCTGGAGAGAGGGCGAGAACAGAGATTTGATTTCCATTTCACTGAGAGGAGAAGCTGAGACCCAGAGCAACGAAAGGGCTGCTCCAAGGTCACCTGGAGGGACCAGGCTGAGGTCAGGAGAAGAACCAAGGGCTTGTAATGGCTGTTTAAGGGCGCCTTCCCACCCACCCCAAGGGAGAATGAGTCATTAGCTCATTCACCGAGTTGTAAGTGTAATAAGACATTAAAAGGAAACTTTTGGCTGAGGTACATTCTAAAGTAAGGTGCTGGAACCAGATACAAACATTTTCAAAGTAGGTGTCTGAGAAACCCCTCGCTCATCTCAGGGGTGTATGAGCACCATTAGTTGGGGATTAGAGGATTTTTGAAGAGGATTTCTTCACCCCTAGGGGAGGGGGGGCTACACTTCATCTGAGCACGAGGAAAAAGACTTAAAGGAGACCACTCAAAGAGCTTAAAATGAGTCCTTTGCTGCTTCTGATGTACAGTGGATGTGTATGAGCTGTGCCCAAGAAATCTAAGAGCCTGAGCTTGGTCGAAGTGGCTTCTGGTGCTGAATGGAGGGCTGAAATGTGGGAAGTCATCGCTCTGCTAGAGTGCAGTGGAGCTCGTGAGTGTTTTCCGTGATCAGATATGGACCACATTTAAGAGAGCATCAGTGTGGGACCATCTTAGATTTTGGCCAAGAGGACCAGCAAAAGAGGCAATGGGAGCTTGGTACAGGAAGTGGAATCCAAGATACCCAGGGCTATGGATGGAGCTGTAAGCAATCAAACAGAATAGGAATACATTCATTCACGTCAAGGAAACTGAAGGAGCAATCTACATTGATGGAGTCTCCAAAGAACACATGAAGGCCCCTCAAGAGAGTCAGCCTTACGCTTCTGCCAAGTCTAACATTAGCATTGTAGAGTGAGAACGTTACTTATGTTACCTCTTCTTCCTCAGCCCTCCTGGCCCTGCAGGAGCTGGGGTGGGGGGTGGAGAATGAAGCCTGTCACATCCCATTCCCCAGCTCCAGGACAAAGGGGGACCTTTAACAACATTTAACTTTAAGTCATACTAGACATATTTATTAAAACACGGGGGCTGGCCATTTTAATTACCAAATTGGGGCACCGTTTTATAAATTAAAGTGACCGAAGCTACTGAAGAGTAAACAGAAGTCATGAGACCTACCTGAAGTTTCATACAGTGAGGAGGTCCTTTTGTGCCTCTTCAATGCCCAGTGCTCCTCCTATGCCTCTTCTTCGATGCCCAGTGCTCCTCCTATGCCTTCTCTTCGATGCCCAGTGCTCCTCCTATGCCTCCTCTTCAATGCCCAGTGCTCCTCCTAGCAACGGAGGCACGCATTTAACCTTTCTGTTTTCTGCAAGTCTATATTGCAGTCTGCAGCCAGCCCAAATTGAGTATGGTGAGCTCAGCACAATGTCTCGGTTGCTGGCATTCAAGGGGTAGCTACTGACCGGCTGATGCTGCTTACATACAAGTGTGGTCTGTGGAGTCATTCATCTGCCATTTACTAGCAGTGTGATCTTAGGTGAATTACCAACTAATCTTAGGTGTGATCTCCCTGAGCCTTGGTTTCTTCATCTGTGAAATAGATTGATAATGCCTCCCTGGGAGGGCATCTGGGGGGATTGAGTAAGTCTCTTATCACTCTATGTACCTTTAAAAGTGATATGTTGTATGAATCACTAACTCAAATGCTGTCTTGTATTATGCCTTATTCACACACTTATGCCTTATCTTTCCTATCAGACCAGAGACTCCAATGGTGTGGGGCCGCTCTCATCTTCTATACAAGTGTTAGGCAGACAGTGTCGGGGGGGACACTAGTGGCTGATTAACAGTATCTCTGCCATGGAAGATTGCCCCATCGGGAAGCCCTCCCATGGATGTAGAGAGGTATACAGTCAGGGAAGTGCATTTCAGGGAAGTGAAGTAATACAGGTGCTCGATTAAGTTGCTGGATGATAAAAAATATATGTTATGAGCCAGTCGATATCCTAAGTGCCTTACATACAATCTCATCGAGTCCTCACACACCCCTATGGAGTAGACTTAATTGTTGCATCCTTTTTTTTTGCTTTGTTTGATTTTGTCTTTTTGTGGCTTGAGGAAATTGAGGCTTAGAGAGGTTAAGTGACTTACTCGAGGTCACACGACTATTATGGGAATGATGGTATTGAAGTGCATTAACCAGTACTGGACCTACGAAGTTTACTTTCACGGATTCCTATTTCTCATCTCCCCTATCCACAATTCCAGTGCTAACCTAGTGTGACATTCATTGCTTCCATGTGTTTTCTTATTATCTATTATTTTGCAAGAATTTTGAGTGCAGGGACTGTGTCCTCCTCATCTTTGTGTCTTTCCAGGGCCTTCCTCGAGCATGTGCTCAATAAATGCTTGTTACATAGTCTATCGGCCAGGTCTACACCCAAACTATGTATCACTTCTGTTCCCTTCCCTGCCTACAACTCCAGTTCAAGCTGCTAACATCTGCCCTGGAGAACTACATACCAGCTTCTGGCTTCCGACGGTCTCTGTCTCTATCCTTGGCCCCTTCAATTTCTATACTGCAAGTGTTGGGTTCTTTTTATACCATTTATAACAGGAATAATAATGTGAAGATATTAAACCAAGGTATCATTCTTTTCCCTGTCAAGAGCAGTCTCCAACAACTAATCTGTTACTGCAGCGTCTGGTAAGAGTGAATGGTGATGTCAATTCTGGAGGAAAGAAAAAGTGAGGTGGGAAATCCACACTGGAGGAATTAGGGGGCAGAGATGGTGAAACATGTGTGCTTGATCTCCCCTGTTAGTAGCTTGACGGGACATTTTCATCTGGCTTCCTGATTCTGATTTGGACCCTGGGAGGGCCCCTACTTTGCAGGGTACCATCCAGGCAAATATGAAATTGTCACATCAGGGTAAAACTGATGTCATGGCATGCATAGAGCTAAATCGTAAAAAATCTAGCATTGGCTCCTTACAGCATGGAAGGTGTCCAGAAGCTTCCATGGACGCCATGGAGGGATGTGGTGGAGATGTTTGGAAAGGTGACTGACCTTGGAAAAGCTGAGGATGCAAGGCTGACCCCCGCGTCTGGGGATGACTGGGAATCAAGGGTAGGCTGCTGGTCTGCGGCACCAGCAAGATCAAGGCTGGGGTGTTGGAGGATGGAGAACACAACTAGGGCTAAAACAGGCATGCTCAGCAGTTACGGCCTTCTGCAGCAGGGAGGTCAGATGAGGAGAGCAAGCACTGTGCCGCAGGGGCTGAAAAGACTCTGAGAGCCACAGAAGGACCCACATTAGGTCCAAGGCCCTCCCCTGCCATCACGAGGATCGTGTGTAAGCTCCCCATACCCTAGAGGCCATCTTGGGGAAGAAAAGGACAAACGTGTTCTGGCATTTTCTGAGTGTGAGATACAAATATTGAAAAGTCAGCTTTCTCCTGGAGTTAGGAGAAGCTTAAGGTTTGGATCCATGAGAGGAAGTAAAGAGACTACATTCTCCTCACACATCCGAATGCAGCTGAGTCAGGTTTTCAGCTGCAAGTAGGTCACTTCTAGGTCCCTTCCCATGGCCTACAAGGCTTGGCATTGTCTGGACCAAGTCACACTTCCCCAGCTCCTCTCTGGACTTGCGTCAGCTCTTAGAGCATGCAAACCTCCTTCCTGTGGACTTGCATCGCTGCCTGCCCTCCCTGGAGCCCTCTTGGCCCTGTGTTCTCACTACTGGGGCCTCCTCTAACTTCAGGACTCAGCTTACAAGTCATCTACTCAGAGAAGCCTTCTTGACTACCTAACCAAAAATGGGTCCCTCACTGCCTTGTCTGTTAACCTCTCTCGTGCTACTCTATTTCCTTCAGAGCAGTGATCTCAGTTTGGAATTATTTTGTGTGTTTCTTCATTTGCTTGTCCACTATGTGTCTCCTCACAGAGACTATAAGCTCCCTGAGGACTGGTTTGCTTTTTTTTTTAAGATTTCATTTATTTATTTGACAGAGAGAGACACAGCGAGAGAGGGAACACAAGCAGAGGGAGTGGGAGAAGCGAAGCAGGCTTCCCGATGAGCAGGGAGCCTGATGCGGGACTCGATCCCAGGACCCTGGGATCATGACCTGAGCTGAAGGCAGACGCTTAACGACTGAGCCACCCAGGTGCCCCAGGACTGGTTTACTGATAAATATCTGTTGGACGGAGTGAGGAGAGGAAAGAGGGAAGGTGGAAGAGGAAGGGGAGTAGTGGGGGAGGAAGGAGGGGAGGAAGAAGGGAAATTAGAAAGGGAGGAGGGAAGGGAGGAAGGAGGGAGGGGAGAGGGAGCCCAGGTATGTCTAGCATGAATAGAACTGCTCAGTCATCCTCACAACTAGTTCTTGAGCCCTGGAGCAGCTGCTGGTGGTACCCAGCCTGGGTCCCTTGACCAGGTCCGCACACACCACCCCCTGCTGCTGCACCTGTTGGACTTGTCACCAAAGGGCTGTTTTTGGTTGCAGAGCCTCTTGGTGGGACATGCCTGGGAGTTCACGTGCATCCCAAGGGCAGGTGTGGCATTTGGCTGACTGATGGGGGGAATGTCACAGCCCAGCCCTTTCCCCTGGGCAGGACCACCTCTGAGGTGCAGTTTATCCTGCAGTGCTCCGGGGGGGGGGGTGCGGGTGGGGCAAGGGGATCAGGTCTAGGCTAGATTTTCCTAAGTCCCATCTTTGTCCAACACTTCCCACCCCCCGCCGCCCTGCCCTGTTTCTCCCCCACTTCCCATGACAGGTTTCTCCTGAAGGCGGTCCCTCAATAAGGCACTTGCACAAGAATCCCCATCTCGGCCTCTGCGTCTAGACCACCTGACCCGAGTGGACTCTCTTCGGGGTCCGCCACTGGGCTGGGCCTGGGAGCCAGAGGAGGAGGGGTGCGGAGAAGGGGGCATGGGCTGCCGCTGAGCAGGAGCCCGCGGCAGCGCCACCTTCCTCTTCCCCATCCTGCCCAGCCTGACTCAGCCACGCAGATGCCACGGCTGTACCACTCAGAACGCCATCAATTATTGAAGAAGCTCTGAAAGGAGGGAATGGAAGCGAAGATGAAAGATTCCAACGGAAGACAGACAGGTCCCATGGCTTGGGAAGAACTTTGGCTCTCATGTCTGGGAAAAGAGCATTTTCGTTTCCTGCCGTGGGAAAGCTCCAAATGCTTTGGAGGCTAAAAAAGCAGTTGTGACAGAGACAGGAGCGGGTGGGCGGGGCTGACGGGTCTTTTCATCTGCCCCTCTTTGCTGATCAAGAGGCAGGGCATGCATCTGATGGCAAGGCCTGAGACAGTAGCAGCCCTCCTCTTTCTCTCCCCTCTTGTTTCTTGGAGACCCGAAGGGCTGGGAAGCCAACCAGGCCCCTGGAAGGTGGCAGCGGTGAAAGGGGAGGGCTCAGGCCAGAAGGAGGGTAGCCCTGGGCCTCAGAAAAGATGGAAAGGCCGGTGTGCGGGGCGAGATGTCAGGGCCTTCTCAGTCACCCTGAGTCATGTCAGGCACTTGCAGAAGGAGAGCAAATTCAGGTCATCATGAAAATCAAAGCGGGAACTCTTTTAAAGGTATATTTAAATGAATTGTTTTCCTCTGAAGCAACTCTCCCTCTCCCTCTTTTGGAGCCCCCAAATGTCCAACAGCAACTACAAATATTTATGAAGAACTCGGAATGTCCACATCGACATAAATCCCAGCCCCAAACGGAGAAAGGCTCCGCAGTGGGTTGAGACCGGCCAGGGATTGCAGGCATGCTGAGGACCTGGCCCTTGTACCACCCGTGGGGACCGAAGTCCACATTTATGATTTGGCCTCAATCGGGATGCTGGGGAGTCTGCCAGCCGGTGTCAGGGAGCTCTGTCTGCCCTCCTCCCCACTGTTGAGAACGGTGGCTGGAGCTGGAAGGGGCTCCGGACGGTGTGGAGAGAAAGAACCAGTGGCAGGATAAGTGTGCCGACTTGGGATGCGCTGATAATTCAGTTCCTTTTCTCATGAGCAGGGTTTCTTAGGCAAGATATCTTGAATTTCCGGAGCTGCAGTTTGTTCAACTCTAACGTGAGAAAAAGATGGAATCCTGCTCCCCGGGTCGTTCTGAGGGGTAGACAAGCTGTGACGTACACGCACAGTGAATGGCCCGGAGGAAGCTTGAGCAGATGGCAGTTACTGCTATTGTGGAGACTTGTACATTTCTTATGAATAATAAAATGAACAATAAAATCAGGACTTCATAGGAGTAAAAACTGAATTGCAAGGACATCTGTGAATACATAAAGTAAAACAAAACAGGGCAGTGAAATCCCAGTCATCCTGACCAATCACTGGAAAAACTGTCAGAAAGAAATAAGGCCATTCTTAGTTGTCAAGAAACCTAAAATAGCAATTTTGAAATCAAGGAGGCAGTAATGTGTTACAAAATCCAGTGTGTCTATTCACATCTATTTCAAAAGGCTCAAAATTAAATGATCATAAAAAGATCTTTGAGAATATACCACGAAGGGGAGAAAGCAAGTTATCTAATTATGCATTGTGTGAATTATTCCTAATTCGAATCCAGATTTAATATAAATGCATTCATTTATAATAAGAACCTAATGATGATTTAAAAACATCCTACTCAGCTTTGATTTTAAAGTGAAATACTTTTTCCCTTACACAGATTTGATGTGATATGTCTAGGAAAGCCTATGAATATTCATAGCCTGCATATGAATTCCACGTCCACATCCGTATAATAGACATTTCTTACCCGGGCTGAAGGATCCACCCTGTTTCCTCTGGAAAGAAAATTGTTACGGTGTAGTTGAAAGTGGAAAAGCCAACAGTCCCTTAAATAAAAGTTGCAGCATCCAGAGAGGCTGCCAGTCTAATAAATTGTTTGTTTAACTGGTTTGATGAGGCTGACAAGCCAACATGAAGCTTAAAAAGGAAATCTGCCAGGGTGGCCAATATGCCTGGGGCTCCGGCCGCCTCCGGTGCCTCCATCAGGCGCAGTGAAACTCTCCAAAGCCCCACATGCTCTGCTGGAAGCAAAGACACCATTGGCTGAACTGTGTCAGTCGGAAATCTTGCTTCGCCCTTCCAACCGCAGGCAGTCCTGATCTTGGGGCCCAGGGGCTTCTTCTCCACTTAATACTGCATCTGGCTGCTCCACCTCTCAGAGGACCACCAGGCACAGAGACATCTCAAATGAGAGTTTGGGGTCTTGAGCAAGGATGTGCCCATACACAAGTGCACCTTGTTTTACTCACTCGCTGGGGTTCTCAAAATAACTTGTGTGGGGAGAAAAAGAGTTGTCTACATTGACTACCTTTTGCCCTGTACTATAATATAAAATAATCTTATAGCAAATTCTGTTGCAAAATAGGGAACATTTTTGGAAGGCTCTTCTATAATTACGGGGTGGAGCCTGATGGGCACATACTGAGCAGCTTGATAATGAAGTGCATGGCCTTCAGGGGGCAGATAGTCCACATGTGAGTTCGGATTCTACCATGGAGTTGACTAGGGTTGTTCACCCTAGCTAAGCCCCTTAAGAGAGGAATCCTCGTCTCTAAAATGGAGATCCTGTCTGCCCTAGAAGGGAACTGAGAGAATGACATGGGCACCGGCACAGTGGCGCAGGAAGCCCTCGCTCAGTGTTAGCACTCCATAGAGCTGATGCTCCTTGAGTGGGAGAGATACCCCGCAAGACGGCTGAGTCAAGGCTGTGACTAATACAGGACAGAAGAGGGAGCACGTCCGGGCGGATTTCATTGTTCCTTGCCTGCTCCGCAGCCTTTGCATGAGCCCCCGTGAAAGCCCTTATCCTACTCTCCGCTGGTTGTTTGCATGTCTTTCCACCTCTCTACACTGAAGCTCTTTCAAGTGTTTTAGTAGATGTGTCACCATGGCCCAGCCCAGCGCCTGGCACGCACTGACTATGGAACTGAATTAATTAAAACTGCAATTATAAATATCCCCAAATGTGGCTTTGGGTATCAAGAAGAGGAGAAAGAAAGCCCTGTAAGTTAGGATGCTTTTATTTGTAAGTACAGAAAACCCAGACTAAATTGGCTTAAAAATAGGGAACTGGAAAGTGCAGGAGTGGGATTGGTTCAAATGATGCTGTGAGGAACTGATTTCTCTTCCTCTCTTGGCACTGCTTTCCCAGATTGGCTCCATTTCAAACAGGCTGTTTGCCTCCAGCTAGCAAAATGGCTGCATAGCTCCAGACCTAAAGCTTTCCCAGTTTCTAAACCAGCAGGAAAAAAAAAAATCAAGAGTTTTTGTCCCAGCAAAACACTCGTTGCAACTTTAATGTGCTCGTGTGTTCATCTCTGAGACTATCCTGATGCCATGAGTCAGTTGGCTCAGACCTGAGCCTTATACTCCCCCCGCTGAGTGGGAGGGGAGACTAACTCCCCTTTAACCATGAATTGAGAACACTTGGGGTGTTCTCAAGGTTGATCCTTGTTTTAAAGTCTACTTGGAGTTGGTTATTCCGATAAGGCCAGGCCAACACAGGGAGAGAGGATTGCCACCGAAACGATAGTTTGTTACCCACAGTTCCCAAGAGGAGGGGGCCAGCCACACCAAGCAGGGCCACATGGAGGAAGCACCAGGGGGCAGGGGCAAGAGTAAAGAAAAGAAAGCAGGGCCAAAGCCTTTGTTGTGGTTTTCATGGGAAGGAATGGGCAAGAAAGGGTCAACAGCTGGCCAGGTTTAGGACTGGATAGTTCAAATAATGGAATTATTTTAGTGGGCTCTGGGCTACAGGGGGGGTCCCTAGCTATCTCATACCTGGCCTTAGGGTGATGTAGGGCAGGGGGATAGTGTCCACTGCAGGAGCCTGATAAAAAGGAGGTGGATGGGGGGGGGGGTATGGATTGGTTTGCATATTAAAAGGGTGCTCACAGGCAAGTTGTTTGTTAATTCTAGGAATTAGGTACCCCTGGGAGGGGCAGTCCCTTGCTGGGTCTGTGAGGCCCCAAGATGGCAAAGCATCATAAAATATAGAAAACTAAAACATGATTAATACCTCGCTGGGTGGCAAAAAGCCATAGATATCTACTACGAAGACCAAGGTGCAACATAGGGATGTTATCTCATTCATGCACTCACCATGTACTGAACGTTCCTGATGTGCCACACACTGAATTAGGTGCAATGGACAGAGAAGAGAAAGAAACAGGCATGGTCCCTGCCCTCCTGATTAGAGTCACTGAGCAAGTAATCAGAATTCCTAAAAATGCTTAGTTCAGTCCTACTAGGGACTATCCCACATCATACGGAATCAAGTATTTCATTTTTAAAGGTTTTAATCCACTTACTTCTTTTAGGCTGTAGTGACATGTTTAGCCTGGAAATGTATTCTGGGCCTCTGGAGAAAAGATTTGATACCCATAAATAAAAGTGCTCTCACAAGTGAGGCTAATCCTCCATGACAGGTATAGCATTTTAGAGATTACAGAATGCTTTATTCTCAAGATATCCCTGATGGAGATTATTATCATCTCATTTTACAGCTGGGGAAGCTGAGGTTTTAAGAAGAGGTGAAGTGATTTGCCTGAGGGTTTAGAGTCTGCAAACAGCCAGGCCAGGCCTCCAAACCAAGTCTGGTTCTCTTTCTACTTTCCAAACTGTGGGACCTCTACTAGGGGCACACAGATAGAGCATCTGTGAATACATGACCTCGCATGGTGAGAAGTTTATTTCCATTCCAATTCTCCTTCAATCCTTGTAGTTGTGCCAAGGGCAGGGTCTCATATCTGTGCTAATGTATCTTTAACACCTTTCACTTGCTAATCAATCTCTCTCGCTCGCTCTTTCTCTTTTTTCATCGCTCTCTCTCTTTTGAAACCAAGAAAATACAGGACTCAATCTTGGAATTTTTGGCAGGTAAATCAGATCTAGAATCTAATAACATCATTTCACTTTATTTAAGACAAAGGATAATGGTTTTAACATTTGTAAAGTTTCTTTACCAAAATTTTATTTTTGAAGTTAAAAAAGTATTGATTTAAAACAAATCCTAAATAAATAACAAGATAGGTGGTTTGTGGAGATGCACAAGCTATGGAAATGATACCCAAATTACTGCCATCTGGAAATGCCATATAGACCAAGCAAGGAGGAAGAGACTCTTGGAAGGAATAGAGGGTTTCTCTCACTTCTCTCTTGTCCAGGGCGGAAGAGGACAGGGCTCCGTGTAGCAGACATGGTCGCCAGCCTGTCAGACAGCGATTCTCAAGCCAGGGTCCACAGGCTGATGCCAGTCCAAAAGGTTGTCTCCAAATCCTTGGTGAGAAGAAAAATAAGAACAATGTGAGTATCAGTGCAAGAATGCCAATTGTTCAGTCCTAGGTAAGAATGCGTTTATTCTGGAATTACCTCCTTCTCCTCCTCCTCCTTTTTTTGGTTCAAGTGCCTGTGTGTTAAATGCTCATTCTTTCGTGATTACTTGATGATAGTAAATGGCCATTGTTTATTGTTAATATCTTTGGCCAAACAAAAGGATGGCAATTTTATTTTAACTACTCCTTCATCTTTTTTCTACATATCACTGAACCTCTGGTCTAAGGAGACTTCAATTGCAGGAAACAGCTTGCCTTCTATTGTTAGAGGAAAAAGATATTGATAGACCTGGCATAATAACTGTGGTTGATAGTAATGCAGAACAGCAATCCATAACTCCTTATTGAGCCCAGCTGCGGCTGTTTATCATTGAAGAGATCCTTCTTTCTCTCCAGTGTCACTAAATAAAGATGGGAGATAGCAAAATAAGATAGCTGTTAAAGAGGAAAAAAAGTTCAAGTTTCAAAGAGGCTGTTACAAAAACAAACAAATATAAAAACCAACCGACCCCCAAACTCCTGGACTAATTTGTAGCTCTCAGTGACCCGCTTAGGATGGGTGAGCTGACAGCGCCCCCAAAAGTGCCAGCCCCACCCCCTCTCAGACTCTGATCTTGGAAATGTACGCTGGCATAACAGATGAACTCTTTGACTTGGCAATTCCTTTTCCACTCATTTGCCTGAGAAAACATCCTCACTGGGCGCAAATAATTAATTATAAGGATGTTCAGCAAAACCATTGCTTACATAGTGGAAAGCTGGACACAACTTAAATAGCCAACCCCAACAAACTGGTTGGGTAAATCATGGCACATTCATACACTAGATTATTGTGTAAATATATAAAAATACGCTGTAGAAAAATACTCAATGTCCTGCAAAGATGTTAAGAATCTATTGTTAAATGAGAAAAGCGAAACAGAGAAATGCTTTCAAACGTTGGATACAGTATCATTTGTTTTATTTAAAAGACGCACTTGTGCGTATGGTGACGGTGAAGATATTCTACTTTTACTTTAAGAAAAAACAGTGATGTCTTTAAGTGGGGCCTCATTTAACCTGGTTAAAATGGGTCAGCGACCACCAGCATCGGCTGGAAGGTGTGTGTTGTGGGCTCGCGTTCTGCGGTGCTGACGTGCTTCCCCGAGAACCGAAGGGAGACACTAAACCTCTGCGCAAACTCTTTGTAGATTCCCATCTGTGACTTGATAAATATTTGATGCGGTGGCCAGTCAACATCCCTGCATTAGTGAAGCTTCTGCCCAGGAGGAACTGCACAGCTCTGGGCAATGAGATGGGAGTAAGTTAAAAAGAGTGTATTCATTAGCCACTTCAAAGGGTTTGGTTTTTCTGAGCTGGCAGTTTTGCAGGCTGCATTATTGGCTTGGCTATCTACTGTGTGATGACCAAAACACGTACTACTAGAAGGAGAAGCTTGCTTCTTCCCGGAACGATATCTTCTTTGTGTTCACAGGAGGCACGTGCAGCACGACTCACCCCTCCCTTCCCCTCGGTTAACAGCCGTGACCGGCTCAAGCGAGTGTAGGATCTACCCGGTAACCTTGTTGCCAAAAACCTGGAGTCTAGTCCCCCTTTCTGATGTAGTTTTGCGTGATGGGATGGGCTCCTTATTCTCTCTTCACGTCCATGGTTACAACTGATAATTAAAAAGTTAGCACTTTTGTTCCTAAATATCCTAGCAGCCAAGTAGAATGGGTGAACAAAAGCAGGAGGGCAGGGAAGGGACCTGAAACTCGCGGAAATGAATCTCAACTCCAGGGCCTTTCAGAAGGACCTGGGCCAACTTCTGCTCATTCTTCAAACCTCTTGGCACCTCCTCCTAGAAGCCTGCTAAGATCCATCTCCACTGTTCCAGGCTTGGTGACCTTCCTTTGAGCTTCCCGAGCCTCCATGCTTCTCTTGTGAGAGCTATATTATAGTTCCCTGCTTGTTTATATCTCTCCTAGGAAACTGAGTTTCAAGAAGACTGTGCTGTTCATCACTACCTCATATAGTATCTGGCCCTTTAAAAAGAGCTGAATAAATATTTACTGATTCTTGAAATTGCTGCTGTAGAAGACTTAGAAAATTACAGGATCATAGGATATCAAATTTGAAAGTTTCCTTCATTCATTGCTCAATGTCTTACTCCCCAGAGCTCTCCAAGCAAGCAGACTGGACAACTGTAACGGCAAGGAGTTCACGTCCCTTCAAAACTGTCAGAGGCAGGCTAGGAGGATGATTAAAGTAAAAGGCAAACAGGACAGGTCCTGGACTAAATTGGGAAGGAGTTAATCTAGCTTCCCCTTTACCTGCAGGGCTTTGAGCTCACCTAACAGCCAAGTAAACCCTACCAAGGTAGCCACTGATGGCGGTTGAGGGCTCTGCTATTCAAACCAGAGGAGCAGACAGAATGCCAAAGAGCCTTAAACTCTAAGATGAATGTAGAATCCCTTCTGAAGTGTCATTTTTACTTGAAGATCTGGAAGAAAAACATTATATACACACACACAGTATGGAGAAAAAATGTGTGTATGATTTTAAAGATTTTATTTATTTATTTGACAGAGAGAGACACGGCGAAAGAGGGAACACGAGCAGGGGGAGTGGGAGAGGGAGAAGCAGCCTTCCCGTGGAGCAGGGATCCTGATGCGGGGCTCGATCCCAGGACCCTGGCATGACCTGAGCCAAAGGCAGATGCTTAACGACTGAGCCACCCAGGCGTCCCTGTGTGTATGATTTTAAAGAGACAGCACAAGAAATTGATCAGAATCTTTTGGGCTGAACCCAAAGAGTTAAGAATTCATTCTTGGTCTGATGGGTTATTTTGGTGGAAAAAGTCCGAGAAATACCACGGGCTTCGCATGTTATCATCTTAGGCTCCCTGGAAGTGTTTCTGGTTTCACTGGTTTCTTTTGTAGACTGGAAAGTCTTTGAAACAAAAAGCCATCAGTGCCTAATGATGGCCTTCCAGGGGTAGAGAGACTGATCTTTCCCAGAAGAGGCCCTGCATTCCCTGGAGTTCCATCAGCCCTTAGCAGCCAGTCCCCATCAGGATGGGCACAGTGAATGTACACTTGATTCAGCTTTGACAGCATCTGGGCAAGCAACTTTGCCTCTCCAAGCCTCAGTTTATAGTCCTAGCTGTAAAGTGAAATTGGAATGTTTACCTCATGGAGGTGTTGTGAACCATTGTATAAGCGGTAACAAGCTCAGTGCCTAGCTCATAATAAGCACTTAATAAGTATTAGTTATTATTGGCCACTCCCCCTGCTTGTGTTCCCTCTCTCGCTGTCTCTCATTCTCTGTCAAAAAAAAAGAAAAGAAAAGAAACTCGATGAATATTGTGCTGCTATTGTCACACAAGGTTGGTTAAATACACAACATCTATTCTCTTAATAATATCACAGCAATATCTTATATCCCTATTTATTTGTTTATGAGTTTCCTTGTTGATTATTCTTGTTCAGTTACTGTTACTTTAGACTTTTTTTACAGTTCTTGTATTTGCATAGGCAGGTTTTTTTGTGTTGTTTTGTTTCTTTATGTATTTTTGGTTGTAAGTAACATTGTGTGTTCTTTTAATTGAGAACCTAAGTATTTCCACTCCCAAATACTTTCCTTGGCCAGAGCTGCTTATGAAGACTGGCTAACAAAATACTTTGTCTTTGAACTTAAAATTTAACAGAGTTTCTACAGTTCCTCCATTTGAAAAAAATATTTTATAATAATATGAAATATTACATTTTCCCCATCTTTCTCCAATGGAAAATTATTAGGCAACCATTTGAATCAGCTTATGTTGTTCTGGAAGCATCCTCATGATTTAAAAAGATCACGACAGACTTTTTGTAGGGTCACTTTCCTGTAAACGGTAAAGATTCAAAGTACCTCTGAAACAAATAATACATTATATGTTAAAAAAAAGAAGATAGTAGGAAGGGAAAAATGAAGGGGGGGAAATCGGAGGGGGAGATGAACCATGAGAGACTATGGACTCTGAGAAACAAACTGAGGGTTCTGGGCGGGGGGTATGGGTTAGCCTGGTGATGGGTATTAAGGAGGGCACCTATTGAATGGAGCACTGGGTGTTATACGCAAACAATGAATCATGGAACACTACATCAAAAACTAATGATGTAATATATGATGATTAACATAACATAATAAAATAAAAAAATGTGAGAAAAAAGTTTCAAAGTTTTTATTTTTCTCATCCAATTTGCCAATTTTTTTTGGTAATTTCTTTATTGTCTAATGGGCAGGCCAGAATTGCATTTATTTCTTCTAAGTTGTGAATTTTATATAAAAAATTATCTTTTTCATTGTCATCTTTTGATCAGGGAAAAAAACCCCTTTAGTAAAGAACATAAAGTCATAGTCGTTTTATCTGACTGTTCAGGTTGTAGATTTGCTAAGAATACTTTCCTTGCTTATTTTGTTTTGCTCAGTCAGTAAGTCTTTGTTCAGTAAATAATTTGTAATGTTTGTAAATTGTATGTGGGTCATGCTTAGTGGAAGTCTATTTACTTTCATTGTCTGCAATTTAAAAACATTGAAGCGGCCCACTTTTTCGTTCATTTTCTTTTCAGCCCTTCCTCTTCTGAGCTCCCCTTTCATTATGTGTGGTTGTATCCCAATACCAGCTTGTTCTCATTCTCTATGATCTATAGGATTAAGAGATTAAATGTAATCATAGTCAAATATTCCAACTTTGCCTGTACTTCATCAAAAATGTAATTAAAGTAAATGTTAAAATATTGAAAAATTAAAATTATTTTTCCTGTATGGTCTCAAAAAGTTATTAAAGAGCAAAAAAGAATAATTAATGAAGAGTAAAATCTGAACAAAAATTATTCGAATAAAGCTTAGTTACTTGTTTTAAAATTTATATCTTGGGGCACCTGGGTGGCTCAGTCAGTTAAGCCTCCAACTCTTTATTTTGGCTCAGGTCATGATCTTGGGGTCATGAGATTGAGCCCCATCTGGGGGTGGGGGGGGTCTGCACTCAGTGGGGAGTCTGCTTGAGATTCTCTCCCTCTACCCCTCCCGCTCTCTCATAAATAAATCCTTAAAAAATTTACTTATATTTTATAAAATATTTTTATAAATATAAAATTGCATGCAATTCCTGTGTGCATGACCATCAGTTGCTAATGCAAAAAATTGGGATTATGCTTCATGCTTCAAGTATGCCAGGTCTAGACTATGCATAAAAAAGAATTAAGAATGATATTATTTGGGGTACCTGGGTGGCTCAGTCGTTAAGTGTCTACCTTCAGCTCAGGTCATGATCCCAGGGTCCTGAGATCAAGCCCCGCATCGGGCTCCCTGCTCAGCGGAGAGCCTGCTTCTCCCTCTCCCACTCCCCCTGCTCGTGTTCCCTCTCTCACTGTGTCTCTCTCTATCAAATAAATAAAATCTTTAAAAAAAAAAGAATGATATTATTTAATATTGCAAACTGTTCTTTGGTTGCTATATGTACTATTGCTAAGACTGCAGTAATGTGTGAATACTAATAGGTCTGTCAACTGGAACTTAAAGAAAGCAAGAAAACACATGCTAAGTACTCCTGGGAAAAGATACTTTATTATGCAAGAATCTATAACATTGATGATATGCGAGAAGAAGGATTTGACAAGCTAATTAATTTGTCTCTTCTCTTACCTAAGTGCTTCCACAGCTCAAATCTTCCTCACACTCCTAAGCAATGTCCTTCCTGGCTGTTGGCAGAACAACCTACAAGTCCTCACGACATTGGAGAAAGTCACCAATTGTTTTGAGAATAGAGGGCAAGAGATGCAGAGAAACACTTCCTGTGGCCTATGTGGTGTGAGTCCCAGCGTGGACTCTAGTGTGTGACTGCTCTGTGTCAGCCGTGAGTACCTGATCCCTTAGGTTCTTTAATATATTTACCTTTGCACTGTGTGCTTGTGACTTACACACTGTAACCCATGAGGTCTGAGGTAGGAGCCTCTCTTGGCCAGGTGTAAGGGCTGTCCTGAGCTCGATAAAATATTCAACACAACTTACGCGTATAACCCACGTGTATAGAATAGATATAGCTTTCCACGACCAGTACCTGAATAAAGTACCGTGTAAACAGTTTGGTGTTTAATTTTCTAGGCATCTTTTATACTAACCTACATAGATATATGTATTTTTTACATAAGACAGAAAATACACATATACACAAATGAGATCATAATATAAAAGCTTTAGTAAGCTTCTTTTCCTACTTAACAATATAATATGCACTGCTTTCCATGTCGTTACATAATACTCAGCATCAACTTTATCTTGTTAATAACTACATGATACACACTAATTTTTTTTAGTCATACTTCTTAAATGGTTTTTTCCCCAATTTTTAAAAAAGATTTTATTTATTTATTTGAGAGAGAGAGACACAGCAAGGGAGGGAACACAAGCAGGGGGGGTGGGAGAGGGAGAAGCAGGCTTCCCACTGAGCTGGGAGCCCGATGCGGGGGCTTGATCCCGGGACTCCGAAATCATGACCTGAGCCGAAGGCAGACGCTTAACCCACTGAGCCACTCAGGTGTCCCTGGTTTTTACCTCAATTTTTGCCATTATAAAAATCGTACAGCGAATACCCTTGTGTGGGTGACTTGGTTTTCATTACGTAAAAAAAAATAACTTTTATCCTTTGGAATAATTTTAGACTTACAGAAACATTGCTAAGACAGTGCAGAGAGTTACTGTAGACCCTTCAGCGAGCTTCCCTGAATGGTAACATCTTCCATAACCAGCATTCATTTGTCAAAACTAAGAAATTAACATTAATTCAACATTATTGGCTAAATTACAGATTTCATCAAATTTTCCACTAATACCCTTCCCTTTTTTATTATCGTGGTAAGAACACATAACGTGAGATCTACCCTCTTAACAACTTTTCAAGTGCATAGTTAAGTATTCTTAACTACAAGTGCAATGTCATACAGCAGATCTAGAACTTTTTCATCTTGCATGACTGAGACTTTGTACCTGTTGAACAGCACCTCCCCCATTTTCCCCTCCCTCCAGCCCCTGGCACGCTCACCCTTCTAGGTTTTTACTACTTTTAGACTCATCAGAGGGAGAAGCAGATTCACGCTGAGCTCGGAGCCTTACGTGGGGCTCGATTTCACAACCCTGAGATCATGACCTGAGCTGATATCAGGAGTCGGATACTTAACCGACTGAGCCACCCAGGTGCCCCACTACACTATGCTTTTATAGTAAAGTCCAGATGTGGCAAGAGAAGCAAGAGACACAGGACATGTAGCTCTCCGGTTTGGCTGCACAGGTAGTGGGGAAGAGAGTTCTTGACTTCTCTCAGTAATGAATGATCAGCCCAAGGTGGCAGATACCTCTGGGCTTAAGTGGAATCAGGTAATTACAAGCAGCAGGATCCTGAAGTTAATGGCACCAAGAGAATAGGAAGAGGCATAAGGTTACAATTCAGGGCTCAAACTTATTTGTTGAATAAATGAATGAACAAATAAATCAATGGAAATGATGGGAAGATGGTAGCAGGGACAGTGAGGTTTTTAAATCTTCCGAAATCCCCTTTAAAAAAAAGACATAAACTCTAATGGCAAAATCCAAGGCCCAATGTCAACATCTTAAAAAATCTAGATGAACACGGTATCTTCATGAACCCCAAAATACGAGCAGGTGAAGGAAAACTACCAACAACTAAGGACACAGTGTCTATCCATGTCGCAGGAGGAAGCAGCGGGGTAGCTGAGAACTACTAAAACTGACAACAGGACTCAATGAAACGCAGAGTGAAGCAGTTTGAGAACAACTGGAATGAGGAGGAGTTTTGCACACTCCAACAAAGCTGTGGCTGGGTGGGGTCCAAGGTAAGATCTGAAGGAGCTGGTACAGTCTTGGCTCTGTGAACTTTCAAAATTACAAAACTCCTTGGGGCGCCTGGGTGGCTCAGTCGTTAAGCGTCTGCCTTCGGCTCAGGTCATGATCCCAGAGTCCTGGGATCGAGCCCCGCATCGGGCTCCCTGCTCCGCGGGAAGCCTGCTTCTCCCTCTCCCACTCCCCCTGCTTGTGTTCCCTCTCTCGCTGTGTCTCTGTCTGTCAAATAAATAAATAAAATCTTTAAAAAAAAAAAAAATTACAAAACTCCTTTTCAGGAGAAAGTCTCACACCAAGGGGAGAGTTCTGAGAGTAGAATCCAATTGGGGAAGGACAGGGTAGAAGAAAGGAAAAAGGAAGTCTAAATGAAAGAGCAGAGGAACCACATGTCAGAAAGCGTAAGGCCATTAAAAAAGAGGATGCTGTAAGAGGAAGACCTAGAGCACTGAAGCCAGAAAAGTTGTCCTGACTCACCCCTTGTTCATAAAGAAAAACCGAATTCATATAAAAAGAAACAATAGCATTAGATTGTGTTCAAATCCAACATGAAGCTGGTTGTGTTAACTTTTTACATTTTACAAGTTTTTTGTAAATTTTTTTACATTTACATTATTTTTACATTTTATAATATATACATACATAAAATCATTGAATTGTATACCCTAAATTTACACCATATTATAGGTCAATTGTATCTCAAACTGGTAAAAAAAATCTAACACTAATTTATCATAGAAAAAAAAAATACAGAACATAACAGCCCAGCAATGAAAACATAACAGAAAGACATGCTTATAAAACAGCTGAAAAATATAACTTATTATTTCAAGATGAGCTTAAAAACTAGTAAAACATTAAATAAGAAAGGACTATAATCAAAATTAGAAAATCTCAGGAATGAGGTAGGAGAACTCAGAATTAATATTATTTGAGAAATGGAGACTAAAATGGCATCTAAAGGTTAATAAATATAGGAGATAATGACTTAAAATAAATAGGAGGTGAAAGGAGTGAATTTCAACAAATCAAAGAGATTTAAGAGAAAGTGGTAGATATAGAAGGTGAGCAAAGAATATCAACACACATACACATAGGTTGAATAATCACCTATTAGAAGACCTACAAAGAAGAAAATAAAAAGTAATGGAAACTTAAAAAGTAATTTAAATTTAAAAAAGGTAACATTTAAGAAAACTTTCCTGAAAAATAGAGATTTGACACTAGTACCTAGGAAATCAGTACTGAATGATCATTGTCAAGATATATCCTAAAAGACATCTGGAGTTTACAAAAAAAAAAAAAAATCATTTGGGCATTTAGTCAAAATATCATGACTTAAGTGATTGTCTTTGGACTTTATTCCAGAATAAATAGAGCAACATATTGAAAATATTCAAAGAAGGGAAACATAAGGCAAAGATTTTATATCTAGACAACATGTTAAAAGTTATGAACATGAGAGAATCAGAGAACATAGCTCCCATGTGCCCTTCGTAAGGAAATGTTTTTTAGGCAACCAAAAGGGAAAGACATTGACTAAAGGACTATTGATGAGCATAAATATGTAATTACCCATAAAACTATGATGGTTATAAGAAAAGTACATGCCCAGTCCACTTGAAAAACAGAATATACTTGTTGATTGTTTTATAGTTACTGATGGGGTAAAAGGATATTTATTCAAGTGAGAAGCTGGTAAATTGGGATGACAGGAAAGAAATTATTAACTAATTAAATATTGTTGGGGAACCAATAGATAATAACAAAAATAAGATGGTGTGTGTGTGTGGAGAAACTAAGGTTATTTTAGCTTTAATACAAAACTAACCATTAAAGGCATACCTGGGTAGCTCAGTTGGTTGAAGTACCTAACGCTTGATCTCAGCTCAGGTCTTGATCTCGGGCTTGTGAGTTCAGGCCCTGTGTTGGGCTCCAGGCTGGATGTGGAATCTATTTAACAACAACAACAACAACAAACTCATCATTAAAGTAAGTACAAATATATTTGAGAAAGCAAATAAAATAGATCACACAGAGAAAAATTAGTGCTATGAAAGACTTGCATATATGTAATATAGAACAATAGGAAATGAAAAGAATACCGTGCAAAGAAGTATATACCATACACTACCATTTGAATAAAAAAGAAGGCAAAATAAGGACATATGTATGTATATGCATATATATATGTATTTGCTTATTTTTGCAAATAAGAAAGGATAAACCAGAAACTAATAAAATTTGTTATGTATGGGGATTGAAGAAAACTTCTCTGAGTTACCTTTTCGTATGATTTTGACTTTTGAATTATGGTACTGTTTTACATATTAAAAAATCATATTAGCACTCCCTTCAGCAGCACATATACTAACAGTGGAATGATACAGAGAAGAAGAATAGCGTGGTCCTTGTACAAACATGATATGTAACTTCATGAGGTGTTCCATATTTTCATGATGGATGTTAACTAGACTTATTGTCATAATCATTTTGCAATATATACATATATCAAATCATTATGTTGTTCACCTGAAACTAACACAGTGTGAACTATACCTCAATAAAATTGGGAAAAAAAGTAAAAATAATAAAATAAAAAAAATAAAAATAATAAAAAGCCCACTACCACAAAGAAAAAAAAAATCAACATGGAGAGGAAAACCCTAATGTGAAGAGAAACAAATGAACTTATTTCAGGTTTAGAGGCTTTTAGACACACTATTACCTTTAGTGAGCTATATTCTCAGGATAAAATAAAAACTGTAAATAATCTTGTACTTTATCAGTAAGTTTGTTGTGGTATAGACATAGTAATTCTGATACTATTCAGTGTATTGTAGAGAGCAGTAAATGAGCAAATATACTAATGTTGGTGACAGACAGAGGCGGGATGCCTGGGTGGCTCAGTTGGTTAAGCGTCTGCCTTCAGCTCAGGTCATGATCCCCCTTGTCCTGGGATAGAGCCCAACGTTGGGCTCCTTGCTCATCGGGGAACCTGCTTCTCCCTCTCTCCCTGTAGCTCCCCCTGCTTGTGCACTCTCTCTCTCTCTGTCAAATAAATAAATCTATAAAATAAAATAAAATACACTTCCTGGCTCTGTCCCCTAAAACGGCTTAGAACCAGTGACACCCCATTTGCCATGAGCACCCTTATCACTCAGTTCTTGGTTTCTAACAACTGTTTCTCACTGAAAAGAACCAGGTCTGATCCCAGGTCTGGGTCAAGGAAAGTACAAGATGAGCTTGGGACTTCCTTTGCTAGAAGAGCAAAGAAGTGCTCAAAAACAGATAGGGATGTGTCAGAAGGATACAGAAACCAATTCTAAAGGGCTCCCGCTTTGAAGGGGACAAATTCGGGACAAACTGAAAATCAAAAAGAAAGTGGTAATGAATATTCTGAGTTCATCATGATATTCAAGAAAATTGCAAAAGTGTGTGTGAGGGAAGAGAAAACTTTCTTAAACAGTGGAGTGCCAGGTAATGAATGTAGAAAAAAAATGATAGAATTTTTTAAAATTGTGATTTTTGCAGTCACTAATATAATAGTTGATTCAGGCAAGCCTTATTAATTAAAACAGTGGCTGAAAGTTGTGGGGGCATGAGATCTTCTCATATTTTCAAAGTACAATCCCTCAGGTTACTTATTAATCCAAAGGAGAAAGAGATGCCTTTACGACGGAGAGTTCTACCAGACAGCACCCCAATCAACTGATTAAACTTAGCGTGACCAATGAAAGAACACAATGGCATCGTGTGCCTTTTGTTGTGATGCACTGAGAAGGACCCAGCCTCACCTCTGCAGAGTTTTTGCTGAAAATCTTTAATTGGATATAATGAAGAAACAACCAGACAACCCAAATTGTGGACATTCTATAAAAACACTGGACTGGGGCACTTGGGTGCTCAGTTGGATAAGCATCTGACTCTTGGTTTCAGCTCAGGTCAAGATCTTGGGGTTGTGAGATTGAGCCCCACATCGGGCTCTGCACTGAGTGGGGAGTCTACTTAAGACTCTCTCTCCCTCTCTCTCTGTCCCTCCCTGCTGCACTCTCTCTCTCTAAAATAAATAGATAAATCTTTTTAAAAAAATGAATAAATAAACAACTGGCCCTGAAAGTCAATGACAGGAAAGACAAAAACAAAACAAAACAAAACAAAAAAACCAGGAGAATTGTTTTGGAATAAAGGAGAGACTGTAGGATGACTTTAAAACAGTCTAATTCTTGATGAATCCTGGATAAGAACAAAAGACAAACCCAGAAAAGCTCCAAAGGATATTACTGGTTATTTAGAAGAATGTCCTTGTTGGGGTGCCCGGGTGGCTCAGTCGTTAAGCGTCTGCTTTCAGCTCAGGTCATGATCCCAGGGTCCTGGGATCCCCTGCTCTGCGGGGAGCCTGCTTCACTCTCTCCCACTCTCCCTGCTTGTGTTCCCTCTCTCGCTGTGTCTCTCTCTGTCAAATAAATAAAATCTTTAAAAAAAAAAAATGTCCTTGTTTTTTAGGAGGTATATCCTGAAGTTCTTTGGGGTGAAGCTTCATTAAGTCTCTAACTTTGAAATGATTCAGTAAAAAAAAAAAAAAAATGTCCTTATATAGGGGAATATGTACAATGTATGTAGCGTATGTAGCTAAATGTTAACAACTGATGAATGAATCCTATATAAGCATTCATTGTATGATTTTCTCAACTTTTCTGTAGGTTTTTAAGTTTTCATAATAAGAGGTTGGGGTGGGGGGATAAACACATGGACTGGAAGTATAGATGCATGACTCCAAGGCAATAAATCTGCAGGGTAGCCAGCTAGTGACCTAGGACCTGAGTGACCTGGCCTGAAAAGATGAGCTGTACTGTATCTGCTGGGATCCTTTGGGCTTCAAGTAACAGGATACCTGAGTCAAAGTTGCTAAAACTGTAAGGACATCTAATTATCTCATGTAACAAGAAGTCTAAAAGTAAATGGCTACAGGGTTGGTTAATCCGTCAGCCCAAGGATGTTGTAGCCCTCTGTCAGTTCCTCTCTAGTTCTCTTGGCTTTACTTCATGGTTGCAAAATGGTTACCACAGCTTCAAGTATCACGTCCTCACATGACATGTCCCAAGCCGGCAGGAAGCGCTCGGGCTGACTCTTCCATAGGCTTTGCCCTCCGGGATCAAGTATAAAATGTTTTCCCCTAAACCTCCCCACCCTTCCTGAAGATTCCTCTTACATCTCTTTGCCCTTCCAAACCAATTTAGTTCACCATTTGGGGTTGTTCTCCTGAACAAAACTGACTGGGAGGGATGGTTGTTGGATGGGCAGCCAACCGTGTTTGCCACACGAGCCCGTCAGACTCACTTGGCCAGGAATCTGAGCCAAGAACCTGGCCTGGGTTTGGTGTTAGCATTCATGCTCTTGGTGAATGGACAAGAAGCTGAGTCTAGGCCATGGCATGCCAGGCTGTGTACAGACCAAGGTTAGGACGAGAGAAAACTCTACAGAGAGGGTGAGGACGTCATTTGGTAGGGAAAGGAGAACATAGCACTTGTGCCGAGAAGGGTGGGGCTGCCTTGAGGGCTAGAAACTGTCCCTCAGATGCCTAGATCCCTTGTTTCCTGGTTATGATTTCAGTTCCAGGCCACAGAGAACATACCAGTTGGGACTCATTTGCCAGTTACAGAACAAACAAACAAACAAGAAACTGCCCTAGCATGAAAGAGCAATTAGTTATAATTGTACAGGCATATTTTAAATGACCCAAAGGCAGGAAGTTTGGCCTGTCTGGAAAATGCTAGAACTAGGTGACTCCTTTCTGCCTCTTCCTCTGTGTTTCTCTGGAGTTATTTCATTCTTATCTCTGCAGTAGGATATCTCTGCTTGCTGGCCCGATGGTAGCCTACATTCTTCCACTCTTCTAAATTTGCGTTCAAGTCTTGACCCCAAAAGAACCCAGGTGGTAGTCAGCCCCTAGGTCCTAGTTTCAAATTCCCACAGGAGAGAAGCTGAGAGGCCTAAGTTGGGTCAGATGACCAATGTACCAAGTCCATAGGCTTCAGGTCACAGCAGCCAGGCATGGGACAGGGAGGAGAGACAGTGCTAGGAGAAAGGGGTCATTGACCCAGGCTGGAAACATATCCCCAAAGTTATCCATCATGATCTTTAAGATCGTGGTTTTCAAGCTTTGGGTGGAAATTGGACACCCCCCAGGGGGACTTTTAGCAATGTCTGGAAACATCTTTGGTTATCACAGCTTAGGGGGTCGGAGCTACCTGCATCTCATGGGCAGAGGCCAGGGATGCTGTGAAACATCCTAGGATGCTCCCACAACAAAGAACTATCTAGTCCAAAATGTCAGTATTGCCGAGATTGAGAACCTCTGCCTCCCTTTTGATTCTAGCAACTATTCTTTTAATCAAGCGGAGTATCTGTACCCACCAAGGACAGACCCAGGCCTGGTAAGTCATAGGGCTCAGGCAGTATTTGTGGGGCAGAGAGTGAATGAAAACACCATTCCTTAGAATGTGTGTGGCTGCTGATGCTGCGGCTGATTACCTGGGTTCAGTGGGCACTCTTGGTGCAGGAGCCCACAAAGGCAAGAGACCGTGAGGTTCTTGCCCTGGATGGGGGGACTGTTCAATAAAAAAAGGAGCTGGAATAAGCAGAAACATACAAGCAGAAGACAGAAGTATAAACCCACACACTTGGCTCTTACAAGTGCTCCAAACACAAACAGCAGCTGCCTAGCTGGTACCTGCTCCTCCCCACACACCATAAGGGAGAGCTGGAAATCCTTAAGTCCCAAAGAGCTAACACTAACTTGTCAGGCAGAAAGGGAGAGGCTCCAGGCCACTGGGTTTCTTTTTGGCTTAGTCGGTATAACATCTGCTTTCCTTTCCTGAGGAGTGTTGTCAGCCCGAAATCTTAAAAAAAAAAAAAAAAATTCTACAAATGGTACAGAGTGGAGAAGGCTTCACGAACAAGGAGAAGAAAGAGTTTGTAAGGCTGGACATTTTCCTGAAATTCCTGATAAAACCACGTCTACTCTTTGGCAAAGGGAAATACGCTCTCTGGAGTTTTTCCAGCATAAACGGCAGAAGGTAGATAACTCAGGGTCTTTGCTGCCCTCTACTGATAGTAGTGAAGACTAGCAGGGGGTTCAGGGAAGGAGAGAGGCTTTTCAGCAGAGTGCTTCATCCCTTCATTGAATTTTTTCAGCACGTATTTACGGAGCTTATACTCTGCGCAGATGCTGGGCTAGGCATTAAATACAGTCGTGAGAAATACACACTAAGTCCCTGTTCTCATGGGATGTACATTCTAGCAAAGGTGATAGACTGTTAGTCAAGAAATAAGAAATATTTTAAGGACGTTCAAAATGCTCTGAAAGTAATGAACAGGGTAACTGGGGAAGAGGGGACAATTTAAGATTGGACGGGTCGGGAGGGGACACAGGAGCTGAGGATGGAAGGCTGAGACAAAGCCAGCAGTGCTGAGAACGGGACCCAAGGCTTTCCAGGAAGATCAAGAAGTGGCTGTAAACTCAGGATGCAGGAAAGAGCTTGGTGGGTCCTGAACCCAGCGTGGAGCAGGGGACAGAGTGGAGGGAAGGCCAGGTCATGATGGGACCCTGCAGTCTGCAAAGGAACTTGGGTTTTATTCTGAATCAATCTTACTCAGTAGAGGGAGCTATTGAAGGTTGCTATTTTTGTTTTTAAAAGATTATTCTTTTGTTTAGTTCTGTTTTGTTTAAAGTAGGCTCCATGACCAGCGTGGAGCCCAACACGGGGCTTGAGCCCATGACCCTGAGATCAAGACCTGAGCTGAAATCAGGAGTCAGACGCTTAAACAACTGAGCCACCCAGGTGCCCCTAAAAGATTATTCTTTTTGATGCAACATATTTATTATGCGATATCAATAAAGATGTTTCCAGAAGTATCAGAAAGTTTACAAAGGAGTATACGTTAAGTAAATAAGTGAATATCTAATGAGCAAACATACTTTGTCTCCTGTGTGGATAACGGAAGGTAGGGCTGGGGACAAGACAAGGATGCGGAGCCGGATGGGGCTATGTGGGAGTCAGGCTGGGCCAGAGCGATGCCGTGGAGGTGGGCAGAAACAGATGGACCCAAGGTGCCTTTGGGAGTTGCACCTGCAGGACCTGGGGATGGGTCGCAGGTGGCAGAGGGTGAGAGAGAGCGAGCGGCCAAGGCTACGAGGGCAAAAAAGTCAGCTCTGACATGCGGTTGAAGAGAAGTGGCATTTGCAAGCCTCCGCCCCTCACCCCTTGTGGGCCAGCAGGTGAGGGCCATTCCCTCATGTGCTTTGCTCTCTTTCCTTTGGCTCAGTCCGGGTGATTATACCTGGCAGGTCTCAGGGAGGCATTCCTCATAAAAATGGCTGTAAAGCCTTTTGCTAATATGAAGCCTCCCATAAATGTCAGAGGATGAGAATTACAGCCCCGCAACCTCATAAAAGAGAAAGCGTGTCGTGACTTGAGGAAGCCGCAGCAACTGTGAGGGCACCGAGCTGTCTTTGCAAGCTGTATTTTAGTTTCGGGGAAGATATGACCGGAGGCCGTGGAGTGCTGGCTGAGGCCAGAGTGGCTCCCAGGCTCTCTTGAAAGGCCCAGTTATCAAACCTGTCAGCAAAGCCTCCGTGCACCTGGCCTGGGGCTTCTTCAAGGTGAAGTAGAACACATTCTTAACTTGTTCTTACTTTTTAACTGATGAGTCTGAAGTTAGAGTTAATCTTCCTAGTGGTTCTTTGTAACTGTTCTTACTAACTCAGCCAGGAGCAGGAGGGGTATTAGGGGAATCTGGCCTCGGGCAGCCTCTGATTCTGGGGAATAAACAACATACTGCTTCCCACCTCCTCCAGTCCTCAACCCACCTGTCAGCTAATTAGTACTCGTTACCCAGGTGTTTTTCCTGCCCTGAGCCACTCCCCTGCTCACCATCTGCCTGACATCCCTTTGATGGACCCCATATGTCGAATAGCCGCGACCCCAATGCCCTTTATTTCCCCCCTTTTATTTCTCTGTCTTTACTACGAGTTCAACATACGGCTCAACATCCCCGGGATCATATGATAAGCATGGCATTGTGCTGAGGTCCTGGAAACTGGGCTGAGGGGCCTGCAATATGATCTGAAGGCCCTGCTCAGAAGGAAGTACTCATCGAGCTGACTGCCCGCCGAGTAACTTCGGGGAGCACATACACACCGAGAAAGTCGGATCAGAATAATGGTGGTCAACGTCCGGACTGAGGCCCAACTGCACGCCAGGCATCTGCCCAAGGGCCTTATCTCAGGGGGGCGTCAGAATAACCTGAGGAGGCGAGTACAATTGCTATTTTCCTTTTCATATGAGGAAGCGGAGGTTTGGGGAGGTGGTGACTATTGCAGGGTAAGAGTTGGTGAGTGCTGGAACCCTTTCTCCATGTAAGTCGGCCTGATCTTGAAGCCTGTGCACTGCTTTGTCTCTGGCCCATCAGTTGGGATGACAGGAGATTCCTAATGGCATGGGGGATATTCGGCATGCTGCTCCAGCTCTGAAGCCATGCTGCTTTTTTTTTTTTTTAGAGATTTATTTATTTATTTGGGGGGGTTAGGAGAGAGGGAGAGAGAGAATCTCAAGTAGACTTCCTGCTGAGCGCAGAGCCAGAGTCAGGGCTCAGTTCTCACAGCCCTGAGATCACGACCTGAGCAGAAAGCAAGAGTTGGACGTTCAACCGACTGAGCCACCCAGGTGTCCCACGCTGCCTTTGTTTTTTTCCTAATTCTTCTACACATCTGCATGTGCATGCACACACACACACACACACATGCACACACACACACCTTGATCTATATGCCCATCCCAACTCTTGGACCCTAGTGCATTTTGACATTGAATCAAAATTATACCAACATTATTACATGTTCATTGAGAAAAGTTTTTCAGGAGCAAACACCAATAGCCCCAATAACTTCCAATAAACTCCAACAAATAATAAACCCTCCCAAAACATCAACAAATTTATGGATCAATTTTCTATATTATAAAATATTTTTTACAATTTTTGCTATACTTTTTTATTTACTAAGGTAATGATAATAAATAATAATAGTAAAGTAATAATTCTGTCTTTCTGACAGAATTAAGTGTTCATTTAAATTGCAGAGTGAAGATTTGAATCATCCTGCAGCTTTGCTTGCATCAGATTTTACCAGTTTTTATATTGTTTTTGTGAGGGTTCTTCAGTGACTGTTGTTTCTACCAGATCCAACTCTCCTGAGACAAATTCTGCAAATATGCACTGGAAGATTTGATCTTCAGCCAATTTTTAAAAAAGATTTATTAATTTGTTTATTTCAGCAGGAGGGGGGTGGCAAGGGAGAGGGAGAGAAACAGACTCTCTGCTGAGCACAGAGCCCAACGTGGGGCTGGATCCCATGACCCTGAGATTACGACCCTGAGATCATGAACTGAGCCAAAACCAACAGTCCGATGCTTAACTGACTGAGCCACCCAGGCGCACTGATTTTCAGGCAATTCTTAGTCAGCAACCACGTCTTACCACATGCAGTCATAGTCATTTTTGGTTTTAATTCGTATTGGTTATTTTTACCAGAAATATCCATTGTGTATTGGACACCAGACTAATAGTTTGTATTTATTTCTTAGTCACCCCTGAGAACGTTGAGAGCATTTTATGCAACCAAGAGAGTGAGGTAAAACAGAGAGAAAGATCCAGACATGGAGACATAAATAAAACAAGCTGAGATCAAGCAAAAAGAATAAAATTACAGTAATGGTAATAGCTACTGTTGATTGAGCACTTACTAGCTGCCCTGTTCTAAATACTTTAAATGGGCTTACATTTATTTAACCCTCACAATAACTCTTTGCAGATATATAATTATTATTTCCATTTTAAGATGGGGAAGCTTTGGCACAAAGACTGGAAATCAATTGTCCCCAAATACACAGCACTTAGAGGGCAGATGCAGGATTCAAACCTAGGCAGTCTGTGACAGAGAAGCTACAAGGGTCTTCTCAGTATTGCAGCATCAAAACGTCCTCTGGAACAAAATGGTGACATGAGTCAAAATGTCCTTCTTTCACACCATGCTTTTCTGCAACCTGAAATGCCCTCCCACACCGTCTGTACTTAATGCAATCATATGCTTCCTGTAGAGGAGCTGGCCTGGCCCGCAGGAGGAGGGGCCCACTGCCCACAGGGGAGGGCTGGGGCTCTGCCCTTCTATTGGGCTTCCCAGAATCTGAGCCAATCCTTGCTGGAGATCTTATCATCTATTTTGCAATTTTTGCTTCTTCATCTTCCTCCTTAGACCACAAGCTCCTTAAGGGCAGGAGTTGGGTTTCATTATATGTTTTCCCATGTCCTAGTGTCAGACTGGTACAGATTATTAGAAAGGCTATGAAATTTCCTGAATGAATGAATATGTCATTTCACTAACACTGAATTCCACTAATAGTGATTTGCTTTATTATTTACTTTTTAGTGTTATTACTTTGGCCTGACAAGTTCTTCTGCATAAAGGGGCCTGTGACCTGTCATGGCAGTTCTGGAAACTTCCTAACTAAAAGCTCATGAAGTTTTGATGTTGTGGTGCAAGTGACTGGGCTGGGAGAAATTATTTAATTTCCACTGTTTTCTGTTTTGTTCTAAAAATCCTATGGGTATCTGGTAATAACAGATTTCATTAGCAAGGGAATTTGAATGTAATAGAGTAAATTAAAGTCTAAAACCAGAACAAGTCTATTTAAATATGTATCTGTACTGCACTGCGTGTATATATATGCATGTGTGTAGATACATACATACATACATACTGTACTCTATATTTGATCTATAATGTTGGAGAAGTTATCCCTATGTATTAGCCAGGCAGCCCAAGTCAGAAATCCTAACGTTGCCTAAAACTCCCCACCTGTCCCACACTGCAATCCAATCCATCACCTAGTTTTGTTGTTTCTATCCTTTTCTGGGCGGGGGGGGGCGGGGGGGGGAGGATGGGCAGATGGAGGGGGAGAGAGAGAAAATCCCAAACAGACTCAATGCTCAGCCTGGAGCCAGACATGGGGCTCGATCTCACAACCCTGAGATCATGACCTGAGCCATAATCAAGAGTCAGATGCTTGATCTACTGAGCCACCCAGGTGCCCTGATTCTATCTTTTAAATGGTTCTTGAGCCTGTCCCCTCTTCTCCATCTACCTGTCGTTGTCTTAGCTTAAAGTCTCATCATGGTGAATAACAAAAGCTTTTTACTGTCTCCCTAACTTCAGTCTTGCTCTTTTAACTCCTTATTCTCCCTGTAGTCCAAGTGATCATTTTACCAAGCAAATCTGATCCTGCCATTCCCCTGCACATTGGTCCTTTCATCATGGAGTTCCTAAAATTGCTTCCAAAACACTGTCCCTAATGCATCCTTTCCTAGTTCTTTTGCGGCTTCAGTTTCTGTGTCCACAGTGGAGTCTAAATATAGTACCCCCGTTCTGTGTTTCTGCCTGAGTTCCAAGCAGTATGGCATAGACATTTGGAGCAAATGCAGATGTGTGGAATTGCCTGAGTGGCCCACTTACACCATAGGCATTTGGGCAATTCAGTTAACCTTTCTAATTCTCATCTGTGAAGTGGGGATAATAAGTAGCTGCTATGTATGATGGTTATGAGGAGTTCCATGAGAAGTTCCACGTAAAACGCTTGCATATAGTAATCCCTTTGTAAATACTAGTCGTTGTCTTGGCTGAGATTTGGTTAATCTACCTCCTCTGCTAGACTGTGTACTCCATGACTGTACAATGACTCTTGCATCTTTAGCAACTAAGATAATTTCTCACACAAAATGAATGTGCATTAAATGTTTGCTCAATGGACAAATGAGTGGATTTGCCAAATGGACAAGTTAATTATCTTCTGAATCATTTGGTCTGATACATTTTGTGTAATGGAGAAGAGTTCAAGTAACTTCTAAAATGGTGAGTTATTACTTCACTCTGTCCCGAGACTGGTGGGTTGCTTAATGACACACTGCAGATGTTGAATTTCATAAATTCTAAGAGACAGAGCTTTTGGTCAGATTTAACTAAGGAAGCATAAGGTCATGGAGACCGGGGTTCTAGCCCTATCTCTGCCACTAACTGGATATGTGACCATGAGAAAGTTAAGTCCCAGGGTCTCTGTTTCCTTCTGTAGACAAAGAATGTTGGGCCAGATGATATCAGAGATTCCTTTCAGCTCTCCAATCAACTTCTTTTGTAACTTGTCAAAGTAGTAATTGGGGAAATTGCATATGACAGGTAGTATATAAAACAAATGCAATATAATAAAATCTTAAATATTATCTTTCAATGATTCCTGATATGATGTCACTTTAATTTTGAGAAACACAAAAATTTTGATAGTATGATTTTGGAGCTGGAATGAGCCATAAAAGACATGATTGTTGTTCATAAAAGAAAGAGAAAGGCTCCCTCCCACCAATCCAATAAAAGAAATAATGTTTACTTTACACAATGGGTTTGACGAACTTGCGTTAATAACCAAGATATTGTAAATGTGTCATTGAGTATTTGAGGACAAATCCAAAGGTTCTGAGAGTTAAACTAGTACAGTGAATATACATAGTGGACTTAGATCTAGTCATCTGGGTTATAAACTAAAAGCTCACACATGAGTGGGTGGCTATTCCAGGACAAATCCAAATTAGGGTAATCTTAGGGAATGTGATTATCACTTAATGAGTAGAGGCCTAAGTAATCACATGGTATCTTACTGGGGAAAAATTGTGGAAACAAAATGTAGATGGTTGTCTTAAAGCAGTTTACTCCACTCTGTGGCTCACAGATCCCAGGTGGTCCATGGAATTATCTTAAGGGTCTACAAATTCATGAGCTCATTAACCATTTATTGTCTGTTGACTGAATCAACCAATGATGTTAATGATAAAAATGACTTCCTTTCTGTTTGTTTCCTATAGAGCAGAATAGAAAAGAACACATCTCTTTTTAAAATGTCCTTCTAGGGGCGCCTGGGTGGCTCAGTCAGTTAAGCTGCTGCCTTCGGCTCAGGTCATGATCCCAGGGTCCTGGGATCAAGCCCTGCATTGGGCTCCCTGCTCAGCGGGGAGCTTGCTTCTCCCTCTCCCTCTGCCTGCCTCTCTGCCTACTTGTTCTCTCTATCTCTCTGTCAAATAAATAAATAAAATCTTTAAAAAAAAAAAAAGAAAAAAAATGTCCTTCTAGCTAGGGAAGTAAGCTTAGGTATACATGGGAAGAAGAGGTTCTTGGGTAGGGCAGAGAGGTCCCCACTGCAAGGGCAGACGCAGATGGTCTAAATGGAAGGTATTTCTCTATTTGGAACAGTGAATTATCAGGCTGTCATGACCCAATGTTATTAAAAATTCAAATCAACTTACTGCCCTTGTTCTGCATCCGGTCTCATTGAGCTGTTTTCTGATAATTTTGCTAGCTCTGTAAATTTGCCCACAGAGAGGACAGGGACATCTTGCTCACTTGACTACTGTAATTCTCTGTAAATAAATTGGCATTCTGGTTTATGGAGATGGATCTTTGTGTGCTCAGTTTAAAGTGAGTGTTATTGACTTCAGTTTTGGTCTTCTTCTGCCAAGGAAATCTATTTGGGAGACTGTAAAGCTGGGAATACCATCCTTAACCACAAGTATTTCCCAAGGGTACCTTGGGAGATCACTTGGCACTCACGGAGCTGAGGCTTTTCTAGGGACATTTTGCACTGCTTGCCCTTATCACTGGGTAAGCATCTTGTCCAGTCCTCTCATTTCGTAGATGGACAAACTAAGGCATACATCACAAAATGACTGTGGTTTTATGTTCTGCACTTAGTTGGCATCACTGAGAGCTAGCTATCTGCAAGTTTATGATGTAATTTGAAAATTTTTTTATTTTGAAATAATTTCGGATTTACACAAGAAACACAAAGTACAGAGATACTCTGCATCCAGCTTCCCCTAATGTTAATGTATTACATAACCATAGTGCATTTATCAAAACTAAGAGGTACAATACTAACTGAACTATAAGCTTTATTCAGATTTCCTCAGTTTTTCCCACTAGTATCCTTTTCCTGCTCCAGGATGCAATCCAAGATACATACCACATTGCGTTTAGTTGTCACATTTCCCTTGTTGCCTTAAATTGGTGACAGTTTCTCAGTCCTCACCTTTCTTTGATGACTTATTACATACTTTTGAAGAATATTGATCAGGTATTTTGTAGAATGTCCCCCAATTTGTATTTGTTTAATGTTTCCTCGGGTTTAGACTGATGTTATGGATTTTGGGGAAGAGCCCTTGTCACGTGGTATCAGGAGTGCATGCCGTCACTGAAGATATTAACCCAGCACTTGGTTGAAATGGTGTGTGCCAGATTTCTCCACTGTAAGTGTAAATGCTGTTAGGTAGAGTCGCTAACGTCAACCTCCACTCAAGGAGAGGGACATTGAGCTCCATCTTTTGGAGGGAGGAGTATCAACAAATTCATTGGTGTATCTTAAAACCACCACACTATTTTATAACTTTTGGGTGGAGATATTTTGAGCCTATACAATATCCTGTTTCTCTTTACAGTTTCATCTACTAATTTTAGCATGCCTCAGACGAACCTGCCTAGAGCATAATTACTGTGGTATTCTAATGGTAATTTTATTTTTCTCATTCTTTCTATGTTTCTTAGAAACAATATTTTTAATGGATATCTATTTGTACCCCAGAGTGTTTTGTGACCTGGCATCTTTTTATCTGGCTTCTGAACTTGGTCACCAGGGATAAGTCCTTGTCTTGAGATCTTTTCTTCTAGAAGAGAGATTCACAGGTTTCTTTCCCCATTCCTTTTGTAGTGATCAGATTTTCTCTAAGTCTTGGCATTTAAACAATATTACACATACCATTGTTGTCAGCTTTCCAACAAAAAAGTCAAACATGAGATTTCTGTTATCTTAATCTGTTTTATAGGATGCTCTTACTCTTAAAAATTTTTTTTATTAAGTATAGTTGACATATAATGTTACATTAGTTCAGGTGCACAATATAGTGATTTGACAATTCTATACATTATACAATGTTCGTTACGTTAAGTGTAGTTACCATCTATAACTTTAAGGAGCATATTACTCTTTGCATATCTAATTTAGCTTGTGTTGGGATAGCTGGTATCATCAGTTCACTTTACTTTCTTTCTTTATTTAAAGATTTATTTATTTATTTTAGAAAGAGAGAGAGAGCATGAGTGGGGGGGGAGGGAAAGAGGGAGAGGGAGAGAAAGAATCTCAAGCAGACTCCCCGTTGAGCACAGAGCAGGATGCGGGGCTCGATCTCACAATCCTGAGATCATAACCTAATCTGAAATCAAGAGTGTGATGCTTAACTGACTGAGACACCCAGGCACCCTGTTCACTTTACTTTCTTACCTTTTGTTAGACTACAGACTAAAAATGTAAGCAGATACATTTTGCTGTGTATCAGTTTAAGTACTTTTATGTAGTTCCCTACATTTCAATGTTTCAAAGACTTAGAATATTTTCTTTGTTGTGCAAGACTGTTGAATCTCAGATCTGTACCTCTGAAACAAATAATGCAATATATGTTAAGAAAGAAAAAAAGAAGAAGAAGAATGTAGCAGGAGGGGAAGAATGAAGGGGGGGAAATCGGAGGGGGAGAAGAACCATGAGAGACAATGGACTCTGAAAAACAAACTGAGGGTTCTAGAGGGGAGGGGGTTGGGAGGATGGGTTAGCCTGGTGATGGGTATTGAGGAGGGCACGTTCTGCATGGAGCACGGGGTGTTATGCACAAACAATGAATCATGGAACACTATATCTAAAACTAATGATGTAATGTATGGGGATTAACATAACAATAAAAAAATTTTAAAAAAAAGAATATTTTCTTTGTTAATGGAAAATTTTGAATATTAAAAAGTAGAAAGGATAGTATCATAAACTCTCATGTACCTATGATCCAGCTTCAACATTTCTCAACGTACAGTCAACCTTGTTTCATCTGTAACCCTCTCCCCTGCCTTGCAGCTTCCTACTCTTGTTTATTTTGAACCTAATCCCAGGTATTACATTATTTAATCTGAAAGTCTTCAGTAGGTATTAGAATGTTTTTTGGTGTCAACTAGAAATGATAATCAATTAATTAATTTGCTCATCAACTTATTTATTGACTGGCATTGAGCTACATTCAAGAGAAATGAATAGAAAAAAACATGAATTCATTCCCTGCTCTCTTGGAGTCTAGATTCAATCGCACACTGAAGTTACTAACCGAGCCACCTTAGTGACTTCACTTCTTAGTTACTTAACTTCTCTTTGGCCCAGTTTCTTGGTATGTAAAAGTGGATAGTAATGATACCTTACTTAAAAGATCCTTGTGAAGAACAAATGGATAATTTATGGAAATTCGAGCATCGAAAATGATTATTGATTTTAGTTAATTGAAATGGATTCAATCTATTGAAAACCTGCAAGTCCATGCTAATACTTAAAGAAAGGAGTCAGGGGAAAAAAACTAATTTGTCTCTAGTTGAGATGGCTATCAAACCACCTTTTTATTTTGAAAGCTGATAAATAAAGGGAAAGCATTAAGCATTTATCTACCTTTTAAAATAGAAACTATATTTTGGGGTAACTAAATAGCCACTATTGTTCAGGGAAATCTCTAATTTACAGGATTGTTAGCTAGTAAATGTAGAAGGTAACATATAATTAGAAACTCATTATTTTGCCACCCCCTAAGGAGAATACTGATTCAGGAAAAGACAAAACCATTAAACCATTTAAGTTAATGGTTGATAGGCAGGGTGGCCATTCATCCAATTTTGCCAGAAATAGTCCTGGTTTTGGACTCTAGTCCAGATGTAACTATTCATACTGCAGATAGTATTCTGATTACAGTGGAAAGATAGAGCTGTCATTACTGTAACCCAGTGTCAATCTCAGCATCATTAAGGATAGGATCATCATGTACGCGTGTACTTCTTGGTGTTTTATAACGGAAATAAACAGTATGACTTCTGAAGTTCTCTTCATAAAAATGTTCAATTTCTATCTAACCAAGTCTTCAGATCTAAGTTCCATCTTACAGAAATACCAGGGTAAGAGGGAGCGATCAAGCAGATCCAGGAGGTGGAACTGGCCTGGGATCTTCAGCAAGTCAGTGTCCTGACCAAAGGAACTCTTCTAGGTTAAAAGTGACGTAAGCAACATGGCAACCAGATGCATTGCATGGTTCTGAATTGGATCGTAATTTGGACAAATCAGCTGAAAATGACATCTTAGGGACAGGTGGGGGAAATGTGAATATGGATTTGGCATTACTGTTAGTTTTGTTAAGTGTGAAAATGTTATTCTTGATATGTAGAAAACTGGTTTTTTTTGTTTTGAGAGAGACATACTGATGTATTTAGTCGTGGAATGTTAGGATGTTCATCATTTACAGTACCACAGCATTAAAAACAAAAAAGTTGACAGGAAAAGAAATAAGACAATATATGTAAAACATGTCATGTACATAATGCTCAGTGTTACAATATGTAGTAACGAGTGGTCAGAATGTTAAGAGACATGAAGGGTGAATAGGGGAAATTACCAAGATGGGCATAGCAGGAGGTCCGATTTTCTCTCTGAAGAATGCTTTCTGGAGGAAGTAACGTGGAAGCTGAGACCTGAAAAAGATAGTGTGGCAGGTAAGATGGCCCCCGGGGCTCCCTGCCTGCTGGTATTCAACTCTTGGGTAATCTCCCCTTGAGGGTGAGCTGGATTGACTTACTGACCTGCTTCTAATGAACAGGATATGGGCAGCAGTGATGAAATTTCACTGCCAACATTAAGCTACAAAAAGTCTGTGGCTTCTGTTTTGGGCATTCTCTCTCTCACCCTCCCTCTCTGTCTCTCTCCCTCCCCGCCCCCCTTTCTCTCCATTTCTCTTTCTCTCTCCCTTAGATTGCTTATGCTAGGAGAAGCAAACTGCCACGTTGTCATCGGCCCCATGGAGAGACCCATGGGTGTGTCCTCAGCTGTTAAGAATGTACAAGGAAGGGACACATGCCAACAACCAGATGAGAACACTTAGAAGCAGATCCTTGAACTTCAGGTGAGTCTTCTCCCTTGGCTGACAGCCTGGCATTCTCCTCACACGAGAGTTCTGCAGCCAGAGGCTGCGCCTGGATTCCTGACCTGTGAAAACCATGAAATAATAAATTTTGTTGCCTTGAGCTGTTAAATTGTGGGACAATTTGTTATACCCAGAAATAGATAACTAATACAGGTAAGAAAGAGTTACCTGGCTGGAAAAAGGCAGAGGTAACCTACTATGATTATTTTCTGCTCTGATCCTTATGTTGATTTAGTATGATATTTACTATTCGTAGACTAATATTGTTCTAGTTCTTGGCTGAGAGCTCAACGTCTTCACATGTACGGGTGCAAAAAAGCTGAAGTCTATCTTGATTTTAACCATTTAGGTAAAGCGTTAGCTAGGAAAATACCCCAGAGCAACTCAGTTAACAAATATTTATTGAGGCCTGTTAGTTGCTGCCTCAATAAATATGGTGAATGGTTACTTATAAAACCTCACAGCAACTCTTCCTTTCCCAAAAAAAGAAGCTGAAGCTATGGGAAGTCACGTAATTTGCCCAGGATCACACAGCCAGTAGTTAGTAGAGCCAGGATGGGAACCCTGTTAGCAACTGCTATCCATGTGGCCTCGTAGGTACTCAGAATCTGTATCTCCATTTCTGAGTTCTCTTTCAGTGTTTCCAAGAGCAGTATTTCCAATAAGGAATAATATAGCTGTCAGCACGGTAGATACCACTGACCTTATAGCGGAATGAATACTCTACTAGGACTTGGGGATTCGGTGAAGAAAACAGAGTCCTTTCAAAGTATTTCAGTCTAGAGGAGAGAGGAAGAAATTGTTTATTAGCTCTGCTATCTTTCTGCTTTGGGTGAGATGTGGGATTTAGCAGTCCCCAATTGGCTTTGGTGTGGCATACGTCTGTGCTTGAATCCTAGCTTAACCTCTTATCAGCTGTGTGAATGTCACTCTGAGCCAGTTCTATACTCTCTGTGAGCCTCAGTTTCTCCATATGTAAAATGGTGACAATAGGTCTGCCTTGCAGGGCCGCTGAGGGGATTAAAGAGAGTATATGCAAAGTACCTACCATAGGTTTAAGACGGGTGTTCCAAAACGGTAGTTATTAAAAAGAAAAGCCTGATTCTGCACTGGAACCACTTTTTATTTTTTATTTATTTTTATTTTTATTTTTTTAAAGATTTTATTTATTCATTTGAGACACAGAGATACAGAGAGAGAGAGAGAGCATGAGCAGTGGGAGAGGCAGAGGGAGAGGGAGAAGCAGACTCCCTGCTGAGCCAGGAGCCCGATGTGGGACTCAATCCCAGGACCCTGGGATCACGACCTGAGCCGAAGGCAGACGCCCAACCATCTGAGCCACCCAGGCGCCCTGGAACCACTTTTTAAGAGTCACTTCTGAAGAGTGACTTCATAGCTAAAACTTAAAGCCCTGATGATATTAATTAGTCTTAAACAAACACTGTCTCTTTACCTCACTTTGATATAGTAAGTTTTAGGGTCTATAATTCAACTGCTGCCAATTGGGCAAGGGTGGTATTTGTTTTTCTGTTCTGTGTAGCTATGTACATTTTCAGTATCCTGAGTTATCAAGCTTTGACTATAGGAAAGTGCATTTTGTCTCTTGAAAGATGCAATGAGTCCCTTTAATTATTTCACATTGATTCAATAAAATGGTTCACTGTAGTTTCAGCTCAGATCAGATATTTGCAGTATGATTTGTGTAACTATTGAGCGCAAAATAACTGAATTTCAAGCTCATGTTCATTTGAATAAGCTGTGGCAATGAAACAATGAAATGATTATGTATGAATATATATATGAATAATCATGTACATATGATACATATACATCTGCATGTATGCCTGCTCTAAATATCTAAAAAGAGAATAATCCAGTAAGATATAAATATCTTAATGTCTATATATAGACAAGTAATAAAACTCTCAAATGACAAAACTTTCATTACAACTGCAAAGAGTTTCTTCCATTCATTCAAGCTGATAGTTTGTTTTCACTTTTTATACATGCCAGTGATTTGCTTTCTGTAACTATTTTGAGGTGTTTTATTTCTCCCCCAGCAGTGGGGATTAGTTTGTCCTCAGCCATCTATACCAGTGTTATTCTCAGAATAGTTTGCCAGGATTTGGGGATGCAGGCTGATGTTGAAAAAGGGACCTGACCTCTCACTCTTAGACTCCAGTTTGTTTGAATGTTACATATTTAGTGAAATTTTAACCATTCTTTCCTTCACCAGTTGATTCCCTCGGAACTCGGTTCAGTCCTGATTACATTTTATCATAATTGATCTTGAATATTTTGCTGGGGTTCAATATGACAGGTATTTATTGCAATATAATTCACATCGAATAAACCTCACCCTTTAGAAGTGTACATTTCAATGCATTTTAGTATACTACCAAATTGTGCAATCATCACTATCTAATTCCAGAACATATTCATCATCCAAAAAGTAATCCCATACCAATTAGCAGTCACTCCCATCACCCCCTGGAAATCCTTAATCTACTTTCTGTCTGTATTGGATTTGTTTATTCCAGGCAGTTAATATAAATGGAATCATACACTATGTAGCATTTTCTGTCTGGTTTTTTTCACTTAGCTAAAGGTTTTCAAGGTTCATCTATGTTGTATCATGTATCAGTACTTCCTTTTAATGACTGACTAATATTCCTGTGTATAGATTAGATACAGCACTTTTTTATACGTTCATTACTTGATTGGACATTTGGGTAATTTTACTTTTTGGCTATTATGGATAATGCTGCTATCAACACTTTGTATTAAGTTTTTGTGTGTGAGTATGTTTTCAATTTTCTTGGAGATGGTGCTTAAGAATGGGGCTTTGCTCCCTCACTGCCTTGGTCACGCTCTGCCATTCACTAGTTCTGTGAAGTTACTTCTGTACCTCAGTTTCACCTATAAACTGTGGGTATTCATAGTACCCACCTCTCAGTGTTTCTGAGACTTCAAAGAGCTAATACATGTAAAGTACTTAGGACCGTACCTGGTACGTGTTGTTGGGTGTGAATAAAAATTATCTATTATTTTAATATTTTGAGTTCCTTAATGATAGGGTTCATCTTCATTATGCCTATGACATCTGAGTCTAAAGGTTTATTTTTGATTTTTCCCCTTTAATAAAAAAGAGAAATAAACAGAATTCCTTCGGGGTATCAGGGTGTGCTGATTTCAGATAAGCCTATTTCAAACTGAAGGACAGATGCTTTATATGCTGTAAACTGAGCAGAGGCTTGCCACCTCCAACTTGTCTTAATACAGCAACTTATAACACTCATCAGCCGGCAATACAATTTAGGAGGTACTTTTGTAGTTAGTAATCTATTATTAATAACGCGGCTATAATCGCGTGATCGCTTAAGACTCGAGTTTGAAAAGCTGGGAAATAGCTTATTTCCACAGCCACTCTGCGATTGGCTTAGGCGCGACCCAGGTCGATTTTTTGATTGGCTCTCGCACGGAAAGGGACTCTGCCTGAGCCAGTATTGCCAGTATGGGGCCAACATGGCTCCACAATTGGCTTTCCTGGAAGCCGGCGGACACGTGGCCACCGCAGCCCGGACGACGTGGGAGGACCTAGTTTTCCCCACCGCGAGAGGGCGCCAGCGGTTCCTCGGTGCTCAAGTCTCATTTCCCATAAAGCCTCCGAGTGACCAATCAACTGGCTGTCTCGATACCGCTTTCAAAGTCGGCGGGCCCTTTCACCAATCGTAAGGCAGATACCGCCCCCAGCCTGAGGATTGATGGAAAGCTTCACCAATCATCTCATAGATCTCCGCGATCTCCGCCCCGCTCGCACGGGATTGACGATCCGTCCGGCCAATAGGGGACGCTCAGTCGGCGGGTGGATGAACGCGGCCCTCTGTAATGGCGGAGCGTGGCGGGGACGGGGGGGACGGTGAGCGATTCAACCCGGGGGAGCTCAGGTAAGGGGCGCTGCCTTCCCTTACATTTCAGCACAGTGGAGTCCCAGGGGGTAGGCCTGTGGCGCGGAGATCCGCGGTGGGAGGTGGACGGAGGAGCCGCGGCGGCTCGGGGCCAGGACCGCATGGGGTTGGCGAAGGGGGAAGGGGAAGGTGGCTTGAATGAGAGAGCCGGCCCGGGGCTGGGCCGCGGCCTCCTGCGCCTTGTCCGGGTGCTCCCTGCGGTTTTCGCGGGTCCCCAGCGCCCCTCGCGGCCTGCGGCCTGCGGGCGGGGTCCGGCGTTCCCGCCTTGGGGCCCCGCCTCAGCCGCGTGCCGCCTCCGCCTCGGCCCCTCTCAGCTTCCTCTGGGCTTTGCACCGCCGCGGGGCCGGTTTTCCTCATCGACCCCTTCCACTCCGCGCTGAATTCCCGGGGACCCCTCGCCACTTCTGGTTCAGCATTCCCCACGCCCTCCGCGGCCCTCGGGGGTCTCCACGTCTGCCCTGTGCCTTCATCCCCACATCGCTTGCTTTTTTGAACTTCCTGTGTGTTTCCTTCCTTTCTCTCATTTTATTCCTCATGCCGCATTTGTGAATCACAGCAGTAGCAACAGCCGTTTGTTACGTGCTTCTGTGTGCCTTTGGAGTAGTTGCTATTGTCATTTTGCAGGCCCCTCCTCGGTTAAGTTACTTGCCCATCTTACAGGTAAGGAAACTGAACCCCGTAGAGGTTGAGGAAGTGGGACAAGGTCGCATTGGTGGAATTGTGGCTCCAGGAAGTGGCTTGAACCAAGGCAGTCAGGCTCCAGAGCCTGCAGTCTGGATCGCTGTTCCATTCTTCTGCTTACGCCATTGCCCTAAAGAGTGCAGTGACCTTTCTTCCTCTGGTATCTCAGTGCCTATGGAATTTGTAATTAAGATTTGGTACAGTAAAAGTGTCTTGAGAAAGTAAAATTCTTCAGTCAGTGATATTTGGGGACAAGAGGTCCCGAGCTTTATGTATATTTGGTACATCCCCCCCCACCCCCCGCATGGGAAAAATGTCATTTCAGATGTTCAGCTCTCATTCTGAATTGTGCCATTGTCAGCATTTGAACATGAAAAAGAGCAGTGTAGGTTATGAGGACTCTTTAGTATTGTCTGGAGCTCAAGATGAAATTGTGTAAAGAAATGGGTATTGTTACCCAAGTTTTCAGGAAAAATGTCTTCTAAATTCTGAATTGTCACACACAAAAATCCTTATTTGACAGGAATAAAATCTTGTTTTCTTTCAGAAATGAATTTCAAATCCTTTAAACCCCATATGTACACTTTAGTAATGAGTGATCAAAGTGCATTGTCAGGGTGGTTCAATATTAGTGATGGAAAGTTTATTCCTGATTGTGATCTCGAGTTACTTAGTTACTTAGCTAGTCATATTGGGAACATTACTTTGCATTTTAGAGCTTTACAATGAGTAGCCTTTTAGACTTTATTAATAATAGCTAGATGTTGCAAAACTGATTTGAATAGGGTTTTTAATTAGGTGTTCTGTTGCACATATTTTATACCTTGGCCTCTTGGATTGGAAGTTTTGCTTCCAGAGTGTGCTGTAAAAACTATTTCACTTAAATAATTTATTTTAGTATTTCTCAGGGTTTAAGAGAAATTACCTGTTTCTATGGCTTCTTTGATGGTAGAAATTGAGGCTTAGTTTTTGTATTGGTATCCTTTATGTATATCACGGTGTGTCTGTCATAGTCCCTGGCAAATGAGGTGTTCAGTGGATATATGGTAAATAAATGAATAAAGGAGATTGAGAGATGGTTTCCTTTTTGGACCTATATTTAGTGTGTGCTTTGTGACGGTCATTGACCTCTGTACCTGCTGGCAGGTACTGTAGAGCCTTGAAGCAGACCAGAAACCTTTGTCCTCAAGGAGCTTCCATGCTAATTAAGATTGATCTAAATCCTAATTGAACTAACCTCATCAGATGATCAGCCTGCAAGTGTGAAGAGACTTATGCAGGGTCATTGAGTAATCGGCAGGGTCTAGGTCTCCTCACAGTCTTACTACTTAATTTGACTCCCATCAATAGCATCTCTCTATTTTTGCTCCTATTAAAGGAATTGCAGCATTGTCTTCACCACTGGGGACATTGCATATCTGGGTAGAATACTTGTAGGGAAGTACATTTGTTCTTGTAAAAAAAAAAATTGCTTTTCTATTCATGTAAGTAGCCTTCTCTGTTCCAAAAAGGTTGAAAGTGATAGGGGTACAAATAACCCACAATAGACAGAATTTATTCAGAGATCCAAATGCCATCCATCCCTTAATGGTTGGGACCATTAAGAAAACTTTTATAGAGTTGTATTTGTATAGATCCTTTATCCAAGGCCTTTGTTTACTTACCTATTAATGCTTTATGTCTTACGACAAGGTACTTGCAATCTCAATTTTCTCAACTGTAAAATGTGAATAAGAATACAGTGGTCCTACCACTGGCCAGCTGCCTTAAAAAAATTGGTAAAAATGGTGCCAAACTTATAACCTTATTGGGTTGTGGTGAGAATAAAAGAGTTAGTACAAATACTGTCCATATAACTTGCCTGGTATGTAAAAAGTATCCAGTTTTCATTTCATAATAATATCATTATTAAAAGACTAATGCTTGAACAGTTATCAACACTGGGTTGCAGCAGTATACTAAGGGGAAATTACATACTGGTGGGTAGAGGTAATACAAAAGTAAACAAGTGAGAAATTTCTTCATAGCATTTATCATAATTGAAAATTCAAACTGCGTAATGAGCCAGAGAGGGGCTAGGAGAGGTTTGGGATGGGGAAAGAGTTTGAGGTAACATTTGAACTGAGGCTGAATAATGAGGAGCCAGTTACGTAAACATATTGGGAAAAGCATGCCAGGCAGAGGCTTCAAGGTAATGAACTTTTGAATTATTTGATCAAAAAAGAAGACTGGAGTCTATAGAGAGGTCAATTATAGAGGGGTCAGGTTATAGGGAGTCTGATAATAGTAATTATAATAATATAGCTAACACTATAGTATAGCTAACTTTCTAATATTAATGCCATTTAACACTTACTAATCTTACTATACTGACGTTATAGCCACAGTTATAATAGCTAATACTTAACAGAGGACTTAGGTGGTAGGTGCTGTTCCAAGTGCTTTATTAGCTCATTTATTCCACCTTGCAGTTTCTAGTAAGGCTGTTGGAATGAAAGAGTGGTATAGAGAGCTCAGCACATGTGCCATACAGATCTGACATCAGAAGATGGCAACTTTAGGCTGTTGATGGAGGAAATTCTGTGAATTTTGTCACCATTTTTAGTGGCAGACTTCATAGCTAAGCTGTTGAGTCAAATTGACAGTGAAGTGCCTTTTCAAGTAGAGCACTCTGCTAGGTTTTGTGGGGGAAGGAAAGTAATGATAAAGTAGTTTAGTGTGTACCAGATAACTATCCTAAATATTTCACAGGCATTATCTCGTTGAACAGAGAGATAGGAGATAAGTTTTATTTCTCTTCCCCTGCTAATTTACATCTGAGTATACTCAGGCTCAGAAAAAATGTAACTAGCCTACAACAAGAGCCAGAGCCCTAATTTGACTGTTCTGTCATTCTAGAGCCTAAATGCTTAACTTCAAGCTATAACTAGGAAGTGAAATTCTAAAGAAAGAATTACTGTAAATTTTTCAAAAAGGGAGAGGCAGACTCCAAGGAAATCAGAAGATGAAGGCACATTATTAACTCAGTGCTGAAACAGAGTATTTTTCCTTGGTGCTTAACTTTTTTTCTGCTCAAAGGTTAAGATTTCCTTCAGTAACAGTGGCTATCTGTCTTTGGGGAGTGCATATAACTTGAAGACTGATCATTCTGAGAAAATCCTTACTTCTTTTTGTAGTCACCATTTTTACATCATACTTTGTAACCTTGAGTGCAGGATCATTTGCAAATTTGGTTAAATACACTTGGTATAGTAGTTCTTGGATGTGTTTATAATCCTAGTGTTCTCATGGAAGCCATCTTGGTTCTTAGGATTTTTTGTGACAGTTGAACTACATTGTGGAAAATTAGAGAAAGTTCAAAGGATAATCTTAAGCAGAGGGTTGAAAATGTAGGAAAGTTGGAAGAGCTTGGTGAGGAGAGTATAAAAATGATTATTTTCAAATATATATAAGGAATATAACTATTAATCTTGTGAGCACAGAAATGTAAATTTCATATATAAAATAGAGAGTTGAAGTAGCTACTGGGAAGACTAAGGCAAATTATATTAAAAATAATTTTTATAATACTCTACATACCCTACTTGTAAGGTAGCTTAGGTACGATATCACCTAGGTATTTATTGGTTGATTCCACACATACTGAGACCTACTGTGTGCAGACCTAACTCTGTGCTGGGAATATACAGGAGAGCAGGACAGACAGAATTCCTGCTCTAAAGGGCCTTATATAGACAGTATGGTGTAGTGTTTAAGAGCCAGTTGCCTGTGTTCGAATCCTGGTTTTACTACTGAACCAGCTGTGAGGTCTTGGGCAAGTGATACTTAACTTTCCTGTGCCTTAATGTCCTCATCTTTAAGTCTACGATCATACCACCCTAAACATGCCCGATCTCGTCTGTCCTCATCTTTAAAATGAGGTTGATCATACAGTTGACCCTTGAACACTGTGGGGATTAGGGATGCTGACCCCCAAACCCCCCGTGATTTGAAAATTCGAATATAACTTTTGACTCCCCCAAAACTAAACGTTAATAGCCTGCTCTTGTCTGGAAGCCTTACCCATAACCTAAGTAATTGATTAACACATATTTTGTATGTTATATGTATTATATATTGTATTCTTACAATAAAGTAAACTAAAGAAAAGAAAATGTTAAGAAAATCATAAGGAAGAGAACATAAGTTAATATTGTACTGAATTTATTGAAGAAAATTCACCTGTAAGTGGACCTGTGCAATTCAAACCTGTATTGCTCCAGGGTCAACTATAGCATCTATCTCATAGGGTTGTTATGGTGGTTAAATGACTTAAAAAGAGCTTAGAGCACTGCCTGACACATAGTAAGCAGAGTTAATAATTTTTTTAAAAAACACTTGTGAGAGGAGATAGATAATACCATCTTAGGTGATACTACCTATCTGTTTAAGTGCCATGGAGAAAACAAACCAGGGTGTTTAGAGATTGCGGGATGGGGTGGGGTGCAGTGTGGCAAAAGGCTTTTCCTTTAATTAAAGAATACTTGTGATCACTTAAACTGCTACCTACCTCTCCCGTAAAAACTTTGTATTTGGAAGTAATTTCAAAAAGGTGCAGAAATGAAGGTAATACACCTAGTGTTAATATTTTATCTCCTTATTATTTGTACACATGCATGCTCTCTGTTACTCTGAACCATTTGAGGGTAACATACATACACCATGGCCCTTCACCCCTAAATACTTGTGTCTATTTTCTAAGAATGGAGATACTTAACTACAACATAGTTATCAACTTCATAAATTTACACTGACACAGTACTTATTCTCCATATCACAAGTGTTGTCCATTAATTCAAAATGTCCTGTATAACATTTCATCTCTTTAGTACAGAATCCAGTCTGGAGTTAGTATTGTGTTGTCCTCTCTTTAGCTTCCTTTAAAATCTAGAACATTTCCACAGCCTTCCTTCGTCTTTTATGTATAACATTGACATTCGTAAAGAATACACTCCCTTTCCTCCTTTTTTTTCTTTTAAGATTTATTTATTTTATTTTAGAGAGAGCACATGCATGAGCAGGAAGGGCAGAGGGAGAGGGAGAGAGTATCTGAAGCGGACTCTGTGTTGAGCTTGGAGCCCAGTGCGGGTCTCCATCTCACGACCCTGAGATCATGACCTGAGCCAAAATCAAGAGTCGGACGCTTAACTGACAGTGCCACCCAGGCACCCCTCCTTTCTTCTCCCTTTTTAAAAATGGAACATTCCTCAGTTTGTATTGGTCTAATATTTCCTCATTATTAGATTGAGGTTATACATTCTTGCCCAGAATAGGTGATACTGTGTCCCTCTCCATCACATGATACCCATTTATCCTTTTTAGAGATGATAGTAATTTTGATCACTTGGTCAGGCTGTTGCCCAATTTCCTTAATATGTAGTTAGTAGTTCTTCATCCTACCCTGCAATTGTAAATAGCATGTGGGGAGACATTTTAAGACCATCCAAATAATCATCCTCATCCAAATTTCCTCCTGGGTGACCAATTATCATTCTTACCGATGCACTTTTTATCATGATGTTTGCAAAATGATGACTTTCCAACTCCACTTGCTCTTAAGGGCCTTTTAAATTTGATTTTAATTAGAGATCAATAGCTACATTTTGTAATTTTGAGAAGGAAAAATTTATACATTGCTTTCCCACACAGGATGGCTCAACAGCAGGCCTTGAGGTTCCGAGGCCCGGCTCCCCCACCAAATGCAGTGATGCGAGGCCCACCACCTCTTATGCGACCTCCTCCACCTTTTGGTATGATGCGAGGCCCTCCACCACCACCTCGGCCCCCTTTTGGACGTCCTCCTTTTGATCCTAATATGCCGCCAATGCCTCCTCCAGGAGGGATTCCTCCACCTATGGGCCCTCCGCACCTCCAGGTAAAGAATGTAGAGGTTGCTGTTTGTCAGTGTTAGTATCAGTATTATATGAGTTTTGCTTAAAAACTAGTTCTTCGTTTCACTGTTTAGGAAAATGGGAGCTGAAGAGAACATCCTTCTGTTAATGTGTTTGTCCAAAAGCAGTGGAAGCATAATTAGTATAGAAATTCAGAATGGGAATTTAGATGGTGATAGAAAACCATACATATAAAATTAGGATTCAGCAAGGTATTTCTTACATGCCTTTATCTCTTGAGAGTTTAGTAATCTGTCTTTATGGGATATGAAATTTGAAATCTTAATATATAGAGTGGGTGAAATTTATTTTCAGTGATACATGTTGCCAATAAATGTAAATATATGTATATATATTTCTGAGCAATTCTCCCCAGAAGTGATGCTTAGGATAGAATCTAGAAAGTGACAAAAAAGACATAAGTATAATACTTGGATTTTCTCTCCCTGAGGGAAAAAAAAAGGGTTATCTTAAAATTTTAGAAATGGAATTATTGTGGGATTTCTTTAAATAAATACTTTTCTGGTATTTTAACCTGAGGCATAATATTCCTCTCTCATTTATGTAGACTCAGTTATTGTCTGAAATGGTGTCATGAAGGTATCAACTCTCAAATGTCTACTTTTGAGATTGTTTTCTTTCTTTTTGTTTGAGTATGTATCTGTTCTCATGTTTATCCAGCCTGCATACCTCTGAAACCAAATAAATATAGTGCTGTCATCTGCCCTCCATTAGCTTAATCAAGAATGAACTTACTAAAAATAGAAAAGGGTAATGAGGTAGTATTTAAGTGAAGTTAACTCAGTTTAGACAGGGTTATATTTATGGAAGAGACACAAAGTTTTAATATTTTGCTTAATAATTATATTGTCTTCCAAGTAATGGATAGTTCCTACCCCCCCAACAAAGTGTTAAATGGTTTTATATTTCCTTGAAGATTAGAATAAGAAATAGGTTTTTGACCTACTGATTCTGGTATAACTTGTAATAATAGGTGGATTTATTCTAACTTGTGCCTTTAAGAGTTAAATCTACTTGTAGAATATTATAAAATGTTAACGGACTAATGTGACCCTCGAATGGAAATAAATCAGTTGTTGTAATGTGATATTTTCTAATGTTTTGATACTTTTCTTGGTCTTGATGGATAAGTGTGTAGTTTTACTTTAAATCCAAATTTTTTCCACCTAATGGTGCATGAGACATATTTGGGGTAGTTATTTCATAGAATGAGGGTCTGTGTGCTGTTGCTGGAAAGACTAAACTGAATCCAGAAAAACCTGGAATATGGGAAGAAGACAGTTTTAGGAAAAGGAAATGCAATTTTGTATTATTAGCATAGTGTACCATTATACAGATTAAGGTGCTTTGGATAATTGAATTTTAAAGTAACTTACAGATTATAGAGGAAATCTTTTTAATTCCTGTTCAGAATCTGTTTTTAAAATGTCAGGCCACATTTCGGCTTTAGTAAGTAAGAAATAGCAGTTTCACTTAAATTGTTTGGTTTGGGGTCTTGTGTCAGCAATCTTTGAAGAGTGACAGTAAAGAGTGACAGTAAAGGACAGAGAGAGGATTAGATCAGTAATGGTTCCAGGAAATTTGTTTAAAAATTGTAATACATACCATTTAAATTTTTATTTTCACTAAAAGTAAAATGGACAACTCTTTTACCGTGTCTTTTAAACTTCCTGATGTTTGTATGTTTGAGCTACATTATTAGTATTACTTGAAAAAAAAGGAAATGATGACTATTTTCCTACATTATAGTTACTTAATGGGAAAAGAGAATAAAGGGTTATGTATAGCTGGTTTTTCAGTTATTGCTGTGTTATTTATAAAATAATGTTTCTTTTATGGTTGGTTCCTGTTGTAGGTGAGGTATGGAGGCATTGGTGTGCTTGGTGTTCAGCAAGATATATAAATCAGTTTTTTCCCTTTGAAAATAATCCAGTGCCCAGTGTATGAAATAATGCTGTTAAAGTATAAAGAAAAAGCAAGATTGATTCATCCATGATGCCGTAACACAGAGAGGACTTCTGTTAGTGTTTTGATGTATTCCTTTCTAGTCTGTTTGAGTATCATTTTTGTTAAAGAGAAACTTGTCTTATACAATGTAGGTGAATGTATTTGAATGGGCTATAAAACTAGTTTCTCTTATAGTACTTTACTTTTGGGTAGAATTTAGTCATTTGAAGGGGAAAAAAAAAGATAAATACAAGTGACCATTATTGTGTTTGTTAATTGACAGAGACCACCTTTTATGCCTCCACCCATGGGAACCATGCCTCCTCCTCCGGGTATGATGTTTCCACCAGGAATGCCTCCTGTGACTGCTCCTGGTACTCCAGCATTGCCTCCTACTGAGGAGATATGGGTTGAAAATAAAACTCCAGATGGGAAGGTAAATTATAAAATGTATTTAGGTCGTTATCTTGGTGGTGACAAGAGAGTAAAAGTTAAGAGTTCTGGCAAATGGAGATAAGTTACAGTATCCTTGCCAATGAAAATGAGTCTCAGACAAGCACCGGATAGGGTAGAACTCCAAGAAAGGCTCACTGGATTGGATTTCTGCACGGACATAGGGTTGCCTGGAGTGCTTACGTATGTTTACCTGTGATTCTGGAAGCTTGTATTTTAAATAGTGTCAATGAGGTTTGGTGTTCACTAGGACGACTCATAGAACTCAGCATATAGTAGTACTCACAGCTAAGACTAATTGCAGTGAAAGGATCCAAAGCAAAACCAGCAAAGAAAAAAAGGTGTATGGGGCAAAGACTGGAGGAAACCAAGCATAAGCTTCCAAGAGTCCCCTCAGTGGAATCACATTGAACAATTTAATTCCTCCAGCATGGAATTGTGAGAATACGTGTGAAGTGTTGTCTACCAAGGAAGCTTGCCTGAGCCAAGGAGTTGAGGGTTTCCAGGGAATGGTGGGAGCCCTTCTAAAATTCAGGTGTCCAAATGCCAGTCAGGGCCAACTCTGCAAGCAAGGCTTTCTAAGGAGAGCAGTCTGAGGCCTTCTCAGTTAAGTTTGTGCACAAAATACAACCTTGGTTTTCCTTTTTGTGTTAAAAATACAGAGCGCTCATTATAGAAAATTAGGGGAAGGGGAGAAAGGAGGGGAAAATTACCTCTAGTATCAATACACCAACAGCCAATTCCCATGTACTTCTCTTTTCTAAGTGTTTTTTTTTTTTTTAATACCTTTTAAGACAGGATATAGTTGCATTAGTGTTTTTTTAATGATAGTTGACAGATTCTGGGATACCAACGATTTTGCTTCCTCTGCAGGTTTATTATTATAATGCTCGGACACGTGAATCTGCATGGACCAAACCAGATGGAGTTAAGGTTATTCAGCAGTCAGAACTGACACCTATGCTTGCAGCCCAGGCTCAGGTTCAGGCCCAAGCCCAGGCCCAGGCCCAGGCCCAGGCACAGGCGCAGGCACAAGCACAAGCTCAAGCGCAGGCCCAGGCCCAGGCGCAGGCCCAGGCTCAGGCACAAGCACAGGCTCAGGCGCAGGCCCAAGCGCAGGCCCAGGTGCAGGCGCAAGTACAAGCACAAGCAGTAGGAGCTTCCACCCCTACAACCAGTAGCCCAGCACCTGCAGTGTCCACTTCAACATCATCATCCACCCCATCCTCTACCACTTCTACCACAACAACTGCCTCTTCGGTTTCGCAGACAGTATCAAGTGAGTACCAGCCAGCATGTGTTTTCATTTAGGGGCTAGAGAAATGGACAAGTAGGGACTGCATTGCAAAATGATCCTAGTGTTTCAGGTGTGATCCTTGATGTTACTTAAAATACATTTTTGACACTAAGACTTCTGGGTTAAAAAAAGAACAGGAATTTAAATTAGTAGAAGAAATTATTTGTCCTGTTGGCGTTCATGAAGCTAAAGTGGGAAGTGCAGAGGTAGCTATTCCATCTCGGCCAACAGTAATGCTGGGTGCTGTGGGGTTTGTAAAATAAGTGTAAGTCTTTGTTCCTGCCTTACAGGACTTTCAGTTTTTCTAATTGAGGCGAGAATAATGTATGTGGAACAATTAGGGAGTAGTGTGCCCAGTTATACAGTGAAAATAGAAGGTGGTAGGAATTTAAGAAAAGGGAGAGATGAGTAATGGGTGGACAGACTATGTGGGTATTGAGATTGACCATGAAGGATGTGTGGTAGGATTTGAGTAGATTTCAAAGTAAAGAGAGATCTTTCTGGTAGGGGAACAGCATAAACAAAGGTCAGGAGGTGAGGATAAATGCAATTTATGGGATTGTTAAGAAAGTCTTCTGAGGTGGGGGGTGGTTTATATTGGTTAACACATTATTCAGAGTGAGACCAGGTTACGAAGAGTTTTAAGAACTAGCCATATGGGTGAGGCAGGTAGGTTCCAGGGGTCCAGTATAAGTGCAGTGTTCTGGAACATTTTTCTGGCGTTCTTTTTTTTTGGGGGGGGTAGTTATTGAAATAGGGAAAGTTATTAGGAACTTTTTAGTAATTTCGTGTAGAGGTAGGTAGGTCCTAGAATGGGATACAGGCAGATGTATGAGGAGCAGAGATAGAAGCAGTCAGAAATGAAAGAGAATTTTCATGTATAACGTCACAGAGGCCCCAGGGTTAGACCTTTCCTAAAAAGATGAGAGGGGATTATAGCAGATTTTAGGAATGAGAAGAGAATTATTAATTTGCTTAAAAGATTGTCATTAATATTAACACTACTAGTTTTGGGAGGCTTTTGTTTGTATTTTTATATATATGGTACTGCTTAATCTTTAGGCTGAGGTTGAGCCCCAAAATATTTAAATAAGGATTTTATTGATTTGATTATTTTGTTTTGATACTGGTATGAAGATACATAGTTAACCCTATAGGTGATTAGAAGTTGGATTATTTTGCTACCTGGATAATAGATGAGAATAAGAAAAGATGGCTTCAGGGACTTGGGAGTTATTAATGTCTTTTATCCTATAAGAAATATGTGAGAGAGATTAAATCATAACAGATTCAGATTGGATTGGAGTAACTGAAGAAGTAAGGTACACCTAATACAGAGACAGTTTTTTAACAGCTGTGCTTGATATAGTTTAGACAGGTTGGGGGAAAATGCACTTAGTAGGAAGATGTAAATAATGCTTTACATCTTGATTAGCTAAGGTGGATTCTGATATGGAAGTATAACTGACAGTTACTAGCTGGCTGAGGGGTTTCCCTTCTCATAGGCTAGTGTTTCTAAAAACCTGTGTGGTAAGGCAGGAAACTACCAGTTTTTATGGGGTACCTGTGCTGGTAATGACAGAAGGAGATTAGTAAAAGCATTGCAGTTCTGTGTGGAGGCTCTGTGTTGCTTATGCTTTTGTTCCCTTCCCTCTTAGGAAGGAGAAGTAGTAGTACTTTGTTTTAAAGAAGGTTGGTAGCAGAATACTTTAACTGTCGTATATGTATTCCGTTTCTGTATCAGTGGTCTGTCCAGAGGTCCATAGCTGTCTTGCTGCTATGAACTATTCTATTCAGAACTCTGGTTTGTCATTTTTTGCACTGCCGTTCACTGATTGGGAGGCCCTTATTCTAAGAACAGAGTAGCAAAAACATGTTCTTTTTACTGCCCTTAAACATCACTTTTGATGTTCTTTCTGAGTATTCCTGATGTCTGTTTTTATTTCACTTGATTCAGTATCCTGAAGTGTTGTCATACGACAGTCTTAGTATTTCTCCATCTGTTGTAGTCACTTGTCTTTTTTAATTAAGATCTGAGACTGGATTAGGAGTATATTTGGGGCCTAGCCTTTCACTAGTTATTTTAGCAAAAGGTGTTAGTAGGAGTTTAGTGACCATTAAGTTCTAGCTCCCATTCTCCCAGTTTCCCATTGAATTCTTTCATTGCCTTTATGTCTTTCCTCTCATGACTCATGGCCACTAATCAGATTTAGAAAATCCTGTGTCAGCAGGAGGAGTGGGTTGAGTGAATAACTTTTTGCCATCTCCATTGGTGTTCCTTTCCATTTGAAATTTGATGATTTTGTAACTCCTATTCTTTTCCTGAGTATAGTACTTTTTATCGTACTTCTGATTATATCTAAATATTATTACCATAACATTTAAAAAAAATGTAATTGTATGAACTGCAGTATAGTCCTGTGGGTAAATGGAAATAAAAATTAAGAAAATTTATATTTTAGCCCCAGTTCAGCATAAACTCATTTTATCCTGTGCAAGTTTGTGAAAAATGCTGATGAAATCCTCCTCCTCAGGGAAGTTGGGAAGAATAACTAGATATATTTTCAGCCATTACAGTAGATTACAGATGCTAAGTGGTATATTTATGGGACTGGGCAAATGTTGCATGTAATTTGTATTTTTCACACTGTTATAAAATTATATTAATATGATACTGTACCCTAAGGCTAGGTCTATGCTAGACCAACAATTCATTCCTGGGCCCCTGAAGATACTTGTTTGGCCCTGCTGTCTATTTAGCCAAGGTGAGTCCCTCATTAACAAGTATGAAATTGCTCACATCTTCCCAGCCTAAGTGAGTTTTTCATTATTAGGAGCTGAAAAAAGATACAAATTTTGTCAGGTGGATTATTGGGTGGCTTGTATTCAATAGCGTGCTTTCCCTTAGAATAAAATTGGCATAAAGATTGGGAATGCACTGTTCTTTTCATTTAATTTGATAAATTCATTCTTAGTCCAGTATAGGTAGTTTAAAAATGCAGTATTTGTTACCAATGAGTTACCAAAATGAATTTTGTTTTGGAACTAAGTGGGTTATAAATAAATAACAAAAATGTTTTTATAATACTTGAGAACTGAAACTTTTTACAAAGTATAAAATACAAATTTTATTTTTTGGGTCACAATTTGATTTTAAATGTGATAAATAGAGATGAAATGTTTTATTTTTGGTACTTAAAAATAATGTATTAGAATCAAATTATCCCGAATTTCATATTCTCCTGGTCTCTCACACTGGAAACATGAGTTATTTTTATTTTTTCTTTTTTTACCTTTTTATTTTGAAATAATTGTAGAGAAACGCAACTTGTTTTTTACTCCATTTGTTCATACTCAGTCATCATTTATTGCATATCTTTTTCTCACTGTTCTTCCTTGCTTGGATAGTTCCAGATAGGTTGAAATTGATTTTCCCACCTCTGTTCTTCCTTTTCTTCCCATTCGTCTGTCAGATTAATTCATCAAATGAACACTACTTAATTCTCTTCCATACAGAAACCTTCATTTTGCCTCCCCTAGACCTCTTTTATGCTCACGAAGTCACACGAATAACACATGAATGCATTCTTATAAAAAATTTAAGCTCTAATGAAGGATATGTAGCAAAATGTGAAAGGCATACACAGATGTAGTGAGTACCTACATTTTGGTGTGCATTCTGTTAGGTCAGATTTGTACATTTACCTTAGTTCTTCCCTTTCACTACCCAGTAAAGTGCTGAAACCCTAGTCTTCTGCCAGAACCTTGTACTTTATGCCTCTGGCCTGCCTTTCCAGCCATAACTCACTGGTTCTTTTGATATGCCTAGTGTTTTTACTAGTTGACTGCTTGCTTTGTATTTTCTGAATAATTCCTTGTTGTTATCTCCTCTTTGCTTTTACTCACTTTTCCCACTACTTGCTTATTTTCTCCTCCTACTTTGTCATTGTCCTTGTTGAAATCCTAATCTTTCAAGGCCTGTCATCACAGTATACAATTTTCTGTACCCTCTCACAGTTAGAAATGGTCTTTGCGTCTTGATTTACACTCTTGTACATTTATCCCATTTCACTTTGTATTTTAGTTATTTTTTGTATTTCATTTAACCGACTATTTTCAAGCTTCTTGAAGACAGAGACCTTGTTACAAATTTCTTGCAGTGCATGGAATGGGCCCTTAAATACTTACTGAATGAGTGAATGATGAATGAATATAGCGAAATGGTTTATGAAGGAGTGATACATATTTTTGTTTTATCTTTTATCAGCACCCACAACACAAGATCAGACCCCAAGTTCTGCTGTTTCAGTTGCCACGCCTACAGTTAGTGTTTCAGCTCCTGCTCCTACAGCCACACCTGTGCAAACTGTTCCCCAGCCGCATCCCCAGACGTTACCTCCTGCTGTTCCTCATTCAGTACCTCAGCCAGCAGCAGCAATACCTGCTTTTCCACCAGTAATGGTACCTCCGTTTCGTGTTCCCCTTCCTGGCATGCCAATTCCACTTCCAGGTAAACCAATAGATTCTAATAGTCCTTTCCAGCTATGTTTTCATATTGTCAGTTAGTTTGTTCTCATGTGTCTGTTGCATTTGAAATTTGCCTTGAATCTCACCTGTTTGAAATGTTTTTTGAAAGATTCATGGCTAACTGCAATATTTTCTCTTCAGTTTTGGTAAATGTCCTTTTTTTGTTGTTGTTTACATGTCTTAAAATTAGAGCCACATTTGAAGTTACACTCATTTTTGGATAATGGCCTCAGTGAATTAAAAATGATCATCTTTTCATGTAACTATGTTCAAATGCAATATCTTTAAAGGATTGAGTCTGTGAAGTTGAGAACTTTACAAGTCATTACTAGCTAATACAAATTGAGTGATTTTATATATTGTGCCCTGTTCTAAGCACCTTACGTGTAATAACTCAGTTTAATTTTTGCAACCATCGTATGAGGTAGGTACACAGACAGGTTAAATTACTTGCCCATGGTCACATAGCTGATAAGTGATGATGTTGGGATATGAGCTGAGCACTCCAGACCCGAATACCATGCTTTTAATAACTGTGCTATACTGGGAAGAAAATGTGAATCACTTAACTGTAAGAAATTCATCTAAAGCAAAACCAGAACTTTTCCTTGTAACATGAAGTGAAGTGAAGTATAATTTGCATCATTTAAGTATTTAAATAGGTATAGTGAGATTGTGGCGTAGAATTTTTCCTGTAGGGATTAAACAGTGATAGTGTTGGGCATCCTAATTTGAATGCTTTTGGCAAACACATTTAACCCTTAATCCATGGTCTGTTCTCCTAGTATTACAGTTTGAAGCTTTTATACCTTAGCTCAAGTTCACAGGGCTAGTGTGTAGCAAAGATGGATAGAATGTAGGCCTCTCGTCTCCCAGTTTCATATTCCTCATGCTATCTATTATTGCTGTTTTATTGTACTAGTTTTTATGTAAGAATAGGGTTGTAGTACAGCTGTTTCTTAGATCTGTACATATTTTAAATATCGCTATTGTTCTAATTGTCTTTTTCCTTGTGACTGCTTGGAAAAGAAGCAGCCACTTAGGTATTGCACCTTAGCAAGAAAGAAACCAAAAATTTTAAGAATTAGGGAGGTTTTTTCCCCTAAGGAAAACCTTTCGCATATTGTTGATGTAGTGTTAGATAATTAAATACCCAATATGTGATGTTTAAGAAACTCAGATCATTTAAAAGTAAGCAGAAAACCAAAAATGTTTCCTCGTACTAGGGATTATCCTTTTTCTAAATTAAATTTTAAGCCAAGCTGCTGGATAATTGCCTCTGGATATACTTTTGGTAGAAAACCAGGTGATACATGGAGAGTAGGTTGACACTGGTCATAAGCTCTCACAGTCTTGCTCTGCTTTGGGATCAAGGACAGTATTCAGACCATATACTGGATTCTGAATCATCTGAAGGAGCTGGGGTTGTGAATTCTGTAGAGAGAAGATTGAGGCATAGCATGGTGATGTTACCGAAGTATTTGAGAGGTTTTGTAAATGGACTTTTGTTTTGCTTTGGAGGTTCTTAATAGAGACCAGTGGGTGAAAGGTACAGAGTAGCAAAATTCATTTCTATAGACTGTTGAATTTTATCACAATAAAATCCCTTTACTTATAGGTCTGTTTTGATATGGTCTTCTCTGACCCTCACCCCATCTTTAAGTTTTAAAACAGATGGTGGTGACCATTTGATCAAGTGAGGTGGTACTTAGGAAGTTTAGTAGTAAAAGGCATTTAATAAATGACAGTCACTAATGTCATTTTGTAGGTCATTCGGAAGAGAGCTTGAGTTGGATAATCTGTAAAATTTTGTCCAAGATGCCAAGATTCCTTAAAGAGTTAATGTTTTATAGAAAATAATAATAATATTTGTTTATATGGTAAGGCATCTTTGATATTATGAATTCATTTTCTCATTTTCCCTTTTAACTCAGTTCTCCAAGGTGCTTTAGTGGGAGGAAAAAAAGGAAAAGACAACTTGTTTTTCTCTTCCCCAAATCTTTTATACACAGCTCTTTTTGTTTCTTTTTATCAGTTTGGCAGTGAGGTAAACAGGAAAGATTTGGATGTGGTTTATCCTGGAGCTTTAAGTTCTCTCTGTAATAGCAGTGTATGGCTCTAATGAGGATGATTAAGGAAAGGATAATCAAATAAGATGAAGGAAAAGAGTGGAAGAATTAAGTCTAAGACTATAAAATCTTACTTGGAATTTTAAGAAACTTATTGACATCAGAACTATTCAGAATGCTAAATGGAATTTTCTAATTTCCTAGTAGAACATAACTTGAGAATAAAGTTACAGGAAGATTGAATAGATGCTCCCTTTGGATTTTTTTAAATTTTATTTTTTAAATTTGTTTATTAGAGCAAGAGCCAGCACGAGCAGAGGGAGAGGGAGATAGAGAATCCTCAAGCAGACTCCCTGCTGAGTATGGAGCCCGACATGGGGCTCGATCTCACGACTCAGAGATCATGACCTGAGCCAAAATTGGGAGTTGGATGCTTAACCAGCTGAGGCACCCAGACGTCCCAGATGCTCCCTTTAAATAGAGGTTTAAAAATTTGGATGTGTGGCAGTTTTGTGAGTCTTATGTATGTAGTTACCCTCAAAGAAAACCTTAAGTTTATCTTTTTAGCTTGAGAAGAAACACACATGACCTTTCAGTATGGTCTCTTTGTTGTCAGTCAAATATAGGAGTTCTGTGTTGGCCCAGTTGATCCTTAACAATGGCACTTAGGCCTAAATATGAATAGATTTGATTTTCTTCTGTTTCAGTTGAATAGTTAAAATTACCTTTTGGCGGGTGGTTTTGGAGAACATTGTTTGAGGGAAAAAAAGTTCATGTATTCTAAGAATTGAATTTCCAGGGCTGACTTACTAGGTTCAGTGGTCCTGCAGATGGCAGTATTTATACTAATTTAAACCTAATATGTGGTGTAACTTCTTTAACCAAATGAATTTTTCCATTGCTTTCTTTTAACATTAGGGAAAACAGAACCATACATATGACTTAACTCAGCATGCTTTTATGATCCAGTGCTTTTGTTTTAGTTTCAGAGGTAATAGAAAGTTTAGCTCTAATATTCTTTACTTAAAATAGTAAATAAGAAATTAAAGGCATTTTTCAAAAATTGGCAGTATTTTTGTGTGTGTGTGCGTGAACTTAGGTACATTACAAACCCAGGGGTTTAATTTCAGTTTTTAACTCTAAGAGAAATTTCTTTTCCTATACTTTAGTGGGGAAAATAGTATATTATTTTAAATTTTCATTGGTACTAAACTAGGTTTAGTTTTTTCAGCCAAACAAATAGAAATTAAAACTAAGTCCCCCAACTCCTTTTCTTCCTGCGTTCAGCCTTCAGCCTTTTCCTTTAAAAATTTTTTTCTAATTCACACTTAATTTTGGATTTCTTCAATTAATCAGTCTTAGTTTTCCAGCTTTTCCTTTCATTCCCTTTTTATCACCATTGTAATGCATCATGATGAGTCTTCATTCTTCTAAGAACTGTACGTAATTTCCATTCTTTGATACAAGTGCTGCTTCTTTAGTTGGCTTAAATAATAGAGGTTTCTGAACAATCAGCCCATGTAGTCATTAGTGCTACTAAAGGGGCTGTATTTTTCTTCACATGTTAGCCTGCTTCCACACTGTTTCAGGCCTGTGACATTCCATAGAGCAGGTCCTAAACATGGATATTTTGTCATTAGTTGAATGCTACCCTTCTTTTCATCTCTGCCCTTTTATTTAAAATATTATTTGCGTTGGAATTTTGAGTCCATCTCATACCTTACTTTCTTCCTTTCTCTCGTACCCCTCTTTGTCCTATTTTATTCTTTTTCTCCTTCTGCATGGTTATGCTCCATGCCTCAGCTTCTGCATGTAGTTCCCACTTAGCAGCAGCACAGAGAAAGCGTCTTGTCAGTGTCATGCTGCATCCGCCTTTCACTGGTATCTAAGCAACAGCAGCATGGGTTTGATGTCCTGTGGGAAAATGTCCCACATGAGAACTTGTTATATATTTGTAATGAAGGGGCTTCCTTCATTGAATTTAAACTCTCAAGACTCCTTCAAATATTATCAGAGCTGGTTTGATAAAAAGGTAATTGATGCTATAATTTAGAATTAGTTATCATTGGATTTGGCACCACTTCCCACAAAATGTCAAACAAAAAGAAATTCTACTCCATTCCTGGTCTTTTTCATTGGAAATAGCATTCTAAATTGTAGTGGTAAATTACTTCCCTGAATCCCAGTGGTAGCCGACATACCATGGCAGCTTTCCAACGTATGCTTGCTTATCCATTTTACAGGTGTAGCAATGATGCAAATAGTCAGCTGCCCGTATGTAAAGACAGTCGCTACCACCAAGACCGGTAATTTTTAAAACCATCTTAGTTTGTTTTGTCTGTAAGTTGGCATGGTAGTGAATGTTGTTGTTTATCCTTTTATTTATTTATTTTTGCCCAAGTGAGTGGATTTTTTTATATTTTTCTTTTTAATGAGCAGTATAAATGCAGTTGTCATATTTGGCCAACACTTAATTTTCCCAATTGCCTGTAGTATTAGCTTCTTTGGTTCACAAAAGCAAATAAGGTCAGATCACTTTATATCTTAATTTTTGTAATAAGTGTAAACAACTTCATTCTCATATTCATAACATTTAATTTTATTTTTGATGTGTGTTTTTAAGTTAAATATAAAAAAATCATTTCCATGTGTAAAGTGATGTGATTATGCTTGCATGCTAGTGAGTATATGTGTGTGAATATTTGTGTATATAGTATAAATTTACATTTGAAACCTACTGAAGATAGCTACCTGAAACTTAAATTCTGGAATAGGATATGAGGGTTTTTTTTTTTTTTTCAATTTGGATTCGTATATCCTTAATTATTTTTGTATAATGTCAGCTTGTGTAGCTGTCTTGTAAAAAAAATACTAATTTTGGCTTATCTTTTAAAAAACAGAAGAAACTGCCTTTTTTTTTTTTAAGGAAAAGACTAAACTGACAGAGTTAACAGGGACATCTAACTTAATCACTTAGTATATTAACGTGGATTTGATAATAAACTCAGTCATTTACTTTAAAACTGAGAATTTTATTCATACCCTTTTAGGTACCTTAGAACTAGAAAGTAATTTGCCTCAGGAAATATGCTCAGGAAATATGTTTGTTGTCTTGATTTCATTAGAATTTGAGAAATTCTTTATAAAGATATATTTCTCATCACATGTACAGAATGTGTCATGATTTTTATAATTATTGTTAGGACTTCATCATAACTTCAATCCAAATTTTTGACTGTTCTTAAGGTACTTCTTGGGTTGAATATCTGAATCTAATTGAATTTAGATCTTAGAACTAAACCAGGGAAATAGGGTTAATTAATTAAATCACATTTAAATAAGTTGTTTTTGTTCCAACTGGCTCATTCTTTTATTAATATTTAATAGAAAGATGTAGCTCATATTTTAAAGTTTCATTTTGCTATACAATTTGATACTTGGACCTAACTTTGTATTATTCTTCTTTTAGGTGTGTTGCCAGGCATGGCCCCTCCTATCGTACCTATGATACACCCCCAGGTTGCTATTGCAGCTTCCCCTGCTACCTTAGCTGGAGCGACGGCAGTTTCTGAGTGGACTGAGTATAAAACAGCGGATGGAAAGACGTATTACTATAATAATAGAACGTTAGAATCAACCTGGGAAAAACCCCAAGAGCTAAAGGAAAAAGGTATAGTTTTAATGACTTGTTGAGACGTAGTAAAAGCTATGATACAATAAATAGAATGCTATTTGAAATTCTGAGTTAATTCCTTTTTTAACACATTTGAAGGATTTACTAATTCTATAGTTGTTGGATTATTTGTATCAAATTGATAAATACGTATGTATTTAAAAAGCCAGTTCCACTTACATATTTGTCCATGATTTTTCCATCTGGAGAAATTAAATTACACATCTGTACACATATATTTTTGTGTTAGGAATTGCATAATTATTCTCCTGTGTAATTACTGAGATTGATAGTACTCTCAGGAAGAGATGTCTGTATTGCATCTGTTCTAAAGAAAGAAATGTAGGCCCTTGGAGTCTTGGATGAAGAAAACTCATAATTTTCTGTATCACAAGTTCCTGTTTCTAAGTATCGTAGTATCTTGTCCCTTTGAGCAAAATGAATCATTGCTACAAAGGATACGTGAGTGACTTGAAAGACTATGTCCCTCTGCAGTCAGTGATTTCTTTTCTAGTGACAGTTTTCTGATGGTATAGCAGGGTATTTGAAGTTGACCAGTATGTTATATTGAAATTGATGATACAAAGAAGAACATTTTATCTTTGTGGTTAGTAACTTCTAGTTACGGAATGTCTTAATTGCTTAGTATTTGAACGTTCTTGGAAAATTACACCAAAGACCATTGAGTGACATTGTCTTAACTTTGTAATAGAAAAATTAGAGGAGAAGATTAAAGAGCCAATTAAAGAACCTTCTGAAGAACCTCTTCCAATGGAGACGGAGGAGGAGGACCCTAAAGAAGAGCCAATAAAGGAGATAAAGGAGGTAAAGGGCCATGACCTGTTAACCTGGGAGCCAGCATTAATTGCTGGGTACAATTTACTTGTAATTGAAAACCCATCTGATACAGTTTTAGATAATTGTCCTTAGTCTGATTTCTGAAATTTTGGGGTTCTTTGAAGTTTGTAATTCAGTTTTTCCTGTGAAAGTTTCATTAAATTACTTCTTACAGTAAACCAAGGCCCCTAGAAAGAAAGGGCCTTGGACCAGGGCATCCAATCCCAACCTCCTGATTATAGACTGGCACATGGTAAAAATTATAAGTACAATTTTATATTTGGGGGATGTTTTATCTGTCTTCTCCTGGCATGGAATGATCTCTATAGAGCACTAAAAGAGCTCTGCTTTTTGGAAGCTTTCTTTATTCAGTGAGGGACTAATGGTAGTCATGTTTTATTAGTAAGGAAGTTAGCAGGAGAAAGAAATAACCTTAAATGAAGAGGTCTCATCTGATTTTCTATCCTAAGTTCTCCATTTCTGCTCCTAAGCAGATGGTTAGTGAGTCTGTAAGATAGGACCATCTGCTGTTGCTGGGGTCGGCTGTTGTAGAATTCAGCTCTGTCTAGGGAGCAAGGATTTAGAACTTTCTTAGCAATTCCTACTCAGTGTCCTCACTATGCTAGTAACAGACCTTATGTTGGTTGCACTTTGAGGTGTTCACAGTTTTACTTGTATTTGTGTAAGATTCAGGTATAGTGTTATGATACTAATGAAATGGGAGTAACATCATTTCCCATAGGAGCCCAAAGAGGAGGAGATGACTGAAGAAGAAAAGGCTGCCCAGAAGGCAAAGCCAGTAGCTACTACCCCTATTCCTGGTACTCCATGGTATGTACTTGGCTCAGTTAGTGAGTTACTTAATTTCATTCTTGTTTGCTTATTTATTGCCATATTTGATTGTTACATGGTTTATCATATTAGAAAGAAAAGGTGCTTTAAAAAAATACATGCTAAGTAGGTGTTTTTATCTAATGAGTGAATATTTTGGTTTGTATTTCTTAAAACTCAATTGCTACATTGTCTTTCTCCTTTCATGGTACTGTCCATTAATGTTTATTGTACATAATTATAGACTTGAACTGCTGTGAGATCCTGAATTTCCTTTTTACTGAAATTTTAAAAGTTAATTTTGTACATATGCCCACATACATGATTATATTTATAGAACTGTATAAAGTCTCTATTTAAGTTTATTTTTTTATTAAGTCTTCATTTACTTAATTTATTTCTTTTCTTCTTTGGTTTGGTTTTCCCTTTTCTTCTTCTCCCTGTGTCAGTGCTCTCTCCTATTCCTGCTCCAGCCCATGTAATCCGTATACAGTCCACATATTGCAGGGAGTTCTTCCTTACATCTTGTGATCTATTGGTTTCCCTTCATTGTGTTTTCATTGCTTTTTCCTTTCTGTTTTTGTTATTTAAAAAATAAATATGTTACATGGAGACTCAGTCTGAATGTTATTGTTGCATCCCCTTGGTATTGTTTCAGTCTCCTGTTCCTGAATTTCTTGCAAACTAGCAAGTATATGTAGAGACCTGATCAGATTCACATGTGATCTTTTTGGCAAGACTAGTTCAGAAGTGGATGTTTGGCAGTGTCTGGAGACATTTTTGGTTGTCATAACTTGGAAGGGATTAATAGCGTGTAGCCTCTAGTTGTTAGAGGGCAGGGATGCTCCTAAATATCCTACCAGGTACAGGGGAGCTCCCTACAAGAATTAATTATTTGGCCCAAAATGTCAGTAGTGCTGAGGTTTTCACAAGAATGAGTTGGTTTGAGTAATACAAATTCATAGATTTAAATACATTTTCTTTGCTTCCATCTGTTATTATCATTACTGAAGTTCAGTTGTTTCATCTTGGCCTGGGTGAAGCCTCTTAAGGTTGACTGGGGTTTTTTGTTGCAACCCTGTCTTTGATACCTTTCTTGTTTTCTACTCTGACAAAGATGTTCCTGGCTTTCTCATGTATTTCCTGTCTCAGACCTAGATTTGGCCATTTTGCTTTTTGTGGGACGTGGCATTTATAGGATCTAGGGATAGTTGTTATTACTGAATTAAGTCATTATTTTTAGACCTCTTTGGTAGACACAGATTGAAGATGCACACATTTAAAGATACATCATGTGTTCATATTACTTGCAGTTCAGATTTACAAGGTTTTTACTGAACCTCATTATCTATTTTAATTCAGCATCCCCTTTCCTGCTCAAAATCTTTTGCTGAGTGATAGCAACATAATTACTCATTTGCTTTTCTCACACACAAGTCACAGAATTATAGTACCAGCACTGTCACTAACAGTGTGATACTGAAGATACTTTTTAACCTTTATTATCCTCCCCCCCCCGTTTTTTTTTTTTTTATTTTCAGGGTATGTCACTCCAGGGATTTGTAGTCAAATATTATGTTTTAAAGGCATTTGGAATAATTGTATTCTGTATATTTCATTCCACCAACTTGATACATAGCCTCATTTTAAAAAATAAGTAAGCAAAATATTTACCTGGATCCAAAATCAAAGTTATGGAAACAGTCTATTTAAAGAATATGTTCCTAGGTTGTGGTTTCTGAGTTTGAGTTTTGTACATGAAAAGCTGGTAATTACCTCCAAACCCCACCAGTCTGAAGCTTTGTGGACCCTCATCAGTTTTCAGGTTTGAGTCTGTCCCCAGATTAGTGGAATTTCTTTTGGAATTTGTTTAATTATTGCTTCTCTTTATCTGTTTGTTTTTCCTTTTCTGGGACATTTGTTATTTGCATGTCAAGTCTCTTTTTTTCTTTTTTTTTTTTTTAATATTTTTTATTTATTCATCAGAGAGAGAGAGAGAGAGCACAAGCAGGGGGGAGGAGCAGAGGGAGAGGGAGAAGCAGGCTTCCCGCTGAGCAGGGAGCCCGATGCCGGGCTCGATCCCAGGACCCCGGGATCATGACCTGAGCCGAAGGCAGACACTTAACCACTGAGCCACCCAGGTGCCCCTGCATGTCAAGTCTCTTATATTTATCACCCTCTAAACCTCTCTTTCTGTATATTTTATATCTATGGTTTTTGTGTCCTGCTTTCATTTATTTTCTCATTAATCTGATATTATTAGAAAAGAATATGTGAATCCATAGAAACATACAATATGAAAGAATTATATGGAGGAAAAAATTAAAGAATTCCACTTTCCCCAAGCCTCATTAATGAAAGTTTGGTTACATATGCCTTCTGGACCCTTTGTTGTTTTGTGTACACGTGTACAGAGTTGTATGAGTTGTATGTGTGGTGTGCATGCATCTTAAAGTGTCTCAAAAACTGTATTCGTCAGTGGTTTTTACTAAATATGTCTCAAATTTTGCTATTTTTGTAAATATAAATCTATGTGATAGCATAGTTTTCTGTAAATGCAGAGTTTTTCTATAAGTGGATGATGAGGTTGTCCTCCCATCCCCCCCACATTAACAAAAGTTGCTGTTGCTGTTTGGAACATCCTTGTACATATTTCTTTGTGAACACATGCAAGTATTTCTGTTGGATTAATTCCTAGAGGTGAAATTGAATCAAGTGATACTGTTATTTAATATTTCCGTAGATAATGCTAGGTTGACCTCAGAAAGGTTTTGGCGCGGGGCGGGGTGGGGCAGGCTGGACTGTGCCAGTTAATATTCCCAGCAGTAGCCTCAGTACCAGTTTTCTCTCCCTCTTACCAGTGTGGCATATTCTATTTAAATCCTTGGTAACCTTTTGAGAAAAAGATTCCCATTACGTGTTTTCAGAATGCTGGTGTAATTCAGTTTATTTCATGTTCATTGGCTGTGGATTGCTTCCTTCACAGTTTCCCTCATCTTTTTTATGGACTTGTCTTTTTCTTAATGATAGGAGAGAGTTTTTTTTTTTTTTTTTTAAGATTTTATTTATTTGAGAGGGAGATAGCTCGGGGAGGGGGTAGGGAGAGGGATAAGTAGACTCCCTCTTGAGTGTGGAGCCAGATGCAGGGCTCGATCCCACGACCCTGAGATCATGATTTGAGCTGAATTTAGGTGCTTAACCTACTGAGCCACCCAGGTGCCCCAGAAGAGACCTTTTTATGCATGCTATTAACCGCTTTGATTTTTTACATACATTATACTTTCTCCCTACCTGTTGATTATTGTTTTGATGTCTTGTCGCACATAAATTTTGTATTTCAATGAGATCAAATTTATTGATCTTTTATTTATAGCTTCTAGGTTCTAGGTATTTCTTAGGGACTGTCCCTCACCCCCCAGTGCAACTATATGTTCCTGGTGCTTTTATAGTCCATGTGAATATACATGTAAGATAACTGCTTGTGTAAATTATTTTCCAGGTTCTGTCAGAGAAAAATGTGTTGTCAGTAGAACTTTAATTCCTTAATTTTTTTCTATTTCTCGTAAAATGGGTAAATGCTAACTTTAAGCAAAACAAATTACTCGGGGTGGCTGGCTGGTACATTCGGTGGAGCATGTCAGTCTAGATCTCGGGGTTATAAGTTTCAGCCCCGTGTTGGGTGTAGAGATTACTTAGAAAAAAAAAGAGAAAGGAGGCACAACAAATTTCTTAGCTAATAAGCAGGCTATGCCACTTCATTTGGATAATCAGATTTTTATTAGTGTTTCTATCTCCTCATAGCTTTAAATGTTGTTCTTGAAGTAACTGTTTCTTTAGAGTTAAGAAGCTGAGTGTAAAACATGAAGTTTCATATTTTCCTTACCAATATTGGGATTTTTTTTTCCTGGTATTTTACAGCATTAGTTTGACTCTTTAAAATAAAGAGAGATCAAAATTAGAAGCATTTTTTATTCCTTAGGATCAGTAAACTTCAGTTTCTTGTCTAAGAGAGTTTTTAATGTTTTGAGAAAAGTTTTAAAGGTTATGGACTGGGACACCTGGTGGCTCAGTCGGTTAAACGTCTGCCTTCGGCTCAGGTCATGATCCTGGGGCCCTGGGATCGAGTCCCGCATCAGGCTCCCTGCTGCTCCCCCTGCTTGTGCTCTCTCTCTCTTTGACAAATAAATAAAGTAAATCTTTAAAAAAAAATAAAGGTTATGGACTAATTGTGGTTTTTCCATTGCTTACTGAGATTGCATCCTAGAGCTTTAGCTTGCAGTTACTTTTACAGTGTCCTGCAGAGTGCACAGTGAGGGCTGCCTGTATTTGCCGTGCTTTCCTTGTGTATACTCTGTATTGGCTTTTAACTTAGGAAAATTGATCTTTCAAGTTTTACTCACTTTTGCATATACTGAGAATGGCACAGGACCACTAGTTAATTAGCTCTCGTGTTTCTGTAGGTTTTTGTTGTTGTTTCCAGAGCTTTTTGCTCCAGTATTTTATTATGAAAAAGTTGAAACCTATAGAAATGTTGAAAGAACGTTTTCTAGAACAGTGAGCACCATATACTGACCTAGCTTCTACAATTAACATTTTATTCTATTTGCGTTATTTATTTACCATCTCTCAGTGCATCTGCCAATAATTTTTTTGATAGGTTAAAAGTTGCACATATTAGTACACTTCATCCCTAAACATTTTCTCATGCATACATGCATATTAGCACAGGGCAGTTTTTTTTTTTTTTTTTTAAGATTTTATTTATTTATTAGTGAGAGAGAGTGAGCAGAGAGGGAATGGGACAAGCAGGCTCTGCTGAGGGCTCGATGTAGGGCTCGATCCCATGACGTGTGAAATCATGACCTGAACTGAAATCAAGAGTCAGATACTCAACGGACTGAGCCACCCAGGTGCCCCAGCACAGGGCAGTTTTTTGGTACAAGAATTCTTTGTTCATAATTTTTCTGTTAGTTCTGAAATGTCCTGACAGCTTCTCACTCCACATTTATCGTTAGGACTGATGGAGTATATTAGCACACTTTGGTGTTTTGAAGCCCGCATGAATTAGTAAAATAGCATCTCTTTCCTAAAGTAGTTACTGTTGTTAATAATTAAATAGTGTTTTAGAAACTGGCATAGAAAATTTAGGGTCATTTTTTTTTCCCCCCCCAGTAAAGTTAAACATCTGTCAAGATGACTTAAGTATCTCAGGATTGTTCTTTTTTTAATTTTTTTTTTTAAGATTTTATTTTTAATCTCTACACCCAATGTGAGGCTTTAACTCACAACGCCAAGATCAAGAGTCACATGCTCTCCCAACTGAGCCAGCCATGTACCCCTCTCAGGATTATTCTGATGGAACATAGTATATAACATATGTTTACCCCACACCTGCTTTTATTTATTTATGTTTATAAAGATGTATTTATTTGAGAGTGAGAGAGAGAGTGCATGAGCATGAGCAACAGGGGCAATGGGAGAGGGAGAGAGATTCCCCAGCACACTCCGTGCTGAGCACTGAGCGGGACGTGGGGCTCGATCTCGCCACCCTGAGATCACGACCTGAGCTGAAACTAAGAGTCAGGACACTTAACTGACTTTGCCACCCAGGGGCCCCCACACCTGCGCTTAAAATTAATTGTAAAGAGAGGTCCAAAGTAGAAGTGTTTTGTTTTCCCGACGATCACTGAGCCTTGGTTTTTTGTTGGATTCCATGACAAAAAAACCGCATCTAGTCCCATTTCCATAAAAGATTTTGATTTAGTAGTACATTATACATTTTCTCACTTTTAAAAAAAGATTTTATTTTTAAGTAATATCTACACCCAGCCTAGGCCTCAAACTTAGATCCCCGAGATCAAGAGTTGCATGCTTTTCCGACTGAGCCAGACAGGAGCCCCCGTTTTCTCATTTTTTTGTGTTACTTAAGTAAAATTGAAGAATGATGAGCAGAAATATTTGAACTTCATTTCCACAATCAAAATAAACATTTCCGGTAACCCTGAAAGTTTTCTTGTGTCCCTTTGTTATGCATCCCTCCTTCTAATCCCATCCCTAAGGATCCTTCTGCTTTCTGTTATTTTAGATTACTTTGTATTTTCTAGAATGTTATGTCAAGAATCATATATACTTTTTTGTCTAGCTGCTTTTTAAAAATATGACAAGTATATTGAGATGATTCACAGAGTTGTGCAGGCATTACCATATTCAGTTTTAGAACATTTTCATTAGCCATTTTCATTCCCATTCCCCCCCCTTATCCCCCCACGCCCCAGAACTTTAAGAATGTTGTTTTACTTTGTTCTTGCCTCTATGGTTTCTGGTAAGAAATCCAACGTCATTGGACTTGTTCCCCCGTTTGTGGTGTGACATATTTAGAAACCGGCGTAGAAAATTTAGGTTAGGTTTTTTTTTTTTTAAGTAAAGTTAAACATCTACGTAAGTGACATTTATGTAAGGCGTTTTGATATAGTCCCTTAGGTTTCCTGAAAGCCTCTTGATTCTTTTTTTCCTCTCTTTATTCTTCAGGTGGGATAATTACTGATGTACTTTTAGTTCACTGATAATTCCCTGTCATCTCCGTTCTGTTCTTGAGCCAATCTAAAGAAATTTAATTTCAGTTGTGTATTTTTCTTCTTCTCTTTTTAATTTTTTAATTTAATTTTTAATTTTTTTAAAGGTTTTATTTATTTATTTGACAGAGAGAGACACAGCGAGAGAAGGAACACAAGCAGGGGCAGTGGGGGAGGGAGAAGCAGGCTTCCCGCTGAGCAGGAAGCCTGAAGCGGGGCTCGATCCTAGGACCCTGGGATCATGACCTGAGCCGAAGGCAGACACTTAACGACTGAGCCACCCAGGCGCCCCTTAATTTTATTTTAATGTATGATACTGTTTCAGGTGTACAATATAGTGATTCAGCACGTCCATACATTACCCGGTGCTTGTGACAAATGTACTCCTTAATCCCGATCCCCCTACCCACCTCCCCTCTGGTAACCATCAGTTTGCTCTCTGTAGTTAAGAGTTGTTTCTTGGCTTGTCTCCTTTTTTTTTTTTTTCCTTTGCTTCAGTTGTGTGTTTTTCATCTAAAGAGTTTGGTTTTGTTTTTTTGCAGCTTCTGTTTCTCTAATGAGAACTATGTTTTCATTTCAAATTTTTTTTTCTTCGTCTCATGAACTCTAGTTATAATTGCTGCCTTAAAGTCTTCGATTTTCTCAACAATAGAGGTTTTATCTGATATTTTCAACATCTAGATCAGCTTGGCTTGGCAGCTGTTGTTGAACTTGTCATTATCTTGCCATAAGTACCTGGTTTCTATCGGGAGTTTTCACTGCCTGTGCTGCCACCATCATGTACCGGGTGACTGGTGGCCTTTAGGGCAGAGGTGTAAGGGAGGAAAAATGGGAAATTTACACCCTCGCAATTGCTGCTGTAAATATTAACTCTCTTCCATACTTATATTTATTTTTAAAAAACTGTATACAGTCCTTACATTCTCGTTTTTTCTATTTTGTCTGAATTTCTTGTAATGAACAGGAACAATGAGCTCTAGTGGGCTCTGGTGTCATAGTGCAATCAATATTTCTTATTTTTTATACCAGATATAGTAAGATATTAAAGACTTCATAGCAGGTTGCATTTGAGTAAGTAAAATTCTGATTTGGTAAGAAATACTAAGAAGTATTACATAATAGGTATTGTGCTGTGATCTTTTCTTTAGTTTTAGAACTGCTAAATAGCATTCTTATTTGTTGCCATTGAATTCATCCTTTGTGATAGGTTAAAATATAACACTCTCAGACTGAGCCAGCTACACCAAGTTCTTGAGCACTCTAACCACTGATTATGAATTACTTTGCTTTTCTTGGTTTTTCTCCATTAAAATATTGAACTGCTGTTCTAATCTTAGCCACTCAGCTCTCTCCTCCAGAAATTGTATTTGGCTCTGTAACTATTATTAAATACGAAGGTGTCCTCACCACCCCTCCACCTCTCCTTTAGGCAGGATGTCAGTAAAAGACTTACCTATCAAATATGTTCCATAACAGAAGAAACTGATATTTGAATCAATTCGTAGGTGTGTTGTTTGGACTGGTGATGAGCGGGTCTTCTTTTATAATCCTACCACCCGTCTTTCTATGTGGGACCGACCTGATGATCTGATTGGAAGGGCAGATGTTGACAAAATTATTCAGGAGCCTCCTCATAAAAAAGGAATGGAAGAAGTGAAGAAACTAAGTAAGTTTTAAATTAGGAATTTATCCTCTAATTTTATTATTATTTTAATATTTTTACAGAAAATTTGAGGCCACTTAGGAAGAAGACTTGCTGTTTTCAAGGAATATAAGAAATTGAGAAATGGGAAATAGACTGTTATGCTAGTTTGAGTTCAGTAGTAGAGATACTAAAAATTAGAAAGTTTGGGCAATTATTTCTTTGTAAAATATTTACATGTATATTTTTTTTAACTTACTGTCCTTGTCAAGATTTTTAGTTAGTCCAGGTTATGTTGGTTCTGCTTAACATTTGCTCTGTGCTTACTTAAAATATTAAAACACTCCTCAGTGAGTCTCTCAGCACTTTTTATAACTAGTAATATATTTTTTGAATAATCAGAACTATACAGAGTATTTTAAAAATATTGTTTACTAAGTTTTTACAAAATACAAAATTTTGTAAAGTTATAAAAGCTTACTCTTTTAAAGATTTATTTATATTAGAGACAGAGAGAGTGTGTATGCAGTGGTGGTGGGGGGTGGCGGTGGGAGGGGCAGAGAGAGAAGGAGAAAGAGAATCCCAAGCAGATTCCCCATTGAGTGCAGAGCCCAACACAGGGCTCAGTCTCATGACCCCAAGTCATGACCTGAGCTGAAATCAAGAGTTGGACGCTTAACTGACTGTGCCACCCCGTCGCCCCAAAAGCGTACTCTTTTCAAGTAGATGAAATTTAGGGAATAAAAGCCTTATTCCTGACAATAGACAAACTTTATTAAGAGATTATCTTTTGGGGCGCCTGGGTGGCTCAGATGGTTAAGCATCTGCCTTCGGCTCGGGTCGTGATCCCAGGGTCCTGGGATCGAGCCCCACGTCCGGCTCCTGGCTCAGCGGGGAGCCTGCTTCTTTCTCTGCCTCTCCCCCTGCTCGTGCTCTCTCTCTCTCTCTCTCTCTCTCTCTCTCTCTCTATCCTTGTGTCTCGAGTGAATAAATAAAATCTTTAAAAAAAAAAAAAATTATCTTTTAAGGTACCTTGTGTTCAGACAGCATTTCAGTAGATATAATGGACACATATTTTTACATAATTTTTATTGCATATTTTTTATTGGTAATTTGCCCTCATATTGACATGATTGTGTTTTTATAGAACCCCCCCCGTGTGCTGTAGCAGCATAAATGAATCACCTAATACTTCCAATGAAATCAATCCAAATATATGTCCTAATAATTGAGCAGTCTTTATGGGTTATATATATGTGGTGCTACATTTTTTTATTTTTTTATTTTTTTATTTTTTTTTATTTTTTAAAGATTTTATTTATTTATTTGAGAGAGAGAGAATGAGAGAGAGTGAGTACATGAGAGGGGGGAGGGTCAGAGGGAGAAGCAGACTCCCTGCCGAGCAGGGACCCTGATGCGGGACTCGATCCAGGGTCTCCAGGATCATGACCTGAGCCGAAGGCAGTCGCTTAACCAACTGAGCCACCCAGGCGCCTCGCTACATTTTTTGCTTGTAAGTCATTTGCAAATCAGTGAAACTTTGCCTGCCTAGTGGTAAAGTCACTAGGCACCATTTTTTCCCTTCAGCAGTATCTGTTTTATAGCTGTGATATTGATGATACTTTATAATCCTAGTATTGAATTATGCCAAGGAGGTATGAGATTTGCTTTTGTTTTTATGACTGTTTTCAAATATTCAATTCAGTTTTTGATAAATACATGTCTCATGAATAAACATTTCAAAGTGAATTGGAAATTTAAAGGGAAGATTAATTTAGGAAGTTTAGAATTGTTTAATATTTTATAAAGGAGAGAGTATTATGGGATGGGTATTTTATATAAACAGTACCTTTTTAAAAAGAAAATATTGTGTAATATGTGCATGTAACTATTCATAATAATATTTGATATATTTTTGCCAGGACACCCGACCCCCACAATGCTGTCCATCCAAAAATGGCAATTCTCTATGAGTGCAAGTGAGTAAACTATAGATTGTAGTTACCTTTTTTTTTTTTTAAGATTTTACTTATTTATTTGGGAGAGAGGGAGAGAGAGCATGAATGGGGAGGAGAGGGAGAAGCAGGCACCCCACTGAGCAGGGAGCCCAATGCAGGGCTCATTCCCAGGACCCTGGGATCATGACCTGAGCCAAAGGCAGATGCTTAACTACTGACTGAGCCACCCAGGTGCCCGTGTAGCTACTTTTTAATACTATTAAAGCAAGTGTTCTGGTAGTTGCTAGAAGGATTCAGACTTAAATGTTTAAATTGTTGCTTGCTGAATTTTATTCTGACAAGGTTTAATTAAATTTGATCTTACAGTTAAAGAAGAACAAGAATTAATGGAAGAACTTAATGAAGATGAACCTGTTAAAGCCAAAAAACGGAAGTAAGTAATACTTATAGTTCATGTAATTCCGGTAGATTATAATACTATTTTAAAAGTTATTAGGTCCCAGTCAGTTTGTGGTCGGGACAGGTAATGTGTATTTTAGGAGACAGAAGTCTTGATTTCCTAAGGCCTAATATTAGAAAGCTTTTCTTTAGAATGTAGAAATGGTGTCCCTTCTGTTGCTAGATGTGCAGAATACTTGATTACTTCAATACTTGATTACTTAAAAAAGTATTATAAAGCCAAGTGACATTTTAGGAATTAGATGATAAATTATTTTCAGACATTCATTAAGCCTGAATTTTATAAAAAAATGAATTTCCTCCTTAATATAGACCCCAACAGACACCATTCCAGAAATTTCGTAAATATAGACACACAGACTTCTCTCTCTTTTTATGTACTTGTCACTTAGCCAGTCCTTGAGTCTGTGTCATTACTACCTGGTGAAGAGGGAACCTGTGAGCTTAGAAAATGCTTTGGGAGAAAGAGATTGCCATAAGCAGGAGCATTAGGTTGGCCAGTGCTCTGTAATTGGGTAAAATATGAATGTTTCTAATTATGGGGGATGAAAGGCTTGGGTAGACGGTATTTGTGTGTGGGTGGGGGAGGAATGGGACCATTATTTAGCAGCAAAAAGGAAAGTTTGACGACATTATTAGGAACTGGATGAACCGTAGTCCTTATCTAAAAAGGACAGATTGAATGCAGCCAAATTATGGCAAAGAAATCAGTAAGACAGCCCCTCGGAAGGGTGGTTGTTTTTAAAAAATCGTTAACAACAATGTTAAATTAAGATATTAAAGAGAGTCACTCATAATCAACCGAAGTAACATAGCTGTTTTCATTTTTGCAGTTGACTTTTTAGTTCTTGACCAAATATGTAAATATTAGTTGTAATCAACTGATTTTGAGTCCTTAAATAAAATGTAGAATAAGACATTTGTTTTCTTAATAGTTATAAATGACTGTATTCATTCTGTTTATATAACCATAATTTTGGATGTTCCTACAATGTTAAACTTTTAGGTTGTTTTTAATTGTTTGTTCTTATAGACAACTCTGTAAGGTTTTTAACTGCTTTTATCAGGAGAATGTCAAAGAAGTCCTTTATGTGGATTGCCCGAGCTTCTCTATTTAGGTACAAAGTTAAAAGCCTATTTTTCCTGGCTTAGTTTTTCTTTATTTCTTTTATTGAGATAGATAGTGATAGTTTGTATTGTGACATTTCCATTTAGTGTAATTCTATAAAGGTTATTTGTTTTCATTAGTTATATTTCTTGGATGTCTTTTAATTCTTTATTTAAATAGTTCTTAAATAAATTATTATAAGAGGGTATATTGTTTGGCAAATTACTTTTACCTGTTTGTTTTGTGCATATCTTAGGTCACAGACTATCTCGCTAAGTTCCTGCAGGTCACGGACTATGTCTTCTATTTCTTTTGATGCATTCTCTAAGTTGCTAATTACCTCTCACTTAACATGTATTTGTGGGTTAGCCTTAGTTCCATTTAAATCTGCTGGGCTACCTTCACTTCCCTATATAGCATGCTTTTGAAATTGATGATGTTTTGTTTTCCTGATTCCCTTAAGTTTGTGTAGGGAATATGAACCAATTTTACTTTTATACTTAGCAGATCATATTTAAGAAGGAAGATCTGCTCAAACACACCCGAATATTATTGAGTTACTTACTGTTTTGGATTATTCACATGAACGGGCCTTCTTCATAGTGCAGATGTTTGAGAGGTGACTCGATTTCATGTTTACAATCTCACTTGAGTGAGAGCAACAGCAACGTTGTCCTTAGCCCTGAGGTGCATTTTTTGAGGAAAAAGAAGTAGTTTAGTCATTGGTGAACAGTTGTAATTCCATCTAACTACTCCTGGGCCTATGTTGCTCTCTGGGACCTGTCCTTCAACTTAAATCTCAACTTACCACCCAGAAAGTGAGTAAAAAAGATGGCAGGTAGGTAAGGTATATATCTCACATATCCAAATGGCCAAGTTTGCAGATATTTTCATTATGAATATTTGAGATTACTAAGACTTATCCAATTTTTATTAGATTAAGAAATCTTTTATGCATCTATAATGTAAAACATTTTGGAAAATACTATATCATTTCAAGAACTAAAAATTACATTTTGTGCTGTTTGTTTCTAACACATAAAGAGTTTTACTGCAATGTTAGTTTTTTGTTTTTGTTTTTGAAAGTAAGGTAGTTTATTCTGTGTATCAGGGGGAGAGACAGCACAACAATATAGCCATTATAACATCATTAGAAGCTCATTGTAACTTTATTATTATTATTATAATGGAAGTTGCTTATCCCTTAGAGTTCATTTGAAACCCTCAATATAATTTTTTTTGCCAAAAATATGCTGCTCAGTAGTGAGTCTTGAATATTCCATTGATGTAAAGATTTTAGTAAGATTCCTTATTAATATTTTGTCAGTTGATGCCTTATATTTTATTTTTTCTATAGGAGAGACGATAATAAAGACATTGATTCAGAGAAAGAAGCTGCGATGGAAGCTGAAATTAAAGCTGCCCGAGAAAGGGCCATTGTCCCTCTGGAGGCCAGAATGAAGCAGTTCAAGGACATGCTGCTAGAGAGAGGGGTCAGAAAACAATCTTTGGGGGAGATATTTCTGTTTTGTATAAGTAATATAAATATGTCTTGCTAAAAGGTCAAGTCTAAGGTTAGTGCTCATGTTGTGGGGGGGGATACGGGAAGCCTATCAAATTACTGTACTCTCTCAAACAGCCTTTTTCTTGGCCCATCCTATCATGTTTAACTAAATGCCATTTTACTATCCTTTTAAATACAAATAACATTTAACATTTATTGGGTCATTACATTTTGGTGAGTAATATAAGATGAGTATTAACAGAGTATTAACATTACAGAATGGCGGACTACGTGGGATAGGTAAGGCATATATAATTCTTTAATACTTCCCAGAATGGTTTTGGTTAAAGGAGAACTGGTACTTTATGATATTATTAATAAAGCTTAATTGAGAGGGGTTTTCAGCCTTTTGGTTCACATATTCACATATTCATTTGAATAAGTATATTTGTTCAATTTAAAATCACAACATTGTTCACAAGATTGGAGAAAGCCTGGGAAATCAAAATGCAAATCTTCAAGGCTTTTTTTGATGTACTGATTTTTAAAATGTCACACAGTAGTGGTTATTTTAATGACTAATTAAGTGTGTGTTATTTCTATATAATATAGAAATGTTCAGAGCCAATTAGTGTGGAAATTTGCTGTTGCTAGCCTCCCACTGCTTGTCATTTATTAGTGATGGAAACTTCAGTATGGTTTTTATTATGTCTCCTTTTTAAGCAGATGTCCTGTAGATTTCAAGGAAAATTATATGACCTTTATGTTTTTAGAGCCAACTTAATTATGAGGCAATACATTTTTATTTTAAAGGTGTCTGCTTTTTCAACATGGGAGAAGGAGTTGCACAAGATAGTTTTTGATCCTCGGTACTTACTTCTCAATCCTAAAGAGAGAAAACAGGTAAAAGGAAAATAATTATTTAAGAAATGTATATCCCTTAGCAGCATAATTTTTAAAATGTAAGGAATAAAATACCATCCTTCCCCCCACCCCGTAACACAGTACTTTAAAAACATAGTCTTATATCTTAGAAACAGTTACCGACTATGTGGACATTTAAATAGTTAGTTTTGCCTTTATTATGGATGTGGCTGTTGCTTCATCAGCATTTTGTCTTTATGCCTCATACATGCTGAGGTTTTATCTAAAGTTTTCAAAATGCATTTCATTGTGCTTATTAATTTACTTTTTCTTGGGCAAATGCTGCAAATTTAGAGTAGAAAAAGAAAAGTACAGATGAATGGAAAGGAAAAAGAAACACCTACAATCTTACCCAACTGATGGGACCATGATTGGATACTGGTGTTAATAACCTTCCTGTTAGTGCCAATATATATGTATGAGAGTGTATATATATGTATGAGAGTGTGTATATTGTAGATAGACAACATTCAAAGACATGTTTACGTTTTATGGGTACATTCTACATCTAAGTGGCAACTGTTAAATGTCTTTTCGTTATACACTTAAAGAGTTGATGGATACTTGAGGGTGTCTGCTGAACTAGAGTTAACATGAATTAGAGTCGCCTCTTATTGAGTTGCCATTGATTCCCATGGTGACTCAGCAATACGTATCATCTCACAATGACTGCTTCTTCCTCTAAAGCATTGCACACTTTCAACTTACATAGTTTCTGAATTACCTGGACCACCCAGACAGTGATGTCTTTAGAATGGTGAGTATGTTGACCACTTGCTATAGGGCTGTTGAGCTACAGGATTTCATTTGGTAGTCTGTCCTGTATATTGACAATTTAACAGTTGGAATAATTCTCTGCACTGCTTGTGCCATTATGCATGTAGGTCTCATCACAAACTTTTTATGATGAGAGGACATTTATAGTGTGCCAGACATGTATTTTGTATGTGTAATAGAAAAGCATGACTTCCAGATATATTTGCATCTGCATTTCAAGCATAGTAGGGTTTTTTGGTTTTGTTTGTTTTAAACTGTGTGATGGTCTCATTCTCTCCTGGGTTGATGGCCCTATCAAGAAGTATAAATCAGCCTTGATTCTTTACTTCTCCCCATTGCACATTTCAAGTCTGTCAGCAAAATCTGCCTCTAAAAGCTTGTAAATACAACTTCTTATTCACCATTTCCCCCAGTATTACTGTATTTCAAGGCACCATGATCATTTCTCAGCATCCTTGTAGCCTCTGACTGATATCTTTGCTTCCTTCTGTTCTTGCTTTCTCTATAGTCAAGTTCTTTTTCCACATGGCAGCCACACTAATTTTAAAGTTTAAGTGACAGATTAAGGTATTGTTACTGTTCCCTTGCTTAAAAAATGTCCAGGGCTTCCCATTTCATTAGGATAAAATTGAAATTCTTTATGGTTAACACTCTTAACTGCATACTTCTTGAAGCTCTTTTCTTAGATTTATTCATTCTGGCCACACTTCCTTTGTTATGCCTTGAACAAGTAAGGCATATTCTGGTACTTCTCTTTGTCTGGAATGTTCTTCCCCCAGGTGTCTGTATATGCTCTATCATTTTATTCAGGTGCTTGTGCAAATGCCTTCTGATCAATGTATCTCTTTGCCTTCTTTCCTTTATAGCACTCATAGCTCTGATTATCTAAAATTATCTTATCTTCTGTCTCCTCCTACTGCAGAATATAAATTCTGAGTGCTGGAACTTTGTTTTGTTCATTGTTGTATGTGTAATGCCTGGAACAATGCTTAACCTAAATATCTCTGGAGGTGTACTTTAAAATTTTTGAGACTTTCTCGTCATGCTACTGAGTGTTATAGTTTCTTACTGAGTTAAATTACAAGCTTGTATTGAGAGCTAAAATTCTTTCCCAATTTAGGAGGCATTTTGTAAGCTGATGGTGTTACACTCCTATTACTCCTATAGGAGTAATAGTTAAAAAGAGGAAAAATACCAAGCATTGTTTTATTTAAATAAAAATTTTACTTAAAGGTTCTCATGCCGTTTGAGTGGAATTCTTCCAACTGCAGTGTAAGAAATGAAAGGGGAAGCTAACATTTGGCATTAATCCATGTACTTTTTCAGTACTTAGTTTTATTATTTGCATAAGAGTATAAAATCAGGGAGAAACCAGTTAAGTGCTAGGTTACATATTTGCACTTTATAACTTCATTTCTGAAATACGTGTTTTGATTTAAAAAAAACTAACAATTTCATTGAAAATGTCTGATAACCTAAAAGTACATCTTTCACTTCTGTCCTTTTCTAGTTTTCTTTGGATTTATGTATATCTTACATCATTATAAAAGCAGTATTTTATATAATTGTAACCGTAAATTTTAACTTAAGATTTTCTTTATATAATCTTGTTTTTGATAAAAGATCACTTAAGGAGTCAAATATTTTTGTTGTATTTGTTTTGACAAGTTTATTTTATTTATTTTTTTAAAAGATTTTATTTATTTATTTGACCGAGACAGAGCAAGAGAGGGTACATAAGCAGGGGGAGTGGGAGAGGGAGAAGCAAGCTTCCTGCAGAGCAGGGAGCCTGATGCGGGGCTCGATCCCAGGACCCTGGGATCATGACCTGAGCCGAAGGCAGATGCTTAATGACTGAGCCACCCAGGCACCCCTGTTTTGACAAGTTTAAAAGTGAATAACATTTTTCAACAGAATCATAGCATTTCCATGCAGGATTTTAGGCTCTGATGTAGAGACCAGTTAGGCTAACACTTTAAAATAAATTGTCTGTTAACCTTATTTCAAAAATAAACATTTTAATATAGTTATGTGTTATTGAGAGCTTTTTAAGATTGATAGTGTTAGAATATGGTAATACATTACCAGGATAGTTAGTGACTGTCAACTGGCCGTCTTGGCCACTGTTTACTGAGTCAGTATCAAATTATAAATTGAATTAAATTGAAGTGAGAATCAAATAATAGAGACCTGTTGAAAAGGAAAAACTTCCTTTACACATTGAATACTTGGACATCAAATGTGTAGGTATTTTTCCACATCAATCAGTTCTCTGACAGTAGCTGGCTGACCCACCATTAAGTTGAATTCTGACACTGTCTGCATGGAATTAGGGTCAGATCTCACAGATTAAGGGCTTAGTCTCACAAGATCTGCCCTCTCTTTGAATGCCAATCACAAGTAGTAGGTTCCCAGGTTCTGCACCCTTTTGTTGAGTTTGGCTACAAATCAGGGTTTCCCATAGTACCTTCCTCAGGTTTAATAATTTGCTATAATGGCTCACAGAACTTTGGAAAACACTTACGTTTACTGGTTTACAATATAAGAAAGGATATGATAAAGGATACAATTGAACAGCAGATGACGTACATAGGGTGAGATCTGGAAGGGTCCTGGATGCTGGAGCTTCTGTCCCTGTGGAGTTGGGAGTGTGCCATTCTCCTGGCACATGGAAATGTTTACCAAGCCGGGAGCTCTCTGAACCCCTTTGGTTATGATTTTTATGGAGGCAGCATGACATAGGAGTGATCAATTAAGTCATTGACCATTGGTGATTGGACTCAGTCATAGCCCTTGGAAGTTCCAATGCTCAAATGATATGGTTGGTTCCACTGGCGACTGTCTGCCATCCTGTGGTTATCTAGAAGCTTTCCAGAAATCATTTCACTGACACTAACTTAGGTATAGGTGAAAGGGCTTTGTTATGAATAACATCAAATTGTTCTTAACACTTAGGAAATTATAAGGGTTTTAGGAACTCTGGCCAGGAGCCAAGATGAAGACCAAATACATATATTTTCTTTTTTATTTAAATTCCAATTAGGTTGCATATAGTATAATACTAGTCCCTGGTACACAATATATACTTCCATACAACACCTGGTGCTCATCCCAAGTGCCCTCCTTAATCCCCATCACCCATTTTACCCATTCCCCCCCCCCCACCTCTGGTAACCATCAGCATGTTCTCTCTAGTTAAGAGTCTATTTCTTGGTTTGTCTCTCACTCTTTCTTCCCTCTGCTCATTTGTTTTGTTTCTTAAATTCCACATATGAGTGAAATCATACGATATTTGTCTTTCTCTTGACTTATTTTGCTTAGCATAATACTCTCTAGCTCCATCTGTGTTGTTACAAATGGCAATATTTCATTCTTTATCAAATATATATATATTTTTTCTTTCTTTTTTTTGCTTCTCTGTTCTTTTTTTTTACTTTTATTATGTTTTCTTACAACACAATATCACACCCATACTTTTCACAAATTTATATTTTGAAGAAAAATATACATAAAGTCTAAAAATCCCAAGTTTCACAAAGTGCGCATAAATAGTTATGCAAGACAGCTAAGTCCTAGAGGTTTGTATTGCATAGTGCCTATAGCTAGTGGTACTGTATTGGATGCTCAACGTTTTGCTAAGAAGATAAATCTTAAGTGTTCTTAATACCACATATAAAATAAGAATAAATTAAAAGGGCTGGAGGAACGTTTTGGAGGTGATGGATATGTTTTTGGCATAGACTGTGGTGGTTTCCCAGATGTATATTTATCTCCAAACTTATCAAATTGTATACATTAAATGTGTATAGCTTTTTGTATGTCAATCATACATCAATAAAGTGATGTAAAAAAAGCAAAAAAATGGAATATTACCAGCACCCTGGAAGCTGCTTTGGCTTAGACAGTATAGTCCTTTATTTTGGATGGTTTTGATTATACCTATAAAAGTCAACTAGGAAGTTTTTAAAAACTTACTAACTGTCATGGTGTTAATTACAACATTTTGTTCACAAGTTGATGTTGTAAGAAATAACTGCTTAAAGTAGGAACATAAAGCCCAAGTGTATTGGGAGGCACGACACAAATAATTAGGAGAAACTTGGAAGCATAACAGAACTCCTAAATCCTAACCTTGGTGTGGGATATCCCAGAGGAGGGGATGTGAAGTTTTCTCGAGCTTCTGAAAAGAAAGTTAACATAAATTCACTTGGGTTTTATTTCTAATTTATTACTTTTACAAATAAGAAAGTATATACCAAGGGGGTGCCTGGGTGGCTCATTTGGCTGGGGCCCTCGACCCTCCTTGTCTCCCTGCTCAGTGGGGAGTCGGCTTCCCCTCCCCCTCTCCCCCTCCCCCGTGTACTCTCTCTGAAATGGATAAATCTTTTAAAAGAAAAAAAGAAAAAGAAAGTATGTACCAAGAAAGGAGAGAGGGGTTGAAAAGAGCCCTCTTTCCCATTTCCGTCAGCATGCAAATGCTTTCAGGATTTATTGCAGTGCTATATTTAGAGGGTACTGAAAATGACCTACATGCCTAGCAGGAGACTGGTGAGATAATTGTAGATAATTCTCTTTAGCTATTAAAGATTAGTAGATATATATGGACTGACCTGGAAAGAAGTTTGAAGTTTTTTAAAGAAAACATTTTTTGCTTGACTTTTTCTGAAGATGTGCATGCACACATTTAAAGAGTCAAATAGTTCTATAAGATATGCTAGGAAAAATATTAGAGTGCTGCCCCAGTTTTATCTTTCTGAAGACATTTCTTCCAGAGCCTTCTGATTTGCTTCATTCTGGACTGGTTGCCCTCTACACCTGATGTATTGCTGTCATTTTTGAGGATGACCAGTCTTTACTATCATCCTGGGATTTCCCTCATCTCTCTTTTTGGTGGGCCGGGGGTGTGAGGGGGGAGGGTTCACCTGTTTCCTACATCATAAGTCTTTTCTTTCTTGGTTTACTCCGTTTTGACGCATTTCATCCCTGTAATAGCTTCTTGGGAGAACATGCATGGGAAATAAATTTCTGAAGCCTGGCATATTTGAAAACACCTTTATTGTATATCCTTAATTTGGAATTGTTTGGTTAAGATATTTGAAATTGGAAATCTTTTTCAGGATTTTGAAGATGTTGCTTTTTCTAGTTTTCATTGTTTTTGAATCCATCTTTACTTGTTCCTTTCTTTATGGACGTGTTTATTTTTCCTTCGTAGGCATGTAGGATCTTTCTCTTAGTGTACGGAGTTCTGAAATCTCATGGTGATTATGTGCCTTGGTGGAAGGGGCCCGTTGTGCTGGGCCCTTGGTGGCCCTTCTAGTATGTGAATTTGTATCTTTCAGTTCTGGGAGATTTTCTTGTATTGCTTTTTTGATTTGTTTCCACCTGTTTAAATTTGCCCTTGTGGGCTTGTCCTTAAAGTTTTTTTCCCTCTTGTTTTCTACCTCTGCCCTTTTTTAAAAAAACATTTTGGGTGACTTTCTCATTTTTATAGTCTGATCCTTTAATATTTCATTTCTTCTGTCATAATTTAATTTCTAGGATTTCTTCTTTCTTGTTTTATGGTTATAGTATCTTAGTTTTATGAGATTGTTGAGGATTGTTTTCTTTTAAGTTTTCATTTTCATGCACAGTTTCTGTTTTCTATTTTGGTTTCTATTTTTCATGCTGGAGAGTTTCCTTAGATGTCTTTAAAGAGACCTGGACTTCTCATGATTAGGAATGAAGCACTAAAATGCTCTTTGGGCACTCTGAGCATCTAATTGGGCTCCCATGACTTGGCTTTACTGTAAAGCCTTGCTTCTCAATCAGGGACAGTTTTGCCCCAGGAGACATTTTTGGTTGTCACAACTGAGGGGGTGCTGTTGGCATCTGGTGTCCACGGTTGCTGCTAAACATTATTTGGCCCAAGTGCCATAAGTGCTGAGGTTGAAAAACCCTGCTGTAGGGTGATTTAAGCCAGTTTGTTGAGGATCTCCTGGTGCAGGTAATTTTTAGGCTGGTCAGATTCTTGATAAGAACCTTTCGTGTCCTGATGAGAGGACAGAGTCCTTACTGCTTTTGTTCTGGGAGAACTGTGTCTTATGTTTGGTATGTAACTGGTTAATTCACTGTTTTCTCTGGTATGCCCCATTTCTAATTCATGTTGTCCCTCCCCCGCACCCCCTCCCCAACTCAGGCCAGAGATACCGCATTACCTTTTAGAGCAAGAATCAGCAAAATTTTAACATAAAGGGTCAGATAATAAATATTGTAACTTTGGGGGCCATCTGGTCCCTGTCACTATAGTATAATTCTGCAGCTCTAGTGTAGGAGGATCCATAGATAGATGTAAAGGAGTGAATATGACTGTTCAAATAAAGCTTTAGTTACGGACCCTAAAATTTGGATTTCATTTAATTGTCATGTGTCATGAAATGTCATGAAATTTTCTAGTATGTTTTTTCCTAACCGTTTAAAAATGTTAAAACTTTTTTGGGCTGTGCAAAAATAGGCAGCAGGCCAGATTTGGCCGGCAGATTGTGAGTTGCCATCCCTTGTTCTAGAGACTAATCACCTGCCTTTTACTTAGGTTCAGGAGTGACAGTGCCCTCCGGTACATGAAGTTGGCAAGGGGGATCTACTGATTGACTCATTCTTAAAGAACCTTATTATAGCTATACTCTACCCTCACTTCTATGGATATCTGGTGCTGTCACCTGTGGAGCTGTTTGAGGATTCTCTAATTAAAAAAAAGAATTGGTTTCTTTGTTTTCTTGACTGCTAAATTAGGGTCTGCTTTCTCATGTCCTCCAAGTCCTTTACTACTTATCCATGTGCTTTTCACCATCGAGAGTTGCTCTTTCTCTTTTTCCCATTGGCCTGTTCTTGTTGGTTTGTGATTTAAAAAAAAAAAATCCTCTATTGGCATTTTATGGCATTTGAAGAAAACAGGAAATAGGTGTGCGTGTTCAGTTTATTACCTTGTCTATATGTTACTAAGTGGGAAAATACTATAGGATAGATGTAAAGCATTACGTTTTGGTGAAAATAGTTATGCCTTAAAGAGAACCACAGAAATAAATTTAAACTGTAAAGCATTACATTTTGGTGAAAATAGTTATGCCTTAAAGAGAACCACTGAAATAAATTTAAACCCATACTGCTGATGTTTTTTTCTAGAAAGATTTGGAAGGACTGTAATTTCTTTTATACATTTTATATTGCCTGAAATTTTTTTAGTAAACATGTATTCAATTTGTAATCAGGGAAAATGAAAATTACAGGGGCTTTTAACTCTGTTCTGGAAATCTAAACAGAGGGCTTCTGAGACTTGCTATAGATAGTCTGCATATAATTGAGATATCTATAGTTAGTGTATTTTTCTGTTACATTCTGGACAAAGATATTGACTTAGTATTTTCTTACAGATTCCGTAGTTTGGTAATTAAATTATTTATATGAAAGACTAACTTGTCAAATTGGTTTATTTTTGTGATAGGTATTTGATCAGTATGTAAAGACGAGGGCTGAGGAAGAACGCAGGGAAAAGAAAAACAAAATAATGCAAGCCAAGGAAGATTTCAAGAAAATGATGGAAGAAGCAAAATTTAATCCAAGGTATATGGTTCATTATTGTAACATTTCAAAATATTTATGTGCTTTCTCCTAAGACCAGCTAAGAGAATACGTATCTTTTGGATAATTGGATTATTTGATTATTGGTGGCTGCATTTCTGATCTTCATTCTTAATATATTTCCTTTAGAGGAATCTCTTGTGCCCTGTGAGAGGCATTGGTTTTCAAGAAGGGTACCTTTGTTTTAAAAGCTTCCCTATGGGAATAAATTTCCTTCTCTAGAAACTGGTAAATGATTAAAAAAAAAAAATCTGTCTCCATCTTAAAGTTTTACACCTAATAACTTGCAGCACAGGGACATTATTTTGATGGAATTGGAGTGATTAAGGACCTCTCTGTCTAGATTATGTTTTTGTCTGACATTTTCAATTGATTGTTAATGGGTAGTGAGTATGTGTAATGGGCCGAAGAAGATGAGACATTTTAAACTTATGTGACTAGCATCATAACAGTAATGGCATCATTTCGTGGATATTTTATGTGCACTTAAAGATATATGTACAAACTTACACGCATGATTAACGGACTCCTCTCATACCTGTTTTGCAGATAAGGAAAGTAAGAGTAAATTAGGTAGCTTGCACAAGTGAATGTGGGATTTCAATTAGATGCCGGTGCTAAGCACAGATTAGGCAAGGGAGAATTACTTTCTTATTTGTGGCTTAGTTTTATCAGTTGTGTTTTTAGGCTGCTGTGAACACCTCATAATATGGAGAATTTCCAAAACTATAGGGTAGAATCGCGGAGCATCTGGGTTAAATGGTAGTTTTTATAAAAATTCATCTTGTTTAAACAGTTACTTTTGTCATTGGAGATAAGAGTGATGTTGTTTGAGAAAGTGTACTTGGTATTACAATTTTATGTTTGAAACATGAAGAGAAACCTATGGCATTAATACACTTTAGACAATAAAGCTAACAGAGTATTTGTGGCTCTGAAGAATGTAGTATTTGTCAGGGGGTAATTGAGTTTCAGACTCTGAGGGGTCTTGGGCCTTTCTGTTGGTTAATCAGAAGGGTGAGTTCTTGGGTCAGACACTTGCAACTGGGATGCAGTTGAGTAAATTTGAACATGGTTTGTTATTACATATTAGAGAATTCATAGTTTTTGGGGGTATTGTGGTTGTGGAGGGGAAAAGGTTTACTCCGAGGGAGATACATGCCGAAATATTTATAGGTGAAGTCTCATGATGTCTGCATGTCTGCAGCTTGTTTTGAAGTGATTCAGCAAAATATATCTATTTATTAAAACCAGTATGAATCTGGCAATAACTGAGACTCTGAAGAGATTTCCATTTTGTGGATTTGACAAAGTCTTGCTGTGTCACAGTATCCTGTTGGTGTTCTTTTGGGGCTCATAGAATTGTTGGAGTGATCTGTACTTCGCAGGTTACTTCAAAAAATAAAGCCATGAGGTACATAACTAGAAGTCTTGGCACTGGGGACATTGTGCTGTATTGTTATATTAATACATTCAACACTAGCATAGAGATCAGGACCAATTTTAGTGAGTGGCAGAAAATGAGGAAAAACTTAAAATGGAGAAAATAGTGCCCATTAACTTAAGTCCACTTTGTAATGGAAAAAGACTACTATCAACAAAGCTTTTTAGTAGAATTTGTAGATAAAAAGCCCTGGAGTTTATTCTAAGGGAAAGAATGACTGGGGAGAATTACCTTAGTACCCATTCTCTGTCTTTTTTCTATTTTGATGGAAATCTTAAGGCATTCCTCCTAGGGTCAACTCCTGGTCACTCTACTCTTACTGGTCTACTACTACTACTGTCCACCCTCAACTCTCCCTGAGAAAAAAGGGTAACATGTCTGTTACCAAGCAGTGCTTTTTGGAGTCATATAAAAATCTATCTGAATCTAATGCTAAAACTTCATCTTGGTCTTTTCTGGTGAAAAATAATAATTATTTAATTCTCACTTTTATAAGTTGATTTTACATTTTAAAAAAAGGTTTATTCTTTAATCATAGTAGTAATTGCTCTTCTTTCTTAAAACTATAATGCAAGGTGCTTAATTTATCATGAAAAGAAACATTTGATGGGCTACATGTGATCCCTTTTCTGGGACATGCAATTTTTACTTCAAAATTTTATTAAAGTTACATTTCCATTATTCAGACCAGGTTTACAATATATCCTGTTGTTAAAAATGTTGAATTAATGAAATTAGGTATTCTAAGTAATAACAGTTGCATGTAAAAGATTTTTATAATCTGGATTTGGTTGCTGGAGCGTAAAAATAACAAATGTTAGCTGGGAGTGGTACTCCTAGTTTTCAGTTGATGTTTTAAATTCTAAATTCCGAAGTTAACCAATTTTTTCTTTATTAATGAAAGTTGTAGTAGAACCTTTAACACCTGAGAAGATGTAGTTTTATGTGTGCGTTGAAATAGTTAAATAGTTCTTAAAAGGAGAAAGTAAGATTTATTTTTCCCCTCTAAAAACATGCTAAATGTGGGAGTATTTATTACAAGAGCAAATTATCATTATGTAAGGGGAAAGCTTCAAATATTGAGGTATATTCAAACGTATGAAGACTATATAAATGCCTTTTATTTGTGAAGAAAAATTTTTTTTATGCTGAGCCTCATTAGCCCTCATAGGCCTCATCTTTTCATATAGCCTGCTTGGCAGCTTGCTGTGCTTTTTGCATATCTGTACATTGATGTTTTCATCAAATCTGGAAAATTTTTGATCAGCATTTTTTCTGCTCTGATTCATTCTTTTCTCTTTTAGAATTCTAATTACACCTATTTTAAAGTGTTTGGTATTATCTCGCATGTCTCTGAGACTATTCTCCTCCTCCCCCTAATTTTTTTTCTGTGTACTCTTTTGATTAGATAACTGTTACTGATCTAACTTGGAGTCACTGGCTCTTTATTCTATGTCTCCTCCTTTTTTAAGCCCATCCAGTGAATTTTTACTTTCAGTTAGCTTTAGGTTCTTTTTTTCTATTTTCTGTATCTCTGCTGAAACTCCCTTTTTTTGTTCATTCATTAAGACCTTGTTTTAGTTCTTTGAACCTATTTTTCTTTAATCCTTTTGGTATAATTATAATAATTTTAAAGGATTTGTCTCTGCCTAGAACAACATCTGGACATTTTGGGTTTAGTTTCTGTTGATTTAAAAATTTTTTGGTATGGATTATGCATTCTTGGTGTGTTTAGTGTTTTCTGATTGAATATTGGAAATTCTGGATTTTTGTTTTCACAGGCAGTTCACTTTATTACAGGCTGATTATGTTAATTTAATTGTTTTGATTTAAGGCTTTGTTAGTGTGGATCTCAGAAGGTGGAAGGTGCTTTTCAGCGGTCCAGCTTTGTCTCCCTTGTTCATCTTTTGTGGACTTTATTGTCCTAATGCTGTTCTTTTTCTGTACTATCAACTTCTAAGATCTGTTTTTTGCTCTTAACCATGTAGCACTTTGGTGGGGGGCGTGCTGTTGCAGTCCAGCCTTGGCCATACACTCACGGGGAATTGCTTTTTGGTGTACTTATGGGGTACTTTCTTCCTATAGCTTTTTCCTCTGCCATTTTAGCACCCAAACTCTGATCTTCACTGCTTCTGACTTTTGAGGCCACTGTACTCTGCTTGGAGTACAATTTCTTGGGAAATTGTCCTGACGCAGAGGGCAGTGGGGCTTTCCTCAGTCTTAGTACTCTCCCTGTTGTCTACTGTTTTGAAATCAGTTGCTTCGTGTATTTTGTCCTGTTTCATAGTTGCTCCTGGAAGGAGAGCTAATTCAATAAAGTTACTCCTCCACAGCTGGAAGCAAGACTGAACCTCTTCTTAGTGTGAAAATAGATGAGCTCTGAAGTCTCTTGGAGCACATACATTTTTTGCTCTCTGATGTGTTATCCCACCGTTTGCTGATAGTATACAAATCGCTAACCACATTTTCACCCTTTAGCCCTTTTTTACTCTTTTCTGTTGCTCATTGTTTACTGTTTGGGCAGATGTTGGGGCTCAATGGCTCTTTGGCACATACTCTTGCTGGAAAAATGGTATCTTCTGCTATACCTTTCTACAAGCAGAAATAGCTCTACCAAAGTTAGCACACTTGCCATTTTGTTACAGAGCTACTTTTAGTGAATTTGCAGCCAAGCATGCTAAAGATTCAAGATTCAAAGCAATTGAAAAGATGAAAGATCGAGAAGCCTTGTTTAATGAATTTGTGGCAGCTGCAAGGAAGAAAGAGAAAGAAGATTCGAAGACCAGAGGTGAGAAGGTAAGATGGTTTTAGTTCCGGTGGTGTGATTGATGGGAGTGTGAATAGGAAGGGACTAATGTGGGGCTGTGTTGCTAATCTTGTTCATGGGCATAAATTACAGGACTCACATTTACTGTTTAGCTTTATAAGTTAACTTTTATATTCGTTTATATGTGTGAATTGTCCCTTTATTTCCATGATGTTTATTTTATTTTTCATTTTTAAAAAATTTATTTATTTATTTGAGAGAGAGAGCGTGCACAAGTAAGGGGAGGGGAAGAGGGAGAGGGAGAAGCAGGCTCCCCGCTGAGCAGGGAGCCCCACGTTGGGGCTCCATTCCAGGACCCTGGGATCATGACCTGAGCCGAAGGCAGACACTTAACCAACTGAGCCACCCAGGTGCTCCATGATGTTTATTTTAATAACTTCACTAAACTACTTAGATTTGCTTTATATTTTATTTTACATTTACAATTTATTAATACTGAGATGCCCAGTAAACCCAGAACTGACTTATTAGGTCTGTTTATTCACTGGTGCCTGCTAAGATTTCAAGATTCTTAATAAGCAGTAACCTTTAAATTTCAAAAAGGTTTCTTATCTTTTTTGCCTTCTAAAAGATAGCATTTTAGTGACTTTCTAATCTTTTAGTAAACATATCTTACGTATAAATTATTGCTTATCAGAAATAAAGGTCAGCTATTAAAGATTAATGAATTCCAAATGTCATTTGATAGCAGTGTCAGGAATGGAGGGGAGCCCACCACTGGAGAAGCAGAGTGGTGGAGATGGCACCAGTGGTGCGTGAACCGTCAGAACATGCAGCCACTCTCCTTAGTGTCCCTGTGTGCTTTGTGAATGGAGAAAAAGAACCTCTGAAGCCTAATCATTTTTGACATTTAAAATGGCCCGTTATTCCAGAAAGTTAAAACATCACAACTTCTTTTAAGAAATGTTGTTAGGGAAATAATACCATTCTTACCGAGAAGAAGCCTTTTTCACTGTAAATAGTAATAGTATTGGGTGAAATGACTTTTGTCAGAAATACCTGAAACTTCCTGATTATATGCTACATTGGGCTTCTGTGTAGATCCTTCCAGAAATTTTTCAGTGTCAACTTTTTTCTTTTTCAAATGATTATGCTTCTCAGGAAATGTGCAAAATTGAGTGTTCAGTTAGAGTCATGTTAGTGAATTGTTTGCTACTTTTGACTTTTAGTAATAACCTATTTGATTAAAGAAAACCAAGTAAATAAATGAATGCTACTGTGTGATTGCTTTTATACAAATTGAATGTTTTTGTCTTTGCATTTGTAACTAATGTTCTTTTTCTAAACACTTTTTTTGTCACTATTTTTGTGTATTCTGTTTTATAACAAGTGGATAGACTTTACAGTTTTGTGCTGTGCTGCCTTTCAATCAGTTCAGTCTGACAGCTGTCAATCACTGATACGCAAAGTATTATGGGATTCCCTAGTGAGGAAAGAATTGGTATCTCTCTGTGGTGACTTTAGCCTCCCACAGTTCCGGTACTTTACATTTTTTTAGTCTTTTTCCTTATGAAGTGATGAGAGTTGTGCCCACAATGTGTTAATTGAAATAAATTAAATAGACATTACATCTAAATAACCCTAATATATTCAGCTTTTTTTTTTTTTTGATTATAAAATTCTCTAAATTACAGGTTTGGTTTTGTATCATTACTTAATTTTTTAAAAAGAGGCCGGAAATTACTAAAGTGAAACTTTCTCAGCCAGTTTAAAGAATGCAAAATTACTAACTAGGCCATGGAAACAAAAATCTTTAAAGTAAGGGTTTAAATATAGTATATTTTATATTCACATTCGGAGAAGTAGCTGGTTAATGAAGTTTTACCACTTCATGACTTTTACTGTACAGTAAATATTTATTTTTATGAAGTATATTGTCTATACCGTTTTTTAAAAATCACATTTTAACTAATTGAATGGTAGGATTAGTACTAGTAGCATGGTGCTGGTATATTGGAGTTTCTTTCTTTGTTCTTGTGATTCTCTAGCTGCTGTTTGTAGCATTGAGATAATGCAATTAATAGCTGAATAGTAAAGGTTTAAAGGTAATTACTTGCTGAGTCAGAAACCTATGAAGGACATTGATTTTTGGTGAAGTTGCTTTTTTCCTTCAGTAGACATTTTTAAGCTAAAGGGTAAAATCATTTTCATGGAGGTTTTACTGGTTATTTTCAGTTTTATAAAAAAATGTCCCTAAAACTCTGCTTATTTTACTGGGCTGTTTTGCTTGCCAAAATAGCTACCCTCAAGTTTTTGTTTATTTTATTACAATTTTTTATTATAACCAGTTTTTATAAAATTCTGGTTCAAGTAACATACCTTTTGGAACAACACATTTGAAGTTGCATATAATAGAGTTAATCCTCTCATAAAGTTGGCATTTTTCTCTCTACCTTCCCTTAAATTTCATTTTGAACAAATTAAATATTTTTGTTACAGTACATTATTAGTCTAGGGAGACTTTTTTTCCCTATTAAACTGAACAGCCTAGATGGTAAGGTACTTCCATTTGGAGACAGAAGAAAATAGGGGATACAGGGCCTTGAATTGCTGCTAGTGGTAACTTACATTTTTTTTTTTTTTTGACATTTACTCAGTTGTTAAATAATTCCCATACAAATAGCAGCTTTGGTAAGCCATGTAATAGCCTGTCATGGTAGTATCCATAGTGAAAGGAAGTTTAACTTCATTTAAAGTTCACTTTGTTTATACATCACACATTTTTTAAAACCTGTATGATAATCCTTACTTTATAGGTTTCGTGTCTAATATGTGAAAATTGTCTTAAATCAATATAAATTCCTGTGGCTTGGAAAGATTCCTATTTGATACAGCTTGCATGCTTTATTTAATACAAATTTTGTCAATTTTGCTTTGTAGTTATATGCATCTAGGAATTGGGTGTTCATCATGTCAGATACAAAGTAGACAAGATGAACAGAAAAATTGTTAAATCACTATATCAAGTAGTTTCTTTTTCACTGTCTAGAAATACTGGGTTTATGAGTATTTCTTACTATTCCAAACAAAGGCAAGAGCTAAGTTCAGTAGTAAAGAAATCCACAGTTGGTTAGCTCTTGTTTTTTTAAAAAAAATCTCTAATAGGGAAACTCTTTTTCACAACCTTACCATGTTTTCCAGAAAGGACATCATCCTCCCTTTTAATCCTCTCATAGGGGAAATGAGGGTTGGAATAGGCAGAAGGAATGATTCCATTCCTAATTTCTCCTTCCCTTGGTCAGGTGGGAAGCCAGCATGTTTAACCCCTATGGGGAGGAGAGGTTCTTGACATGGCCAGAATCCTCTTGAATTGACTGCTACCTCAGGTATCCCCCCTGGTAGGAGTACAAGATAATTTAAATGAGACTGAATTTTAAAACAGGTCCTCAAAGGTGCATAAAAATAAATGCCTTCTTTATCCCTTTCTTCCCTATTTAAAAAATGAGAATTACAGTTTGGGAGAGGGATTCTAAGTATTGTATATGTTGACACTAAAGGATTAATACCATTTCATACCCTTGGTATAATGTTACTAACTTGGTACTTGATTGGTTAAGAATGTTAAATTCATTAACACTTTTATTTTGAGTTGTATAATGGTAAAGGCATACATATTTAATGGCTAAATACAAAAAATTAAATATAGTTTATGTAATGCTTGATTATGACCATAGAAATTCTGTAATTTACATGTAAGGGTGCAAACATTGCTTTTTTTAAACTAAAATACAAAAATTTACCGTTTTTTACCTGTTTTTAGACGTTTGACAGTATAGTTTCAAGTTTCGAATGAATGAGACTTATTTGTGCTCAGCTCTAAATTCCCCTTTTTGTAACAAACAAAAAATGTTACTCATGTACTTTTTAAAATAAGTCATTCTTAGTGTCTTGATGTTAAAGTATAGTTTACTGTCAGTTCATAAGCCTGAATCTTACCTAAAAATAAATGTGAGTTCTTATTTCTTATAAAAAAATGGCAGTTCTGAAATGCAAAAGTTAAAAACAACCTAAGATTTTTTTCTGCATTTGAATAATTTCACTGGAGAAAATGATTTATCTTGAACTTGGTAGATTTTAAATGAGAGCTTATATGTGTGTTGTCCTTTATATTTTTCCTAAAAGAGCGATTCTAAAAATTATTCCACTCTAAATAAATGCATTTAAAAGTTATTACTATTCCCATCTTTAAGGTAAGTGAATAGTTTTTTCTGGTTACAAACATTTGCATAGGAGGAATTTCTCATGGCACATTTCCCCCCATCCCATTCCATGTTTTGAAATACAGATTAAATCGGATTTCTTTGAATTGTTATCAAATCATCACTTGGACAGTCAGTCTCGATGGAGCAAAGTGAAAGACAAAGTAGAAAGTGATCCACGTTACAAAGCAGTGGACAGTTCATCAATGAGAGAAGACCTTTTCAAACAGTATATTGAAAAAATAGCCAAGGTAACCATCGTGTTTACTTGTACTGAAAGCATGGAATAATAAAATTCTTAATTGCTATATTATAAAGGTATTCACTCCTGTTTGGGATTTGGAATTTTTCTTGTTGGTATTCTTAATATAAGATCTCTAGTAGTTGGTATGGAAACGAGGTATAGTGTTTAGGAATTTTCTTGCTAAAAACCAGGTTTGAAATTTTCTATTTGGCATACTAGTTATTCTGTGGAAACCTATTTTGATCCTGTAATTTTACTTTTACAGAATTTAGACTCAGAAAAAGAAAAGGAGCTTGAAAGGCAAGCCCGCATTGAGGCAAGCCTTCGAGAACGAGAAAGAGAGGTTCAGAAGGCTCGTTCAGAACAAACAAAAGAAATAGATCGAGAGAGAGAGCAACACAAACGAGAAGAAGCTATCCAGAATTTCAAGGCTCTTTTGTCTGACATGGTATATATTACTCTTGCTTTCCCCCTCACCCCTTTATAGTACTGGACATGAGAGATCTGTTATATTACTTCGTTAGTGAAAATTTTCATATTTAGATTGACTCTGAGAGATATAATTTGCTAATTTGTTTTATAAGGTGTTTTAAAATGGAGTTCTTGGCATTAGCACCATTAGAATAGGAAAACCCTAGTTATTTAACATTTTCAGAGGTTAGATGTTTCGTATATATAAAAATTTGTAATCTTTTAGTCTCAAAGATAACTTCTTTATTCTTGATGGAAGTCATCTTAAATTATCACAAACTGACATGCCATAGTAATAAAATGTGCTGAACATAATTAAACCTTTTTCTTGATGATTTAGGGTCATCACTGTGATGATGAATTACTGTACATGTAGATGGTGTGAGATCTAGGACTGGAGGTGTACTGACCTCAGGAGATACCCTGGAATTTTCTTGACAAACCTTTCTGCATCACCCAGGGTTGTTGAGGTGTGTAGGGTTTTCTCTGTACAGTGAGTGCCCAAGGCTGCTCTGCTGTTCTACTTTTTTCATCCCTTCTCCCTGTCACCGTCTCTCCTGCTGTTTCTGTTCTCTTCTTTTGTAAGGGCCCTTTTCATTACTACTGTCATGTCTTCTGATTTCTTCCCTTTCTTCTGATGATCTGTTTTCATTTTCCTCTTTTTGTTCTCTGGACAGTTACAGTCGTTCCCTGATTGTTCTCCCTGCTTTTACTTCCCCCGAGTTCATCCTCTTTATCGCAGTCATAGAAGTCATCATAAAAACCAAATGATTTTGTCACTTTCCCTGTGGCTTGCAGAGAGAAGGTTCTCTGTGCTTCTAGTGGTCGCCTACATTTAAAACTCTGTCTTAGCATAATACATAAGGCTATTCATTTCTTGACTCCCCCACCTTCATATTATGTTACCCTCTTTGGTTCCTCTCTTGCCCCCTATGCTCCAGCCTTTCTGAACTTACCTCTAATGAACCACACTTAACATTAATGAATCCTGTCATTGCTCAGGCCAATCCCTCCAGCTAGGATGCTTCCCACTGCAGTTAGAAACTCATTGTTCAAGATCACACTCAGATCTCTTTTGTGAGGTTGATCTTGACCCATCTAAGGCGGATTTGTTTTTCCTGTTCCCCTTGGCCACCCTGTGGTCAGCATACACCTCTGCAGCCCTTACTACATGCAGTTGCAATTACTTGCTTATAGACCTCTTTCCCCTTAAAAAAGTGAGTCCTTTGAAGGAAGGGATAGTGTCTTAATTTTTTCCAGTATCAAGCTCCGTGTTCAGCTGACACATTGATCGATGCTTGATAAATGTTGGTTAAATAAATGTTTTCGTATTTTTCTTTTTTCTTACCTATCTTTTCAGCCTTCCATATTTCTTTAGCATTGGCAGCAGTGTGACTAGCAATAACTGGTGATGCCATTTGAAGCCATGAAGCGTACCTTTCTGCTGGTTGTTGAACCAGCCTGATCCGCCATGTCTTCTCTCCTTAGCCATGTTAATTTCTTGCTTATACTCGGAAGTGTCACTTTCCATATGTAGTTGATAAGTACACATTGGAGCTCAAGATTTGTTGAGTGTTTTTTTTTTTTTTCCTGTGACCTCTTTAGTACTACAGTAAGATATTTCCTGTTCTATTTGGAATAGAATAGGAATTTCTCCTACTGAAAGTTGGTAAGATGTTAAATAGAAGTTCTTCTCTTCATCCTTCTCCACCTGTAAATCCATACTTGACAGCTTAGGGAAGCTCTGAGTGGTGGGCTTTCTGGCTTTAAAAAAGATTTTCAGTGACTGCTTAAGGTGGAATCACCAGAAGCTGCTTTTATTATTAAATGTATCATTCCTAAATTAAGTAAATAAGCCTTTTATTGTTGAAATATGAGAAGATAAGTCTCTGGTGATACAATTTTTTGGTACGTTTTTAGGTACGTTCTTCAGATGTGTCATGGTCTGATACTCGGAGGACTCTGCGGAAAGATCACCGTTGGGAATCTGGATCCTTGTTGGAAAGAGAGGAGAAAGAGAAGCTTTTTAATGAACACATTGAAGCACTTACCAAAAAGAAGAGGGAGCACTTTAGGCAACTTCTGGATGAAACTTCTGCAGTAAGTCCCTTATTTTCCCTGTTTTAATCTAGATGGGCCTTCATGAATAATTCCAAAAGTAAAACACTGATGTGATTATTAGCGTCATGGTCTTTAGATCCGTTACTAGAATTCATGAGTTTTATGACACTTTCTTCTTTGATTTTATTTTTCCTTTTTAAAGTAAAATGTTCGTGGCATTCTTACTATGTAGAGATTACTTCCTTCTGCAGTTTCAACATTCGTATCTGCTCCTGTGGTAGTTCGTAATGTCCCAAGCTGTGTAATCATCGATCCCTCCTGATGAGATATTTAATAGATTCCATCTTTCGCTCCATTTTCAGTTTGGCACCATGGCTCCCTCCTTTGGCAGTTTGTACCCTCTGTTGTTCAGGTTTTCTCCTGATTATGTAATCTCTTTTTGGTGATGGTTTCTTTAGAAGTTATGGTGTTACCTATGGAGACACAGGGTTTGCAGGTGATAGTCTCAGGCCACATTGAAATGTGGCCATGAAAATAACTCTTGTGGCAAGCCAAAAAGAAATTGCATTAAAGCTGCTTCCCTGTCCAGTTACTTTTGGGCATTACAAGAGATGGCAGGTCAGTGTGTGATATCACGTACCATATGTGCTGCCGTTTAACCCTCTCAATAAAAGTGAGTTGTATTTATGTTTTTTATTCACTTGCCTTTCAAAGATTACCTTAACATCCACATGGAAAGAAGTAAAAAAAATCATTAAAGAAGATCCTCGGTGCATTAAGTTCTCCTCCAGTGACAGGGTAAGAGGATTTTGTCTGAGATTTACTACTGTCAGTTTATAAATATTAATTGGGTGTTCAATCAGTACGTCTAGGATCTTGACCAAAATGAAATTGATGGTTTTAAGTGAATAACTTCTAAGTGTATGAGAAATAAATCTGAAGTTTAAATTCATATTTTCTGTCTTGCACGATACATAAACAAGAAAGCACAGGAGAAACTTAAAAATTTAATCCTTGGGGTCAAGCCTGTGTTTGGGGATGTTAGAGCTTTAATGAAGCTGTAGTTTTTATTCATTGTATAGTCAGGTCCCACTAGGTAGATAACATTAATGCTGGTACCAGACTGTCAGAGCCCCTGAGCCATGCTAGCAGAACGCCGCAACACCACCTCTTGTTCCTGTATGCTCCAGAAACTGGAGTAGAGGAACATCAGACGAGTGAAGTTTTAGAAGCCGAGCTTCGTTCTGGTGCACTCTGCCTCCTGTGTGGGAAGCGAATTCAGCTGGCTTCTGAAATAGTGAATGAGGCCAAGGGAAACGTAGCTGACTGCTGTCTTATTTTAGCCCTTTGCCTTTCATTTCTTCCTGTCCCCATCATTCTCTTTGCCTGGTTGGTTTCTCTGAGTCTAGAGTGCACAGCCCCATAGATTTACTTTAATAAGTTGGGTTATAGATGTGCAGACCACAAAGTACATACGGCTGGGAAAGAGTGGTAGACTGGGAAAGATAGCTGACAGGTCCAGTCTCAGTTTCTAATTTCACTGATTGTTTACAATTGACAATAAGGTCTTTTTAAATTTTATTTAATTTTATTTACTTTTTTGTCCAAAGAGTTTATACCCGTCATTCCTGTTCCCTTACTAGAAGAGCTAAATGCTTAGTATCACTTAGTAAAGTTATGACTGTTAGTTGGGGTTCTCCAAAAGTCATACCACATTATTGTCTTGGTGCTGGAAGAGATAAATACAGTCTGTAGGAAAGGCACGTTTACCCCTTAATCTCTTATTTTTAAGAGTGTCTACCACTTGAGGTTGTTAGGAACATGAAAGGAGATAGCCTCATCAAACCCTCAGCCGTGTCGCACCGAGCAAGCCCCTTGAGTCTTAGCTAGTGCTAATACAGTGTATGGGACCTTGTTCGTGGTTTCTTTTGGCCTTAAAAATGTACATTGTGCATTTTGCATTTTAGTAAATGTTACATGAACAAAAATGCACCTTAGTGCCTTTTTCTTTTGAATTATTTATAATGGTTTATAAATAATTTATATTTATAAGTAACTGGTTTAATAAATAATTGATTCTAATTTTGACTTTTTTTTTTTTCCCCTAATCTTAATGTCTTTTTGCAGAAAAAACAAAGAGAATTTGAGGAATACATCAGAGACAAATACATCACAGCCAAAGCTGACTTCAGGACGCTTTTGAAAGAGACCAAATTTATAACCTATAGGTGTGTGCAATGAAATGTTTCATATCAGCAGTCATTGTCTTTACTAGTTCTTACTCTAATGGCCAAAGCATTCTTTGCATTCACACACATGTTGACATTATTAATTTTTAGGAAAAGAAGAAGCCAACTTTTATCAAAGGCCAAATACAGCCCATATCTACGTTACCTTTTTTTTTTTTTTTTTTTAAAGAAAGGGCCCAGATGTCAATTCTTATTTTGTGTTACCCACCCATCCAGTTTTTTAAACACACTTTTGTTTTTACTTCACTGCTTTTTTAGGAGTACCCCTAATTATTTAAGAATTGTATTCGTGAAGAGACTTTTAAAATAATCCTTCACTATCCATTATCTTTGCTTCCTGTGAAGACTATTCAGTGTTGTGAAACAGTTTGAAAGCTTAAAATCATCTTACTTAAGCTCAGCAAAAACATTTTCTTTTTTCAGATGATAGCAGTTTGCTGGATACTTTAAAAATTTTAAATGATAAAGTCAGAGTTTTGAAACAAGATTTCTCTGTAACATGCCCAGTAGTTCCACATTCCCAACAGTTTACCATCAGGAAAACAAGTTAACGTTGCTTAGCAGTCAGTGCACAGGAAACAGTTTTGTTTCATGCTCCAGCTTTTCTTCCTTTAAGAGAAAAATTGGAAACATCTTAATGAAGGGTATGTGCACGGGAGGATAGATAGTGCTGAGGGTGTGGTTTTTAGGTATTTTGTCATTGGATTTTTTTGGTCAGGATCCTTAATGTTTTGCATCAGCTTGGGCTTTTAAATTAGATGTGAAGTAAGACTTCTTTCTACATTTTTATAGTTAATTTAGTGAAAGATGTGAAAGTGAAAGCTTGTGAGAGATGCTGGGATTGGCAGCCCCGCAGACTGAAGTCCTCTGTTCATCCACAGAACAGGTACAGCACGGGCAAGATTTACCCACCCACCCTCAGCCCTGATCTGGAGGGACCACCAGTAGGGGTGGGAGGGTAATTCAGCTTCTGAGGCCCTTTCACTCCTTGGAGTCTTTGCTGAGGCGACTTACAAAGGTGACCACTGCAGTGAAATTTTTCTTAAAAAAATAAATAAATAAAATGGAAACACGATTAGGAACTAGATGGACATTTCCAGCTCATTTCTGAAAGACCTAGGAACAGCAGTCAGTAATTCTTGGACTTCTTTTCTTATTTCAGATCCAAAAAGCTAATCCAGGAATCTGATCAGCACCTGAAAGATGTAGAAAAAATCTTGCAGAACGACAAACGGTATCTAGTACTAGACTGTGTGCCCGAGGAGAGGCGTAAACTGATTGTGGCATATGTGGACGACCTGGACCGCCGGGGTCCACCCCCGCCTCCCACAGCATCAGAGCCCACGAGACGATCAACAAAATAATTCTCAGTACTCTTCCACAGGGGGATCTTCATTCAAAACGCTTGCATGAGCCAATTTTCAGGTTTTTACATGTATGTGCATTAGTCAAACTATTGCAGAACCATCTGACGAACAGAAGGAGAAGCATTCGTGAACCGTTTCTGAACAGAGAACACTTTGGAAATAATTTATGCTTTTCTTTGTGTGGCATGACTGACATACATACTCAAATATAGGCTGTCTCTAGTAAATCTAAAATCTCGAAGCTAAAAATCATCCTTTTATGAGGTGTGGAAGTCAGTGACTTTTGGTGACGTTCTTTCTAGCAGTGTTAAACATGCAAGACGTAAGAGCATTTGTGGTTTGAACTTGCAAGATGCAAATACCACATACTCCAAGAAAACCTAAGTTGGGGGTTGTTCTGTTTTGATTTTGTTTTTTAAAGCGGGTAAAAGAGAAAACACTGAAAATTGAATTCTTATCTTCCAGAGGCTAAGATTATTATAATGGACATACTTTTACCTTTGTCTCTAAAGAACATTTTAGTTTTGTTTGTTCACTTACGTGCTTTGATTATCCCCTCAGAATTAGAGGCCAAGTCTTGTTGTTTAGCCTAAGAGAAGATTTATTTAGTAATTTCTTCTCAGGTATGGAACCATGGTCATAACTAACATATTGGCCAGAATAGGACTGCTGGTTAAACACATTTTATTTACCATTAAGTGATCTTTATCAATATTCTGGATTAGACAACAAATTACCTTTCTTGGGTGTTCCCTGTAAACTATACTCCTGTTTGAATGTTAAACTTTTGTTTCTAAAGTTTAATTTTAAGATGTTTGAATGTTCAGTTTATGTATTTGAACTACAATAAACCAACCCTTTTTATATATGTGGATTGTATATGATTATTGTTAAAGAATTTTTTAAAAAAACTTCTTTTAAACCTGTTCTTAAAAGCAGTAGCAAATGTAATTTGGCACAAAGAAAGTTGACTTTACATCTTAAGTATCACGTAGTTTTTAAAGGCTTGAATACAATAAATTATTTGCTGTATAAAAGGGAAGGAATGTAAAGAACCACTTTGGTGCTCAGTCTCTTAGCAATATCTTATTGCTTCGTAGCAAGAAGATGCGGATTTGTTGTTCTCGTTTTTGTCTTTTTATGTTACATGTGGCTGATTACTGCCTTCTTGGCATCCTTTCAGTGGGTCCTACACATCATACCATGACACCCACCTTTGACCCCCACTTGCTCTTTCTAGCTGAACCTCCCCAGTTTAAAGACTCCTCTGTCTCCTTCCTTCATAGATTTCTCATTTCAGAGTACCACATAAATGCTTAAGGAAAATACGTTAAATTGGATAATTTGTTTTCCCTGTTATGTCACACCAGCTGTGATTGCAACAAAACATAAAATGAGGAAGAACCAATAGATCTGTATTTGTATGTCATGTGCACACAGACACACGTCACATGCATACACAGACTCGTTCACACTTACGTTACTTAGTACTTAGCTTAAGCATATTAAGTGCCACAGAAATTATGTATAGGAAACTGAAATTACCTGACGAAGGTCTTAACCTCTACAACTGAAAATTAACAAGATATTTTTCTCCCTTTTTTCAAAGGTCATTTTTATAATTCCACTGAGTGGCTTTTAAGTTCTGTGAGGAATGAAACTGCAATGTTTGCCAAAAGGAACACAACTATTATAGGAATATAACCTACAAAAGTGAACTTTCTAGAATGTTATATTTTTCTGAATTCCACATAGTATTGTTTGCCCACTCACTACTTTCTGTTTTTCACAGTTGCAAAGTGTGAAAAAAAAATGGTTTGGTGATACCTATTCTAATTTCCTACTTCTGTTGTATTTGGGCTTGATTGTTCATTTAAGGTGCAAATCAAACTTTACTATGCAGATTTCTTTAAAAGATCAAGTCAGGACTGTGTATTAGGTTCTTAATGAAAAGGTCATTGTAATTACACTGTGTCTCAAAATGTCCATCTTGACTTGGCGCTTATCAGCAAACTCCTTAAAAATACTTGATTCAGTTTACCCTGAGACCTATATCAGTGTTAAGGTCTGACCTCCCCATAAAGCCCCATTGTGCCAAATAATGATTTTGAAAGGAGCATTCAAGACAAAGACAGCTTTTTAAGTCTCCAAAACTATCTGAAATAAAGCAATTGTTTTTATTTGTTTACAAGTTAAAATGTCAAACACTGGAAGCTTACATCCAACATTTACTATATATAATGAACAGTCTTTAAATCAAATAGTTCATCACAGACAATTTTAAAGGTACTCCCTTTGTATAACTATTGTCTCACAAAACAGTATTTGGATATTTGGGTTAAATTGTACTTTGTGATCTTGTGAGCCTTAAAATAAAATTTGTAATGAACTAAGTAAAATGAAAACAGCCCTATCTTCTGTGTTGAAAAAGCAAACCACAACCATTTGTAAAGACAAAAAACAAAAAACCCACAGACTGAACATTTTTTTAAAGATAAAAGTTCCATCCACGGCATATTTTTATATTTTAAGTTCTCCATGGCTTGGCCTAAAGGCAGTTTTTTTCTGAGGGAACCCCTCAGTGCAAATACCCCAGAGTTCCATTACAAAGTAATCAAGAATCGTGGATAAGTGTCCTTATGTCCGACAGGGAAAGGTATCAAAATCATTATGTTTATTGGGTATGATTTACCTTGCTGTAAAATGAATAGTTACAGCCTTTTACTCAAATTATACTGGTAATATGTTTGGGAACACAAAATTCAATAGCACTGCTTTTCTTTCTGCATCGCCCTTGTGCTGTTTCTTTTCTGTTCTTAGCCAAATTCTGTCTTGCATCCATGGAGTTTTTCTTTTCCTACTAATTTTTTTTTTTTTAATATATACACTTTTCTTGTTACTCTTGATCATCTTTATAACAAAGACCCTTAGGTATTTGGGCAGGGTTCAAGTTGAGTGTTTAGGAGACATTTAGTACCATTTAACAAGAAAGACGACCATCCCTATTCCTTCATACTTGAGGGTTGCCTTCAGCAGTTACTACCTTTATCATTAACTTTAGCTTCTATTTATCTTGACTGAAAGATACTGGGAGGAACAGGTAATTGGAAAGAGAAGGGCAGTTTTAAAAGTTGTCTCTCCATATCAGAATTTAGAATGTCATGCTAAGCTGCTAAAATTCTCAGAAACTGAAGACAGTTGGCTTTACAAAGACGAGTGAAGCAGGTTATTTAGGATAAGGCGAAGTGTGGATTTACTTAAACTTAGCCAAAAATAAGCCATGGTTTGAAATCAGTCCACATTAAGGTGGTGGTCCTTATTTTGTAACCTTCAGTCATGGAAATTCTACATGGATTAAGCAAACGAAGATAACTCCTTAACATACATTAATGTTTTTAAAATCTCTTAAGTGGAAGTAGTTTTTGAGTTTTGGTTATATGAAAGTTTGATAAGGAACGTTAAGGCTAGCAGGTTCAGGAAGAAAGTAAAAGGAAAGGAGTTAAGCTTTTGGCAAAGATGGGCTCTGCTCCACCAGGTACAGACAGGGTGGTCCTAAGGAGTACCGAGTAAAACCGACTGTGAACAAGGGACAAAATACCTGGAATTTCTAGTGCGTGTGCCGGAAGCATCTTCACACAACACTTAGGTTAACTCTTTGGATAGCCAGGATATAATTCTGAAACACAATCATTATCCCTACCATGGTGTTCTACTTACCAAATTGCACATTTTGAAAATGCATACTGGGAAGCATTTTTGTAATTCCTAGCGTTAGTAATTGTATTGTGTTGTATATGGTAAAGGCTGTAGTGTTGACAAGCAGTGGGACAAGTCAATACAATAATCACAATTTGTTTGCTTTGAAACTGAATCTATTTGTCACAATCTCCCATCTCCTGATCTTCATGTTCCCAGGGGATAGGGTCATTGTCTTGTACACAAGGGACTGTGTCCCTCTCATGCCAAAACTGCTCTACATCAGGGAGGATGGGGATCTGTGCCTTCTCACTTCTCTCTATGCCAGAGGAGGGAGAGCCGGTTTTCTCTTTCTCTGGGGTGGATGTTGGGGACTCGGGAGATGGGTCATTGTCGGGAGGGACCTCTGAGTCACCAGCTGGTGTTTTCTGAGAGTCTGAGGCAGTCGGTTGCTTTTTGGTTATCCATTTCCATAAGCCTTTCAAGTCTTCCTTGAACTCCTCTGACATCACTAGAAAAATGAGAGGATTTGCCGAAGAGATGGAAAACATGAGGACTTGAGACAGGGCTATAAAACCTTGTGGTGGGGCCGGGCCTCCGGCCTTCACGTGCCATATCCACAGCCAGGCTACCCATTCAGGGAGCCAGAGGACAGCCGAGGTGACAGCAATGCTCAGCAACATCACCGTGAGTTGCTTGGAGCGCATCTGGTTTCTAAGATTTTGAGTCTTAGTTCCTCGTTTTTTACATTGGCCATAAGCTCTCCAGAAATAAAAACTGGCAAGGAGTGATGGAAGGCAAAATGCCAGGAGAGGGTAGAGCTTACCAAACATGGCCATGAACTCTTCGGCCACAGGGGGTACATCCATGAGGCACATTTCCACACCCGCGTGAAGCCTGGTGGTGCTAAAGAACCATTCGGGCAGGGGTAGCAGGCTAGCCACAGCCCAGATGGCCACCAGCACTGACCAGATGGTGCAGTTGTGGATACTTACTTGCTTGGCTGGGTCACTTGCATACATGAAGCATACTTTGGCCACTGCAACGATCGTCAGGCTCTTGGCTGCCATGCACGTGTGGATGAACCAGTCAGAGGACTTGCAGACAAACCAGCCGAGGTCCCAAACACTTTTGAAGTATGCTGTAGCTCGGACAGGTGCAGAAAAGAGCAGGAGAGAGAGATCGGCCAGGCTGAGATTCAGAATCAGGGAGTGGATCATGGATGGCTTTCCTTTCCAGGCGCTGTGAAGGAGGACGCCCATCACGCAAACGTTCCCCATGAAGCCCACCAGGCAGACGGCCACCAAGAGAGCCGGGACGATGGTCCTCCAGTCCTTAGAGTCAGAGGGCAGGTACCCTCCGGCAAAGTGGAGATGAGCAGACGTGTTCATGGTGCTGGAGTTGGAGCCTGCGAAGGCGGTTGCCAGCATCACCTTTCCCACGCAGCTCGTCCTTACAGAAGTCCGCTTCTTTTTGTCTTTCTGCCTCGGCTCTTCGGTGTAGGAAATAAATATGCTGTCATCAGTGTCCAATGACACCTCTGGGCCCTCCCCTTGCTTGTTTCCTGAGAGCCGAATGTGGAAGAAGGTCGGTTGCTCACCTCTGCTCTGTCGCATGCGAGACCCCACCGCTGCACTGAACGGCGGCAGCGGGGACGCTTGGGTGCTGCTCATTAGCGAGCCTTGTGTCACATCGCCAGCCCTGTGGCGCTAAAACCCCATAGACTCATAAATGATAAATGAGGACAACACACTTGTAAGTGGGATGTATTCCTGGGGGGTCACGAGCCAGTGAGGCAATTATTTTCAACCAGCTGTTTCTAAAATCTTGACTGCAGTCTGTAAATCAGCAAACACTGCTGCCGAGAAGTGACTCGTGCACTCCAGCCTGCCCCAGAATCACCTGCATACCTGATCCAGTGGGTCAGGAGTAAGGCCCAAGAATGTGCATTTCCAACAAGTTCCCGGCGGATGTGGACGTTGCGGGTTGGGCGGAGGTGTGTGTGGGGGGGTGGGCACTGCCCTGTTTTAAAGCAAGAACGAACGCTGCTTTTCCGCCTACACAGAGGAGCTCCTGCCTTGATCCAGCCTACCCACCAGCAGCCACTTGTGGTCAAGCGCACAGAGCTGGATAAAGAAAACGAAAACTGCAAAGAAGGCCTATGTAAAAATCTAATCACAGATGGGTTTAGTCTGTAGTTTATCCAACTATTGTGAGTTTTTTAGAAGTGATTTTAGACTCTGACTTAGACGATGTGGAATATGATTTCAACAGGTGGTGATGATGATGAAGGCAAAACAAGTGATGAGTTAGGCTGCTTTGCAGAGAGAACTCCTAGAGGATTTACCGAAACAAGAGGAATAGAAGAAAAACAATTTCTATGTGGAAGGCATTTAAGGCGTTTCAAAGAAAGTTACATGTTAACGTTGGAAAACGAGGAAGTTCTTGGAAAAAAAAATCATCCTGGTGCTAGTCTTGCCACTTTGTGGTAGGCAGTGGAAAGATGCTCTGGAGGAATCAGAGGAGCCAGAATTGTTCAGGGAAAGGGGTTTGTGGGATTGCCCTGAAGATGCGCCCTGCTTGGAGTGTAGCTGAAGCAGAAATGCTTAGTATCGGGGGCACCTGGGTGGCTCAGTTGGTTAAGCGACTGCCTTCGGCTCAGGTCATGATCCTGGAGTCCCGGGATTGAGTCCCGAGTTGGGCTCCCTGCTCGGCAGGGAGTCTGCTTCTCCCTCTGACCCTAACCCCTCTCATGTGCTCTCTTTCATTCTCTCTCAAATAAATAAATAAAATCTTAAAAAAAAAAAAGAAAGAAAGAAATGCTTAGTATCGGGCACTGAGAATGTGCTGGGCTGGGAGTCCGACCTTTGGGTTCTGGTACTAGCTCTGCTTTCACCAGTTTGTCTCTGGAAAGTAAGGGGATGACACTTCAGAATTCCTCAAAGCCCCGACCGCACCCGATAAGAACGGATGGAATAAACAGCTCCTGATTTTTGGGAAGGCTGTCTGTGGCGCTGGGTTTCTTTGTGTCTGTCTGCCTCCCCTCTCCCTCTGGAAAGTCAGGGTACTTCAGAAACAGAAATGGGCTCAGTGCCTTGTCCCAGCAACTGCCATAACCCTTAGTTTGCGCTATGGCCGGGGAAATAATATGCGCACACCCCAAAAGCACCCCTTGTGGGGGTAAAGAGGCCGCGCCATCTTCTAAGGAGGAAAACAGGGGCGGGGGCGTGTAGAGAAACTTCTTGAGCACTACTTGGAGCAGGTGGACATGGTGTGAATTAGAGACTACCTGGTGTATGTGGAGGACATCCGTTCAGGACCAGAGACAGAGACTCCTTGACATCATGGCTTAAAGTTTAGGACGCTCCAGGCTCCCGAAGACATGTGACAGACCGCTAAATGAGTTCCAGAAGGCTTTAACGTCACAAAAGTCTGATCTTTAAAAGACAACTAGGGAAACAAAGGCCCGTCAGTCATGTGGTTCTTCCCCAGACTATTAAAATGGACTCGGGGAAGGATCCCCCGGTGCTCCAGCTAGAGACCAAATGTTTGGCCTGAAGGATGGGAAGGCTGAGTTTTCCACAGTTTTTGGAGGTAATGCACTTTAACTTTATATTTTGAAAAAATTGCAGACTTAGAGAAAAAAATGCAAGACCTTATGCAATTCATATACACTTCATCCAGATTCACCGGTTATTAACATTTAAGTACATTTGCTCTCTCTCTCTCATATATATGTGCCCATATTTGTATAGATGCACATACATATTATTATTTTCTGAACCCTCTGAGAACTAGAAATGAGTTTTTGAGTGTTCTTCCTGAATCATCGTTAACCATAGAAATCAAAATGAGACTACGTGCTTGTAGCAAATAGAAATTCTCTCCTTTGGCAAGCCCCAGTACCAAGTCCCGGTCTCTGTTTTTCTTTTGATCTATCAGCACTTGTGCCCCTAGGTACTGCCAGGTGTGATCTGTAGCTTGTGTCCACTTTTTCTGCATTTTAATATCATTTCCATTTAAAGGCTAAATGTAATTTAGCAAACCTAAAGGAAAAAACCCACTATATGCATGTTTCTTATTTGTAAGTTGATCTTTGTTGATAACATATTTACTTTAATACAGGATTAAGTTGTATGCATAATGGACATTTGTCAGGTTTCCCTGTTTTTATTTATTTTGGGGAGTTACCTAGTATTTGAACCCCTTTCCTGTTTGGATAGACGGGATCATGGGGAGAAATTATGTGGGGGAGGTCGACTGAGCAATACAGTACAGAAATAAAAAGGAGAGTTATGTGGGATGAAAAGCAGAAGTAGCCTCCCCACCCCCAAAGTGCTGGAAACAACCCAAATGCCCACATTGGTGAATGGATAAACAAATGGCTGCATTGGTACAAGGGAATACTATCCAGCAATATAAAAGAATGACACATACTACAACATAGGTGAACCTCAAAAATACTATGCTAAGTGAAAGAAGCCAGACACAAAGACCACAAGTTGTGAAATTCCTTTTCTATGAGATGTCCAGAAAAGGCAAATATACAGAGACAGAAAGTAGATAGTGGTTCCTGGGGCCAGGGGTGGGAAAGGGAGTGAGTGCAAATGGGCACAAAGGATCTTTTTGGGGTGATGGAAGTGTGTTAAATTGGATGGTTACACAATTCTGTAAATGTGCTAAATATCTTGACTTGTACACTCAAAATGAGTGGATATTATGGTATGTAAATTATACCTCGATAAAGCCTTTTGTTTTTTACTTTTTTTTTTTAAGATTTTATTTATTTATTTGAGAGAGAAAGAATGAGAGACAGCACGAGAGGGAAGAGGGCAGAGGGAGAAGCAGACCCCCTGCTGAGCAGGGAGCCCGATGTGGGACTCGATCCTGGGACTCCAGGATCATGACCTGAGCCGAAGGCAGTCGCTTAACCAACTGAGCCACCCAGGTGCCCAAGCCTTTTTTTTTTTTTTTAAGAGTTATTTGGGATGGAGTAAAGGTAAAGAGCAGATATGTCCCTGCTCTTAGAATGCTCAGGAGACTCCAGTAGAGGGGATAGTCTAATCTGAGACTGTGATTTACAAAAACAAATGATAGAGCCAGGGAGAGGGATTGCGGTTTAGAAGGACCAAACCAAAATACAGTCCTGGGCAGGGAAGGAGGATTATAAGAGGGCAGCAGGGAGAAAGGGAGAGGTCTCAGAATTTGCCATCTCTGGTGCTGGTTCCCAGCTTGGAAATGGACTCCCAACAAAGTCTTTTCCCTCTACTCCACACTCATGTGAGGCCCCAGAAACAGTGCTGCTACACCTTCTTCCCAGCAAAAGTCTCCGCGGGCGCCAGGCTGTTTTTCCTGACAGGGACACCACCTATAGCAATGATGCTAAGGGGAAGCCCCTGGTAATGGAGCAGCATTAATAAAACAACAGATAATCTAAGGCATAGACATTTAAAAAAAAAAATTCAATTTGTAGAGGTGCCTGGGTGGCTCAGTCGGTTAAGTGTCTGTCTTCGGCTCAGGTCCTGATCCCGGGGTCCTGGGATCGAGGACCGAGTCGGGCTCCATGCTCAGCGGGAAGCCTGCTTCTCTCTCTGCCCCTCCCCACCACTCGTGTTCTCTCTCTCTTTCTCAAATAACTAAATAAAATCTTTTAAAAAATTTCAAGTTGTAAAGGACCTCAACCAGCTTAAACTTCAAAAGAACCCAGACAAAGCAAACTAGTGGCCACGTTTTTAAGTGGCTTTTAAAAAAATTTTAATTCCAGTGTTGTTAACCTGCAGTGTTACCTTAGTTTCAGGTGTGCTTAAGTGGCTTTTGATAAAAGCAGAGCTGAGTGGGCTCTCTTCCGGGGCTGGGCCAAGTTTACCCCATAGCTCAGGTCCAGGGAATGGTGAGTGATACTAACAATCATTTACTGGGGGAGTCCTCAGTGCCAACCTTGATGCTCCACGTTCTACCCACGGAATCCTCAGGACAGGTCTTGGAGAGGGGGGCTGCTCCGACCGCCTTCTTACAGATGGGGACTCTGAGGCACAGAGACCCGAAATTATTTGCCTGTGGGTCTGTAGAGCTCACAGCCAACAGATGACAGAGTTGGCATCAGGACCCAGAGTTAGGGACCTAGAGGTGGTGTCCACAAATAGTGTGCTATCCTGCCCTCCTAAAGAATTAGCTGTGGGATACTTCCTGTTCATCACGATTCTGAAGCTGGTAGAGTTCAGTTCAACAACAGGTATTGAGCCCGTTGGCTCTGGGAATATAAAGCTTGTGTATTTTCCTTTCAGTGAATATTTACCAAGCCACTCCTCTGTGCCGAACACTAAACATCGGTGCTAGACCTTGGCCCCCCAGGTGGTGGAAGAGTCCCTTTTCTTAAGGAGCCGTGATCCGGGTAGAGGCACGAACCTACAGGAAAGTTCGGAGACTGGGCTGTAAGAGGCTTGCTGTCGTGGGGGGCCTGAGTGGGGGCACCTGGAGCAAACCAAGAGTCGGTGGTGAGCGTCTGGCAAAGGCCTCCTGCAGACGTGAAATCTAAGCCGGGACCTCAGCCCTGCCCTTCCCTGCGCGTCTCGGCTAGAGCCTTTGTGGAGTTCATGCGTGCTGTGTATTCGGTATCCCTGTATGACACCCAGCAGAAAACAGCTCTTTCTTATCAGAGAAGTTCGCACGGTTGACGTCAGGTCTCCGAGAGTTAAAGTCTCCCTCTGCCTGTAGGTGTAGGCTCTAAACATGGCAGGTGCAGCTCCGGGAGGCGCAGAGCAGATCGGGCTGGGCTTTGCTGGTCAGCTGCAGCTGGGGAGCTTGCTGAGCATGCTCCGCTCCGGCTGTGCGGGCTCTCTGTAAGTTAGCCCTCAGCGATCCAAATTCCTTGCCGTCCCCTCACTCCCCCTCCCACTGTTGAAGAGGGGTCACAATGCACTGTTGGTGTTTCCTTCTTTGCTGACGGCATTGCTGTGTTGAGGTTTCCTTTCCCCAGTGTCCTGGTCATGCCATTTTTTGGACCACAGTTATCTTGTTGGTGTGGAGTCACTTTGGCTGGGGGTCTTCCTGACCGGCACATCCCATTACTGCAGGTTTAGGGTCGTGGAGGGTTGTTTCAGGCTGCAGGTGCAGGCTGAGTGAAAATCTGTCTCTAAGGTAAGTGTTGACTAGGTCTGGCTGGGTCTAGGTGGCCACTCCTACAAAACAGCACCGCTCCTCTTGTTTCTGCTGTTGGTTATGTGCCTCTTAAGTCCACTGTCTGGATGACTATCCTGTAGATTTCAAATTCCACAGACTGCGAGTCTGGAGATTGGAACCCTGCCCTGAACAAACGAGACTGTTGTATCTGAAAGGGGCCCCTCTGCGTTGTGTGGGTCAAAGCTTCATTGTCCAGCTGTGAAGACAGATGCTCTGACCGTGGACGTGACTTGTCCCGTTAAGGCGACTGGCTCCTGGCTAGCAGGGCACAGGCTGGGATCCGTGAAGCCAAATGGCTTCTTGTTCTTTCCATCGTCTTGCACTTTGTCCTGCTAGGGATTTTTGTCTTTGTGAATAATTCATGTTTTGATTTTTATGGATGATAAAATTTGGACATGGATGTGAAGGCTCTTTGGAAAGCATGAGGATGGTAAGAATATAGACGTGGATGCATCTTGTTTGCTTAGGCAGAACTTGAAAAAAATCACTCCTAGTCCCATTGAAACACAGCTGTGGTCGATATCGTGATGTATTGTCTTTGATCTTTTTTTATGAGAGTTTGTTTGCTTTTTCTATTGTTAAAATGCAAATGATAATTGTAGCTATGATCTTTGTTATAATGTAATGAGAGGCCCAGTCAAAAAGACCATGGCTTCTCAGGGATTGATGTCACCACAGTGAAGACACAGGTCGGTTTTTGTTGGCGCACATTATCTAAGGAGGACAGAGTCTTTTTAGCAAGTAAAAGACTGAAATATTTCTTTGGGCCCAGAATGGTTAAAATTCTGCTTTGGACACAGCCCATCCCTGGCTCCAGCTCTTTTGTTTTGTTAGGATAATCATTTGTGGCTGGACCTTAAGGAATGACAGGTCCCATCATTTAGAGGAAAATCTAATTAAAAAAAAAGAAACAATTCTTTTGCCATGTCCATTTCTTCGACCTTCTTTTTTTAAAAAGAACTTGATTGAACTATGATTCACATGCCATACGAGCAGCTCCAAGTGTAAATTCAGTGGTTTTTCGTATTTACTCTTGGCACTTGGGTGCCCATCCTGATGGGATGATTTCCTCGGCATTGACTAAAGCTGTTTCCATGACCGACAAATCCAGCAGGTGGCGCTTGGCATTGTCACAAACCTCCCAGCACAGGATGAGCTGGGGAAGGAATGTGCAGTGTTCAGAGGTGTGGTGGTCACCTGGTTTCCGCAGCAGGTTAAGGAAGGAGAAAGGACGTTGCCATCCCTGAGTCTGGGATTTGTCTTTCTTTTAAAAATGGGAGAGGCAGCTCTTGTGATCTGTAGGTTTTGTCCTTCCTGTTGACTCTGGCAGGGAAAGAAAGTTTAAAAAAAATTTGTTAAACATCCTTAATGACTAAATATCATACTGCAAATCTTTGAAATGTTTGGATGGAGGGGAAGGAAGGCAAGGAGTTGATTCCAAATATTTCAACTGGGTATACAATGTTGGGTCGGGTAGCTTTGAGGCTGAGTGCGTTGACAAAAAATCTTTTTCAGCCCTTCATTATAAATCCTTGATGAAAGTTCAGGACATTCTTCTAAAACTTTTCTACTTTATGCATTATTTTACCCCCCTGCTAAGTACTTGTAATTGACAAGAGTTGAAATATGCAAGTTGGAATTACTCTCATGAAGTAGGTCTCTAATTTTCATTGTCATAAAATTTTTTAAAATTAGGTAAAGGAGTTGACAATATCATCACTTTGTAGAAGAAAGTGAAGCACCCCGGAGATTTTGACCTGATAGTAGTTACCAAATGGGTTAACTGCGGGACTAAGCTAGACGGTGGATTCCTGATTCTGGTTCCAGCTCGTCCTACCAGGTAAGCCTCTCAGTGGGACATCAGTACCTTGACAGATGATTTCAGGTATTCTCTATCGGTTTCCTATTCCTGCTGTAATAAATTACCATGAACCTAGCGCCTTAAAACAGTACAAACCATCTTACAGTCCTGGAGACCAAAGGTCCTAAAATGAAGTGTCAGCAGGGCTGTATTCCTTCCAGGAGCCATAGGGGAGAGTCCATTTCCTCATTTTTTCCAGCTCCTAGAGGATGCCTGGATTACATCAGGCCCACCGGATAATCCAGGGTCATCTTCTCATCTCAAAATCCTTACTTCACATCTGGAAAGTCCTTTTTGCCATGTAAGGTAAATATTCACAGGTTCCTAGGGCACAGGCATCTTTGGTGGAGGGGTATTATTATCTCTTCCATGTATTCTAAAAAAAAAAAAAGTTCGGTGGTAGTGAATTTGGGAAATGCTGGACTAAACAAAGTTAAACAGGACTTCTCGGCACTTAAAAAAAAATAACTGAGCTTATATTTGTTGAAACTTTTGTATTTGTGAAGCACTTTGCTAAATTTTACATGGGTTATCTCATTATTGTGACGATACTAAGGAGTTCAGTTATTCTCATTCATCAAATGAAGAAACTGAGGTTCAAAGGTAAATGGCTTGCTCAAGGTCACACTGCTCTAAGTGGTGGAGCTAGAATTCAAACTCCCATCTATCTGATGCTAGAGCTTGAGTCTTGAGGTTCCATGATGTTAATACTCTGATATGTAAGGCAGGGGGTGCGGATGCAGAATTTTCCAGATGAACCTCGCCGGCATTATAGCATCTTACCAGGCTAGTGTTCTTCAGAACACTTTATGAAATGATAAACTTGGTGGCCTTGTTAGCAATGTTAACCAGGAGTACTTTCTGTGATGATGGGAATATTCTCTATCTCTACTTTCCAATATGGTAGCCACTAGCTACCTGTGGGAATTGAGCACTTGAAATGCTGTTAAGATAGCTGAGGGACTGAATTGCAAATTTTATTTGATTTAAATTATTTAAATAGAAATAGTCACATGGTGGGGGTAATAATAGTGGCTGGGTGGCTCAGTCCGTTAGGCCTCTGCCTTTGGCTCAGGTCATGATCCCAGGGTCCTGGGATTGAACCCCGCATCAGACTCCCTGCTCAGTGGGGTGCCTGCCTCTCCCTCTCCCCCGTCCCTCTCCCCCTACTCATGCACGCTCGGGCTCTCTCAAATCCTTCTGAGAAGGATGTGCTTTGGGGTGGAAGATGACAGTAAAATAGGATTTCAGGCGTCATGAGAAAAGCCAGTGGAGATCTGTAGACCATTGAGTCCCAGGCTTTGATACACCTATCTTGGTTGTTGGTTATCTGACAGTGTCCTGTAAACATGAATGTCCTAGTGGAAGAATTCTCAATTGTTCAAGACTCTATGAAGCCGTTCTATATAACTGTGGGTAAATCAAGGCAGTAGGACTGAGGTCTTGTAGAGTCTTTGAAGCTAGTCTCTTTGGGGAGACAGTATGTACTTTGGTGAAAGATCATCCATCGTGTTGCATAAAACAATACCATTAGAAATGCAAAGTAAGAACCAAGTTAATACTGTGGTCAATGGTGCTGACTCTTAATTTAGCTATGGAAAACCTTTTTTCAGATGAAATCTTAGGCAGGACCCCAATATCTGTAACAGATAAAATGAGAGCTGTTCTGTTTGAAGCAGTTGAGTGAATCATGGTCCTATTATCTGAGCCCCCTTCACTTACTATTGAGGCCTGTGAGGTATGTCTCGGAAACTCCAGGGTATATCCGTCACTGACAGAATCTAGAAAAGAGGTTAAAAGCTCAGAGGCAGGAGAGCTTCTGGGTTTCTCAGGGGAGGCTGCAAGGGAGAAAAGAGATGTGACACCTCCCAGATGACTTTATATGCATATTTTCAAATATATTTCATATGTAATTTTGAAAGGATGAAACTAGATGTCTTTGTAAATTTGCTTTTTCATATTCTGTCATAAATAACTTTGAACAATTGATCAACATCTTTAAAATGGATGCTGAGTGTTCTGTCACATGTTTGTACAGAACAGGGTATAAGTTTGGGAGGAAAGGATTTTTTTAGGATTTCATGTCACTGATTGAAGTCAGGCCAAACCCGTCAAACTTGGGTATATTCCTTACTTAGAACCAGACTTAGCAATGACTAAAGAGCCATTCTTGCCCATAAATGCCATATGACACTGGAGATCATTGAACTGGATTTAAATCTTGCTACGGTCATTTGCATTTCCTGTATCATGTGGGTACTGGGATTACCTGGACAATGGAATATTGAATTCTTGAGTTCTTCACATTATCCATTACGAGGTCTTTGCCCACTGAATCTTGAGCATTGCATTTCATGAAGTAACTAATTCAAAGTCATGTGGTCAGTAAGTGATAGGCCTAGGATTTGATCCTAGGTGGTCTATTTTTGGCATTTGAGCTCCAAAACATTAATGTGTCTCCAAAATAAATTTTCTTTCTAATAACTGTAACTCTAAGTAATGAATTATCAAAGGGAGCTATGGGTCCGCTCCTGGGGAATGGTAGAAATGTGTGTAATAGACACTGTCTCTGTGCTTGATATGAATTAGTTATTTCTCCTGTGATAATGACTAGAATCTAGACATTTTCTCACTGGAGTCTCCTTTCAACCACAGTACTGCTTACTATAAAACACTTTGGTGAAGACTTTCCATATATATTTCTTTCTGCATATTTAGAAATAAACCTATATATATGTATCCAGTTGTGAATGGGATCCTAGTAGATTCCATCATGAATGAATCTTTGTTTTTGGCTGTGTAATATCTGTAACAAAGTGGTATGAGTGACTTTTATGCCTGGAGTGTGAATGGAGGTGACCTATGGAAAAATGGGGCAGAGCTCTGCTCAAAGTGCAATTAATAAATATGATAAAATACCCAGTAACTTGTCTTTAGAATTAATAATTGATATATTTCCTAGAATCAGACAAGTTTTTTTGTTTTGTTTTGTTTTTTAAGCAAATTCTGTGCACGATGTGGCGCTTGAACTCACAACCCTGAGATGAAGAGTCGAATGCTCTACCAACTGAGCCAGCCAGATGCCCCAGAATCAAGTAAGTTCTTGGTCTTGTTTTTTGTCTTACATGGACACACACAGTTGATGGTCATAAAGCCTACACTCCACCAAGGCCAGATAGTTTTTAATACATTTTGGCGTGCTTACTGATGTCTTTTGCTATTTCATTTGTGCTATGTTTGAGACCTATACTTCTGGTCACCACCTGCAATTTGAGTTTTCCAGTTCCCATCCATTTTTAATAGAAGTTCATGTAATGACACAATGTGGTAACTCAACTCTACCAAGACACTGCAGCCGAGCCTGAACTACTGATGAGCAGGCAGTGCCCCCTGGCGACAGCTGGAGGTATCGGTTCGGCTGATGGAAAAAAGAGTCAATGTGATGTTCTAAAGGTAGTTGCTGAGTGCCTGTGAGTAACTGGCAAAAATAGGGGTGGAATGAAGGCTAGGGACTATTGTTGAATGGGACAAAGATGAAAATACTTTTAATTGGGATAAAGACATCTCATTGTAGACAGAGGAAAACGAACACAGAGATTAAAAAAAAAGTTAAAGATTCTTATGAGAGGGCAGGTATATAATCTTCTAAACTGTGCATTGAGGACCAGCAGGTTTGGCCTTCTTGGGAGCTCGTTAGAAATGCAGAATCCCAGGTCCTACCCCATGGTCACGGAGTCAGAATCTGCATTTACTAAGAACCTCAGATGATTCATCTGCACTGTGAAGTGTGAGAAACGCTGGTGAACAGCAGAAGCGTTGAGCTCTTGGACTTGAGATTTAGATAGAGCTGGGTTGGAATCCCGGTTCTGCCGATCCTTAGCTGTGTGCCCTTGAGCAAGTAACAGGTGCTTCAGCTTCCTTACCCGGAAGTGAGGAAGACGTTGGATTTGGATTACTGTAAGGCAGCCATCACCCCCGTCACTGCCAACGTCGAATGAGGGCTCACATGTTTCAGGCACTGTTCTGAGCTCTTCTTAATGAGATCTTGCAGGCTGCATGTCTAGCAAATGGTAAACGCTCACCAGTGGAAAAAATGCTGGGTAGTGATGATTGTAATCCTCCTACAGCACTGTCTTTGAGCAGGCGGATGGAATGGAAATGCCTCAACAGAAGACACAAAGACTGTAGGGCTGGCAGGTGGGACCTGGGGGCCGGGTGCCGAGGCCCTGGGGGAGCTTTGAGGACCAAATTCTCAAACTTGACCCGTCTTCATTAGTGATGCAAAAAAGATTATTTAAGATGAAACCAGTCTTCAGAAAGCTTGCTTAATCTAATAAACAACTGGATATCTGTTTAAAACAGTGGTTCTGTAACCTTTTGGTCTGAAGATCCCTTGACACTCTTCACAATTATTGAGGCCCCCCTCGGAGCTTTTGTTGATGTGGGTTATATCTGTCAATATTGACCTTATTAGAAACTGAAAGCTGAGAAAAATTTTAAAGATTAATTCATTTAAAGATATGTTAATATACGTAATAGTTTTTTTTTTTTGTAAGAAATAACTACACTTTCTAAGAAAAAAATTCTAGTGAGCAGTGCGGAGTATTGTATGTTTTTGCAAATCTCCTTAATACCTGGTTCAATAGAAGAGAGCTGGATTCTCCTATCTGCTTCTCATTCAGTCTGTTGAAGTATCATTCATCATGTAGACTCTAGAAAACTCCATTGTACACTCATGAAAGCAGGAGAGTAAGAAAGGCAAATAACATTTTAGTATTATTAGAAAAGAGTTTTGATCTCGTGGGCCTCCTATAAGGGTCCCAGGGACTCCCAGGAAACTGGTGGTTTAAAAGATGAGAACACATTCTTTGTAAACAAATAGATGTAGTTAAAGGCAAAAACTATTCTTTGAGATTAATTAATTGCTTAATGGGCCAGGGCTCTGCTGGGACCCCAAGTTGTACTTGTAATGCATGAAATGGTCTCTGTGAGCATTAGACTTCTCAGCTTTGCTAATTCGGATTGGTTTTACACACCTGTGGGGTTTATCGTATTTCCACGGGAGTCTTTGATTAGGTGCACTTGGCAAATTACCTTTAGATTTCCAGTTCAGCTGCAAAATATTTGGCATTTTACATTCTTGGGCTGTTCTGCTGCTAGTTAGGAATGTGGTGATTAACTTGCAGGGTGGGATCAAAGCATTGCTTGGCTTTCCTGTCATATTTTATCTTCTAGAGAGAAGAGAATGGTGGTAAAAATAGAGCAGAAACCTCTAATTAAATATGCCTTTCAAAATAGAACTGTCAGGGGAGCCTGGCGGGCTCAGTCGGTGGAGCCTGCGACTCTTGATCTTGGGGCCGTGAGTTCAAGCCCCACGTTGGGTAGAGACTTTACTTAAAAAACATAATAAATAAATAAAAATTAAAAACAGAATTGAGTTGTCAAAGTGTGTTAAGTTGGAGTGGGCTATAAAAGTCTTTGCATGCTGATTTGGGAAGACCTTGTAAGGTAGTGATAGGCCTTGCTTGGAGAGCTGCATTTGGCTTGAGTTCAGGGACAAAGAGCCTCTTGTGCTTTGGCCCCTTTTCTGTGACACAGCTCCTTTGAGCTCCATGTTGGGACAAGAAGGTAAGCTTCCAGTCTTTGGGGTGGCTAAGTGCAGTGTTGCTCATTAAACTTGAGGACCAAATTGATATGTATTAATCACATTCAGAAATATGGGGGGAAATTATTTCAAACTGACTATTTTGGGGAAAAAAACCACAAGGCTTTGTTATGCAAATGTCGCAATTCTGAATTTTCTTCACAAATCTTAAACGTAATAAGAGAGCAATTTGTAAGTTTGGCATGCCTATTCGCTTCTTAAATGGCTGTCTGTTAAAGTCAAATTCAGTTCGTATTTCTTGAACACCTATCATGTGATGCTAGGAGAAGTTCAAGAATATGGTTAAAGAGAATTTTGTTTTTGAGAGGCTTGACCTAACTGTGGCTGGTAATGAGCCGGCTGGACTAATGTGGTAGCTTTATGCAGTTGCATGGATCTGCCAGCAGAGGGCGAGGGACAAAAGTCCCTTGCTGGCGAGGACAGAAATGCTGTGTAAAGGGTATGAAATCTAATACCTACATCGTGTGTGGGCAGTGGAGACCCCCGCGAACTGGAGCGGGGTTCTGGGTTTCAAAGGACCAGCTTGCACTCGTTGCTAGCTGATGGTTGCCTTGTAGGAAGACAGCCCCATTTTTGGTCAGATGTGCTTTTTCAAGAGAAGAAAGTATTCCAGATTTCTCTGTGAAATTTTCTGATTGAAAATAGTTCTTAATTTCTTTTAAAGCATCATTCAGACAAAAAAAGACATGTTTGTGGGTTGAATTTGCCCTGTGGTCTGCCAAGACCTATAGAATCCTAGGATTATAAATGGCCCAGACTTACTGCCTCTTCTTAGAAAAGGAAATTACCCTGGTCTTTCTTTATAAGGGAGGAGAGTGGCATATAAAAAACAAAGGTAGGGTGGTTTTAATATTTCAGGGGAAAGTCATGCAGCCTTGAATCCTGCGGGGATTAAAATTTCAAGGTGATAATAAACTTTTGTTTTGGAATCCTGACATGGGAGTTGAGTTATTAGTCAAGAATTCTCCTTCAACAAATTCCTTTTTGAGTATTCATCAGTATTTATATTTGGCAATATTTCCGATAAGCCTCCTGTTGTGGGGATGACCACACACTCTAGGTGTGTGGGATTGTTTGTCTTTCACATATTCTGTCTGGTTTCCCCCAACTGCACATGTGTCATTGTGGTTTCTTGACTCGGGAAGCGTGGTGACCCTCCGGCTGGTGCCCCAGTGTGGGCCCTCAACTCCTGCACCCGCCTCCCCACAGGTCCGTCCGCATTTACTTTGGTCTTCCTCCAGACGGTTCTTTGTTCTCTGTCTCTGCGCAGCAACTCAAATTTGGTCAAGTTTTTCCTGCTTCCGTGTTCCCTCTTACTCTTGAAACCCTTGAGTGGCTTCTTACTGCTCATTAGGTTAAAGTGAAAACTCTCCGTAGCCTGGCCCCTGCCTGCTCCCCCGATTGATCATAACCGTGTCCTCCGCTCTGCCCTCCAGCCACCTGGCCATGTATTGACCACATTTTCTTCCTCTCACAGCTTTGGAACAAAACTGTTTTAAACCCTGAAATAGAGCTTTAGATAGAGTTGAAACCACAAGCTGTAAGCTCTGTGGCAGACGATGAGAAATGCTGAGTAAAGGGGATATTGACACAAGTGTGTTTTTTTTAATTTTTAAAAAAATTTTATTAGAGCGAGTGTGAGCACTAGTGGGGGGAGGGGCAGAGGGAGAAGCAGAATCCCCACTGAGCAGGGAGCCCGATGCAAGCACGGCTTGATCCCAGAACACTGAGATCATGACCTGAGCCACCCAGGTGCCCAAACACAAGTATTTTTGAATTTGGTTTATTCTTTATCCTTTATTTAGAGACATAAAGGAAAAGATAGAGGATAATGACAATGGGAAACAAAGTTTGAGTGAAATCTCTATTGATCATCTTTTCAGCATAAAGGTAAATTTCTAAGTGTTCACTTAAAAAGGGCAAAGAACTTTTCTGTAATACTCAGTGGTTGGCTTAAAGAGTTATCTTCTGAGGATTGTGGATTTGTATCTTGGAAACTACTTGAATTTGTAAGGAAAACAGCATTTGTTAACACGTTTGTAGAAGAATATTGATCACTAAATTTGTGATATTAACCAAAGACCAGGAGTTAACTAATCTTCCTATAATTAACCCAAACAATACATTTAAAAATAAAAACAAACATTATTTTGAATCTTAGATCCACTCTTCTGCTCCCAGTGGTTTAGATCAGCAGCTCCCGATAGTACTTTCCTTGATGATGGGAATGTTCTCCTTTTGTGGTGCCCAATACGAAATGGGCTAGTGCAATTAAGGAACTGAATACTTAGTTGTAATTTTTAATTAAACTTTTAATTTTAATTAAATTATATTATTTAATTAAACTTTAATTTTAACTAGACTAGCCACATGTGTGTATTGGCTACTGCTATGGTCTGAATGTTTGTGTCTCCCCCTTCCCCCAACTCATGTTGAAATCCTAACTCCCAAGGTGATGGTATTAGGGGGCGGGGCCTTGGGGGAAGGTGATTAGGTCATGAGTGTGGAGCCCTCCTGAATGTGATTATTCCCATTACAGTGAGAAGAAGTCTGTGACCGGGAAGAGAGGCCTCATCTGACCATGTTGGTGCCCTGATAATGGACTGCAGGGTCTAGAACTGTGAGAAATCAATTTCTGTTTACAAGCTTCCCAGTCTGTGGTATTTTGTTACAACAGCCTGAACAAATGAAGATAGTTACCAGCTGAAGATGACTTGGTTGTTAAGAAAGTGCCAGGAAGACTTTGCTTCTTTATTTTTGCAAGTAAAAATACATGGGTGATTCTAATAGATGAATTTGAAAGTCCTATGTGAACACGTTGTTCTGTCATCGGGCCTGTGAATTCCCACTGCTGGGAATATTCTTCCCCCTTCTTTCCCAAGCTAACTTGTCCTCATCCTTCAGATCTTTGTTCAAGCATTGCTGCTTCTGGGAAACTTGGCCTGATCTTTCTTAGGAGATCCAGTCTCCTCTTAACAACACCAGCCCTTCTACTTCACTGGAGTAAACGTGTGTTGGGAGGCATGGTGGAGATGCAAAAGATAGATGAATCCCACCAGACAGGTGGCAGTTGCTTTGTGTGACTGGGCCGAACCAGGAGATGGATATAGATGCAGGGAGGTTTTCCATTTGCGGTGTCAGGTGGGGGAGTTGCTGTCTAGTACTGTTTTTCTGATAGGGACCGCCGAGTAACAGGGGGACTGAAGGTGGAAGATGTGAGACTTAGGACGTGTGAAGGTGTGGTCCTTCTGAAACAGTAGAATTGCTGGAGCTGGTCCAATGCCTAGTTGAGATTGGGGATGCTGATTTATTATGATTCCGGTCTGCTCGGGCGAAGCTTTCCAGGTGTGCGTGTAGACGACGTTGATGGTTGGCTCTTCAGGCTTGGGGTTTTGCCAAATCTGGAACAAAAAAGGTCAGACATGTTGAAATCAGGAAAAATTGCTCTTCATTTCTGCTCTGTTGTTGAGACATCTGGGGCTTCTTGCTGATTTTGCTAATATGTAATCTGAACTTGGTGAATGTGAGTTGATTGTGGATGTGAAATCTTAGTGACATACTCCGTTTGCTTCCCTTATCTCTGTCGGTTGGGGTGTGGGGGTCCACAAGAGCAGCAGAATATGTAGGTCACGCTTTCTTCCCAGGCCCTTGGCTGACTCAGGATGGAATTGTAGGGCATCGCTCTTACTGCACAGGAGAAGTCCGACATGCCATCATCTTTGTGACATCCATACGCCTCCCTCTGACTTAGAAATAGTGATGGTGAAAGACAAAACGCTTCTGAGAGGGCAAGTGAATGAACCTAACTCTCACCTGCTGGGACCTAATGATTCAGTGACGACAAAGCCCTGCAAATATCTCAGCTGGGATTCCTATTTCTCTGGAAGGAACCAGGCTCGTTGCCTGCTGGGGGTTTCTGGCGGTCAGTCCGCAGGTGCAGTGTGTGAGGGGCTACCCGGCTGACAGTGAGGGTGAGAGTTCCCTGCGGAGGCGGTTGCTGAAACGGCCCAGCCCTTCTGTGGCTGCGGCGGGGTAGCTCGCTGAGAAGCAGCTCCAGAGCACCTGAGGCCCTGAGCCCTGCCAGGTGCTGCTTCCTCAGGCTCTGCCTCGTTCCCTCGTTTCATTTTTTTTTTTTACGATTTTAATTATCCATTTGAGAGAGAGCGAGCAAGCACGAGCAGGGGGAGGAGCAGAAAGAGAAGCAGGCTCCCCGCTGAGCCAGGAGTCCAATGCGGGGCTCGATCCCAGGACCCTGGGACCATGACCTGGGCCGAAGGCAGACGCTTAACCGACTGAGCCACCCAGGCGCCCCTCATTTTCATTTAACATGGATGCTGCCCTTTTATTTTAAATCATTTCTCAGATGTACAGACACATGAATGAATTCTAAAAAAAACAAAATGGGAAAGAGCTGGATTTTCCTTGGCCTTCTCTGTGACTGCAGCCTTGCCTTCCTTTCCCCAGAGATGATAACTGAAAGTATCTCTGCAGACTGCTGGATTTGGCTTCTGTATTGCTGAGGATTTAGATTTGGCTGCCTATGATTGGGAAACTCAAATACAAATAGCCTAAGTAAGTTAGAAGTTTCTTTGTCACATAAGGAAAGTCTGGGTGGAGGCGGTCCAGGCTCGCAGGTGTCATCAGGGATCCAGGCACCTGTCAGCCAGCCTCTGTCCATTTTCTCCATCCTCAGGGTCACCTTCTGGGCCAGTATGGTGGCAAGAGCATTATTCGTTCTCTGCACGTCCAAGGCCAGACAGGGAAGGAAGGAAAGAGGTCTTACTTGCGCTTATTTCTGAGTACGGCTCATTGACCAGAATTCAGTCATTAGGCTATACTTATTTGCAAGAGATCCTGGGAACTGTAGTCTTTCAGGCAAATTCATTGCTGCAATAAATAAAGTCACGATTCTGCTATGAGAAAACAGCGGAGAAGGCAACTGGCAATTCTGCCATGCAAACGTGTGTGAATAAAAGTAAGTAGCATTATTTTTATTGATCATTATCACACATAGACTTTTTCATCTTTTTTTTTTTTTTAGTACAATACGTTTTAGAGATCTTCGCATGTTAGGACACACAATTTTGTATTTTGTTCATGGTTGCATAGTGTTCCACATTGCCAAAATACTGTGATTGGTTGAGCTATTTCTCCAGGGGAAATCACTTAGGTTATCTTCAGCTTTTCACTATTAGTAGTATGGCCATGAACACCTTTGGATGAGGTTTCTTGTGCACGCTTGGGTGTTTTCTTAGTCTATTCAGGCTGCTGTAACAAAATACCACAGCCTGGGTGGCTTACAAATGAAAGGGACTTATTGCTCCCATTTCTGGAGGCTGGAAGCGCAGAATCGGGTGCCAGCACGGTCTGCCTCTGGTGAGGGCTCCCTTCTGGGGCTGCGGGCGGCTGACAGCTTGCTGGGTCCTCACGTGGTAGGCGGAGCTAGGGAGCTCCATGAGGTCTCTTGTTTCTGAGGGCTCTACCTCCATGACCTAACCACGGATGACTCCCGAGGTCCCCACCACCTAACACCATCACAGTGGGTGGGAGGATTCCAACATGCGATTTTGGGGAGGACTTAAACATTCACACGGTATCAGGTGTCTTCCGGAAGGAAGAGAGTCTGAGAAGTGAAACTGCTGAGTTGAATTTGATGCACATTCACAAGTTATCAGGTAAGGCCGAATTTGCCTCTGAGCTGGCTATCCTATTGGATACCTCCTCCATCTGTGGGTGAGAGTTCTGGCTCACTTACTTTGCCTACACTGGATGTTACATTACTGGAAAGTTTGGGGTCCCTCATATTGGCCTCAAAGAAATGCCTGTTGAGATTAAAGAGTTTGCCAGGAGATCTATAAATTAGTTTTTATAACTCCAAACTTCTTGTCTATTAAGTAATTTTACCACTAACTTCGCTTCTAGTTTGGAAGGCAGCTCTCCTATGTAGCTACATCTGCATCATCGGGGCAACAGGATTTGTGTCAATCAGAGAAGAACTCTGTACTGAGGGCCTATTAGTACCAGCTGACACTTAGCATTTCCTATGTGCTTGACATGCTTATGTCCAAAGATCTTACGTGTTATCATTGACCTTCTTGGTGGATAGGGACCGTCCTCCCCACTTCCAAAGATGGGGAAACCAATACATCAAGGAGGGGAAGTAAATTGGCCAGGGTTTCCCAGGAAGAAATGGCAGCATTGGGATTCCAACCAGGCTGGCTAAAATTTCTTTTTTTTTTTTTTTTAAAGATTTTATTTATTTGACAGAGAGAGACACAGCGAGAGAGGGAACACAAGCAGGGGGAGTGGGAGAGGGAGAAGCAGGCTTCCTGCAGAGCAGGGAGCCCGATGCGGGGCTTGATCCCAGGACCCTAGGATCATGACCTGAGCCGAAGGCAGACGCTTAACGACTGAGCCATCCAGGCACCCGGCTGGCTAAGATTTCTTATGCAACCTGAAACGCTACACATGCCTGTGGCCATTTAATATTTTACACACCACCATTTTGAGTCTCTCCATATGCATAGCACTGATAATGAGAGCTGTGGATGTTGTGAGTAGGGAGAGGGACAGAGGAGTGAATGGGAGGGTTAAGGGTCATGCAGACAGCCCAGTCATTGCCTTCAGGGCCAGCTGCTAGTGGGGACGAGAGTGGAGGACTCAGCTAGTACTCGCCGTCACGCCTTCTGGCAATATTGACCTTGTAACGTGTAGCCAACGCTGTGTGCCAGGGGAGTTCCTGGGGTGGTGAGGACCCCTTTGCATGGGAGGAGGTAGGTCGTGGCAATTTCTGGAGAACCTGCGTTGAAGCCACTGTATGCAAGAGCCTCCTACCCCCTCTCCTTCCTGTTGCTTTTGTCTTACACGCATGGAGTGGCCTTTCAAAAATGGGAATCATACAGTGTCATTATACTCTGATGACACTTGTCTTCTTGCTGGAATATGCCAGATGTTCTCATTTTAAGATCTTTACATTTGCTCTTTCTCTGGAATGCCCTTCCTGGAGATCTTCTCAAGGCAGGCTGGGCTCCTTGCAGGGAGGTGTTTCCCAGGTTCTGGTATCCCAGTGACAGCCATGCAGCCGCTCTCCCCCGACCCCCTCTCCTCTCTTGAGGGTCCTCACCTGCAAGTCCTCATGCTTCACCAGCGTGTCTGGCCCATGAGGACAGCTGTGTGTGAACAGCTCCACGCAGAGCCCTTGTTCACGTTCGCATCCCTGCCTGGAACAGTCTGACACAGTGAAAGGTGGTTGTATGATGAATGCAGAGGCTCAGGCAGATCAAGGTGTAGTTTATTTGCAACTTGGTTCCTTGGAATCTGTGTAGGGGGAAATGATTCTGTAATAAGCAACTACTATGTGGCAGATAAATGCGCTATTTGACCTATATGATTTCAGGTGAAGCTCACCATAATCCCGTGAGGAACCTGTTGTTTCCCTCGGGCATGTGGGGAAGCTGAGGTAATGGGCATAGTCGGGACTAGAGCTGGCCCTCCCAAGCTCATGCCCTTCTCACTGCTCGGAAACTCAAGATTTCTAGCGGGTTTCTACTTCCTTGACGTTATCCAGTTGGGTTCCTTAAAGATTCCTGAGCAAGTAGTGCCTTCAATAAAAAATAAGGCTGAGGATGTCAGAACCAAATCCCTTTGAGGAACACTGGCACAACTTTATCCTACTTTCAGCAAAAAGCAATTACTCTCTTCTCCCTCGTGTTTGGATCTTAGTCAATCAGCTATTTTTACCTTTAAAGTAGATGCAAGCAAAGCAGTCCTCTGTTTTCTTGGTATCTTTAGGGTGGGTGACACAGTATCTGCCCTGCTAAGTTCCAAGTCTGCCCTATTTTGCCACTAAATAAATTTTGTTAGACCGGCCTGGCTTGGCAAGAGATTACACGTTATGTCGGTGTATTTAAAAAGTGGGTAATTCATTTGTTAAATGAATACGGCAATTATTAATTTCAATTTATCCTGTTTATTGGGAACAGCTGTTCATTAACATTTATTTAACTGCTAATTTTAGAGCCAGACTAATTACCTCAAACACAGCACTGTGGTATTCTGTATGGAGGAGCACGTCTAACTGCCCTGCCTGCCAGAAGACAGAATTAGTGAGCTCCCCAGGCTGCTGTTCTGCAGGTGACCAGGTGGGGGCTCTCCTCAGTTGGAGTTCAGACCGCATGCCGCAAATCTGTCCTCAGGTGGGAAAAGCCACCAGATACTCCCAAGCCACGGTGGCAAATTGTCCCTAGTGGCCAGGCATGGGGTTGGGGGAAAGAAATGGGAAGGTCTAGGAACTCACACAGCATCATTGTCTATATTTGTTACTATACTTTTGATTGACATAGAACTAGAAGAAATCTTTCTTAATAGTAAAAAAGACAAGCATGTCGATAAATGGACCTCGACTGTCAGTTTGAAATTCCAGGTGACAGTGGGTCTGGTGGGAGTTGTAGCAAATGTTGGAGCTGGGGCAGGGGTTTGGCAGCTGCTTTCCAGAGGAGCCAGTTGGGAATGTGGGCCCCAAATGGTCAGCTCTTTCAATTTTTCAAGAGCAACTGGAGGGGCGCCTGGGTGGCTCAGCTGTTAAGTGTCTGCCTTCGGCTCAGGTCATGATCCCAGGGTCCTGGGATCGAGCCCCACATCAGGCTCCCTGCTCAGCGGGAAGCCTGCTTCTCCCTCTCCCACTCCCCCTGCTTGTGTTCCCTCCTCTCTCGCTGTCTCTCTCTCTCTCTGTCAAATAAATAAATAAAATCTTTAAAAATAAATAAATAAATAAAGATTTTATATATTTATTTGACAGAGAGAGAGAGCACAAGTAGGCAGAGTGGCAGGCAGATGGAGAGGGAGAAGCAGGCTCTCCGCTGAGCAGGGAGCCGGATGTGGGGCTCGATCGCAAGACCCCAGGATCATGACCTGAGCTGAAGGCAGCCGCTTAATGGACTGAGCCACCCAGGCGCCCCTATATAAAATCTTTTAAAAAAAAAAAACAACAAAACAAAACAACTGGATATACAGATTTTTATGTGAAATCTCCCAAAGTTTAGATGTTAGCTCAAATGTTAAAGGAGTACATAGTATATAATAAAAGAATATGTCATCATGGAACACTACATTAAAAAAAAATAAATAGAAAAAAAATAATATGTCTGTGGCTTGAGGCCTAGCCATTTGTAGCTTTGGATGAACGGTTTCCCAAGATCTGTTTTCTCTGCAGGTAATACTCAGGTGGCTGGTGAATGGACTTGACTTCTGAGAATAAATCTAATTTATTTGGTTTTCAATCATTTGGTCTCACCACAAGTCTTCATCTGAAGCAAAATTGTTAACCTGTCTGTGCTTTATTATCCTTGTTTGTGAAATGAAAGAGTTGGGTTTTATTTTATTTTTTTGAGGTCTAAATGAAATTTTCATGATCTCCAACTTTAATATGACTTAAAACTATGTAAGAAACATGGAATTTATAGGAGTCATTAAAATAGTAAAATAATTTTCATGTAGGAGCCATTTTGCTTTGGATCTTTTTTTTTTTTTTTGATCTCTTTTATAGGCAAATCCTCTTGGCCATAGTCAAGAGGACCTCAGCTACAGTGTGTATGAGGTTTACTCAAGGTCCTTGTAAAAATGCAGGTGCCCAGCCCCCTGGAATTCTGACTATGTATTTTTGGCATCTGGTGGTAGGCACGCCCAGTGGTTCTGAGGCAGAGGGTCCCTGGAGAAGCTTTGAGAATCTTGTGTTTTGGCACTTGGTGTCTATCACCTTCTCTGTCCCCATACTCCTCCCTCATGTGGATGAGGAACCTAAAATCCACTTTCTCCTGTCACTCTGGCCATTCAGATTCTTGATGGAATTTAGGTCCTGGCCAGCGGATGACCTTGAGAATTTGAAGGTAATAGGGAGGCAAAGACCATTTTTTTGTTTGCCCTGAGATTTTTGTGCTGCCAATAAATGTGAATGTTGGTAGCAGCTGGACTGCATGTTCACTGTTTGTTCTTTACTTTTGTTGTCTGGCTTCAGCTTGGTGGTAGCCATGGGAACAACTACAGCTTGGTAGCTCCCTGGCAATTGTCGTTCCTGCTCTCTGGATGGTGGCTGTGATAGTTGATCATCTTCAAGGCAGAACCTGTTTGAGTCCGTCTAAGTGAGGTTCTGCTGGGTAACAACCTCAAAATCTTAAGTGGTTTATCGTAACAAAAGTTTATTTCTTGTTAATGCTCTCTGCCCCATGTGGATTGGCGAGGGGCTGTGCTTTGTGTCTCCTCACTCTAATCTTGAGACAGATGAAGTAGCCATCAGCTCAGTCTTTGCTGGGTGCCATGGCAGAGAGATGAAGGGGGTGGAGGGATGTTGTCCTGGCAATCACTGCTCTGACCTGGAAGCAATGCATGTCTCTTCACTCTAAGAAATCAGTGATCAGAGCTAGTCACAAGTTTCACTAACCACCAAGGGGAAGGAAGTGGTCTCAGAGGTGGAGAGCTGAACTCCTTGGTGAGCAGGACTTAAGACCCCCACAGATGCCTAGAGGCAGCCTTTTAAATTACACTTAGCTAACTCTTGGAGTGATTTTTTTGTAAGCATCTAATCCCTGAATTAAATCCCAGTCTTTTCAAGATACCTAGAGTGGTTTTTGTTTTCTGTACCAAACTCTGACCAGTAAATAAATACCACCTTACAACTTGTTCCCCCCGCCGACTCTGTATACTCACCATGCAGATATACTATCTCGAATTTGTATTAGGTTATATATTATATATTAAATTATATTCTTTGAAAATGCTTAATCCCATAATGTTCTCACCTGTGAAGTTCCCACCTTAACCGTCTCCATTAGTTAAATGCTGTTTCTTATGTTTGTGTAACTTTGGCATATATACCCTCCATCAGAAGTCTGGATTTCCAGAGACCCTCCCCTCTTGTGCATGACCCCTTTAGCAACCGCTCAGCTCAAGCTCCCATGACCTCACTCCACAGAGGGGCTCCACTCTCTGGCCAGCCAGCGTAGTCTGATAGTTAGAGGGTGGTGGCCCCTGGAGCGAGGTTGATGGGGTTTCAATCTCAGCTCTACCATTTCCAGTAGTGTGACCCTTGGGAATTTCTTAACGTCTCTATGTCTCATTTTCATATATATATAAACTGGAGGTATTTTCTGTATAAGAGAGTTATTTTGACCATAGATCTTTTAGAATGGTCTGGTTCATGATCAGTAAATTTTACTCAATTACACATTGTCCAGTGTTTAAAAAAATATGAGACAGAAATGATCCAATAGATGGTTTTGTTGCAGCACACAGCCTGAACACAGGTAGACTTTAACTGACATAGGTATATTCTTGTAGTTATCTTTGCATTTCAAGGACCAAGTCTTGGCTAGTTGCTAGTATGTCTCTTACTACCTCTTTCACACTGATGAATAGTTAATGAATGAAGTTTGAAAAACCCTGATCCAGTCCATTAGCATACTTCTGCTGGTCTCCACAACTCTGAAGCCTTTTCAGTGAAGAACTTATTCATCCCCATCCAAAGTTTGTAAGTTTTGTAGTTTGTAGTTTTTCTAAAGCAAAGAGGGCTTGAGAGTGAATGTTGATCTGGAAGCACCTTTCTGACGCTGGTTGCCAGGTTAACAGGCCTTGCTGCATTTTCCTAGTTTGCTCCAGCCATACCCTTACTAACAGATTAAATCTATCTTTTCTGTTTCCCTCAAAGCTCAGCTCTCTTTCCTCTCTCCCTTGTTTCTGTTAGTGGTGCCACCATTTTGCTGGGTAAGTTTTGTATTTTAACTTCTCAGGATTGGTTGCCTGGAAAGAAAGATTTTTAGAAATCTGAAAAGAATAGAATGGAGATCAGTCATAACTGTCTGCCTTGGGTACAGATTAGGCGGAAGCTGGCTTAACTCGATCAGTTCCTCAGCTACATCACACTGGATATTCAGTCTCTTATCTATGACTTTATTTCCTCCATTAAATCTTCCTGGGGATATTTCTTCAGTTTTTCACCAATTTCTACTCCCTGTGAAGACCCAAAGAAAACCCCATGTTTCTTCTTTTTTTTAGGGCAGTTTTAGGTTTATAACAAAATCAAGAGGAAGGTACATAGATTTCCCATATATGCACTGTATCCATATATGTAAGCCTCCCCCATTAACAACCCCCACCAGAATGTGTATATTTCACAGAATGTGTATTGCTAGACATACTAGTAATTAGCCAAGACTCTGTCCTTGAAATGCAAAGATAACTACAAGAATATACCTCCATTAATTATACTCACTTGAAGTCCATAGTTTGCCTTAGGGTTCACTCTTGGTGTTGGACATTTTATGGGTTTGGATAAATGTATAATGCCACGTACCCATCGTTATACTATACAGAGTATTTTCTTAATTTTCTAAAAATTTCTTTGTGTTCCACCTATTCACATGCTCTGCCTCCCTGCAACCACTGAGCTTTTTATTGTCTCCAAGTTTTGCCTTTTTCTTTTTTTTCAAGAATGTTAGATAGTGGGAATTATATAGTATGATTTTTTAAAAGTAGCCTTTTCAAATTGGCTTCTTTCACTTAGAATTATACATTTCAGTTTCCTCCATGTCTTCTCACAGCTTGATAGCTCATTTCCTTTTAGAGGATAATATTTCATTGTCTTGATGTACCAATGTATTTATCTACTCACCTACAAGGATGTCTTGCTTATTTCCAAGTGTTTGCAATTATGAATAAAACAGCTATGAACATCCAAGTGCAGATTTTGTGTGTAGGTAAGTTTTCAGCACCTTTGGGTAAATACCAAGGTGTGTGATTGCTGGCTCATATGGTAAGAACATGTTTAGTTTCGAAAGAAACTTCCTTTTTGGCAACTTTGGAAACTGTCTTCCAAAGTAACTGTACCATTTTGCATTCTTTCCAGCAATGTATTAGGGTTAGATTTTTAACATAGTTAGATTTTTGTTTATAGATATGTTTTCAAAACTAGATTGGGTTTTATGGATGGCAGGGGTGAACCACATCTTATTGTCATCTGTATAATCTTCTTTGTCTTATTCACAGAGGCTTAAACAATAGCACTGGACTTGAGAACTTTTGTCCTTCAGTTGGTTGGCATGTGAAGGATGGGTCTAGGGACATAAATAGTTCCCAGTTAACAATGATGTTCAGAGACTTTGGAATTTCCTAGGAAGGAATGAGGATAAGGCAAGTTAGATGACGGCCTTACAAAACTTTTCCTCTCTACCTACCTCATCCACTCTTGACCTGGGTACGAATTCATATTCTTTGCTTCTCCACTTGGTTGCTACACTTGGTTAGAGAAAACTTATTTGTCTTACCTGGGGAGCTTACCCTTCTGTTAGCAGTGATAACTTCTACATTTTGCATTTCTTTGCATTTCTTTCTATAATCACTGTGTTTTTCTTCCAAAAGTCTGGAAACTTCCAGCATTCCCTGACTGCCTTTGCTCTTCATGGCATCCCCAGAACACATTACTGCTCCCAGCAAATGGGAAGCACTGAATAGCCACTGTTCAGATGAAGGAATGAGTACCCAGTATATTAACTTTTAACTAAATTTTGATTAATTAATCCCCATCATTTTGTATTGTCACTATCATAACTTGGATTACACTTTGAACATATTACGATGGGTGAAAGATCTGGCATGGTGGGGAAGTGGAGTATCTTTAAATAATTATATATTCTAGGTTATAGTAACCTTAAACACAATGCTAATTTTCTATTAATTTCACTAAATCTTACCCAACACTGAATGTGTGGGTGTTTTTGGTTTTTTGTTTTGTTTTGTTTTTGTTTTTTCTTGACCGTGATGTCTCTTCTGAGTCCTCTAAGCCCTCAGGTTCACCATTAGTACATGATCATATACCTTGGCTATGTGGAAGAACCAAGCAATACAAAGTTGTCTTAGGACTGCTAGAAGCAACTCAAATCACACGTTGAAGAGAATAATCCCCTTTCAGGATGTTACAAAGACCACAGTTTCCAAGGTATTACTTCACTTTTAATTTTAGTTCAAAGCCACTGATGAATAGGACTTGAACCATGGTGAGAATTTTGCCCTTAAAAAAGTCCCCATTGTACACAGCAGAGAGATGCAAAGAATTAATTGCCATGTCAACCTTCATTTTCTGCCTAGTTACACTGAGCTAATATCGAGACTTCTGTATCTTTGATGCAAACAGTGTGCAAGCATACCCATATTCTTTTGAAATTATAAGGTTTGAGCCCACATGTTAACTTCAGAGGACCTCAGATCTATCTTGCTTACACTTGGGACTTGAGACAAATCATTCAAATGGAAGAAACTTCATGAGCAAAGCTGAGGACCCTGCTCATGGTGTGGTGGAATCTGTAAAATGGAAGGAAGGCCCTGGCATAACAGCACCAGGTTTGCTGCAGAGCTGGAGATGGGCCTCCAGTGTCCAGGTGGACTATGATACGTACCTAGAATGGTTCATGAGTGGCCTTGGTATTCTTAGGTATTATTCCTCAGAGGCATTGGCCTCTATGTTGAATGTCTATAGTTGTATCCTCTCCCCATGATCCCTCGTCATGAATTCATAAAAAATGAGTCTTTTTATCACCTGCCTGTCTCACCCCTGGTGGCCAGAGTGGTAGTTGCTAAAAATAATGCTAATTATAGCAATAATAATAGCTGCCATTTATCGGCCATCTGCTGCATTCTTAGTCGGTTGCTAAGGGCTTTCTGTGTGTCAGGTTGTTTATTCTTGAACCATCCTGTTGTCATGGACATGTCTCATCTTGGGGAGAGTTGGCTTGGTGCGTATCTTCATGGGACTCTCTGTGGTGTGGGGTAGTGCCCCACCTCCAGGGGTGTCACACTTCCTCTCTCTCTGCCTCCAGCAGGCAGGTTAGCCAAGCAGACACTCAGGCCGGCTTCTCTGAACTTGAGCATGAGCTAAGAGACAAGAGGGCAAAGACGGGGATGATGAAATCTGTTTGGGCTGCTGTCAGTAGCGTTCTGGACAGACTTACTGCCCTGTTGGTAGAGCACTGGGGGCTCCTGCTGATCTTCCATGTGTGCACATCTATACTTCTGGAGATTCTCATGTGCTCTTCTTGACTGCAGCCAAGTATCTGGTCATTCTATGAACTGAGAACTTTTATATCTATTTCACAGAACAGGAAACTGAAACTTACATAAATTATTGACCAAGGTCATGTACAAGTATGTTGAGGGCTGGGTATCTCACAGACAATGGATATCAGAATAAGTTGCTTCCATTGACCATCCATTGTCCAGGGTAAGGGACCCTTTAGCTCTGCTTCCCTAGTCCATTAGGCATGGTCACAGCATCCCAGAAAGACAACAGAATGGCCTAGTCCTCACAAAGGACACAGGACAAGGTGTTTCCTTCATTTGATGAGATAAGCTGCCTTGATTTTCTTTACCCGGGTTGATCTATTAGATGTCACCCTCATCCTTTCCCTCTTCCTGTTCCCCTTTAAATGCACCGAAGGATTGCAAACCCACGAGAGATTTCAAATTAAACACAAATTTTTTGTTTCTTGAAATCTAAAGCTCCAATTAAAAGAAAAAAAAAAAACACAACTGCATAAAACTTCATCACTTGAGCCCCAAGACAGGAAGCAGCCATAAAACGGTGACACGCTGGAAACAAATCACATGCATTTATCAGTAAATGGGGCTGTGTATGCTAATGGTCTTCAGCTTGGGAACTTGAGGCTTGGCTGTGTCAGGCTGGTTAAAAGCACAATTAGGAGCCAGTGAAGGATACACTCTCAGCGTTTAGTGCCTGCTGTGGGTCCCACAAGAGCAGCTAAGTATGTGCATGTTCTTTTGGAATGAATTCTGCTGGACTGTGGTTGTGAAGAGGCTTCAGGGCAACAGGGCCACCCTGACCCAGCCCAGGCATGGGAACCTAAGATGGATACTTCTCAGGTTCCTGGGATGTGTCAATTACTGTGCTAGGAGCTTTATGGGTGGTTTTTTTTTTTTTTTTTTTTTTTGGTCTTTGAATCCTCAAGGCAACTTTTTTTTTTTTTTTTAAAGATTTTTTATTTATTTATATGACAGAGAGAGACACAGCGAGAGAGGGAACACAAGCAGGGGGAGTGGGAGAGGGAGAAGCAGGCTCCCCGCAGAGCAGGGAGCCTGATGCGGGGCTCGATCCCAGGACCCTGGGATCATGACCTGAGCCGAAGGCAGACGCTTAATGACTGAGCCACCCAGGCGCCCCAAGGCAACTTTTTGATATGGGCAGATGACCACCTTATTTTATAAGTGAGGAGATGGGGATGTGGAAATGTCCCTTACTGAAGGTCACATAGGAGGGGATCAGTACACCTTGACCCTATTTTTTTAGGTCACCTAGGTAGGCTGCCTTACCTCACAGGACCTGTGTCTGAGGAAGAGGAGCTCTAATAGTCAAAGCATTTGTGAGCATGGGCTTTCAAACTGGGCAGACCTGGCTTCAATATCATCCTCTAACTGTGTGACAAGTAAGACCTCCCTGCATCTGTTTCTCTGTTCCATGGAGTTTTAATACGTTGTTGTAAGACATCACATTGAACCAATATGTGCCACAATGTGGGGCCCATGTTGACAGTCAATGGTCATTGATACTGCTGCTGTTATTTTCTTTTTTTTAAAAGATTTTTATTTATTTATTTGACAGAGAGCACAAGTAGGCAGAGAGGCAGGCAAAGGGGGAAGGAGAAGCAGACTCCCTGCTGAGCAGGGAGCCTGATGAGGGACTCGATCCCAGGACCGTGGGATCATGACCTGAGCCAAAGACGCTTAACCAACTGAGCCACCCAGGCGCCCCTGCTGCTGTTATTTTTAACTTCACTTGCCTTTGAGGCTTCTACATTCTTTGTGTTTATTAACATCTGTATATCTAAAGGACTGCAGGGATTCGTTTTCCTAGCTCTCAACTGTTCAAACTGTCATCCCAATTCATGGGCATTTACAGAGCCTTCCTGTGTTAATGCTATGGACCTGGTGCTGTCCGGAATCAAATGGAAATGGAACTGTATTGGTGAAGACTACCTTTTTTTTTTTTTTTTTAATTTCATGTGACAGAAGATAAAATTCAAGTAAGAGCAAAACTGCCTCGAATTGAAGAGTGTATTTGGCTTCAGATGTGGCGTGATCCAGGCTCCAACCATGTAGTAGGCATCTGGTGTGTGTCTCTGCTTCTATGCCTGCATTTTTTTCACTCTGTGTTAGCTCAGTTCAAACCTGAAACCAGTGATTCCAATTCTACATTTCAGGTTCATGTCCTTGGGAAAAGTTAGAGAACCCTTGAAAGTCCCAGGATTCACTCTGGACCAACTGAGACAAGTGCCTCCAACCCCACTGTTGAGCCCAAGGGGACTGGCTTAATGATTGGTCTTACAGAGGTGGGCCCCACCCAAAGGACTGTGCTGAAAGGGAAGGTCTCCCTCTGAAAGGAAGTGGGGTGGGCCTGCAGAAGGAAGGAGATGGATGCTGGGCAGCAAAATAACCAAATACTGACAACAAGAACGTAGTCTTTTGTCTTTCTGGTACTAGTCTAGTGCAGGGATCAGCAAACTTCTGGAAAGGGCTGGATAGTAAATGTTTTAGGCTTTGTGGGCCATGTGGCCACTACTCAACTCTGCTGTTAGAGTGTAAAACAGTAGGAGGCAATTTGTAAATGAATGAGCATGGCTGCCTTCCAATAAAACTTTATTCATGGACATGGGATTTGAATTGCATAACTTTCATGTGTCATGGAATATTCTTTTGATTTTCTTGAACTGATAAAAATGTAAAAACCATGGCCCAGCTTGAAGATCATACAAGAACAGGCAGCAGGCTGCATTTGGCCAACCCCTGGTCTACAGGTTAAAAACAAAAAATTTCCCAGCCCTCCCATTGCCATGTTTTTCTTTGTTTAAATTTTAGGCAGTTCACATACAGTGCATCATTTCAGGAGTAGAATTCGGTGATTCATCACTTATATACAACACCCAGGGCTCATCACAAGTGCCTTCGTTAATCCCCATCATCCATCTAGCCCATCCCCTACCCACCTCCCTCCATCACCCCTCAGTTTTTTCTCTATTGTTTTAGAGCTTGTTTCCCTCTCTCTCTTTTGCCACCCTGCATGTGTTTGTCTGTTTTCTTTCTTGAATTCCACATATGAGTGAGATCATATGGTATTTGTCTTTGTCCAACTGACTTACTTCACTTAGTGTAATACACTTTAGCTCCATCCACGTTGTTGTAAATGGCATTGCCATATTTATCTCCTCTCCTACCATTAGCAGGGGAAGTAGGGCAGTCCAGGTGAGAAGCAATTGCTCCAGCGTTTGATGGGTAGTGATACTCAGTCCCAAGTACCTATGAGCAGTTTTGTATTTAACGGGTTTTTGTGGCCACTCCAGATTATTACGTTGGAGACGCTTATGAATTTTCTGTTTTGTAAGTCCTGGAGCGCTCTTTAATCAATCACCAAGTATTTTCTTGGTTTCCAATTAGTCTTCTAAATAGCCATGGAGGGGGAAAGAAGACAAGAACCCTTGGATCTACTCCTTCTCTCTTAACTATAGTCAAAGTAAAATTCCTGTTATTCTGCAAGAAAAAAATTATTTTACATTAAAAAAATTGAGCTCTTTCTTTTCCACATATGTGAGCTTCTTGGAGGCAAATTAAAAGTATTGAGATTTCCAGAAGAACCACCATTTAAGACTATGCACTAGAACTGCTTTCAGATGTTTTTCTTTCTCTAGTAAAGTCTGGAAAAAAATCTGGCAAATACCTTTGTAAAAAATTCAAGTATAATTAACATAGAATGTAATATTGTTTTAGGTGTACAATATAATGATTCAACAATTCTATGCATTTCTAATGCTCATCAAGTAAGTGTACTTTTAATCCCCATCACCTATTTCACCCATCCCCTCACCTGCCTCCCCTCTGGCAACCACCAGTTCTCTATAGTTAAGAGTCTGTTTTTTTTGTTTTGTCTCTTTTTGTCCCTTTGTTCATTTGTTTTGTTTTTTAAATGCCACGTAAGAGGGAAATCATATGGTATTTGTCTTTCTCTGACTTACTTCATTTACTTCACAGCATAATACTCTCTAGATCCATCCATGTTGTTGCAAATGGCAAGATTTCATTCTTTTTTATGGCTGAATAATATTCCTGTGTGTTTGTGTGTGTGTGTGTGTACACATATGCCACATCTTCTTTATCCATTCATCAGTCAATGAACACTTGGGCAGTTTCCGTAATTTGGCTATTGTAGATAATGCTCCTATAAACATCAGGGTGCATGAATCCCTTTGAATTTGTATTTCTGTATTCTTTGGGTAAATACCCAGTAGTGCATAGGGTAGTTCTATTTTTAACTTTTTGAGGAATCTTCATTCTGTTTTCCACAGTGGCTGCACTAGTTTGCATTCCTACCAACAGTGCATGAGGATTCCTCTTTCTCCATATCCTTGCCAACACCTGTTGTTTCTTGGGTTGTTGATTTTAGCCAATCTGATAGGTATGAGGTGGTAGCTCATTGTGGTTTTGATCTGCATTCCTCTGATGATGAGTGATGTTGAACAACTTTTCATGTGTCTGTTGGCCATCTGGATGTCTTCTTTGGAGAAATGTCCATTTGTGTCTTCTGCCCATTTTTTAATTGGATTATTTTCTTTTTGGGTGTTGAGTTTTATAAGTTCTTTATATATTTTGGATACTAACCCTTTATCAGATATGTCATTTGCAAATATCTTGTCACATTTTGTAGGTTGCCTTTTAGTTTTGTTGATTGTTTCCTTCACTGTGCGCGGAACCTTTTTATTTTGATGTCTTTTTTATGTTAATCACCATACATTACATCATTAGTTTTTGATGTAGGGTTCCATGATTCATTGTTTGCGTATTTTTGATTTTGTTTCTCTTGCTTCAGGAGACATATCTAGAAAGAAATTGTTTTGGCTGATATCAGAGAAGTGACTGCTTGTGTTCTCTTCTAGGATTTTTACTTTCAGGTCTCATATGTAGGTCTTTAATCCATTTTGAATTTATTTTTGTGTAGTATGGTGTAAGAAAGTGGTCCAGTTCCATTCTTTCACATGCTGCTGTCCAATTTTCCCAACACCATATGTTGAAGAGACATTCTTTTTCCCACTGGACGTTCTTTCCTACTTTGTCAAAGATTAATTGACATAATTGTGGGTTCATTTCTGGGTTTTCTACTCCCTTGATCTATGTGTCTATTTTGGTGCCAATACCATTCTGTTATTACTATTACAACTTTGTAATATAACTTGAAGTCTAGAATTGTGATTCCTCCAGCTTAGGTTACTTTAGCTTTTTGGGGTGTTTTGTGGTTCCATGCAAATTTTGTTTGTTCTAGCTCTGTGAAAAATGTTGTTGGTCTTTTGATAGGGATTGCAGGGAATTCTATTTTTAATATTTTTGAGGAACCTGTGTTTCCCACAGGGGCTGCACCATTTTACATTCCCAACAGTGCATGAGGGTTCCTTTTTCTCCACATCCTCACCAACACTTGTTATTTCTTGTGTTTTTGATTTTAGCCATTCTGACAGGTGTGAGGTGATTAACTCACTGCATTTTGATTTGCATTTTCCTGATGATTAGTGATGTTGAGCATCTTTTCTCTTGTCTGTTGGCCATTTGTATGTTTTCTTTGGAAAAATGTCTCTTCGAGTCCTCTGCCTGTTTTTTAATAGGATTATTTTTGGTGTTGAGTTATATAAATCCTTTATATATTTTGGATATTAACTCCTAATCAGAATTATAATTTACATTTATCTTCTCCCATTCACTCTGTTACCTTTTCATTTTGTTGATGGTTTGTTGCTGGTTTCTTATGGTAGGTGAAAGCTTTTTCTTTTGGTATACCCACAGTAGTTTAATTTTGCTTTTGTTTCTCTTGCCAGAAGAGACATACCTACAAAAATGTTTCTACAGTTGATGTCAAAGAAATTACTATCTATATTTTCTTCTAGGAATTTGATGGTTTTAGGTCTCACATTTAGGGTTTTTTTTAAAGATTTATTTATTCATTTGAGAGCGAGAGAGAGAGAAAGCGAGCAAGCAAGAGCGGGGTGGGGGACAGAAGGAGAGAATCTTCAAGCAGACTCACCATTGAGTGCAGAGCCTGACACTGGGCTCGATTTCAGGACCCATGAGATTACAACCTGAGCGGAAACCAAGAGTTGGATGCTTGGTTGAGCCACCCAGGGGCCCCTCACATTTAGGTCTTTTATCTATTTTGAGTTTATTTTTGTGTATGGTGTAAGAAAGTGGTCCAGTTTCATTCTTTTGCATGTAGCTGTCCAGTTTTCCTGGCACCATTTGCTGAAGAGACCCTTTTTTTCCCATTGCATATTCTTGCCTCCTTTGTTGTAGATTAATTGACCATATAATTGTGCATTTATTTCTGGACTCTATATTTTTTTTTTTTTATAATTTTTTTTTTTTTTTTTTTTTATTTATTTGACAGAGAGAGAGAATGAGAGAGAAAGCACATGAGAGGGGGGAGGGTCAGAGGGAGAAGCAGACTCCCCGCCGAGCAGGGAGCCCGATGCGGGACTCAATCCAGGGACTCCAGGATCATGACCTGAGCCGAAGGCAGTCGCTTAACCAACTGAGCCACCCAGGCGCCCTGGACTCTATATTTTGTTCTATTGATCTCTATGTCTACTTTTGTGTCAGTACCATACGGTTTTGATTATTACAGCCTTGTAGTATATCTTGAAATCTGAGATTGTTTTACCTCCAGCTTTGTTGTTCTTTCTCAAGCTTACTTTGGCCTTCAGGGTCTTTTGTGGTTCCATACAAATTGTAAGATTATTTGCTCTAGTTCTAGTTCTATGAAAGATGCTCTCGGTATTTTATTTTACATTTTTTTTTATTGATGCTGTTGGTATTTTAATAGGTAATCTGTAGATTGCTTTGGGTAGTATGGACAGTTTAACAATATTCTCCTGATCCATGAACATGGGATATCTTTCCACTTGTTTGTATCATCTTCAATTTCCTTCATCAGTGTTGTATAGTTTTTTGAATACTGGTATTTCACCTCCTTGGTTAAGTTTATAGGTATTATTATTTTTATTTAGGTATTTTATTATTTTTGGTGCAGTTGTAAATGGGATTGTTTTCTTAATTGCTCTTTCTGCTGCTTCATTATTAGTGTATGGAAATGGAATGAATTTTTGTACATTGCTATTATATCCTGCAACTTTACTAAATTCATTGATCAGTTCTAGTGGTTTTTTGGTGGAGTCTTTAGGGTTTACTATGTATAGTATTATGTCATGTGCAGATAGTGAAAATTTTACTTTTTCCTTAACAATTTGGATACTTTATTTCTTGTCTGATTGCTGTGGCTAGGACTTCCAGTACTGTGTTAAAAATGGTGAGAGTGGACATCCTTCTCTTATTCCTGATCTTAGGGGAAAAGCTCTCAGTTTTTTACCTTTGAGTATGATGTTAGCTGTGGGTTTTTCCTATTTGGTCTTTATTATGTTTAGATATGTTCCCTCTAAACCTACTTTGTTAAGAGTTTTTTAAATCATGAATGGATGTTGTATTTTGTCAAAAGCTTTTGATGCATCTGATGAGGTCATCATGCTTTTATCCTTGGCTTTGTTAATGTCATATATAAACAATTGATTTGTGAATTTTGTTCTTTTAAAACATTTTATTTAGGGGTACCTGGGTGGCTCAGTTGTTGAGCATCTGCCTTCGGCTCAGGTCACGGTCCCAGGGTCCTGGGATCGAGCCCTGCATCGGGCTCCCTGCTCCGCAGGAGGCCTGCTTCTCCCTCTCCCACTCCCCTTGCTTGTGTTCTCTCTCTTGCTGTGTCTCTCTCTGTCAAATAAATAAATAAAATCTTTAAAAAACTTATTTATTTTTAAGTAATCTTTACACCCACTGTGGGGCTCGAACTCATGACCTCAAGATCAAGAGTTAGACCTCCACTGACTGAGCCAGGCAGATGCCCCTGATTAGTGAATTTTGAATCTTTCTTGCATCCCTGGAATAAGTCCCACTTTATCACGGTGAATGATTTTTATAATGTATTGTTGGATTCAGTTTGTTATAGTCTTTGATTTGAAGTCATTTTGTCTGACCTAAGTATTGCTTCCCTATCTTTATTTTAGCCTCTTTTCCATCCCTTCAGTTTCAGTTTTCATGTGTCTGAAGTGAATCTCATGTAGGTAGCATATAGTCACCCTTTGTCTTTGGATTACAGCATTTAGTTCATTTATATTTAATGTACTTATTGATAGGTATGCCATTTTGTTACTTATAGTTGGTTTTATAGTTCTTTTATTTTTTTTCTCATGCTCTCTTCCCTTGTGGTTTGATTTTTTTTTTTTAGTGATATGCTTGAATTTTTTTCTTTATTTTTTTTCCATATCTTTTATAATTTGTGGTTACCATTAAGTTTATATGTAACATCCTTTACATATAGCAGTCTATACTAAGTTGATGATTGCTTAAGTTTGAACCCATTCTAAAAGCACTAAATTTTTACCCTCCACCCCTTTCTCCCAGGTTTTACCTATATGGTGTCATACTTGACATCCTTTTTATTTTTATTTTTTAAAGTGAGCTCTATGCCCAATGTGGGGCTTGAAGTCAGGACCCAGAGATCAAGAGTTGCATGTTCTACTCACTGAGCCAGCCAGGTGCCCCATCTTTTATTATGTTAGTATTCAACTGTGCAATATTTTCCTTTCCTTATTTTCTTATTCCTGATTTTGGCCTTTTTTTTTTTCTACTCAAAGAATTCACTTTAATGTTTCATGGAAAGATGGTTTAGTAGAGATGAACTCTAACTTGTATGTGGGGAACTCTACCTCTGTACTCTGAATGAATGATTGCTTTGCTGACTTGAGTATTCTTGGTTGCACTTTTTTTTTCATTTTGGCAATTTGAATTTATCATGACACTACTTTCTGGCTTGCAAAGTTTCTGCTGAAAAACCAGCTGATAGCCTTATAGGGTTTCTCTCGCATGTTACTATTTTTTCTCTTGCAGCTTTTAAAATTCTCTATTTATCACTACTCATTGCCATTTTATTTATTACATGTCTTCATGTGGTCCTCCTTGGGTTGATTTTGTTGAGCGCTCTCTGTGCCTCCTGGATTTGGATGTCTGTTTCCTTCTTCAGATTAGGGGCATTTTCAGCTATTATTTTTTCAAATTAAATTTGTGCCCCTTTTCTCTCTCTTCTTCTGGGATCCCTATAATATGAATGTTATTACCCTTGATGATGTCACTGAATTCCTTTAACCTAGTCTCATTTAAAAAAAAAAAGATTTATTTATTTGAGACAGAGAGAGAGAGAGAGCACAAGTGGGGAGAGGAGCAGAATGAGAGGGACAAGCAGACTCCATGCTGAGTACAGAGCCTGACATGGAGCTTGATCCCACGACCCTGAGATCATGACCTGAGCTGAAATCAAGAGTCGGATGCTCAACCAACTGAGCCACTCAGGTGCCCCAACCTATTCTCATTTTTTATTATTTGTTTTTCTTTTTGCTGTTCAGCTTGGTTGCTTTCTATTACTCTATCTTCCAACTTGTTGATTGGTTTTCTCTGCTTCCTTTAATCTACTCTTGATTCCCTCTAGTGTATTTTTAATTTCAGAATTAGAGTTCTTAATCTCTGATTGGTTCTATTTTATATTTTCTATCTCTTTTTTTTTTTTTTTTTTTTTAAAGATTTATTTATTTATTTATTTGAGAGAGAGAGAATGAGAGAGCAAGCACATGAGAGGGGGGAGGGTCAGAGGGAGAAGCAGACTCCCTGCCGAGCAGGGAGCCCGATGCGGGACTCGATCCAGGGACTCCAGGATCATGACCTGAGCCGAAGGCAGTCGCTTAACCAACTGAGCCACCCAGGCGCCCTATTTTCTATCTCTTGGTTGAAGGTCTCACTGTCATCCTCCACTCTTTTCTCAAGACCAGTTGGTATCATTATGACTATTACATGAATTCTCTATCAGGCATGTTGCTTATCTTCATTTCGTTTAGTTCTTTTGCTGTGATTTGTCCTGTTCTTTCATTTGAGACATAATCCTCAGTCTCCTCATTTTGTCTAACTCTGTTTTTGTTTCTCTGTGTTAGAAATGTCAGCTATATCTCCTGATCTTGAAAGTAGTGGCCTTATGAAGAAGGGGGCTTTTAGTGTCCTGTAGGACAATGACCCCCACTCACCAAAACCAGGCACTTAAGGGATGTCTCCTATGTGTGTTGCATGCACCCTATTCTTGTGGCTGAGCCACATTTTTCTTTGCTCTAATTATCCACAATGACTCTTTGCCTATTGTGGTTGGGGTTTGATCCCTGTGCTCTCAAGGGGAAAGTCTGGGGCCTCCTTGGGTTTATAGTTGGGTCAGACCAAGTGCTTGCCCTTAGCCCATTTGTGGGGGCTGTGACCACACCGAACTGCAGGGATCTCCCCTGCATTATCCCCTGAAAGGCTTTCTTGATGGGTATGGCCTGCAGTCAGACTAGATGTCTGCCCCCACCCCACTGCTGGGGCTGCAGTTGAGTTGGTGTGTATGGTTATCTTCCCCTCTCCCCAGGGCAGGAGTCACTTTGGGGCACTGGTTGCTGTCATGTCTGCTTGTAGAATGAGTTATGTGAGGCATTGTTTTGGAGGGCCCAGAGGGGGTGGATCCGCAGGAGAATACAGGGGTGTGATGCAGCTTTACCAAGCTAGGTGGAGAGTGTTCCAGCTGGTTTTTGCGGGTGTCAGCTTATCTAGGTTATGGGGGTGGGGAGAAATGGCACCAGACAACTCTTTTGTTCTCTTAAGGATCCTTGCCCCTCCTGCACATGTTCTGAGATTAGTAAATATTTTTCCCTTCTACTCCAGGTGCTTTCCACACTGCTGCTTCTATGATCTCTTAGTGGGGTTGTTTGTTATGCTGCCTTTTTTAAGGGTGAAGACTCAGTTTCCTATTTCCTTATGGCTCTCTCAGAGCTGAGTCGGCTGACTTTTAAAGTACCTGGATGTATGTGGAATTTAAGAAAGAAAACAGATGAGCATATGGGAAGGGGGAAAAGAAGAAACGGACAGAGGGAAACAAGCCATACATAAGTGACTCTTAATGACAGAGAACAAACTGAGGGTTGATGGAGGGAGGTGGGTGGGGGATGGGCTAGATGGGTGATGGGTATTCGAGTGGGCAGTTGTGATGAGCACTGGGTGTTGTATGTAAGTGATGAGCCACTGACTTCTACCCCAGAAACCAATATTGCACTATATGTTAACTAACAAAATTTAAATAATAAAAAAATTAAAGTACCTTGAATTAAACTCCATTGGTTGTGTAAACTCAAGAAGTTAAGTCCCACTGGTTTTCAAAGCCAAATGTTATGGGGACTTATCTTCCCAGTGCAGGTCCCCTGTGTCTGGGGTGCCTGGTTGGGGTCTCTTCTCTCTTCTCTGTGCTTGTGGTGTCCCTCCCACTTTTGGTTAGTTTTGCTGGGAGTTTGGTTCCCTATACAGCCTCTACGTCTCCTACCATTTTCAGCGTGGCCTTCTCTCTACAGTTAACTATGGAGACTCTGGCCAGTTGTGTAGTTTTCTGGGTTAGTTGCACTCATGTGGCTGTTATCTAGGTGTATCTATGGGAAGAGGTGAGCTTAGGGTCCTCCCATTTTGACATCTTCTTGGGCTCCTCTATATCAAGTGAATATCTTGTTATTCATAAAGCTGAATTTGTTTCAGTTTTCTTTTTGATTTGTTTTGTTTTTTACAGAGACTATGTCCTTCCTACCTTTGTTATATTTTTTAATCTTTTTTTTTTTTTTTTTTAATAATCTCTAAACCCAACGTGTGGCTCAAACTCATGATCCTGAGATCAAGAGTCACATGCTCTATTGATTGATTGAGCCAGCAAGATGCCCCTTGTTATCTTTCTAAAAAAATGATAGTAAAGGTAAGGTATTATTCTTTTTTCCCCACTAAGACAAAAAGGCAAAACAACAACAACAACAAAAAATCCCCTAAATATGTGGATCTCCATTTTGGGGTTGGGTGGGTACAATTCATGCAATTCAAAGGTCTGAAAAATTCAAAGATCTAAAATAGGAGATTGAGTTCCATACTTTTATTTTTATTTTTTATTACTTTTTAAAGATTTTGTTTATTTATTTGACAGAGAGAGAGAGTGTGCAAGCACAAGCGGGGGAGTGGCAGGCAGAGAGGGAGAGGGAGAAGCAGGCTCCCTGTTGAGCAGAGAGGTCAATATGGGGCTCAATCCCAGGCCCTGGGATCATGACCTGAGCCGAAGGCAGACGCTTCTTACTGAGCCACCCAGATGCCCTGAGATCCATACTTTTAGATCATATTTTTTTAAACATTTTTTTTAAGATTTATTTATTTTAGAGAGAGAGAGTTCGAGCCTAGTGGTAAGGAGCAGAGGGAGAGGGAGAGAGAAACTTAGGCAGACGCTGCACATCAAAGTGGGGCTCAATCCCATGACCAGGAGATCATGACCTGAGCAGAAATCAAGAGTTGGCTGCTCAACCAACCGTACCACTCAGGTGGCCCCATATTTTTTTATATGAAAATTTTGAGCAGGAAACACTAGCTTATATGTATTTATTTATAAATTGTATATCTCTTACTGATTCCATATAGGTTAAATATTAGCAAAACATAAATGCTTATTTTTTTAATTAATATGTATTTCCATTCTTCAATGGACCAATTTGCATTTTAGAGGCCATTGGTTTGGTTTGAAGATAAGTGCTTTAACAAGAAACTTCTGAATTTTGAAAAGTGAGAAAAGAATCTCTCTTTAGCCTCCCTTGGCATCTGTAGATGGCCATAAGATCATGTATGACCCTCTGTGATCCTATGCAAAGTGGTTTGTGTATAGTTATTTTTCTAGAGTTTGGGTCATCACGTGAATCAGATTCTCAAAGATTAGGATCTCCAGAGAAAACTACTAATCCAGTCCAGCTGTTCCAAAAGACAGACAAGAAAGAAAATTGCCAGAGTCAAGTAAATTGTGAACTCAGATGATATTTACATTTACTGAATTCCTATTTCATTGCTTTTAGGATTGCTCAGATCTCTCTCCCTCAGTCTCATTTTGGGAGGATTAGGTATTCACAAACTATATAACATATTCTCTTGATTGTAAAGTAGATTTTTTTTTTTGCATTTTTAAATGCTAGCAATACTTTATTGAAGAATAATTTTCAGAGTAAAATGCACAAATTTTAAATGTACAGCTTGATGAATTCTGACAAATGCATACATCTAAGTAATCATCACCCAGGTTTAGATGCATGACTTTTCCATCACTTTAGGATCTTTGCCTGTTTTCCTTTGCAGGCACCCCCTCCTTCCCACCAGAGGCAATTGCTACTATGATACCTATCACTGGAGAATATTTTGGTCTAGACTTGAACTGCATATAAATAGAAATATATGGTATACAGTTTTTTTTTTTAAAGATTTTATTTATTTATTTGAGAGAGAGAATGAGAGAGAGAGAGAGAGTGCACAAGAGGGGGGAGCGGGAGAGGGAGAAGCAGACTCCCCACTGAGCAGGGAGCCCGATGTGGGACTCGATCCTGGGACTCCAGGATCATGACCTGAGCCGAAGGCAGTCGCTTAACCAACTGAGCCACCCAGGCGCCCTACAGTTCTTTTTTTGGTGACTGATATCTTCAATATAATGTTTTTGATACTCAAATAGTTGCATGTAGAAGTCCTTTTCTATTGTGAAGAAGTGTTCTGTTGTCAAGATATACTGTAGTTAATATACTCTCTTGCTAGTGGATATTTGAATCATCTTGTCTTTGGTTATTATGAATAGTGATGCTATGGACATTCATATACATGTGTTTTGTGAACATATACACTCATTTCTCCTAGAAATATTTCAGGAGTGAAATTTCTGGGTCAGTAAGTGGATGTTATTTAATTTCATTAGAAGCTACAAAACTGTTTTTTACAGTGATGGTACTGTTTTATATTCCCACTGGATGTACGTGACGGTTCCAGCTGCTCTGTATCCTTGACCACACTTGATACTGTCTATGTTTTAAAATTTTGTTATTCTGGTGGGTGTGTTGTGTTCTTCTCTTCACCTCCATTTTAACGGTTCTGAATTTGAGATACTTTTATGGGTTAATATCAAAAGAAAGAGATTTACCAGGCAGAAGAATGAGTAAGGAGAGATCAGAGGTTGTCTCTGACTCGTCAAATTCAAACTTAGAGTCCACAGAAGGAATCTGTTCAGTTGTAAGCTTGCCTGAGAGATTTGTTTGGTAGCACCATTTTAGGTAGATCTAAATTAAATGTGGATAACTTTTTTTCCTTTTTTAAAAATTTAAATTCAATTAATTAACATATAATGTATTATTTGTTTCAGGGATACAGGTCTGTGATTCATCAGTCTTATATAATACCCAGTGCTCATTACAACTATATCCTCCCCAATGTCCATAACCCAGTTACCCCATCCCTCCACCCTTTCTCCCCTCCAGCAACCTTCAGTTTGTTTCCTATGATTAAGAGTCTCTTATTGTTTGTCTCCCTCTCTGGTTTCATCTTGTTTCATTTTTTCCTCTCTTCCCCGATGAGCCTCTGCCTTGTTTCTTAAATTCCACATATCCGTGAGATCATATGATAATTATCTTTCTCTGATTGACTTATTTTGCTTAGCATAATACCCTCTAGTTCCAGCCATGTCGTTGCAAATGGCAAGATTTCATTTTTTGATGGCTGTGTAATATTCCAGTGTGTGTATATATATATATATATATATATATATATATATATATATAAAAATGTAGGTATCTCATTATTGGTCAAAATGTCTTCAAAAAGATCACACTATACTGTAACATTGAAACAAAAGGTATTGTACATACAGATCGCCACCCATTGCACCTAAAGGCAGATCTTTCTAAATGCTTTGGAGTAGTTGATAGTTTTTTAAGCTCAAAGAAGTCGGTGTGACAATTCATGTGCCTGATTCATGTGACTTCCTCTGATTGATTTTAGTAAAAAGCTGTTTAACTTCCAGTGGCATGTATTTCAATTAAGAGAAATATAAGTGATGGGGTGCCTGGGTGGCTCAGTCATTGGGCGTCTGCCTTCGGCTCGAGTCATGATCCCGGGGTCCTGGGATCAAGCCCCACGTCAGGCTCCCCGCTCAGCGGGAGGTCTGCTTCTCTCTTTCCCACTCCCCCTGCTTGTGTTCCCTCTCCCGCTGTGTCTCTGCCAAATAAATAAATAAAATCTTAAAAAAAAAAAGAAAAATATAAGTGATGAGTTTAACTGAATGGAAAATGAAGATAAACATTATTATTTTTTGATTTGCCTTGAAAGTACTTTTTAAGCTACACATACACATGATTTCAAATTCAAGTTTTGAAAATAAACAGTAAAATAGGTCCTTCTTCATTTGTCTTCCTTGGGAGAGGCTAGTGTTAGCATTTTTGTGTGTGAACTTCAGGAGATGTTCTATATAAAAAACAAGAAAATGTCTATCTTCCCTTGCTGCTCCCTGGTCCTCCTTCTTTTCTTCTTCCTTAAAAGAGACAAATGAAGGTTGCTGGAGTGGTGAGGGGTGGGAGGGATGGGGTGGCTGGGTGATGGATATGCTTTTCCCACTTAACAACATACTTTGATTTACTTTGAAATTTTACTCCTACTCCTAAAGTAGTAACAAAGGGGTCAAGAATATAACTGGGTTAGGGAAAGCTGGTGTTGCTTCAATGCCAACAAGACTGCCCAAGGCCAAAAGTGATGCAGAAGAATCTTGATGAACTAGGCTAAATCTCAAACATTGCTTGAGGGGATTCAGGAAGAGCTATATTGTTTACATCAATACAGATATGCAGTTATTACTAAGTTAAAAATCACGGCACCTTTCGTATAACTTCTTTTTTAATTCCTTAAAATGTTGCTTTGTTGGTAGGTACCTCCTTCACTGTGAGGAAGATGAAATTCTAGGTATCTTTTCTTGGTTCAGGATCTGAATACTGTGTCTAGTGTATAGAACCTTCTGAGAAACTGGTCAAAGCTGTGGACTTTTATCCCAGAAAAATCCATGTAGGTACAGATAAGTTGATGGGGTTCACAGACTACCTAAAGCTAATGGGTCCAAATTTCTTGAAGCAACCAGTCGGCTCTGACTTGGCTGGGGAATAAAGGAAGATTGGGTTCTGTTGTTGTCTATCCCTTGGGATTGTTAGCACCAGGCCTATCATTTTTATTACTTTAGGAACTATCATAAATAAAAAAGCTGATGGCAACTTTTTGGGGGCACAGGTTAGAAGGTATAAGCTTACAAATGATTTCCTTCCATCATTTCCTTTGAAATAATGCATTTGTGTTTGGCTACTTAGAAATTATATGCAATAATATAGTTGTTAAGGGCATGAGCTTGATGTCAGAATGACAGAGGACAAGAGAGTGAGATCCAAACTCTGTTCTGCTACTTACTTAGTGCATGAGAATTGATACTTTGTTAGCCTCCCTTTTTTAAATCTATAAAGTAGGGATAACAATGTACTTTCTGGGTTGGTGTGAGGATTATATGAGGTAATGAATGAAGCACAATGTTGGTGTGAATAAGAGATCATTTATTATCTGTCAATTCTGCCCCAATGACTGAGATTCTTAATATTTTGGGATTGTATTAGATGAATATAATATTCATGATTATTTTAAAAGATAACTGATCTAATAACCTTGAGATGAGAAGTTCAAAATCATGATTGCCAAATGGCACAAGGATAGTTAGAAACGTGCTTGGAGTTCCATTGGCCCCTGGGGAAAATGGGTTTTATAGGGATACTAGAAATGTTAAATAAAGTTTATGGAACAGAATAATTATAGTAATAGTAACCTCAGCATCTTGTCTTTATACATGTTGGTCTTCTAAAGGCTAAGAAGCTTTTTATTATTACTGTAAAACAAGTTAAATGGGATCCTATTCATAAAAGCAAGCTGATAAATTGCCTAATAGTGTAACATATGCTTGTTCTTGGATTGGTCTCATGATTCCTGAGAATTAAAAGAAGGCTTAGACGTATTTCTATTCATGCAAGATTTGTTGAAAACGGCATGTTTCCCAAATTTGACAGATTCTCCTTATCTTTCTTACTCCAAAGACAAAACTCATCCTGTGGTTTAACCTAAACAGTGAAGAGTCTAGCAGGGATTCGGAACCTAAGCAGGATTTTGCCCAGCCTCTGTGTGTGTGTTTGTGTGCATGCACGCTTGTGTGCATAAGCATGCCTGTGCATGTGTATTTCTGCATTTGTATTCTTTTCCAGTCATCTTCTGACTCAGAAGAGAGAAGACGCTAAGAAATAAGGGCATGAGAAGTCCATTCATCACTGGGGTCTGCCTCTCTGCCTGACTAGTGGCTCCCCAGGGAGTCTTAACCAGGTGCTGCTGAGTCCAAGTTCTTCTCCCCACCCCCAAACAATCCTGGGAACACTGTAATTTGAGCCTGTTCTGTCACCTTCACCCCCAGGCTTTGCAGGATCTCTCCTCCCCCATTCATCTCTGGTCCCATCAGGGATGTGGGCAAAGGAAGCATTAAAATGGATAGATTGATAGCCTTAGGATCACATCGATCTTCATACATGTTGAATATTATGTCAATTATTCATCACTCAGAGATATCATTGCAGGGAAAAATCACATTAAGAGGAGCCAGGAAAACTAAAGGTTATAAATTCCTACCCGGCATAGTTTCTGGCAGCTCTGGAATTCAGTGCCAGCTCCTCTGGGGGGGTCTTGTTGGAATGCAGGAGGGTTAGGCTTTCTTTTAGAGATATTTCTTCTCCAGCTTAAATCCCACCAGCAAAAAAGCACCTTCCCATAACAGGAGAAGAACTGGATAAGTCTGTAAACATAAACCTCTTAAGCTTACTCTGAATTCTGACATCACCAAGACTTTGATATGTCTGAAAAATGAGATTTTTCCCTCTGTTGGCTTCTCAATGAAGCATTTGCTTTACCCCTAGATGATACCAAAAATGGTGTCTGAGAAGGTGGCAAATGCTACCGGTAAATATGACTCAACCGAACATATAGAGCAGTGGACAGAGAGAATGTGGGAGTGCAGGGATTCTGCCACCAGGCCTTGACTCAACCTTTCTAAACCTTTGTTTCCTCATTTTGTGAATTTAGGGATCATACCAACTCCAGTGGGTGGTTGTGAGGAGTAAATTAGATAACCTAACTCACATAATTCTGAATCCCCCAAGCTCATGGAACTGCCATTTCTCTCTCTCTCCCTCCCTCCCTCCCTCCCTCCCTCCCTTCCTTCCTTCCTCTCCCTCTCTTCCTTCCTTCCTTCTTTCTCCCTCCCTCCCTCCCTTCCTTCCTTTTCCTCCCTCCCTCCCTTCCTTCTCCTCCCTCCCTCCCTTCCTCCCTTCCTCCCTCCCTTCCTTCCTCCCTCCCTTCCTTCCTCCCTCCCTTCCTTCTTTCCTCCCTTCCTTCTTTCCTTCCTTCCTTCCTTCTTTTCCCTCCCTCCCTTCTCCTCCCTTCCTTCTCCTTCCTTCCTTCCTTCCTTCCTTTTTGAAATAAAAATGTCTTTTTATTATATAGGAGACAAATGATGGAGCAGAGTACACCACAATAGTCCTAGAAGGCCACAGGACAGCAGGGATCCTAAAGATGCATGATTTGCATGTTTCTCAGCTCTTGGTGTTAGAGGAGTGCACACTTCTAGGTTGTATATGAAGTTGAAAATTACTTGATTTACTTAGTTTTCTTTTATTTATTTTTAAAAAACAGACCTTTCTCCTTCCCCCGTTACCCCCTTCCTCCCTTGCCCCCTTCCTGGAGTTAAAGTCATGCTATCTGACATGATGAAGTGGCATCCTAGTTTACATGGAAGGGACATGAAAAGCAAGGGGATGAGAAGCTGGTCTGGTTCTGCTCCAGTCCTGGACGAGCTGACATGGATGGGTTGAGAAGCTATTCTGGTGGTGCTGGAATTTGGTACCGGCTCATCTGTGTAGTGAGAGACTCTACTGATGGACTGAATGTGACGAGGGTGGAGAAGGGAGAGGGGATGGCTTCTAAGTGTTTTGTAGGTTTTAGGTTGTGGCTATCCCCAAAGCTAGGAAAAAATGGCGACACTGGCTCACAAAATGGATCAGTCTTTTCCTGCCTAGGGGATTTTCTCACTGGTTGTGTGTATGTATAGGCCCTGATCTCCTGTCCCCTCTGTTCCTTCTCTTTGGCTTTCTCCTTTTCTCTCTGTATTTGCTCTATTCTGAGGACTGAATATTTTCAAACAAAGGTGACATTATGTAGAGCTTTTTATCCATTGTGTACTAAGTGTCCAAATCTGTGCTTTTCCCTATAGGAATGTGGAAGGAGTTTTCAAAGCCATTATTATACTAGTGTCCATGGTACTATAGCTCCTTGGAAGAGCACCCCCTCCTCTTTGCCCCCAGGACTTTTTCAAGGGACTGTGTTTCCTTTAACACAGTCCTGGTTCTGTATAACACATGTGGTTAGGTGCTCTAGGCTCAGTCTTTGCTCTGCCACCATTTGGTTGTATCTTCACATCTTGAAAGTTCACTTTCCCTATCTGTAAAACAGGAAACCCCCTTCCTGGGGCACAGAGGAAGATTTTAGAAGACCTTGTATAGGACCTGGCAGATTCATGCTCAATAACAAGTAAATTAGCTTGTTACTGCTCTGTTGTTCTTACTATTTTTATTGACTTGAATAAAAAAGTCTCGGACCCATTAAAATGAAACATCAAATGGTGGGTTCTGATATTTTGCCACGTTCAGCTGGCCATAGAATCAGAAATCACAAGGACTTTAGGGAACATTTTCCCCAGTCCCTTGATGTAGCTAGACAGACACATTTGAAAAGTCCCTTTGATTTCTTGAGGCTGAATACTTCTCAGAGGGTGTTTTGAGTGATGGGAGCCATGATAAGATCTGCTCAGAGACTTCCTGGTCCAGTAAGCAAGACATACTGCATATGAGATTCCCTTCTTGTAGATTCATAAACTGTATAATAAAGGCTTTGAGTCTTACAATAAAGAAATCTGCCAGTCCTTGTTTATTACAGCATTTCTCATGGCTTTGACTAAAGAATCTTTAGTCCATGGCCATTCCATCCTGTAGAATATGCGTTCCCTGGAACATTCTTAGAGACACTAGTTTAGCTAAAGGAAGCCATATTTGAAACAGGTTTGGTTTCCTGAGACATTTTCTAGAAGGAGACATGTCAGCAACCTCTCCTGACCAAAGGCTGGAGCAGAGAGGCAGTTAGTGTTAGAGGATCTTTCCTCCCCTTCCTCAGCAGCACCTGGGTTCCCTCTGACTTCAAGCCTGTACTTACCTGGGACATGATATCTCTCATCAAGCTCTGAACAGCAGGGACTTTTAGGAAAAGGAATCCATTGGGAATCCAGAAATTTTTACAAATGAGGAAGCACCATCTGCCCATGTAGGTTGTGAAAATACCAGAAACCTTGTTTAAAATGGAGCCAGCAAGCCCTGAATGGGGAGCTCTGATGTACTTACCACTCCTTGTAGTCTCCATAACTAGCAGGAGGAGGGAAGGTAATTCCTAAGTTGACAAGGAAGAACATTTTTCACTTAGGAATTTCATCTCCAGCTTTTAAGAAAAAAGAAGGCAGATCCCTCCCTGCCCCAGTAACTATACACTAACCACTGCTTGCAGCCAATGAGAAACCACCACCTCCAACTCTTGTTCATCTCCAAACACTTTTGTTAAAGACATCACTCCCCAATATCCTCCTAAAACCGAACAAAATCTGACCTCTCTTTGTCTCTTCAGACTTGCCTGTGGTTTCACCATAGCTTCCACGTCTCAAACTGCAATTCCTCTGCTGCCAAATAAACTCATTTTGCTAATAAAATTACTGGCTGTTTTATTTTTAAGGTTGACAAGGTTGATTGGTGAACTTCAGATCTAAATGAATTGAGCTTCATCCTGCAGCCTTCCTGTCCTCTCCTTGCCCTGGTCCTGGAGAACTTTGTCCTCTCAATCAGTGTGTGGTTGGGAGGTAAGGGGAAGTTTGGATGGAGCTGACAACTAAGACAAAACCTCTGGAAATAGGATAAAAAAATGGAATTTCCTTTTTAAAAAACAAAACTCATGGAGTAATTTGAGAAACAAACAAAAAAACCTGTTTGGTAATAATGATCTGGAAGATTGGGTGTTACTTACTTGTGCTCTCCGATAACTTCCCTTGGAGTTTCTGTTTCACAGGGTGGCAGTGCAAAAGAGGTGGATATCCCAGGAAAGGCTCCTTGTTCTTTCTCATTACTTTACCACCAAGAGAGGTCTTGGTGTGGGGGAAATACTTTCTTTTTCAGATTTCAGGCTTGAACTCATATGCATCTTACTGTGTTAAGATTTAGTGACTCTCTTCTCAGTGCATGGATATATTGTGAGTCAGTAATGAGAGCAGGTGAGAGGGGTTCATCCCAATGCCCTTGAAGCTAGTGTTCCATTAAGGAAGGCAGAGGGAACTGATAGCTTTAGAAGCACCATTTACTTTTGCTTCATAAAGTCTTAGAGAGACTGTCAAGTATTTGAGCTTGAGCACACAAAATTCAAATATAAGGACCTTAGATTAATCCAAAGGCTTTTCAGCTTTCCAGTTTTCCAGGAAGCACACTTAAAAATTCATGGACTTATGTTGTAGTATTTTCCCTATGACATTGTAATTTTGTGTTAGGCTTTTACAAGCAGTCATCCAGTTGGCATGACTGTGATCCACAGGTGGTTGGTCAAGGCCTCAGGAGAGCAGATCAGGGCACATGCAAGGCTCTAGAGGCTTAGAGGAGAGACCACCAGGGTCTGAGGGTATACTGGGACTGTTGCATTGAGAAGGAGATGCTTGAACTAAAGAATTATTTCTAATAACCTTAAACCTGAAAAACTAATACATGGTAAAAATTTAAATACTACAAATAGGTATTCAGTAAAAAAAATAAATTAACGTCTTCTCTTGGACCCCAGAATCCCAGTTTTTTTCTCCTAGAGGTAGCTAGCCTCAGAGGTATTATAAACATATAAAAGCATATATATGTAGGATTTCTTCTTCTCTTTTTAAAACCTAAGCATTACTATACTACATTTATTATTACTCATTTTTCCCACCACTTCTTGTTTGACTGCTGGTTATCTATCCACACAGGTAGAGTTGCTCCACCTATTTAAAATTCAGAGAATATGCGTTGTATGCAAGTATCATAATTTACCTTCCAGTTCCCTTTTGATGAACACTTAGGTTGTTTCTAGTCCTTAGCTACGAAAAACAGTACTGTTTTTAATATCCTCAATCATATGTCTTCATGTATCCATGTATGTTCATGAAAGTAAAATTTATGGGTCAAAGCGAATGTAGATTTTAGGTTTTGATAAAATCAAGGAATATACTAGAGTTAGATTTCTTTCCCTAGGTCTACATGATCCCTGTTTGCACTGGGCTTTGTAGTATGGGAAAATAATGAGGGATGTCAATGTAATTTTCAGAAGAGAATAATTTGGGTAAAGACTTAGATTTAGAAAGGAATATGGCAGGTCTGGGGACTGTAAGGAGACCAGCCTTATCAGTAACTATGGTGTATTAGATTCTTACTGTGTTTAAGTTCATAATGTATACTATTCTCCCTCAGTCTCCCAACAACTCCAGGATTCAGGTTCCATTATATTTCCACTTGACAGATGAGGGCAGTCTCAGAAAGGTTAAGTGATTTGCTCAAGGTCACACAACCTGTAAAGTGGCAGAAGTGGGGATTATCCAACTCCAGGCTCAAAGCTCTAAGACAGTAGGTGATACGGCTTGCTGTGTGTGTGCCTGGGGACTTGCTCATGTGTTCATGTGTTTGGAAGTATTTGAGAGCATATCAAAGGGTTTCTAGCAAAACATCTAACAAATACTGAGAACTTATATAATGTAAGGGACCTTAGAGATCATGTCATTTAATGCTCCACCCTACTTAGGACCCTCTCTGCCGCATCCCTGCCTGGTGGTCCATTCTCCTGGGATCTGCTTGGTGGTTTGACAGATTCATAGTTGCCTCTGGCCTGTGCTTGATAACATGACCAATGGGAGGAAGAGGGAGTATGTGACAAAGAGTAAAGGAGTGTGTGATTGAGTATGTAAAGGAGTGTGTAAAGGAGATTTGCATAGGCTTTATTTTCAGGAGTTTGTTCAGCTTCCAGTTTTTGGTCCACTAGTGAATCCATGAGATGAACAGATCCTTTGGTCAGTGTCATTTTTCCTGAGATACCAAAATTTGACTTTACTTAACCTGACCAGAGGCCCTGTATCTCCTAATCAGTAAAACCTGGAGTTTGTTTCCTACAGGGGCTGGAACACCGTACTTGAAGAATTATCTTTAAAATGTGGGGCCATGGCATGGCCTGTGCATCCCAGGGAAAGGGATGTTTGTGGAGAAAGCAGAAAGGCTCAGAGGCTGAGGTGCCAGTGAACTCTACAGCCCCAGGGAGCCTGGGGCCAACCTGGTGCAAAGATTGCATTGAAGGTGGGCCTCATCTGGCCCAGGACCATTGAGGGAAGAATTGACCCTTGGGAATTACAAGGAGGTTCTTCCCCAGCTGGTGGCTATGGTGGGACTTAGGCCTATTGGGCCATCAATTTCTGATATCCCATCCTCTCTATGGAGATGCTGATCAGAATGAATAACAGACAAAGGATGTGGTTACTGTTAAGAGGAACTTCAGAGCCCTGCGAGGGAATTGTGAGATATGGCTTGGAACATTCCGTGGCTGGCAAAGCCTATTAACCACAGGGAAACTTTCCTTCTGTTCCAGGCTAGGAGAAGACAAGTCTGCTGTGGATTTTGAAGTGGTTTTGAAAATATTTGATTTCTTCCAAGTAGCTGTTGCTAATAGTTTCACAAAATAGGTACCTGGACACACTAGCAGAAGGATTGAGGTTGAAGGTGCTGGGTTCAAATTTGAATCATGCTTCCTCTTCTTTTTTTTTTTAACCCTTGGAAAACATACTTAACTTCGAAGCCTCAATTTTATTTTATCCTTTTAATGTGGGGATAATACTACCTTTACCATAGAGTTGTGGTGATCCTTAGTCTGATGGGATCTGATACATAACTGAGGTTTATTGAGCACTCAATATTTTTATCAGTTATATCTGGTCAACTCTAGCTCTTAGATGAACAGCACATGGTATGTTTGCTGAAAGCTACTAAAGTACTTGACAATATTAATTGCTTTAGTGTACTTTGATTTTATAGGTAGCATGTAGGTAAAGTTAATAAAAATCATCTTAGACTGCTGTGAATTCTACAATAGTGGGGTTGGAATGGATGTTTTATTTTTTTAAATTGCATGAGAGCCACCAATCTATAAATCTATCTTATATCTCCTGGTACCCAGTGCTCTTGCATTCGTCTCTGTTCATTGCTTGGATGTGAAGCAAATAGCCTAGAGCTGGTTATGGAGGCCTAAATTCAGAATCTGCCTACCTAGAAGGTCCAGAAAGATGGATGATTTCAGTCATCTGAAACCGTTATTAGAAAACAGGTGCACTAACTTATCAAGAGAAGGAGAGGGAGGGAGAGAAAGGTTTGCCCTAGAGAGGAGGGCGCGGCTCAAATAGAGGGTTGTGACGGATTGGTTAGTACCTGTAAACAGGGATCTGAGCCCCAGGCTCCTCTGGCTATTGGCAAGCCAGCGCAGATACTCAGTGACTCACTCAGTGCTGTTCAACTGGTTGAAGGTCTGTGCCATTTGTACTTTTGACAGGATTTTATGAGACATTTTAAAGCCATTCCCTGTCATTGCTCGAGGAAATAATGTCATAAGATCCAATCTTCTTTGTGTTCCATTTTGTGAGGTGCTTCCTGCAAAAATAGCTTTTATGTGACCCAAAGCCCTTGGCTACTGTTGGTTTCCCCTAACCAATGCAGACCAGCCTCACTGAGCAGGAGGCCCTGGCATTTGATTTTCAGAAGGGAATGTGTATTTGAAGGGATTTCACGGTTCTTTTTGCCAAGAAGTGAGAATGGCTGAGCCTGACTGTTGTGAGTAACCAAGAAAATACTCGTGGGGTTGAGGCTCACTTTTTTGTTCTCCATGGGTGGCTAAGAGTATGGGTTTTGAGGTAGGATTTTTAAGATTCATGTCTTCTTTTCTTACCAGCTGTTATCTTGGGCAACTGAGGGAACACCTTTGAATTTTCTTTCCCATCTGTAAAATAGGGATAACGATGGCATCTCCTAGGGATGTTATGAGGATACTTAAAATATTTTGCAGGCTTGACACAGAGTTAGCATTTAGTAAGTGATATTTATTATAAGAATCTGTCTCTTTTCTCTGGCTCACCTTTTTCCTTGCCTTAGCCCATAGTTTGGAGTGCCTGGTATGTTTCCTTTGTTGCGTCCGATTTCCCTCCTTGCCTTTTGCTCTCTAAAACTACCTTGTTTGTTGATTGATTTGTTTAATTGTTGGGTGTCTCTCTCTTCCCACTGTGGTGCAAGCTGCATCTGGTGGGGATCTGTATGTGCGATCCCTGGTGTATTCGCTCGTATGGGTGAGCTCAGTGAGTGCAGACTGCAGGCTCTCCATGCATACTAACTGACTCACTCTCACCCATTTCAGTCACTTCCCTTCTTTCTCTTCTCCGTGAGCCCCACATAAAGAATGATTTTATTTTAGAGTGAAGGGTCCGGCCAAGGATGAGAGCAAAAAGGTGACACTTGCTTTGGATTATTCTGATGACATCTTGGGTTAGGAGAACTTCTGAGGAAACTAAGACGAAGACCAGTAGGAGTTTTTGCCTCTTCAGAAACTCATGTGAATGTATTCATTAGGACTATTTTCAAGGCCCATAAAATTGCCTGAGCAAGCTTCGGTTAAAGAAAAAAACCAACACGCTCATTATAAGGATTCAGGAGTGTTTTTGGGACCCTAAGGGCATGGATATTATCAGGCCTCAGGAGTGGACTGGAACCAAGGACCCTGGCATGTACCTTTGCTGATCTGCTTCTGTCTCATTGAAATGCAGTGTTTCTCAAATTGTATGTGCTGAAACACAGAAAAAAAAAATGAATTACACCAAAATGAAAAAAAGGAGTCCTCATGTTTATTATTAGATTCCATAGTCATAAAGTTACTCTGTCAAAATGCTCTGAGGGTTCCTAAGTGTTTGCTTACTCTGCATTTCTGTTCTTGATTCCTGCCAGACTCTACCACATAGCTGGGTGGGCAGGCATGGCTGTCACTCACATGGCAACTACAGAGTGCCTCTCCTCAGCAAGCAAGTCCGCACCCTGCTGCAAGAAACCAGACCAAGTGAACTGTCATCTCAGGGCCTCCAAGTGTGGGTCAGGCTTTTCTTAAAGGTCTTGCCATGGTACCCTGGTCTGTGTGGCTGTGGCCACTAGGTGGGGGCACAGAGTGAAAACATGGCAGCCAGGGGAGTGTCCCTGTGGGTGGGAACACAGTGAAGGGGTGAGCTGAGCGAACACCTGACAGTGTGTCCTAAAGGACAGTTTCCAGCACTACTTAGGTCTTTTTCTCCTGAAAACATATCATAAGGGACTCCGAAAAGTGTGTTTGAATGTGTGAGTACCAGAGGAGAAAAGTCATAAGCTCCTTCCTGATTCTTCTCACCAAGGTCTTCGTAGGAGGGGAGTGTTTCCATCATGTTTATGCTTCCTGCCAGCCTACTCCTATTTCTATATCCCAGTATTTTTTCAGCATATAACTTCCTGGCACTAAGTCTCTAAATTTCGTGTATGTGTGTGTGTGTGTGTGTGTAGATTAAATTTCTGTTTTGTGAAATGTCCATTTGGCGTTTGGTCAGTCAAAAGTCCATATTTTTCCAGCATGGGTGATAACTTCAAAAACCATTTGGCCTAGAGTAAGGGGAGTTACTAGAGTAAGGGCAGAGGCCTAGAGTAAGTCGTAAATGAATTTGTCAGTGTCCTTCCTTAATTTACCTGAGAAAAGGGTGTAAGTGTATGAATTTGTATGGACATAGGCCCTGGTTATAATTGATGCCCCTCTTTTCCATCTTTGTCCTCTTTGTGGAACTGGTCTACACAAAGACTTTGGTTTAAGAAACTTAAGACAGGGGCGCCTGGGTGGCTCAGTCGGTTAAGTGTCTGCCTTTGGCTCAGGTTATCAGCCCAGGGTCCTGGGATCGAGTCCCCCATTGGGCCTGCATTGGGCTCCTTGTTCAGCGGGGAGTCTACTTCTCCCTCTCCCTCTGCCTGTCCCTGCTTGTGTTCTCTCTCTCTCTAAAATAAATAAGTAAAATCTTAAGAGACTTAGGACAATATTATATTTTTAAATACATACATTTATTTTTTGTTCATTTAATTAAATTAATTAATTTAGGACACAGAAAATTTTATTACAATACCAATCAGAAGAGGAATAATACCTTTGCAGATAGGCATTTGTCAGTTCAATATTTTAAGTTTTAATTGAGATTCTCATTGTTCTCATCTCTTCTCCTTTATTTTCACAGCAACCTTGGGTAGCAGCAAAATAATCATTTAGAAAACTATAATGGAATGGGTAACTTATGCTCTTAAAATATTAGCACACTGAATTATAAATGTAACTCTTCTCAATTATTTTTTATTTTATGAGACAATAATATTAAATTGGGTATGTAAACTGCTTTTTTAATATATCTCGTTCTGCTGCACATCTCTTGACATGCCACTATTACAGAATGTGAAAGCTGAATCTGGCAAAATGAAAGTACCTTCGATTTAAATCAGATTTCGTAACATTAAATTAAAAGTTGTTGAAAGGAAGATTTTTTAAAATTTTATTTTCATTTATTTTCATTCCAGTATGGTTAACATACAGTGTTATATATTTCAGGTGTACAGTATAGGAATTGAACAATTCTGTGCTCATCACAGCAAGTGCACTCCTTAATCCCCACCACCTATTTCACTCATCCCCCACCACCCACCCCATAACCTCCTCTCTGGTAACCCTCAGTTTGTTCTCAGTAATGAAGAGTCTATTTCTTAGCTTATCTCTCTCTCTTTTATTTTTTTTCCCTTGTTCATTTGTGTTGTTTTGTAAATTCCACATATGAGTGAAGTCATATGGCATTTGTCTTTCTCTAACTGATGTATTTCACTTAGCATTATACTCTCTAGCTCCATCCATGTTATTCTGAATGCAGAGATTTCATTCTTTTTAATGGCTGAATAATATTCAGTGTGTGTGTGTGTGTGTGTGTGTGTGTGTGTGTGTGTGTGTGTGTATACTTCTTTTTTCATTTATCCTTTGTTCTGTTAATGTGATATATCATGTTGATTGATTTGCAAATGTTGAAACATTCTTGCATCCCTGGAATAAATCCCACTTGATAATGAATGGTGAAAGATCCTTTTAATGCATTGGTAATGTGGTTTGCTAATATTTTGTTGATGATATTTACATCTATGTTCATCAGGGATATTGGCCTATAGTTTTCTTTTTTGGTAGTGTCTTTGGTTTGGTATCAGCGTAATGCTGGTTTGGTAGAATATATTTGAAAGCTTTTCTTTTTTTCTTCTTTTTTGTTTTTATTTTGTTAGTTTTTTGGAATAGTTAGAGGAGAATATCTATTAACTCTTCTTTAAATGCCCAGTAGACTTCACCTGTGAATGCATCTGGTCCTGGACTTCTGTTTGGTGGGAGTTTTTAAATTACTAAGTCAATTTTATTACTAATAATTGGTCTGTTCAGATTTTCTATTTCTTCCTGATTCACATTTGGATGATTTGATGTTTTTAGGAATTTATCCATTTTTTCTAGGTTGTCCAGTTTTTTGACATATACTTTTTCATAGTAGTCTGTTATAGTCCTTTGTATTTCTATGGTTTTGGTTGCTACTACTTCTACTTTGTTTCTGATTTTATTTATAGGGGTTTCTCTCTTTTTTTCTTGATGGGGCTGGGTAACGGCTTGTTGAATTTGGTTTTGTTTTCAAAGAACCAGTTCTTGCTTTCATTCATCTTTTCTATTGTCTTTTTAGTCTTTATGTCATTTACTTCTATTCTGATCTTCATGATTCCTTTCTTCTACTAACCTTAAACTTTGTTCTTCTTTCTCTAGTTCCTTTAGGTGTAAGGTTAAATTGTTTATTTGAGCTTTTTCTTGTTTCTTGAGGTAGGCCGGCATTGCTATTAATTTCCACTTTAGAACTACTTTCACTGTGTCTCAAGTATTTTCAGTACTTGTGTTTTTATATTCATTTGTCTGTATGTATTTTTTTGGTTTTCTCTCTTATTTCTTTGTTGACCACTGGTTGTTGGTAGGTTTAGACTCCATTTGTTGGTATTTTTTTTCCAGTTATGGTTTTGTGATTGATTTCTAATTTTATACTGTTGTGGTTGGAAAAGGTGCATAATGTGATTTCAATCTTCTTAAATTTGGGACTTGTTTTGTGGTCTGATTTGTGACCTATCCTTTAGAATGTTCTATGTACACCTGAAAAGAATGTGTATTTTGTTGTTTTTGAGTGAAATGTTCTGTACATATCTCTTAAGTCCATCTGGTCTAATGCGTCATTTAGAGACAGTGTTTCCTTATTGATTTTCTGCCTGAATGACCTCACCATTGATGTAAGTGGAATGTTAGAATCCCTACTATTATTGTATTAGTGTCAGTTTCTCCTTTTATGTCTCTTGATATTTCCTTTATTTAGGTGCTCCTCTTTTGGGTGCATAGATATTTACAATTGTTAGGTCCTCTTGTTGGATTGATCCTTTTTTTTTTTTTTTAATTTTATTTTATTATGTTATGTTAGTCACCATACATTACATCATTAGTTTTAGATGTAGTGTTCCATGATTCATTGTTTGCATATAACACTCAGTGCTCCATGCAATACATGCCCTCCTTAATACCCATCACCGGGCTAACCCATCCCCGCACCCCCGTCCCCCTCCCCTCTAACCCTCAGTTTGTTTCTCAGAGTCCATAGTCTCTCATGGTTTGTCTCCCCCTCAGATTCCCCCCCTTCATTTTTCCTTCCTACTATCATTTTTTTTTTTTTTTTAACATATAATATATTATTTTTTCTGAGGTACAGGTCTGTGATTCATCAGTCTTACACAATTCACAGCGCTCACCATAGCACATACCCTCCCCAATGTCCATCACCCAGCCACCCCATCCCTCCCACCCCCACCACTCCAGCAACCCTCAGTTTGTTTCCTGAGATTAAGAGTCTCTTATGGTGGGTGCCTGGGTGGCTCAGTTGGTTAAGCGACTGCCTTCAGCTCAGGTCATGATCCCGGAGTCCTGGGATTGAGTCCCACATTGGGCTCCCGGCTTGGCGGGGAGCCTGCTTCTCCCTCTGACCCTATCCCCTCTCATGCTGTTTCTCTCTCTCTCTCTCTCAAATAAATAAATAAAATCTTTAAAAAAAAAAAAGTCTCTTATGGTTTGTCTCCCTCTCTGGTTTCATCTTGTTTCATTTCTTCTTCCCTTCCCCTATGGTCCTCTGTCTTCTTTCTCAAATTCCTGATATCAGTGAGATCATATGATACGTCTCATTCTCTGATTGACTTATTTCACTCAGCATAATACCCTCTAGTTCCATCCACGTAGTTGCAAATGGCAAGATTTTTTTTTTGATGGCTGCATAATATTCCATTGTATATATATACCACATCTTCTTTATCCATTCATCTGTTGATGGACATCTTGGCTCTTTCCATAGTTTGGCTATTGTGGACATTGCTGCTATAAACATTGGGGTGCATGTACCCCTTCGGATCACTACATTTGTATCTTTGGGGTAAATACCCAGTAGTGCAATTGCTGGGTCGTAGGGTAGCTCTATTTTCAACTTTTTGAGGAACCTCCATACTGTTTTCCAGAGTGGCTGCACCAGCTTGCATTCCCACCAAAAGTGTAAGAGGGTTCCCCTTTCTCTGCATCCTCACCAACATTTGTCATTTCCTGACCTGTTAATTTTAGCCATTCTGACTGGTGTGAGGTGGTATCTCATTGAGGTTTTTTGATTTAGATTTCCCTGATGCCGAGCAATGTTGAGCACTTTTTCACGTGGCTGTTGGCCATTTGGGTGTCTTCTTTGCAGAAATGTCTGTTCATGTCTTTGCCCATTTCTTGGGTGTTTATTTGTTCTTTGGGTGTTGAGTTTGATAAGTTCTTTATAGATTTTGGATACTAGCCCTTTATCTGATATGTCATTTGCAAATATCTTCTCCCATTCTGTCTGTTGTCTTTTGGTTTTGTTGACTGTTTCCTTTGCTGTGCAAAAGCTTTTTATCTTGATGAAGTCCCAATAGTTCATTTTGCCCTTGCTTCCCTTGCCTTTGGAGATGTTTCTAGGAAGAAGTTGCTGCGGCTGAGGTCGAAGAGGTTGCTGCCTGTGTTTGGATTGATCCTTTTATCATTATGTAATGCCCTTCTTTGTTGCTTGTTACAGTCTTTGTTTTAAAGGCTGTTTTTTCTGGGGCTCCTGGGTGGCTCAGTCATTAAGCGTCTGCCTTCAGCTCAGGTCAGGACATCCAGCCCGGCATCAGCTCTCTGCTCAGCAGGAAGCCTGCTTCTCCCTCTCCCAGTCCCCCTGCCTGTGTTCCCTTTCTCGCTGTCTCTCTGTCAAATAAATAAATAAAAAATCTTAAAAGAAAAAATAAGGGCTATTTTTTCTGATATAAGTATGCTACCCCAGCTTTTTTTTTTTTTTTTTACTTTCATTTGCATAAAATAACTTTTTCCATCTTGGCACTTTCAGTTTGCTTGTATCTTTAGGTCTGAAGTCAGTCTTGGAGCAGCATACAGATGGATCTTTTCTTTTTCTTTTTTTAAATCCATTTTACCACCCTATGTCTTTTGATAGGAGCATTTAGATCATTTACATTTAAAGTAATTATTAATAGCTATTTCCTTACCACATTTTGTTAATTGTTTTCTGGTTGTTTTGTAGTTCTTCTCTGTTCCTTTTTACTTGATCTCTTGCCTTGTGATTGACTTTGTTTTAGTGTTATGCTTGGTTTCCTTTCTCTTTATTTTTTGTGTATCTATTATAGGCTTTGGGTTTGTAGTTACCATAAGGTTCCTATATAACATTCTAAGTATATACCAGTCTATATTAAGTTTCCACTTAAAGAAGTCCCTTTAACATTTCTTATAAAGCTGGTTTCGTGGTATAAATTTTTTAACTTTTGTTTATCTGGGAAACTATTTGTCCTTCATTTTTAAGTGATAACCTTGCTGGATAGAGTATTCTTGGTTATAGGTTTTTTCCTTTCTACACGTTAAGTATAATCAACCACTCCCTTCTAGCCTGCAAAGTTTCTCCTGAAAAATAAGCTGATAGACTTGGGGTTTCTCCTGTATAGAAACATTTGCTTCTTTCTTGCTGTTTTTACAATTCTTTATCTTTAATCTTTGACATTTAGTTGTTCTGCATTGTGTTGTGGGCCTTCTTGTGTTCATTTTATTTGGAACTCTATGTGCTTCCTGAACCTGGATGTCTGTTTCCTTCCTCAGGGTAGGGAAGTTTCTGGATATTATTTTTTCAGAACTTTTTTCTTCCCCTTTATCTCTCTTATGTCCTTCTAGATCCCCTATAATGGGAATGTTTGTTTGATGTTGTACAAGGGATCCCTTAACCTGTCCTCCTTTATATATATAAATTTTTTTATTTAATTTTTAAAGTAGTCTCTATGCCCAATGTGGGGCTTGAACTCATGACCACCAAGAGTCACATACTCTACTGACTAAGCCATCCAGGTGCCCCATCCTCATTTTTAAAATTCTTTTTTCTTTTTGCTACTCAGCTTGGGTGCTTTCCATTACCCTGTCTTCCAGTTTGCTGATAGGTTCTTCTGGATCCTCTAATCTACTGTTAATTCCCTGTGGTATACTTTTCATTTCATTTACTGTATTTTTCAACTTTTATGGATTCTTTTTTACTTTTCTATCCCTTTGTTGAAGTTCTCACTTAGTCCATCTACTCTTCTGTCTGGTTTGGTGAGCATCTTTTTGACCATTACTTAAAACTCTTTATCAGGCATATTGCTTATCTTTGTTTCACTGAATGATTTTTCTGAGGTCTTGTTCTTTCATTTGGAGCATATTCCTCTGTCTCCTTATTTTGCTTGACCTTCTGTGTTTATTTCTATGTATTAGGCAGAACAGCTACCTGTCCTAATCTTGAAGGGGTTGTCTTATGTATAGTCATCCCCTGTGTGGACTGTGTATGCCTGGTGACTTTGGCTGGCTGGCTAGAGCTACAGCTGGTATGGGCTTGGCATCCCGGGGCAGACTGTGCTAGGGTTGCTTCAGTGAGATAGCTGGAGCTGAAATGGGAATGGGCTAGGGCAATTGCAGGATTCTCCTTGAAATGGGTGGCCTGGCTAGACAGCTGATGTTGAAGTGGTTGCAATCTGGGATATTTCTGGGTGTTCAGTGCAGGGTGTTTCCTTGTGTGGTGGCTGGACCTGAGACTGGTGCAGGTCAAGGTGTCTTGGGGTACTCCACACAGGGAGCATCCTGTCTGGGCAGCTGGAGTAGGGTGAAGTGCTGGCTGGAGGGGACCTGAGGTGCTCCATACAGGGAGCACCCTTATGAGGCAGCTGGAGCCAAAGTGGTACAGTACTGGAGTGTTGGGGTTCTTTGTACCTGTGTAACTAGGTGAGACTACTGGAGTTGTACTGAGCACTGACCAGGGGTGTCCCTATGTGCACTGCACTTGGGCCACCTTAGTGGGAAGGTTTGGGCTGGTATGGGCTAAGGGCCAGGGCTCATGGAAGTGGCAGACCCAGGCCCTGCTCTTATCTGTACTGTCAAGGTAGAGGGGGAATATAAACTGTACTCCTTGCCAGCCCTCAGACCCAGAGAGAGTTCCAGCAGCTCCCCTACTGTTTGGCAGGGTTCTAGGGGTAGTTCCTTTATATTCTAGCTACTGTTTTAAACTGCAATTTTTTTTTTCTGTGCCCTAGGGCATCCAGGGCTGGCTGGTGTGGGCTAGGGGCCTGGGGCTTGTTGAAGGGGCAGGCTTGCCATGACACCTGGAATGTGCTCTGGTTGGTGCCACGAATGTGGACAGGGAACCTAAACCATGATGCTCGCCAGCCTCAGACCAGGAGAGTTCCAGAAGCTCCTTGATCATTTTTGAGGAAAAAAAATCTACAGTCTTTTTTCTGTGCACCAGGTCAGACAAATCTGCTCATGGTCCCTCCCACTGCAGTTCACTGCATCAGGGAGGGGGGGGGGTCCCTTCATTACTGTCCTTCTGTCTTTCTTGCCTTTCTCTGTGTGGTCTATTTTTTGTAGTGCAGTAGTTGTTCAGCCAGCTCTCAGTTCTTCTTCAGGAAGAATTGCTCTTTAAATAGGTGTAGATTTGATGTATTAATAGAGGCAGTGAGTTCAGGGTCTTCCTACATCACCATCTTGGACCAGAAGCTCCTAGGTTCAGTTTTTAAACTGCAGAAAGTTACTGTGATATGGTCATTCCATGGATGAGAAGTGAAGTATTATAGATGAATAACTAAGAGTGTAGGGTTTGAAGCAAAGCAGTTGGGTTTGAATCCTGTCTCTCTACCTGTCTCCAGGTCCAAATGGAGACCTAAGTAATTTACTGGGGGAGTCTCGAAGGAGAGAAATGATGAATTCAGTATGAGAAGACTTAGAGAAGTCTTCATTTATAGCATTTGAGTTGGACTTGGAGGATATTCCCACTGATGTTGCTGGTTACCTTTCTAAAAGTCATTTCTTGCTTCTTCTTTGCTGAAAGAATCCTGCTGTTTTTGGAGAATCTATCCTTCTCTAGTGTGACTCGCAAGTTTATTCTGATTGACTTAAACCATAGGATAGCTACTAGTCAAATCCAGTATGACACTTGTTTTTGTAAATAAAATTTACTGGGATGAATTGTCCATGGGTTTATGTTTTGTCTATGGCTACTTTGCACTCCAGAGGCATAGCTGAATGGTTGTGATATAGCCCACAAAACTTAGAATATTTGTTATCTGGCCCTTTACAGAAAAAAATTTGTTGACCTCTGATGTAAGTCATCATGGCATTTCCAATCCTCTATCCAGTGTCTGATTTAGGAATGAGAATGTGACACAATTTTGGCCAGGGAGAATGGGCTAAGGAATCTGCTGGGTTTCCTTAGTGACCAAAAGAAGCCCTCAAGAAGGCTCCCCACTTTTGCTGCTAGATGTGTTTTTGACTGGATGTGATCTCATGCTAAGTGAGCTTAAGAGAGTTAGCCTAAGAGCAAGAGGGTGTACTGAGCATGTCAGACTGATATACTGGAAAGTGCTTTTGTCCTTGATAGTGTCTCATAGCTGCCAAAGTAACCATTCCTGGAATCATCTTATTTCCAGATTCTTTTGATACGTGGTATAATAAGTTTTCAGTATTGCTTAAGCCAGTAGAGTTAGGGTTTTCTTATTTGCAGCCAGGAGCAATAGGAAAATAACTACAGACACGGTGAAAAGAACAAATTTGAGTGGTGTAAAGCAGAGGCTACTGAAAATAAGTTTCTGTATACCTGACTGAGAACTACTGGTCTAGAGCAGGAGCTCTGCTATTAACCAAAGTGTGATCCCTAAAGTAACAGCACCAGCATCACTAGTTAGAGAACTAGGGTAGTTAGAGATGGAGATTCTGAGGCCCCACCCCAGACCTACTGAAAAAGAACCTCTGCTGGGGTGGGCCCAGAAATCTGGGTTTTAATGAGCCCTCCAGATTCTGATGCATGCTCACCTTGGAGGACCACTGCCCTACACAGTGCACAGATAGCTGTGAAATTACTAGGGAATTTTTTTTCCCCTCACAAACAAATGGTACCATTTATTTGAGAAGAAGGAATGCATCAGAATAATTTTTGGGGGAGGTAGTAATGGTATTCATACCATGTGAGTTAAGAATTTGTGAAATATGGAATATTGCTAACAATAAGCTAATTAAATTTTAAAGAAGAAAAGAAAGTATCCAGGTTCTTGGCTCATTTGCATTCTGAATACAAAAGGCCCTCTTTCTATGAATGTAAAACAAATCAAATTAATTATGCCATTGTTGTTTTCCACTGTAGATTAAGGACATTACATTCATCAGTGACAGTGTACATTTTGAAGTCTATTAATTATCACTTCCTGGGGTAGAGGAGAAACTTGTTCTTTAGCAGCCTTTGCTGACCTCATTCTTGCAAACAGCACTATTTGAACCTTCTAAGAGGGAAGGTACTTGGTAAAGAGAAACAGAATGTAGGAAGATTTCAAGTTTTTCTGCAAGTAGTTTAAAGTATATGGATTTAAAATGGAGTAAAAAGTCATAAGTGAGAACTTGGAAATGGGGACCATGCATCTAAAAATTTACAGCTCTTTGGCAAATTTTTTTATCACAAGCATACACTAAGAGAAGTTATACAAAGCTCATTGGTCTGACTTGAGATCCCAGCCCTAAAATTCACAACCTGAGGCAGGAATAAAAACGTGTCATTTCTGGGTGTTATATGCAAACAGTGAATCATGGATCACTACATCAAAAACTAATGATGTACTGTATGGTGACTAACATAACATGAAAAAAAAGGTGTCTTTTCACATGCTGAAAGAGATTGATTGATAGAGACTGCTTAGGTCCTGTTTTGGGGAGAAAACATGTCTGTCTTAATTAGCCCAGGCTATAATAAAAAATACCACACTGGCTGGTTTAACAGGCATTTATTTCTCAGCCTGCTGGAGACTGGAAGTCCAAGATCAGTGTGCCAGCAAGGTCAATGTCTGTGGGGGCTCCTTGTAGGTTTGCAGATGGCCACCTTGTGTCTTCATGTGGCCTTTTTTTAGTGTGTGCAGGTAGAGGGAAGAGAGGAAACCAGCTCTTTGTTGTCTCTTCTTATAAAGGCACTAATCTTATCATGAGGGCCCCACACTCATGATCTCAGCCTTAATTACTTTTCAAAGGCTCCATTTTCCAAATAGCATCAGACTGGAGGCGTTATGGCTTCAGCATAGGAATTTGGGGTCAGGGAACACAATTAAGTCCATAGCCATGTCTAAGGTCCTGTCTGGCTCAGTGAGAAGGAAAGCTGTGTTGGATTGGTAATGTCTGTAATGGGCACAGAAGTGACTGAGTTTTACATCATGGGTGTTTGGTAATTATTACCCTTACCCTGATTTTACTTTTAGTCAGATGGAGTAACTTCAGTAATAACAGAAATTCAGCTCACACTGTTTTAAGCAAGAAAGAGAATTTATTACCTCATGTAACTGAGTAGCCTAGGCTAAGGGCTTTGGGTCCTTTTTGATCTTGTGCTGAAATGACACAAGCCTGGGTTTCTCTCTTGGCACCGTTGACAATACTCATGATGATGATGGTGACAGCAGCTAACACATGCAGCCCTTCAGTGTGCCAAGCACTGTTTTAAGCACTTTTACCACATTTAATCCTCATAATGAGTGTATGAGGTAGGCAATAGCATTATTTCCATTTATAGATGAAGAGAGGGGGCCATGGAGATATTAACTTGTTCAGGACTCTGCAAGTAATAGAGTCAAGATTTGAGTCTGTGTGATGTTTCTAGAGCCCACGCTCTAAACCAGGGTCTGGCAAACCATGGCCCATGGGCCAAATCCGACGTCCATCCATTTTTGTAAATAAAGTTTTTTGCGGGGACATGGACACGCTCCTTTATTATCAATAGATGTTTTCACACTATAGCGGCAGAGTTGAGTAGTGACAAGAGATCGTACAGCCTGCAAAGCCTAAAATACTTAATACAGGAGGAGTTGGCTGACTTGTTCTCTAAACCACTCTGATATACTGGATTCTACCATTCCCAGGCTTCAAATGCTGGCAAGATGGCTGTCACTGCTCCTTTCCCTTATCCTTTTTTGTTCATATTCATCAAGAAAGAGCATATCCAATTCCCTGATTGGTCAAACAAAGCCTCAGAACTGAGCCTTGCTGACCCTGACTGGCCTACTTTAGGTTCTCTATGAACTGTGACAGCGTTTATTGGCTCGGTCCAGGTCCCATGCTCCATTCTTGGAACTCAGACTGAGGTTGGCTTTATTTGAGGTACATGGCCTTGTGTTGGGAAAGAGTGGTCTACCATAAGAAACATCTCAAGATTTTATGAGAAGGACAGCACAATTCTAGGTAGTGAAAACAAATGCCGGATTCACTAATAATACCTTATTTAGTGTATTTTCCTTTTTAATGAGTTAATTGCAAATATTGGATGGAAATGTTTCAGTAACGTACCCAGAAACCTGGGAATGTGATGTCTCTACCCCTAGTTTCTTTTTCTTTCTTTCTTTCTTTCTTTCTTTTTTATTTTATTAGTTTTTGATGTAGTGTTCAATGATTCATTAGTTAAGTATAACACCCGGTGCTCATCAAAGCACTTGCCCTCCTTAATACCCATCACCCTGTTACCCTGTCCCCCTACCCTCCTCCCCTCTGAAACCCCCAGATTGTTTCTCAGGATCCATAGTCTCTCATGGTTCATCTCCCTCTCTGATTTCTCCCCCTTTGGATTTCCCTCCCTTCCCCTATGGTATTGCTTATGTTCCACATATGAGTGAAACCATATGATAATTGTCTTTCTCTGCTTGACTTACTTCACTTAACATAATCCCCTCCAGTTCTATCCATGTCGATGCAAATGGTGGGTATTCATCTTTTCTGATGGCTGAATAATATTCCGGTGTGTGTATGTACCACATCTTCTGTATCCATTTATCTGCTGAAGGGCATCTCAGCTCCTTCCACGGTTTGGCTATTGTGGACATTGCTGCTATGAACATTGGGGTGCACTACATCTGTATCTTTGGGGTAAATACCTAGCAGTGCAATTGCTGGGTCGTAGGATAGCTCTATTCTTTACATCTTGAGGAATCTCCATACTGTTTTCCAGAGTGGCTGTACCAGCTTGCATTCCCACCAACAGTGTAAGAGGGTTCCCCTCTCTCCACATCCTTGCCAACATTTATTGTTTCCTGTTTTGTTAACTTTTGCCATTCTAACTGGTGTAAGGTGGTATCTCATTGTGGTTTTGATTTGTATTTCCCTGATGGCTAGTGATGTTGAGCATTTTTTCATGTGTCTGTTAGCCATTTGTATGTCTTTTTTGGAGAAGTGTCTGTTCATGTCTTCTGCCCATATTTTGGCTGGGTTATTAGTTTTTTGAGTGTTGAGTTTGAGAAGTTCTTTATAGATCTTGGATATCAGCCCTTTATCTGTAATGTCATTTGCAAATATCTTCTCCCATTCCGTGGGCTGCCTCTTAGTTTTGTTGACAGTTTCCTTTGCTGTGCAGAAGCTTTTTATCTTGATGAAGTCCCAAAAGTTCATTTTTGCTTTTGTTTCACTTGCCTTTGGAGAGAAGTGTCTTGAAAGAAGTTACTGTGGCCGATGTCGAAGACCTACCCCCAGTTTCTTGATCAAATGGTTATTCCTCCTGAGAAGCTGGACACCAACTAGTGGCTATTCTTTTGGGGGACTGTTAAGAAAAAGGTCATGGAAGATGGGAGAATGAGGAAAAAGTCTGAAAGGCAAGGAGAGAATTTGAATCTATGCCCAACTCCTAGATTGTGCACTGGCTCTCCCTTTCAGCTATAGGTGCTATGGTCTCTGTAACTTATCTTTATTGTTTCTTGTCTTGTTCAGCAGTAAATACAAAATTAACTTGATATTTTCATGATAATTCATGCTCACCATTATAAACATATTGTCCTGTGCTGTGACTCAGGGATGCCCTTCAGGGCTCTTGATTTGCAGTCATGGCTATTTTCCCCCAAATTAAAAAAAAAAAGGGAAATACAATGCATTGAAAATTGAATAGGTCAAATGTAGAACTTAATGAATTATTATGAAGGGAAACTCTTTAAAATGGTAAATTGGTTTTGTGCCAGCTTCCCAGAAGCCCTCTGAATGTCTCCTCCTGCTCAAACCCCCTTCTTTCTCCTAAACATAACCACTATCCTTAATTTTACAGTAATAATTTCCTTGTTTTTTCTCCATAGTTTTACCACTTAAGTAGGCATTCTAAACATTATAGTTTAGTTTTGCCTGTGTGTGAACTTTATATAATTGTAATCCTGAAGCATTTATTCTTTTGTCTGTTTTTTTTTAATACTCAACCTCATATTTGTAAAATGGATCCATGTTTTGTCCTAAGTTGTAGTTCATTCATTTTTGTTGATAGTAGTCCATTTTTGCAAGAGGAACATATTGTTTTGTTCTGTTGGTGGTCATTTGTGTTTTCTAAGTATAGCATTTACACACAGTGTTGCAGTGACCTTGTCACTTTGTGTACGTGTGCACGCTTTTGTTGGGTATATACTTAGAAGTGGAGAATGTTACTGGGTCATAGGATATGAATACCTCCACTGGTAGTAGATAGCACCACACTGTTTTGTCACAGTAATAGATTTATACTCTCACCAGCAGTTTATGAGAGTTCCAGTTGTGCCATATCTTTGCCAGCACTTGTTAGTGTCAGTGCTAACATCATTCATTTTTTGGCTGTATAGTATTATTTACATTTCCCTGATGACTAAGTAGAGCCCATTTTTTATGTTTATTAATTTTCTGGATATCATCTTTGGTGAATTAACTCCGAGTCTATTACCCACTTTTCTACTGGATTACTGGGTTTTGTTTGTTTTATTTTTTCTTTTAAATTTAAATTTTAACTTATTTTTTTTCTGGTGTTATCATTATTTATTTATTTTAAAGCTTATTATTGTAGTTGATATATAATGTGGCCGATGTCGAAGACCTACCCCCAGTTTCTTGATCAAATGGTGTACAGCAGTGATTCAGCAGTTCTTTTTTTTTTTTTAAAGGTTTTATTTATTTATTTGACAGAGAGAGCGAGCGAGAGAGAGAGAGAGATAGCAAGAGCAGGAACACAAGCAGGGGGAGTGGGAGAGGGAGAAGCAGGCTTCCCGCTGAGCAGGGAGCCCGATGCGGGGCTCGATCCCAGGACCCTGGGATCATGACCTGAGCCGAAGGCAGACGCTCAACGACTGAGCCACCCAGGCGCCCCTGATTCAGCAGTTCTATACATTACTCAGTGATCACCACAATTAGTCGCCATCTGTCACCATACAATGTTATTAGAGTATTATTGATATCTCAATATTATATTCCCCATGCTGTACTTTTCATCTTCATGACTTATTTATTTTTTAACTAGACATTTGTATCTCTTAATCCCCTTTATCCCATGCCCCAGCCATCTCCTCTCTGGCAACCACCAGCTGGTTTACTATATTTAAGAATCCATTTGATTTGTTTTCTGTTTATTCATTTGTTCTTTTTTTTTTTTTTTTTAGATTTCACATATAAGTGAAGTCATATGGTGTTTGTGTTTCCTGTCTGACTTATTTTACTTAGCATAGTACTCTCTAGGTCCATCCCTGTTGTCCCAGATGTCAGTGTTTTAGATTTTAGCCATTCTAATAGGCATGTAGGTGTTTTATACAGTTGTTCCTAGCATTTTAATTTGTATTATCTAATGACCTATGCTTTTTAGCCATCTGTATATCTTTTTGGTGAAGTGTCTGTTAAGATATTTTCTACCTTTTTAAAAACTAGTTTTTATATTGAAGTATAGTTGACACACACTATTAATTTCAGGTGTAGAGTACAGTGATTTGACATCTTTTATGTTACGCTGTGCTCGCAAGTGTAGCTAGCATCTGTCACCACACGACACACTACGATATGATTAATTATATTCCCTCTTCTGTACCTTTCATTCCAGTGACTTACTCATTCCACACCTGGAAGCCTGCACCTTCCACTCCCCTTTGCACTTTTTGACAATCCCTCTTTCTGCCTCCCCTCTGTCAACCATCACTTTGGTTTCTGTTCTTATGGATCTGTTTCTGCTTTCCTGCTTTTTATTATTTGTTTGTTGATTTGTTTTGTTTTTTAGATTCCACATATAAGTGAAATTACATGGTGTTTGTCTTTCTGTGACTTATTTTATTTAGCACGATACCTTCTAGGTCATCCATGTTGTTACAAATGGCAAGATCTCATTGTTTTTATGGCCAAGTAATATTCCATGTATTATACACCATATCTTCTTTATCTGTTCATTTATTGATAAACATTTGGGTTGCTTCCATATCTTGACTATTTTAAATAATGCTGCAATGAAGGTAAGAGTGCATATATCTTTTTGAATTAGTGTTTTCATTTCTTTGGATAAATATCTAGTAGTGGCATTACTGGATCATATGATATTTCTATTTTTAATTTTTTAGGAATCGCCATACTGTTTTCCACAGTGGCTACAGCAATTAATGCTTCTACCAATAGTGCACCATGTTTCCTCTTTCTCTACATCATCTCCAACTCTTACTATTTCTTATCTTTTTCATTCTAGCCATTCTGACAGTTGTAAGATAGTATTTCATTGTGGTTTTGGTTTGCATTTCCCTTATGATGAGTGATGTTGAGTATCTTTTGATGTGTCTGCTGGTCATCTGCATGTCTTGTTTAGAAAAATGTCTCTTGAGGTTCTCAGCCATTTTTAACTGGATTATTTGGGCTTTTTTTAATATTACATAAGTTCTGTATGTATTTTGGATGTGAATTCTTTATTGGATATATCATTTGCAAATGTCTTCTCCCATTTGGTAGGTTGCCTTTTTGTTGATGGTTTCCTTCTTTGTGCAAAAGCTTTTTATTTTGGTGTAGTCTCAGTTTATTTTTGCTTTTGTTTGTCTTGCCTGAGGAGATATATTTATAAATACATTGCACAGGCCTGTGTCTAAGAGATTACTTCCTATGTTTTCTTCTAGGAATTTTATGATTTCAGGTCTCATATTTAGGCCCTTAATCTCTCATTTTTTCAACATTGAGAGTGATGTTAGCTGTGTGTTTGTCATATATAGGCTTTATTATGTTGAAGTATGTTTCCTCTAACCCATTTTATTGAGAGTTTGTATCATGAAAGGATGATGAATTTTGTGAAATGGTTTTACTGCATCCATTGAGATGATCATATGATTTTTATCCTTTATTTTATTAATGTGGTCTATCATGTTGATTTGTGAATATTGAACCATCCTTGCATCTCTGAAATAAATCCCACTCAATCATGGTGAATGATGCATTTAATGTGTTGTTGAATGCAGTTTGCTAATATTTTGTTGAGGATTTTTGCATTTGTGTTCATCAGGGTTTGGGGTTTCATTGGTCTTTTCCATTTTTTTTTCTTTAAGTTTCTATGTCTTTTATTTCCACTCTGATCCTTAATATTTCCTTCCTTCCACTAACTTTAGGCTTTGTTTGTTCTTCTTTTCTAGTTCCTTTAGGGGCAAGCTTAGATTGTTTATCTGAGCTTTTTCTTCTTTCTTGAGATAGGCCTGTATTGCCACAAATTTTTCTCTTTGAACTGCTTTTGCTTTGTCCCAGAGGTTTTGGATGGTTGTGCTTTCATTTTCATTTTTCTCCATGAATTTTTTGTCTTCCTCTTCAATTTTTTCATTCACCCATTGGTTGCTTAGTAGCATGTTGTTTAGCTTCATGTGTTTTTTTTTTTCCTTCCAATTTTTTCCCCTTATGATTGATTTCTAATTTTATACCATTGTGGTTGGAAAAGATACATGATATAATTTTAGTCTTCTTAAATTTATTGAGACTCGTTTTGTAAATTGACATGTGATCTGTCCTGTAGAATATCCTGTAGAATGTTCCCTCTGCACTTGAAAAGAATGTATATTCTGGTATTTTGGGATGAAATATTCCATATATACCTGTTAAGTCCAGCTTGTCTGAAGTATTATTCAGTGACACTCTTTCCTTCTTGATTTTCTGCCTGAATGATCTATCCATTCAGGTAAATGGGGGTGTTAAAGTCCCCTGCTATTATTGTGTTATTATCAGTTTCTCCCTCTATGTATGTTAATATTTGTTTTATGTATTTAGGTTTTCCCATGCTGGATACATAGATATTACCATTATTAGGTTCTCTTGTTGGATTGGTCCCCTTATCATTATGTAATGTCATTCTTTGTCTTTTGTCAGAGTCTTTGTTTTAAAGTCTATTTTCTGACACAGGTATTACCACCCTAGCTTTCTTTTCACTTCCATTCAAATGGAATGTCTTTTTCCATGCTTTCACTTCCAGTCTGTATGTGTCTTTACATCTGAAGTGAGTCTCTTGTAGGCAGCATATAAATGGGTATTGTTTTTTTATCCATCCGCCACTCACTGTCTTTTGATAGGAACATTTAGACCATTTGCATTTAAAGTAATTACTGATAGATATATGTTTATTGTCATTTTCTTAATTGTTTTCTGGTTGTTTTTGTAGTTCTCTGTTCCTTTTTTATTCCTTTGCTCTTTCCTTGTGGTTGATGACTTGCTTTAGTGTTATGCTTGCCTTTCTCTTTATTTTTTTGAGTGTGTATTTATTATATGTTTTGGTTGATGGTTACCATGAAGTTCATATATAACATCCTAAATATATAGTGGTCCATATTAAATTGATGGCGACTTAAGTTTAAGACTCTAAAAGATCTTCATATTTATTCTCCCTCTCCATATTTAATGTATGTGTTGCCATATTTTACATCTTTTTATTTTGTGGGTACCTTAACTAATTTTTAAGATATAATTGATTTTACTACTTTTGTCTTTTAACCTTCATACTAGCTTTATAAGTGATTATTTCACTCTTATTGTATGTTTGCTTTTACTGATGAAATTTTTTCCTTTCATAATTTTCTTCTAATTATGGTCTTTTCTTTTCCACTTAAAGAAGTCCCTTGAAAATTTATTCTAAACCTGGTTTAGTGGTGATGAAGTCCTTTTAACTTTTGTTTGTCTGGGAAGTCATTATTCAAATGAATGGTAATATATGCTTCAAATATGAGTGGTAACCTTGCTGGGTAGAATATTCTTGGTTGTAGGTTTTTTTTCTTTAAGCACTTTTAACACATTATCCTACTCCCTTCTGGCCCACAAAAATTTTTTCTGAAAAATCAGCTGATAGCCTTATGGAGTTTCCCTAGTATGTTATTACTGCCTTTAAAATTCTTTATCTTTAGTCATTGACATTTAATCATTATGTGACATAGTTGGATCTCCTTGTATTCATCTTATTTGGAACTCTCTGTGCTTCTCGAACCTGGATGTCTGTTTTCTTCCCCAGGTTAAGGAAGTTTTCAGGTATTTTTTCAAGTAAGTGTTCTCCCCTTTTCTTTCTCTCTTCTCCTTCTGGGACCCCTATAATATGAAGGTTTCTTCACCTGATGCTGTCCAAGAGATCCTTTAAAATACCATTTTTTAAAAAAAAATATTTTTCTTTTTGCTATTCAGCTTGGGTGCTTTCCATTACCCTGGCTTCCAGATCACTGATATGTTTTCTGCATCCTCTAACCTACTGTTGATTTCCTTCAGTGGATTTTTCAATTTGGTTATTGTATTCTTCATCTCTGATTCATTCTTTTTTATATTTTTTATCTCTTTGTTGAAGTTCTCACTCTTCTCTCTAGTCCAATGGAGCATCTTTATAACCATTACTTTGAAGTCTTTATCAGGTAGATTGGTTACTTCTATTTCAGTTAGTTCTTTTTCTGAGGTTTTATCTTGTTGTTTTGTTGGGAGCATATTCCTCTGTTTCCTCATTTTGCCTGACTTTCTGTGCTTGTTTCTATGAATAAGCAGAATAGCTACTTCTCCTGAACTTGAAGATTGCTCTTGCTTATGATCATCCCCTGTGTAGACTGTGTGTCAGGTGACTTTGGCTGGCTGGCTGGCTGCAGCTGTGGCTGCTGTGGGCTGGGGGTCTCCAGGCACTCTGTGCTGGGGCTACACTGTTGGGATGGCTGGAGCTGAAGTGGGTGTGGACTGGGGTGATGCCAGGACTCTACATAAAAAGTGCCCTATATGGACAGCTGGAGCTGAAGTGGGTATAAGGCAGGGGTTTCCAGGGTTCTGCATATAGAGGGTACCCTGGCAGGATAGTTGAAGTTAAAGTGGGAATAAGCCAGGAGGTCCTGGGTCTCTCCACACAGAGAGTACACTGGCAGGCTGGCTGACTCCAGGTAGGGGTGGGCCAGCATGTCTTGGTGTGCACTGTGTAGGTGGTGCTTTGATAGGGTGACTGGAGCTGAAGCAGGCCTGAGCCAGTAGGTCCAGGAATGGTCTAAGTCCAGGGTACCCTAGCAATTAGTCTGGAGCCAAAGTGGTGTGGGACTGGAGGGTTCTGGGGTGCTTTGCACCTGTGTGCCACCTGAGATGGCTGGAGGTGTAGTGAGTGCTGACCAGGGGTGTCCAGATGTGTGCTGCACTGTGACTGCCTTGGTGGGAGGGCTTGGGCTGGTGTGGGCTAGGGGCCCTGGGGCTCCCTGAGGTGGCAGGCCAGTGATAGTACCTGGAACCTGCTCCTATGTGCACTATCAAGGTGGAAAGGGAACTTAAATCAGGTGCTCACCAGCCCCTCCAACCTGAAGAGAGTTCCAGCAGCTCCTCCACTATTTGGCAAGGTTTGAAGGCTGTTTCCTTTATATTCTAGTTGCCCTCTTGAAGTGATTTTTTTTTTTTCTGTGCTCCAGGTCAGATGAATCTGCTCACAGCCCCTCAGTACTCTTTCCCTAGTGCAGTTTGCTATTTAGGAGGTGGGGCTTCCCTTCCTTACCCTGTTTTCTTTCTCTTGCCATTCTCTGTGGTCTTTTGTTGTGCAGAAGTTGTTCAGTCAGTCCTCAGCTCTTCTTTAGTGGGAATTGTTCTATAAATAGCTGTAGATTTGGTGTGTCCCTGGAGGAGGTGGGTTCAGGGTCTTCCTCTATCACCCTCTTGGTCTGGAACCCTGTTTTTTCGTTTCTGTTTTTTGTTTTATTTTTTTAATAGATTTATAGGAATTGTATTTTCCAGTGGGGGAATTCTACTCCCTTATCTCCACAATAGGCTTTGCCCACGGTTCTTGTGACTCTGATGCTTCCTTCTCTATTGCTTGGGATGTGCCCCCTTATCCCCATGTCTGGTCCCCAGGGTCCTCTCCTCAGCTAGCAGAGTTTTGATCTCCACTCTCCCTGTGCCATCACTTCCAAAAAGGCCAGGACACATCGATGACTAACTCTCCATCATATCCAGTGATATGTAGGTCATAGTACTTTTTTTCTCACTGCTCACTGGTGATCTCTCTTTATCTGGCCGTCCCAGTGGCTCCTCAAACTCATTATGTCCCAAATTGGACCCCTTATCTTTCTCTTTTCCTCTCCCTGAACCCTAGTTTCATTCCTTTAGTATCTCCCTCTTTTCATACCATTGCTTATTATCTTGTCTATTAACTGTTTGCTCTCATCACATCAGTTTCTAAGTTATACTGATTTTACCTCTTTTTTTCCTACATCCTCAGTTCAGGCCCTCATCCTCTTTCCTGGACCACTTTAGCAGCTTCCTAAGTAGGCTCCCTGCTTTTCAATGGTGTCTACTTCACATGTATCATTTACACAGTTGCCAGAGTGATCTTCGAAAATGTAATTCCATCTGTGTCAAGTCTCTTCTTAAAAATCTTCTGGCAGTACTCCATTGACTGCTGAGTGACACCTAAGTCCTCTAAATGGCCCTCTGCAATCTCAACTGGCTCCCTCCCCAGCACTTGAGCCAGTCCTAGCCAAGAATTTTTCAGCAAAAGCAAACTGCTGATTGTGCTCAGAGGTTGGTGGTTGCCTTTGCTCATGTTTGTGCTCATCTGGTTAGCCCCATCCTCCTTTGGGATTGAACTTCATTTCATCCATTCCAGGAGATCAGATGCTCTTGCACTTTACACCTACAATAAACTACACGTATCTCTGCCATGGCATTAACCATGTTATGTTGAAATTACCTTTCATAATTACATTTTTACTAGACTACTCCTTGAGGTTAGGGATTATATCATATCTGTGTAGCTTAATCAGTGGGACATAATCAATATGAACAATGGTTTGATGAAGAGAGCTATAAGAAGGCAAATAATGTAGCATTTAATTTTGTGGGTAGATGATATTTAATGTAGTGAATAAATGCAGTGGTCCACCTGTGTGAATCTGTGCCAGTGTGGGCCCTAGTGAGACCTGGCTTGGGACACGTCTCCCAGCACCACCTGCAGAACTGTCTTTGGTGCCATAGACAGAAATGTTGAAAGCTCTTTGAATAGGAATTAAAACTGCATATTCAGAACTTCTACCTAGGTTTGAAAAGACCCATTAATTTTAGGCACATGGAAAAATAAAAAAGCAACAATAGTGAAATAAGGCTCATCTTGGAGATTCAGAAGACATGGTTTCATTCTTGGTCTTGGAGTAACTTTCTGTGCAACCTTGGGCAGATCACACCACCTCTCTGGTCATGAAAGTGCCTGAGTAAATTGAAGTGTCCTCACAAACTATAATAGTCCATTATTGCTCATCACCAGGATAGTTATTACATCCAAAGTGTTGTGACTGAGCAATATAACAAGCAAGTGAGAAAGGAAGTTGTTACACCCTTATGTGGAGCCATATAATTTTATTATCAGCGAAGCCAGCAGAGTTTTAATGTATAAATGAATCCCCAGTTCTGATATAAAATGCAGTAAAAAAATTTACAACCTTTGTCTCCAGGTTGTGTTCTTAAGTAGCTGGGAAGCACTCATCATTCTGACAGGAAGAATCATGAATTCAGAAATGATTCTCTGAGAGAGCAGGATCTGTTAGTGGGGTGTTGAGGCTAAGCGTGTGTGTGTGTGTGTGTGCATGATACGTTAGGAAGAATCCATCATTTGTTTAATGCTGGAGAAGAGGGAAAAGCTATAATTGCCTTTCTTGCAGGATTCAACCCTATGTCCCTCTCGGGAATCTTCAGAGACTGATGGGAGTTTGTTAACCATACTTATGCTGGTCAAAGTGAAGAGCTGCTTTGAGCCATGTTTCATTCCTGAAATGGCACGTTCTTTTTGTACTTTGGAAGATGTTAGCTTTTGAACTGAGCTTTCTTTTGCTTGATGGACACTTCGAGTTTCTATGACATTTGTCACATCTTCAATGAATATACCCATCTTTGAGCTCCAGCTGATTTCCCCATCAACCAGCATCTCAGATATAACTAAGTAACCTTTCTGCCTTTTCAAAAAGAATATGACAAATAAGCAATACCCCTCATCTTCTTAGGAAATGAAGGGCTGAAAAATGGAGGCTGCCATTAGATAAATGCCCCATGGAAATAAGAAAACAACCCTGGTGTCCTAGCCCTGGGCTTCTTCCTGTGAGAGTTCCACCATCGGCTAAAGACCCATGCTACAGTGTACTTCGGAGCAGTATTGCTTTGTGGCTACCATGTAACGTGACTCACCCCACATCCCCCTCCACTGTGAAATCGGTGCTGTTTAACATGCAGTTGTTTGCTGCTCTCTTTGATAAATTCAGGCTGACTGTTCATAAGCCACTTGTGCTTACAGTTGGAAACCACTGGTCTAGACGAAATATGATTTTCAATTATGTCACAGTCAAAGAAGCTGAAAAAGAAAGTCCAACTGGGGGGACTCAAGTTTTTTTCATTAGAGTGACTTGGGCATGGAGAATAAATTCCAGCATTCACACCTCACACACCCCCCACCAACCAGACCCGCCACCCCCCTCTAATTTGTTGTTGTACCTCTTGGCTGCCCACAGAGTCTCCCCTTCTAGATTGTGGACACCTAGGCAAATGAAAATGCCAATCTTCTCCAATCCCTGTCTTGTTGTATTAGACGTGTATTCAGCTCCAAGTGATTTCTTTGGGGAACCACTTGTCTTCCCCTAAGAACATTCCAGGGAAGGTTTGACTCACCTCTTGCTTCCAAGTGGAAGGGTTGAAAATAATAGCTCTTGTCACTTCTCTTTGCCTTGTTATGGGGAATATTTAGTGCTGGAGCTGGGATGTGGGGGTAATATCTTGGATGTGATAATGTTCCTCCCTGCATCAGTGAACATGGTATTGATTGTAAGCTGTCAACCTTTCTGCACGCTCTGCAGGGTCCCAGAAGGCTAGCTACTGTTGTGAGGTAATGCATCAGGCAGGGACACATGTGCTCTATTAACTAACTTTGAGCTTGGTGGCTTGCTCTTAAAGCATCTTGGCTCCCTGGCTCTCAATTTTTTTTTTTTTTTTAATTTTTTGACTCTTCTGAGTAGTCCTGTGGTGCCATATACCAAGGTTCCTGGTACTCAAACTCCCAGGGGCAAACTGCTCACCTCGTAAGCTTCCTGGAGACAGAGGCTGTGCCTATCTTATGCATTCATTTATCTGTTCATTCATTCAACAAATATTTATTGAGCACCTACTATGAGGCAGATACTTCTTTATGCTTTAGGGATACAAAAGTGGCCTTGGTCCTCAAGGAACTTAGGGTGGTCAAGGAAAGAGTTGATTCTTGAGCTGAATTTATCAGTATATCCCCTGTACCTGAGGGCTTTATTCATATTTGCTAAGTTAGGGAAACCATAATTCCTCAATTGAGTGGTTTATAGCCTATAAATGGAGAATCTCTGATGTGTAAACTCACTAATGATCATTATTATTTCTCATATCATGCATTACTATCCCGCCACCTCGTATCCCCTTACTTCTCTTGGTCTGTCTTATTATTTTTTACTATTCAATCATACCAGGATATTCTAAGTTCCTCAGATACACCATGTGCTCTTTTTTTTTTTTTTTTTTGCCTTTGCATATACTATCTTGACACCTGGAACACTCTCATCCTTTCTCTTCCCCTGGATAATTCATTCCCTATTTATCTATTAAGGATTGCTTTAGGAATCACCTCCTTTTGGTAGCTTCTGGTCCGGGTGAACTGGAGTTACTTTGCATTTTCCTGGAACCCTGAGATACCCATTAGAGCAATATCTTGCTGTTTTATAGTCCTAAAAGAACAATAGCAAGAAACATGCACGGGGTACTTACTGTTGGTCAGGCACCATTCTCATATGTAGTAAGTCGTTCAGTTCTTATGTGTACTAAATCATTCAATCTTCATAGCAATTTTATGAAATAGGTGCCATTTGATCCTTATTTTATCAATAAGGAAATTGAGACCTAGAAAGGTTAAGTAATTGACCAAGGGTCATTCAGCTTATTAAGTGATGGGAGCCCAGTTTCAACCCAGACAGGCACCGTGGGCTCTTAAGCATGACATTCTACTATTACCATTGCCTGTGAGTTTGCCTGTGTTCCACACAACACTGTAAGCCCATTGAGGACAGGGACTGTCACTAGTGCTTCCCCACACCACTTTGGACCTGGGCTTCGCAGGTAGTAGATTATCAATCATTAAATGTTCATTGAGTGAATACATGAACGAATGCATGAACTTGACTCAAACTGAGCAGCTGTTTAGAATGCAAAAGTATTACTTTTCCTTTTGCCAGTGAAGCAGCTCCCTTCCATCACTTCTCTTCCAGCCTTCCTGGGGTTCTCTTTGACCCACACAAGGATTTACTAATTTGGCTGGGAGGGAGTGTACCACTAGCCAATCAGGCAAGAATCCTAGCACTTGTGGCTGGTCCCCCTTCCCTACGGTCTCTGGGTTTCTGTATAAGGGTGAGTTTGGGAGAAGTGCTTTGTCCAGTTTGACTCAAACCAAATGCAGCAGCCCAAATGCCTGGGGTCACAACAAAGAGTTATGGGTTGGGAGGAAAGGAGCTATGAAAAAGACCAAGGTTGACTTTTTAGGAAATTGGGGGTAGGGAGTGGATCAGGAATATGGCAGTTACTAACTCCCTGTTTCTGGCCTGGTCGTGATCATTGTTTTGACAGCGTCCAAGGCAGGAATCAGCAGAGATGGCAGATCACCTTGTTTGGCCACCAGCAGTTTAACCAATGGGGCGTGCAAGATCTAAACTGGAGGACAGTAATAATAAGGTCAGGGTTAGGGGGTGAAGACTTCTCTGAGCCACTTGACTTCACTCTCTGCTTTAGTGACAGACCAAATTTGTATTTGTTGTCAGCTGTCAGGCAATATTTGGTTGCAGAGAGATGGTTTGTTTGTATCCTCACAAGTGTAAAACACACACACACACACACACACACACAACCAAAAACAAGACAGAGTAGCTATGTATTACCCATCACTGTGATGGAAGAAGTATAGGATCTGGGACAGGACAGATTTTGATGAAACTTTTGGCTGGGTCACAATGACTGTGTCATTTAACCTTTTTGAGTACGTTTTTCAACTGTAAAAAAATATAATAAATTTACCTATTGGGTGATTGTAATGACTTTAAAAAGTGCCTATCCCATGCTTGTCATAGAATTAGTGCTCATAAATATTAGTTTCCTTTTATTCTTTCCATCCATTTTACATTGAAATACAGTACTTGGATATGGGGGTCAATAAGTAATTGTTATTGGATGAATGAAAGAAAGAAGGGCAAGGCCAGTTCTGGCAAACTGAAAATGGGTTTCTGATAGAATGAGAGAAACATCGACTTCATGCTCCCATGCCATGTCCATTCTTGCTTCAGAACCTCACGTATGTTCTCTGTACTGGAAATGCCATATCATGCTTTGACTGTTTACTGAACCACTTTAATACTCTGCTTAGATGTCACGTATTCTGAAAAATCGTTTTCTTACCAGTCCTTGTTAACTGTTTCTTTCTTTGTATTATTTCTACAGTTTACACGTATCTCATTGTATTGTAAATAGGTTAGCAACATCTGTGTTGCTCCTCTATGGCTGTCACCTCCTGGAGGGTGGGGACGAGTGACTTCTATACCTCAGTAACTCCAGCTCCTAGCCCTGCCCCCCTGTGTGACACGTGCCAGGCACTCACTACATGATTGAGATGAACTCATGGGTCAGGACTGAGACTTGCTTTCTGATCAGCAACTTCCATCTAAATATATAAAATGTGAGATGAGATAGAGGATAAGAACCCTTGTGAACTGTGTAAACTTAGTGAAGTTACACAATCTCTCTCAGTTTCCTTATCTGGAAAATGGAAACAATCATAGTAGTGGCATCTAGAATTTCAAGGGTAAATGAATTAGTACATGGGAAATTTTTGAACCAAGACTGGCCCATAATGAGAAGTGCTCAGTAACTGTTAGCTACTATTGTATATTAGAAACAGTATTTTAAGAACTCTGGCTTTAGAGACAGACACGTTGAATTGGAGTCCTGGGTCTCTCTCTTCCTGGCTATGTGTCCGTGGTTGGATTGACAGCTTGAGTCTATTTCCTCACTTCCAAAATGGAAATAACACTGGCATCAATCTCATGGGGTTAGAGAAGGAAGTTAATGAGACATTACCAGTATGTCCTTCTAATGAGTATTGTTGCTAGTATTGTTTTATGGTGCTTTAAATTTATCAAAGCAATTATAAGTAAATACATTTCTTGTGCTTCTCACAGTAATTCTGTGAGCTAGGACAGATGGTTTTCTGAGGGTTTCACAGGTGACGTGACTGATGTACACATTGAGTGACTTGCCTAAGTTCCGCAGTTACTTAGCAGCAGAGCCAGGGGCAGGATGCACATTTCCTAGCTCCCAGTTCCACGTTCTTTCCATGACCATGCAAGTCATTCTAATGGAAAGCAGTTCCTGAGACTTGACTTAGAAGTACAGGGGGGAGTGTAAGATTAAGGTCTGACAGATGCCCAGTGACTCAGGCGGCATCTGGGGGAATTTTTCCTGTTGGTGATTCGGTGGATTGCAGTATCTTTGGGGGTACCGTTGAAAACACACCCACTTCATCTACACATGGCCATAATGGAGGAGGACAAACTAGGAAGGGTTCCCCCAATCTGGCTCTGGACTATAGTGTCACCCCCAAGCTTTGCTATTAGGCCTACTTGCAGTCAGCAAGGGGACTAAAAAAGCATGCATCCACAGTGGTGGAAGGAGGGTATGAGGGGAGCTTTAGGCAGTTGCCCTGCTGGTTTGAAGGAAGGACAATCGTGGTCCCCACTTTGTCAGTGATTGTGTTAGGGTCAACTTTCAGTATAATGGGCCCTAGAGTGTTGAAAAGAAATACATTGGAGATAGTTGACTGATTTCACTGGGTACCAGCTAAAAGAACGTTAGCTTCATCCTTGTTCCGCCTGACTGCTATTGCACATGTCACATGTTGGTTGCATAATAAGTGTTGATAGGGTGGAGTTAATTATGAGATCAATGAGAGGTTTAAAGATGTTGTGTTCCCCCCCCAGTACAGAGTAAAGACAGGGGCCAGACTTCAAGGATTTAAGAAGCAGATGGGTTCTTACTGCCCACCCACCTACATACACCCCGCTACTTTGATGCTCATTTGTGTCTTTCTTCTTTCTTCTTCGAATTCTTCTTCCTCCTCTGGACAAGAAGGTGTGGATGTCTGTCCAAGTCCAGCTTTTTAAATGTCAGGCACTGTTTCACTTGGATCATTTCAGTAAAGGCTTGGGAAGCTGTGGCTCCCTTTCCTCCTCGGTCACTTGCCATCCTCCAGCGTAACCTGACGGCTCCTACCAAGCTGCTGGCCATGCAGTATTTAGAACCAACAAACTGTTGAAAACATGGCTAGTCAGCTTTTAAGTAGCTTTTAGTGTCAGCTGGAACAGGGACCGAGTTGATGATGACTATCTCCAGCACTGGGGCAGAAGGAAATTGCAACTGAAAATACCTCGTTCAGTACCTGGCACAGGGCAGGTCAGTGCTGATACATGGTGGTGGGTGGGGATGGCTGCCTGAGGTCTGATCTCTAAGGCCTTCCCCTCCTGTTCCGGTCTAGGAGTCTCAGATGTTTTTTTTCCTGGTGCATCCTTTATTCGAATAGCTGCTCTCTGCTCTTAATTCTGAGATTTTCAGCAAATTCCTCCCACTCCCTAGATCTCAGACTCTAAATCTATGTGCTAAGGGTGTGGGACTTGTTAGGGGATTTTTATGTGGAGTCCACAGATAGCCTGCAGGGGGGCCTGTGAATCCCTTAAAACCATGACCAATTTGTTCATGTATGTGTTGTGGGGAGCACTCTTGGCTCCGCTTAGTGAAGAACCATTGTCCGCCGGAACTCTCGGATGCCTCCAAGTGTTCTCTGACACCAGTTACTCAGTGTCCCCAAGTCTGATAAACATGCTCCTGGGGGTTCACAAAATGATTGTAGGTGGTGCATGGGTACGGCTGTTAGGTCACTCGTTATGTGATTATTTTAACGTTAAAAAAACCCACTAAAATGGACATTTCCTGATTATCTTTTCTTTGGAGGAGGCTAAGTCTTGCTTTTAAAAAAGGTGACTTAAATGAGTAATATCACAGGGGTAGGTTAATGCCTAAGTTTGAGCAACAGGGATCTCTCCCAACCCCCACCTGGTACCAAGAGAGGAGTCGTCTCAGAGGAGCAGGGAAAAGGCCATAAGGAAGTTGATGAGTGAACTCTGGACAATAACTCACTGGTCCTTCTAGCTATCCTGATATCACAGTTCTCTAGAAGTTGGAGAAGTTTCTGATCCTCTCTCAGGTCTCCTCCAAGAACACTGTCACAGTCAGGCCAGGAATCCTGCCCAAGGAGTTGCCGTCTGGGGCCAGTTTATGGGCAATGCTTGAAGAGAGGCTCTCATTGCAGGGAAGAGGACAAACACTGAGAACAGGGTCACGTCTTCATCCACATGCTTCTTCTCAGGTTTGAGAAGTACTTTTCATATCTCAGTGTTTCTGAGATTGGGCTGCATCTTCCAAAATGGTGCTCCCTTAAATGCTAGATAGCTATTACCTTGCCAAGAAGCTGTTATTTAAATGGATAGTAGCTTAGAATGGAAATAGGGTTCTTAGACTATTTTTTCCCTCCTCCCAAGCAAATTACACTTGCAAGTTGGGACTTTACTAATAAACACAGTAATCCAAAGAGAATTTCTGTTTAAAAGAAAAATGCTCAAGTCATTTCCTGTTGACGAATTGGAAGTTAAAAGGAATGAATCATGGTGACGGGTCTGGAGACATTAAGCCCAGGCCCCACTTCCTGGGTACCTCCCACCTCCTCTCCGAGACTCCCCTTCACATTTATAAATCCTTTGAATTCCTTGAGCCTTCTGCTCAGAGGTGTGCCACATAGAACCTTCTGGAACTTACAAGTCTGAATTTTAAACATCGGGGGAAGGATGAAGCAGACTGCACAGGTTCAAGTAGACTTCACGATACCGTGAAAGATTCCTGACTCCCCCATATTCTGTTTTTGTGGCAAGAGAGCTGTTTGGTATATTCGTCCAGATGGTGAGCTTGGGGTGGGTTAGAAACACTTGATGAGACTTCACAAATCAGCATGTGTATTGGCCATTTCCGTTCTAGCTACAGTGGAGATTGATGGATTGTGACTTTTGGTTACCCAACCCAGGAAGAGAGGAGGGGGCTGCTAAGGAGACACGCCCCAAAGGAACAGACCAGCCTTTCTCAGGGAGCCATTCTCTTCACTTAGAATGCCAGATAATAAACAACCAGGACTCGGCCTTTAGAAGTCAATGGAATAAATAAGCTGGAAAAGGTTGAAGAGAAAAAGCCAACGAACGTGTAAGTGGAGGATTATATGGAGCCATTTAAAATGACAAAAAGCAAGAGTAACAAAGCAGCAGATGGAATTTGGCCCCACATGGCCTTGCCAAGCTAACTCTGAGAAGCACTGTGTAGAAAGTGTTCTCTTTATGTCCCCTGAAGCATTCATGGGGTTTCCTGGCCAAATTCTCAGGCTGTTTCTATGGCGCTTCCAGAAAAAAGAGTATAGCAGTGTTGATGTGTTCCCTCCCTTCTCATTCTGCATCCCCTTCGCTGCCTCGTGACATAAATCTCTGCTTCAAATGAGGCTGTTAATAAAAAGTGTGGCAGGGGAGGGAGATGCTGACTGCTTGTGATTTTTTTTCACAAAAAAAAGAAAAAGGAGAAATTCTCTAAGAGTAAACGGTGTTTATTTTTTTGTTGATTTTTTTCAATCAAATGGAATTGCTTAATTAAAAAAAAACTTATCTCTTTTCTCTTTAAATACTACAGACAACCTCATTTTATCTCAGCAGACACCTAGAAACAAAACACTGGACCCACCAGAGAAAACCGGGCAAGAAAAGCATCAGAAATTCAAGTCAACTATGGAGAATTAGTGTTAGCTGGCAGCTCTCAATTCTAAACAGAAATGTCTCAGAACCTATTGGGTTTGACAAAAGTTTCTTAGAACTGGGGATCTGGGAAAGTTGGACTCCTTTTAGTTCTATTCCAATTGTTTTCTGCATAGGGAAATTAATGTCAATGCATCAAATGAAGACCCAAAGAAACATTTAAAAACATGTCTGACTAGTATTCAGTATGTGAGATTATTAAGTAATAACTTGTCCTCCTAGTTAACCTTGTCCTGGAATATATATAGGTTATTTGTAGCCGCCACTGCTATAATATTTTCTGAAGGGTGCCAAGCCGTATGCAAGATCTTTTTGCTAAAGTCCAGACTGTCGACACTGATCTCGTCTTTTCTCCGCTTGCCCCCTACGCACACTTTCCGCGGTTTTAGGATAGCCCGGGGTTTGCTGTTTTCCCTCGAGGCCTCCAGGGTGACGTCACGCTTGGTGTTTCTGTCGAACATCCTGAAGAAGTTGTTGTAGGAGCCTGTCATGATGACGCTGCAAGGTAGAGAGGAAAGAGGGAGTCACTGAGGACTCTGGAGAAAGGCAGGAGCATATCCCCATTGCGTCTTTCTGGAGCCCATGACACCACATCGTGGCCAGCTTATGGCACCATCTGTTTCACCAAAAACCAAAAACCCAAACAGACTGGACAGTGTGACCATGGTCTCGGTTTCGAAGGCTGGTTGGGAAATGAAGGATCATGATAATCCTCCTTGTTACTTACTTCTGTGGATAGATCCCTTTTGGTTCTTTGGCTCAGGGAGTGAGTCCTGTGGTTTTAATGATCCCAGCCTTACGTCCCTTAGGATTGCGAGGCTGGAGAGAGGTCAGGACAGGAGGAACACTTTTGAGAACACTGGTTATGCACACGGAAAGTGTGGTTGCAGGAGTGGGGCTTGGGCCGGCCGTCGAAGGCTTTCGGCAGCCAGCACAGCGGGAGAAACGCTGATAGATTAGCACGCTGAGCCTGGTGTGTCCTCCCCCTGCTAAGAACCAGCTCTCAATTCAGCCTTGCCAGCAAACTTACCTAAAAAACGGATGTCATCGTGGTCTCCCTCAGGAAGAGAGTAAACAAATTCAAATTTTAAAAGAACTTGGGAGAGGAAAGACTTGCTAGTGGATTGACCGATGGCATCCACCTTTTTGTAAGAGCTCTCCACCCTCAGGCAGATTTACGACTGACTGAGGGCAGTGACTGCCAAAGCCTTCCAGAAGCAAGGGACTGACTCTTTACCGGTGACAGTTTGCACACACGGACAGGCTGGGGCGGGGGGGGAATCATGCTGCTTCAGTAACATCCCACGGGGGCTGCCGCTGGAGCACGGGGGCTTGGCCTCGTTGGTGGGTGAAGCCCTGACCAACTGAGGTGGGGATGGGAGAGGACAGCACCTCCTCTCTGTTCATGTGGCGTGAGTGTGCAGACAGGTGCGGGGAAAACTGAGAGCATGGGGCCGCAGCCAGGGGGACAGGGCTGTGGGGTCAGCTGTGCCAGGCAAATCAGTCAAGGGCTTGCTTGTGTAACTCTGGCCCAGGAAACAGACGTGGTGAATGTGTTTGTAGCGGAAGAAGCTGTTGCTACTTTATCAGGTAGGGTGCTGAGCGCTCGACTCCCCCGCAATCTCACCTGGACTTCCGTTATCCCAGATAGGGGCTTTACACCTGAGCAAAAGTGAGGAACTCGCTCACTGGGACAAAATGGCCAAGTCAGGCCTCCAACCCCCATGTGCCCGACCCCAGGGCCTAGCACTCCGCCACTGGCCTCACTGCTTCCCATGAACCAACAAGGCTTCCTCCACCATGAGTCAGCTTGGTTTTAAACTGAGAAAGCCCTTGTGTTTTGGTTTTTGTTGGTTGGTTTGAAAAAAAAGAAAAACTCTCAACCTTACCTGAACTGAGAATTTTCTTGGTTATGGAAAGAAGTAGTGAAGTTATGAAAAGAATGTCAATCTTCGGATTCAAACTCAAACCTTCCTACTCTTGTCTCTACTACGTACTAGCTCATGAGCTGGGGCAGGTCGCTTTATCTTGCTGAGCCTCAGTTTACTCAGCTATAAAACGGGGATGATCACAACAACCTTGTCATCTTGTGGTCAGGATTCTATAACAGGATGTGTGCGAAGGTGACTAATACGTACTTTGTGAGTCTAGGTTAAGGTAAGTTATTAGGACAATAACAACAAATAGAATTTAAACTACAAATAAAAATTAGAAACACAGGTTCGGGGCCGGCTACTTTCCCCCTTAGGAGCTTTGGTTCGTACATCACAGCTGCTCTGTCGTCTCTTCCCTCCGCCCTATAGCAACGGGGTGCTGTGACTTGGGGCCTCTGTCATGTGGAGATTTTTTCCGGGTCTCCTAAGTGGAAGGCACATTTTGGTTCATTGGCAAAGAAAGCCAAAGAATGGCCAGAAACCGCTTGGTTTTACTAAAAGTTCCAATCCCTGAATGCCTTGCCCTGACAGAAGGTAGTGCTTGCAAGCACTATTGTTGGTGCCGTGTTCCTCAAAACACTAAATCAGCCCCTGGTAGCCTGCATTTCATTCTGGAAGGTGGGGAATCATCTGTATTTGTCAAACTGAAAATGAACTATTAGAAGGTAATATGAAGTACTGTTGAAATAAAAGGCCTTAAAACAATAATAAATCACTTTGAGGGAATATGATAAATGAGGCCAACTAGAATTCAGCTAATGAACTACCGGGGCCTTTGGACAGGTCTACACTAGAAGCGTCTAGGGATAATTTTCGATCTAGAGAGCACACTTTGCAATAATTGGAACTGTTTATGCTGGAATTCGCTGGTGCATTATTAGTGTTCTTTATTTCGGCCATGTTGACCTAGCGCTGGGGGCGTCTGGTGTGTAAGACATGGGATTTTCTCATTGATGTCCCATGGTCACCTGTGCCAGTCCTGAAAGAGGATTCAAGGGTCTCACTCCATCTCTCCCTTATATCCAGGTCTGACCTCAAGGGAAATCCAGGGACCTACACAGTGGATTCCTGCCAGGCCCTGGGGCCTGATTCTGACCTCCCTTTGGCCACGCCCTGCTTAGGATAAATTGCCCAGGGCCCCGGCAAATACAGGGCTCACCTCTGGAAGGTTCCCTAGCCACGGAGCCTCTCTTACCTGTCTGACCCATTCCACACACATTCAAATTTATCAAAAATGCAGTCATTTTCGTAGAGGGAGCACAGCTTGCTGCGGAGGTAGTCATGCACCTGTTGGGGAAATACATCAAGAGGGTCAGTTACTATTTTAAAAACGCTCGTTTCTGTGAAGACCTCCTCTGGTGATGTGAGCTGTTAATTCTTCTAGTATACATGTGCCTTGAATTGGATGGCCTGGGTCTGAATCCAGGCTGGGCTCTTTGCAGCCCTGGGTTGGGGAGCTGCTTCTGTGGCGAGTGTGGATTAAGCAAGCTTGCTTAGGGAGCCGGTGGCCGGCAGAAGGGCCCAGTAGGTGGTATAGAGTCCCATTTTCTAAACTGACTTGCAAATACACATTAGAGGACACTATTCATTTGGTCTTTAACTCAACAAATGTCTATGGCCTGCCAGCTCTGTGCTTGGGAGAGGCCGTGAACAGAATACCCCCGGTGTGCTTTCATCCTAGCGTGGGGGCAGAGGAGCGTTCACGTGGGCCTTTTATGCTGAGCGAAGTGAGGAGACGTCACAGAAGGGACCACTGAGCTGTGTCCTGATTGATAATGTGAGGCAGCAGAGGCAGGGAGGCCAGTGAGAGCCTGGTGGCGGATGACGGTGTGGAGCAGGGCAGGAGCAGCGGGAGCCAGCGGTCAGCTTCTCGGCATGTTTGCAGGGACAACTGATAGGATTCGTGGATGGTGCAACTGTGAAGCGTGGAAAGAAGAATGGGAGTCAAGATGGCTCCTGGATCTTTCTCTTGAGCAAGCGGAAGGATGGACTTGCCACGTTCATTTTTGGGTATGATAATTTGGAGAGGCCTGCGCAGGTGGAGATGTTGACGAGACTCTGATGTAAAGGGTGCAGTCCTGGAGCATGGGTCATTCTCTCCTGTTTCTATTTTTCAGTGAAATAAGAAGGAAAGTTCGTACCTGAGAGTGAGGAAGGGCAGGGGATGCTGGGGCCCCATGAAGTTGCTGGATGGGAACTTTACGTGAGACCAGTCAGCATGGTTGGGTCATTCACCCTATGTTCCCTGAGATGTTTTGGGGGATTGAAAAGCTCTCTGAGTCATGCGGACAGTGCAAGTATTTCTAACTCGGCAAACGACTGTTACCAAACAGTCCTGGGCCTTGTCAGGGTACCTGCCTCATTGCTTTGGTGACAAGAGAATCCATCTGCGGCAGGGCTTCTGGCATTGTTAGATGGAGAAGGGGATGGGAGGGTGAGGTTTACGTCTCACACTTAAGATCTATGCTATAAATTAACTCCTTGTCGTTCCCTTCCTCTCCTGCCGCCTTTTGGGCCTATTCCAAGTGCCACAAGTCTGATGTAGAAGGCCATTTCTTTTTGTAGGGCTGCAGATCTCTAGTGATTTAATGTTAAGAGTCTTTGAGCAAAGAAGCAGGAGAGAGTCTGTGGGCAAAAAAAGGACTGATTCTTGATCTTGACCATTGTTTGGCAAACCTTTTCTATCAAGGGCCAGAAAGTCAATATTTATGCTTTGTGGGCCATAGGACTTCTGTGGCGACCTCTCAACTCAGCCCTTGTAATGCAAATGTAGCCATAGGTAATGCATAAACAGAAGAGTGGGGCTGTGTCCCAACAGAACTTTACTTATAAAAACAGGTGGGAGACAAAATGAGCCTCTGGGTCCTAGTTTTGCCAACTCCAGATCTTGTCTTTTCTTGACTTCTCATTGACTTGTTCCTGGGTTCTTTATAATAGAGGAAATAGAGAGCTGTGGCTTCTGAATGGCAGTAGGCCAAGCGGGGAATTGATCCAGCGGGCAATGGAAGCCAAGTTTGTTGTTCTAGTATAGGCACACCTTGAAGATACTGTGGGTTCTAGATGGTGATAATAAAGTGACTATCGTAACAAAGTGAGTTAAATAAACGTTTTGGTATCCCAGGGCATGTAGAAGTTAGGCTTACACTATACTCTATTAAGTATGCAGTAAATTGCATTATCTAAAAAATGTATATACCTTAGTTAAAAAATACTTAATTGCTGAGAAAAAATGCAAATCATCTGAGATTTCCAGCTAGTTGTCCTTTTTCTGGTAGTAGAAGGTCATACCTCAGGGTTGTCCTGACTGGCCACAGTGGTGGTTGGTGAAGGCTGGTGTGGGGGTGGCAATTTCTTCAAAGTGTGCCATAGCTATGGCCTCTGTCTTTCACAAAGGCTTCTTCTATAGCATGCAGTACTGTTTGATAGCATTTTACCCACAGCAGAACTTCTTTCAAAATCGGAGTCGATCCTCTCAAACCTTGTTCCTGCTTTATCAACTAAGTTCATGTGATACTCTAAATCCTTTGTTGACATTTCAACAATCTCTACAGCATCTTCACCAGTAGATTCCAGCTCAAGAAACCACGTGCTCTGCTCATCTGTAAGAAGCAAGTCCTCATCCTTTTAAGTTCAGTCCCATCTGTAGGCTCCACTTGCTATTTCCACCACATCTGCAGTGGTTTCCTTCATTAAAGTTTGGAGCCTCTCAAACTCATCCACAAGGACTGTAATCAACTGCTTCCAAACTCCTGTGCATGTTGATAGTTTAACTTCTTCCCATGAATCACCAATGTTCTTAATGGCACCTAGAGTAACAAATCCTTTCCAGAAGGCTTTGCATTTACGTTGCCTACACCCATCAGAGGAATCACTAGGGCATCTATAGCCTTATGAAATGTAGTTCTTCAATAATAAGACTTGAAAGTCGAAATGACTTCTTGATCCATGGGCTGCAGAATGGATGTTATGTTAGCAGGCATGAAAACAACATAAATCTCATTGTACATCTCCCTCAGAGCTCTTCGGTGACCAGGTGCATCATCAAGGAGCAGTAGGTCTCAACCGTGGGCTTAAAATACTCAGTAAGCCATGTTGTAAACACAGTGCAGTCATCCAGGCTGTGTTGTTCCGTTTATAGAGCACAAGCAGAGTAGATTTTGCATATTTCTTAAGGGCCCTAGGATTTTCAGAATGGTAAATGAGCTTTGGCTTCAACTTAGTCACCAGCTGCATTCGCTCCTAACAAGGAAATCAGCCTGTCCTTTGACGCTTTGAAGCCAGGTACTGACTTCCCCTCTATAGCTATGAAACTCCTTGATGGCGTCTTTTGTCCACATTGAAAATCTGTTGCTTGGTGTAGTCACCTTCATGAATTGTCTCAGCTAGATCTTCTGGAGAACTTGCAGCTTCTGTATCAGCCTTTGCTGCTAATCTTGTGCTTTCAAGTTTTGGAGACGGCTTCTTTCCTTGAACCTTATGAGTGCTCTGTAAGTGGAACCTCTCCTCGCTTTAAATTTTCTTCTGCAGCCTCTTCCCCACTCTCAGCCTTCAGAGAATGGAGGAGAGTTAGGGCCTTGCTCTGGATTATGCTTTGGCTTAAGGGGATGCTGGGGCTGGTTTGATCTTCTCTCCAGACCCCTCAAACTTTCTCCTAACAAACTTTCTCCTAAGGCTGTTTCAGTGTCTCATCATTCATTTGTTCACTAGGGTAGCACTTTTAATTCCCTTCAAGAACTTTTCCTTTACATTCACAACTTGGCAGTTGGGTGCAAGAGGCCTAGCTTTCAGCCTGCTTTGCTTTTTACATGATTTCCTCACTATGCTTAATCACTTCTAGCTTTTGATTTCAAGTGAGAGATGTGTGACTCTTTCTTTCACGTGAATGCTTTGAAGCCAGGGGAGGGTTATCAACTGGCCTAATTTCAATATTGCTGTGTCCAGGGAATACGGAGGCCAGAGGAGAAGGAGAGAAGGAAGGACAGGTTGGTGGAGCAGGCAGAACACACACAACATAAATTATTTAAGCTCACCATCTTATATGGGCACTGTTCTGGCACCCCAACACAGTTAAAATAGTAATGTCAAAGATCACTCCTCATCACAGATTGTCATAACATGTAATAGTAATAATAATAAAGCTTGAAAATGGTAAAGGTGACACAGACACGAAATGAGCAAATGCTGTTGGAAAGATGGTGCTGGTAGACTTGCTCAATGCAGGGCTGCCGCCAACCTTCAATTTGTATATTAAAAAAAGCAGTATTTGGAAATGTAGTAAAATGAGACATGTCTGTACTCCAGCTCTCCTACTTTTTGGAGAAAAAAATGAGCCAAATAGCTCCTTATTTTCAGCCTTCTCTCCCCCTTACTCGTATTCCACTGATCTGATATGGAGCACTTTTCAGGTAAGGCACAGATGTGTTTTGAGAAGGGAGAAACTAGTTTTGAAAACAAATGGTTAAGCAGGTTTCTATGATGCAGAACCTCTTAGAATTCTACAAGAGTCAAGGAATTGCAAAATTATAAGAAACGGATAGTCATCATTTTATCTCACTATAATCACTAAAATTTGTTTTTGCCTCAGCCTATGTTCTTCACAAACTTTTCTTGACATATTATTCACCTATGTTTCTATAAGACAGAAGGCAAAGGTGAAAGTTTATAAGTATCGAAACATGTGTGATTTGGAAATGTGGGTCCATTAGTAGGAACCACATTGCCTAGAACTCTACAAATAATTCTTGAAAGACAAAAGTCAGGAGGGATCTAAAAGAAAATCCAGTCTGAACCAGTATTTTCTCCTCCCAGCAGCTAAATTTTGGGAAGCTCCTACTGCTTTGACTTGATGTCATCTAAAGAAAAAGAACATCTACTATGAAGGTATGTTATATTTATGTTCTGTTGCTCAAACAAAAAACAAAACCTTAGGCAAACAAGATGGCCCTATCTCCATCAGAGGAGAGGATAAGGTAAGACACATTGATTAGAAACATCTAGAACACAGAGCAAGAGAAAACTTAAAACTCACCCAATTTGATGCTTTTTTCTTCATGTTCCAAATATTTGTTATCCATGTTCCTATTGTGTATGGCTTTCTTGACACTAAACTGAGCCTCCCAACACAGAGGTTCTCAAATCATGAACTCGTGGAAGCCTGGTGTTGTACATAATGGGACTGCTCATGAGGCCCAGCAAGAGTGAACTCTGTTGGTTGGTTCTTAGATTTCAGGGGTCAACAGACTTCTCTTGTAAAGAGTCACATAGCAGGTATTTTAAGCCTGTGGGCTATATCATCTCCATCACATCTGTTCAACTCTGCCATTGTAGCATGAAAGCAACCATGTACCCATGATCAGGTGTGGCTATGTTTCAGTAAAACTTTTTACTAAAACAGATGGAGACTGGATTTGGCCCACCAGCCATGGTTTGCCAACCCCTGTTCTGTAGGAGAGCTTGAAGGGAGCTGATGATACTGAAATCTACAGAGAAGAGCTAATGATACTTAAGTCTACAGTTTCTTATTCCTGGAAAGATGCTGGAGACCAGTTGACGCGTGTATGAAAATACATGGCAGGAACATTACTTACTCCCCTCCACAGGGAAGGCATTAGTAACTGGTGATGGTGAAGGCTGGCCCAATGGGAAATCATCCATCTTTTTCAACAGTGTTCTAGAAATTCAGTGTTTATTTGCCATCTTTTGATTTGGGGTATAGTATATAAATTTAAATTGCTTTGAAGCATGCTATCTAAAGTAGTTAAACTTCTGTAATATTTCATTTCAATATATGTGCTATGAGACCTATCTCAAAGCATTGGACAAAGAGCACTTCCACGTCTACCACTAGCTGAACTTGCTTTGAGAATTACGCTCTTAAAATGCTGATTATTCCATGTCGTAGCTAGCTTACTGGGTTCTAAAACCAGCTTTGCTCTTAAAGCCTTTCTCTAAAATGAAAGTACTAATTGCTCCTGCCACTGAAGAGACTAAATCCAGTTTTCTCTCATCTGGTCTGGCCAGCAGGCCACAACTCTGTCCATACCACCCACACTCAGGTTCTAGTTGTCATTGCCCTCTGTAACACGAGAGGTGTGTGCAGCTGGAAGAGGACACACGAGTTGGCTTAGCCCTGGGCTGAACGTGAAGGTGAGAGCCTCGAGGCAGGTGCTGTGAAGTGGGGCCCTGAAGTCTGGAAGGATCTGGGGGACAGGAAGACCCCAAATATATAGGGCAGACTATCTCAACCACCTATGTCCTTTTGAATTCTGGCCCCTGCATTACTCACAGTTGGTCAAAGTCCTTGGGGTCCTCAATCTTCTCTCTGAATTTCTTCTGAAAGATTGGCTTGTCCTGTGGCCACTCATGTGTCAAAGTAGGGTAGGTGGGCTCCTTGCTGCTCCAGGCGATGATTCCTGTTCTAAAGCCCTCAGCTCCTTTGAAGTCATGTCACCAACTAAACTCCCTGCTGACTACCTTGTTATAGTTAGCAACAGTTCTGAGCCCCTCTGCCACATTCCTTGAAGCAATTTTAGCACCTGGATCCCCTGCCATTATTCTTCGTGGATCATTACTCTGGTCTCTCAGTTGGCCTCATCATTTTCAATGTGTTTTTTCCTTTGCTTCCTTGGCCACATGATGAGACTTGCCACGACCCTAATTATACCTGTTGAACAAGTACTGTTCTAATGCTACCTCCTATCTTCTTAGTTCACTCTTTACTATCTTGATTCTATCAATTCTTCAAATCCATTATTCTGTCTACTTTTCTTCACACATTATTTCCCTATCTACCTGAGGTTTAGTGGCCCATCATTACAGTCACACCTTAAGTATCTCTCTCCTTCCATTGTACTCAACTCTCTTAGATGCGTATTTTACACTTTTCCTTCTCACTCTTCTTATTTTATGAGAAAAATAGAAGCAACAAGAAGAAACCATCTATGGCTACCAACACAATGCATCCATAGCTATCTACTCTTCTCTCCTTCCTTTGATGGATGAATTGTCCATCTTCCCATCTACGGCCTACAACACCTGCCTCGAGGCAATGGACTCTGTTCCATCTTGCTTCCCCCAAGGAGTGTCAACTGCTTGAATTCTTTCTCTCCTGGCTTATTCCCCTCAGCATAAAACATGCTGTGATAACTTCCTTATGCCTGTATCCCATTCCTGCTACCACCCCATTTCGCTGTTGCCCTTTAGACTAAAATTTCTTGGAAGAGCTACCTGTACTCATTACACTCACATCTCCTATTTACAGTCTCTCTCAAAACCCACTCCAATCAGACCTTCATTAATGCCATTCACCTACACCTATCTCCTCATTACTAAATCCAATGGCCAATTTTCAATCCTTTCCTACTTGATTCAGCAACAGCATTGGGTAGTTGGTGATTTCTCCTCCTTGAAATAGTCTCTTTACTTGGCTCCTAGAACATTCTTCTCACTTTTCCTCTTCCCAACCTGTAAACACCGAGTTCCCAGGGCATGGTCCTGACCGCTTCTTTTCTCTAAGCTAAGGTATACCCAAACTCAAACTGAGCTGTCTACTTGCAATTTCTGGGTTTTACTTGGCTCTACATGTCCCAAAATAAATCGTGATTCCCTCATCTACATAAAATGGCACCACCATTTTCCTAATTGCTCAGGATAAAAACCTTGGAATGATCCCTGGTGCTTCTTTTCCTCTTACATCACATATCCAATTTGTTAAGTCCTGTTGATTTTATATTAAGAATCTGGTCCCCCCCATTGCTCACACCCTCATCTAAGCTACTATCAGCATTTGCCAGAATGTTGCAATAACTTGTTAACTGTTCTATCTCCTCCCATCTCCCCTCCCCAGCACAATCAGAATGTTAGTGATGAAAATGTTCTGAAATTGGAGTGGTGAGGGTTCCACAACTTTGTGAATATACTAATGTAGACTTTGAAAGGGTGAATATTACAGTATCTGAATTCTGTCTCAAGAAAAAATATGTAAGTTAAATCCCTCTATCTAAAATTTTCACACCTCTTTTAATCTAAACCAAAATATCTTTAAAAAAGACTAGTTTATCCCTGCCTCTTTATCTTTGCTTCTATTGTGCTCGTACCTGAAATAAGCTTCTTCAAATCCTTTCTACCTCAAAGTCTAGTCTTCCATCTTCTAAAAAAGGCCATTGTATTCTAAACACTGCCTTCTCCTTTGTTCCCTTTGTCCATCAATCTACCAACCATTTAGCCAATGCTTACGCTAACAACCTGTACACTCTTAACTCTTCTTCCCTCCACATTGAATTGGCAAGTGCACCTCATAGACTCTCCTCCTACCTCTCCCTCTATCTGCATGCCACCATTCCAGCGCCAATTGCCATCATCTCCAGTGTAAAACCTTTTAATGGTTTTCCATTGTACTCAGGCTGAAGACAAAATAATGAAATCTTCTTTACCAGGGCCTACATTTCCAGACTCTTCTTTCTGCCCATGTTCTATATTTAATATACAAATAACTCCTTTCTGAACACAGCATCTATGAACACACTATCCTTCTGGCTAGTTCAAGGCAATCAAGGGTCAGCCTTTGGGTCTCTTCTCACCAGGCTGACCCTCCTTGTCTGTGCTCCCAAGCACCATCTCTAGCCTCACTGCCTACTCAATCCCCTATTCATCATCAGGCTTCTCTACCAGTCATCAGCTCTAGGAGAGCAGGACCATGTCTGTCTTGTGTACCTTTCTATCTACAGTATCCATCCCACATTAAATGCTCAGTAGATATAGCTTAAATGGAATTCAAGCTCTTCCTTATGTACCCTTGTCTAATATCCTATGGCCCTTATAAACTATACCATTTTATTGAATATATATGATATGATGATGTACGGTCTCTTACTCTTGTGCACTGTAAGCCTTTGCAGGCAGAAGCTGATGTGGAGGCCCACAAAGGAAGTGCCTTATGTACCTATGGGTGGGTGGGGGTCCATACCTGGTAAGTCTCAATAGGGCGGTTTTCCATGTTGAGATCCCAAACTTTAACGGTCAGATAGTCTCTGGTCATGATATACCTCCCACTGTGGCTGAACTTCACATCCGAAATCGAAGAGATAATTTCAGAGAAAAATGACCTGTTGCTTGGATCTTCAGGCTCTTCAAAAACTGCAGAACAGAAGCAAAAATGAGAGAAAATAAGTACATCCTTATCAACTAACTCTACCACATTTGGGCCAGCTAGAAAGCCAACAGTCTAACTTGGAGTAGAATCTGCAGGATGTAAGTACGTTACTGATCAAGAACCTGGAAGCAGAAAAAGCAGTCACTGGTTTCTGTATTTTCTTTCTCATGGAAGGACTCGCATGGGACCTGTACCATCCAGAGATCTGGCACAGAGCCTTGCCAAGCTCCGAGTTGATGTATCTATTTCACAATTCCCCTGGTCTCTGTGTGTCACTGCTCCTATCAACACCGGGAGCATCTGAGATGCTTAAAAAATGTGTTTATAGCTTTCTTGAGATATAAAATTACATACCATAAAATCTGCTCATTTGAAGTTTACAGTTCATTGGTTTTTTTCAGTATAATCACATAATGGTATAAGCATTGCCACAGTCTAAATTTCAAACTATTTCATCAACTGGCCCCCTGCCCCCAAATTCTATACCCATTTGTAGTTACTCCTCATTCCCTACTCCTGCAGCCCTAGGAAATGACTAATCTGTTTTTTTGTTCTATGAAACTGCCTAGTCTGGAAATTTCCCCTAAATGGAATTATATGAGATAGAGTTTTTCTGTGACTGGCTGCTTTCCCTCAGTACTATCTCCATGGTTCATCCATCCTGTAGTATATATCAGCACTTCATTCCTTTTTATGGAATAATAACCCATTGTATGGATATACCACATTTGGTGTATCGCTTAAACACTTGATAAACACCTGGGTTTCTACTTTGTGGCTACTATGAATATTCATGGTCAAGCTTGATTGATTTTCATATCTCTAGGTCACAGTTTTTAATAGTGGCACTTGGCTGAGCCTCAGTCATGTCTTTTGTATATATTGTCCATTTGTTCTGATATCCAGGCACTTACTACTTCTCAGTAGCTTCATCTGATTTCCACTTAAAGGAATGAACGCAAACCTCCTCAGCTGGACAGCAAATCCCATCAGAAGCTGGTGTACTATATCTACCTTGATTTTGAACTTCTCTGGTTCAAATTGAATGTATAGAATATAGCTTAGGTATATCTTGACCTTTCCCATTTCTATGCCTGATTGTTCTGCCTTCATTGACTCAAATTCTGAGGGACTCCTGCTACTCTCTTAGCCTTAAATGATCATTTTGTGGAAGCCCCCTACACTTGGTCTGGCCCACTTGTTTAATAGGACCTCAGGTACTCTCACATTATGATTTAACAATCCTTGCATTTGTTTTTATCTCAACAGCATTGTCAGCTTCTTTCTGGTTTTCCTTTGTACTGAAAGTCTTGCATACAAATGTTCAATAAACATGTGTTGCTTGATTAGAACCAAAGCTAGATCAGTGAATGAATTCTTTGCCGTCTGGGGCTCAGCATGTCTGATGGGGAGTTATATGCATTTGTCCATACTTACTTTTAACCTATAACAATGGTAATTGTGATACAAACACTTGTTAAGTGGAACCATACTCAATTTTAGGCTAAACAAAACACCAGTCTGCAAGTTAACACATCCTCCAGAGCTTTCTCTTTCCTGCCTGCTCAACACACTCAGAGTCAGTATCTAATTCGATGTAGAAAACCTAAGGCTATAATGAGTTGTCTTTCAAACCTTGCTGAATTAAACTCTGAGCCAAACCAAAATTCTAATTGTTACTTCATCATTTAAGAGAACCACAAAAAAACCCTCATCAATCAGAATTGAACTTGAGAATTAAACCCACTGAAACAGAAAAACCTCTTGGACTTTAATCAAGCATTCAGGAAGTCCCCTGGACTCTGACTGATGTCCTCATAATTGAGAACTAGATTTTCACATTAGTTTCTCTTCTCTTCCAGGGACTCTCATTAGGGCTGGGGACTTACAAACTCCAGGCAAGCCCCATGCAAACAACTCAATAGACAAGTGGGAGCCCTGAGGTGTGGTCATCTCCCCCTGATGCACCTGCAGTAAATGGGAAGGGATCAGTTAAAAATCCCAACCAGTCCCTGGAATTGAGCTGGATAGCTCTACCAGACCACTCTGAACACCCATGAAATTAGCCTGAGATGTAAGCAGATAGACCTGGATCTCCACAAACAGAATACCCCAGGCAGTTGGTTTCGAGGTACGAAGCAGGAAGCCGTGATTCTGCGGGCAGATATCGGAGGATAAACAGCAGCAGGAGGGAGCCTGGCCGTGGGGATCCTATACCACCAGTGAGCGACAGCCTCCCGCGTTGGGGATGGGGCACAGACTCGCAGAACAGTAGCGACGGGGAAAGGCCTTTAGGGCAGCCCCCCGGATGGAAACCCGGAGTGGCGGGGCAGCGTGTGCGAACTGGGGGTGGCTGGCAGTTTTAGAAGAACAAAGGGCAGAGACGAGCCCCTACCTAGAGGCAAGGACTGGGAGCACTGCGGAGGGGCGCACAACCCAGGATGCTGCAGTTTATAGCAGCACGGACAGAAAGAGAGATAGAGCTCACTGAAGAACAGACTGATCTGTCTGCTCTGAGGCAGAGGGTTGGAAACAGTCTCTCTCTTGGGCTCTGACTCTAGGAAGAGATGCGGAAAGCCGCCAGAGAATAAAAGCCCCCCCAAAACCGGTTTTCACCGAGCCCATCCCCCACCATAGGGGGCAGAGCAACTCTGCCCAAACAGGGTTGCCTGAGTAACAGCGAGGCAGGCCCCTCCCCCAGAAGACAGCCTGGGAGAACAAGAGGCCAGCAACCCTAAGGTCCCTAGAAAACAGGGTGCATCTTGCTTGGGTTGTGGTCAATAATTTGGACTCTATACATTCCTTCAACCACCCCTCAACAGAATGACTAGGAGGAGGAACCCCCAAAATAGGAAAGACTCAGAAACTATGACATAGGCCACAGATTTACAAATGGATTCAGATATAACCAAGATGTCAGAGATGGAATTCAGGCTAGCAATTGTGAAGACAATAGCTAGAATGGAGAAATCAATTAATGGCAACATAGAGTCTCTAAGGGCAGAAATGAAAGCTGAATTGGCAGAACTTAAAAATGTTATCAATGAGATCCAATCTAATCTAGATAATCTAACAGCTAGGGTTAGTGAGGCAGAAGAATGAATTAGTGACCTAGAAGACCAATTAATAGATAAAAAGGGAAGAGAGGAGGCCAGGAAAAAACAACTCAGAATCCAAGAAAATAGAATCAGAGAAATAAGTGACACCATGAAATGTTCCAATGTCAGAATTATTGGAATCCCAAGGGGGTGGGGAGAGAGAGAGGACTAGAAGATGTATTTGAGCAAATCGTAGCTTGAGAACTTCCCTAATCTGGGGAATGAAACAAACATTCGAGTCCTAGAGGCAGAGAGGACCCCTCCTAAGATGAAGGAAAACAGGCCAACACCCCGGCATGTAATAGTAAAACTCACAAATCTTAGAACCAAGGAAACCATCTTAAGGGCAGTTAGGGGGAAGAGATTCCTTACGTACAGAGGGAAGAACATCAGAATAACGTCAGACCTATCCACAGAGACCTGGCAAGCCAGAAAGGCCTGGCAAGATGTATTCAGGGTACTAAACGAGAAGAACATGCAGCCAAGAATACTTTATCCAGCAAGGCTGTCATTTAGAATGGATGGAGAGATGCAGAGCTTCCAAGACTGGCAGAAACTGAAAGAATATGTGACCATGGCTGGCCCTGCAAGAAATATTAAGGGGGGTTCTATAAAAGGAGAAAGACCCCAAGAGTGATATACAACAGAAATTTACAGGGACAATCAATAAAAACAACATCTTCACAGGCAACATGATGACAATTAATTCCTATCTTTCAATAATCACTCTCAACGTGAACAGCCTAAATGCTCCCATAAAATGGCACAGGGTTGCAGACTGGATAAAAAGACAGGACCCATCCATATGCTATAAGAAACTCATTTGAACCTAAAATTACATCCAGACTGAAAGTGAAGGGATGGAGATCCATCTTCCATGCCAACGGACCTCAAAAGAAAGCTGGGGTAGCAATTCTTATATCAGACAAATTAGATTTTAAACTAAAGACTGTAGTTAGAGACACAGAAGGACACTATATCATTCTTAAAGGATTCTATCCAACAAGAAGATCTAACAATTGTAAATATCTTTGCCAACATGGGAGCAGCCATCTATATAGGCCAACTGTTAACCAAAATAAAGAATCATATTGAAAACAATACGTTAATTGTAGGAGACCTCAATACTCCACTTTCAGCAATAGACAGATCATCTAAGCAGAAAATGAACAAAGAAACAAGAGCTTTGAATGACACACTGGACCAGATGGACCTCATAGATATTTACAAAACATTCCACCCTAAAACAACAGAATACTCATTCTTCTCGAGCACACATGGAACTTTCTCCAGAATAGACCACACACTGGGTCACAAATCAGGTCTCAACCGATACCAAAAGATTGAAATTATTCCCTGCATATTCTCAGACCATAATGCTTTAAAACTGGAACTCAATCACAAGAAAAAATTTGGCAGAAATTCAAACACTTGGAAGCTAAAGACCACTCTGCTCAAGAATGTTTGGGTCAACCAGGAAATCAAAGAAGAACTTTAACAATTCATGGAAACCAATGAGAATGAAAACACATCAGTCCAAAACCTATGGGATACTGCAAAGGCGGTCCTAAGGGGGAAATACATAGCCATCCAAGCCTCACTCAAAAAAATAGAAAAATCCCGAATTCACCAACTAACTCTACACCTTAAAGAACTAGAGGAAAAGCAACAAACGATGCCTAAGCCACACATTAGAAGAGAAATAATTAAAATTAGAGCAGAGATCAATGAATTAGAAACCAGAAACACAGTAGATCAGATCAACGAAGTTCTTTGAAAGAATTAATAAGATCGATAAACCACTGGCCAGACTTATCCAAAAGAAAAGAGAAAGGACCCAAATTAATAAAATTATGAATGAAAGGGGAGAGATCACGACTAACACCAAGGAAATAGAGATAATTATTAGAATTTATTATCAACAACTATATGCCAATAACCTGAGCAACCTGCATGAAATGGATGCCTTCCTGGAAACCTATAAACCTATAAACTCCCAAGACTGAAACAGGAAGAGATTGAGAACCTGAATAGGCCAATAACCAGTAACGAGATTGAAGCAATGATCAAAAACCTCCCAAAAAACAAGAGTCCAGGGCCTGATGGATTCCCTGGGGAATTCTACCAAACATTCAAAGAGAAATAATACCTATTCTCCTGAAGCTGTTTAAAAAAATAGAAACAGAAGGAAAGCTTCCAGACTCATTCTATGAGGCCAGCATTACCTTAATCCCCAAACCAGGCAAAGACCCCATCAAAAAGGAGAATTTCAGACCGATATCCCTGAAGAATATGGATCCCAAAATCCTCAACAGAATCCTAGCTAATAGGATCCAACAATACATTAAAAGGACCATCTACCACGACCAAGTGGGATTTATCCTCGGGATGCAAGGGTGGTTTAACATTTGCAAATCAATCAATGTGATAGAACACATTAATAAGAGGAAGGAGAAGAACCATATGGTCCTCTCAATTGATGCAGAAAAAGCGTTTGACAAAATACAGCATCCTTTCCTGATTAAAACTCTCCAGAGTAGAGGGATAGAGGGAACATTCCTCAAGCTCATAAAATCCATCTATGAAAAACCCACAGTGAATATCATCCTCAATGGGGAAAAGCTGAGAGCCTTTCCCTTAAGATCAGGAACACGTCAAGGATGCCCCCTCTCTCCACTATTGTTCAACATAGTACTAGAAGTCCCAGCAACAGCAATCAGACAACAGAAAGAAATAAAAGGTATTCAAATTGGCAAAGAAGAAGTCAAACTCTCTCTTTTCGCAGATGACATGATACTCTATGTGGAAAACCCAAAAGACTCCACCCCCAAATTACTAGAACTCATCCAGCAATTCAGTAATGTGGCAGGATACAAAATCAATGCACAGAAATCAGTTGCTTTCTTATACACTAACAATGCAACTGTAGAAAGAGAAATTAGAGAAATGATTCCATTAACAATAGCACCAAAAACCGTAAGATACCTTGGAATAAGCCTAACCAAAGAGGTAAAGAATCTATACTCTAGGAACTACAAAACACTCATGAAAGAAATTGAAGAAGACACAACAAGATGGAAAAATATTCCATGTTCATGGATCAGAAGAATAAACATTGTTAAAATGTCTATGCTACCCCAAGCAATCTATACCTTCAATGCCATCCCGATCAAAATTCCAATGACATTTTTAGAAGTGTTGGAACAAACAATCCTAAAATTTGTATGGAATCAGAAAAGACCCTGAATCGCCAAGGAAATGTTGAAAAAGGAAAACAAAGCTGGGGGCATCACGTTGCCCGATTTCAAGCTGTATTACAAAGCAGTGATCAGCAAGACAGCATGGTACTGGCACAAAAACAGACATACAGACCAATGGAACAGAATAGAGAGCCCAGATATGGACCCTCAACTCTATAGTCAAATAATCTTCGACAAAACAGGAAAAAACATGCAATGGAAAAAAGACAGTCTCTTCAATAAATGGTGCTGGGAAAATTGGACAGCCACATGCAGAAGAATGAAACTCGACCATTCTCTAACACCATACACAAAGATAAACTCAAAATGGATGAAAGACCTCAGTGTGAGACAGGAATCCATCAAAATCCTAGAGAACATAGGCAGTAACCTCTTTGACATCGGCCACAGCAACTTCTTTCAAGATACATCTCCAAAGGCTAGTGAAACAAAAGCAAAAATGAACTTTTGGGACTTCATCAAGATAAAAAGCTTCTGCACAGCAAAGGAAACAGTCAACAAAACAATGAGGCAACCCACAGAATGGGATAAGATATTTGCAAATGACACTACAGATAAAGGGCTGGTATCCAAGATCTGTAAAGAACTTCTCAAACTCAACACCCAAAAAACAATTAATCAAGTCAAAAAATGGGCAGAAGACATGAATGGACACTTCTCCAAAGAAGACATACAAATGGCTAACAGACACATGAAAAAATGTTCATCATCATTAGCCATCAGGGAAATTCAAATCAAAACCACACTAAGATACCACCTTACACCAGTTAGAATCACAAAAATTGACAAGGCAAGAAACAACAAATGTTGGAGAGGTTGTGGAGAAAGGGGAACCCTCTAACACTGTTGGTGGGAATGCAAGTTGGTACAGCCACTTTGGAAAACAGTGTGGAGGTGCCTCAAAAAATTAAAAATAGAGATACCCTATGACCCAGCAATTGCACTACTGGGTATTTACCCCAAAGATACAGATGTAGTGAAAAAAAGGGCCATATGCACCCCAATGTTCATAGCAGCAGTGTCCGCAATAGCCAAACTGTGGGAAGAGCCGAGATGCCCTTCAACAGATGAATGGATAAAGAAGATGTGGTCCATATATACAATGGAATATTACTCAGCCATCAGAAAGGATGAATACCCAACTATCGCATCAACATGGATGGGACTGGAGGAGATTATGCTAAGTGAAATAAGTCAAGCAGAGAAAGTCAATTACCATATGGTTTCACTTATTTGTGGAACATAAGGAATAGCATGGAGGACAATAGGAGAAGGAAGGGAAAAATGAAGGGGGGAAATCAGAGGGGGAGACAAACCATGAGAGACTATGGACTCCAAGAAACAAACTGAGGGTTTTAGAGCAGAGGGGGGTGCGCGGATGGGTTAGCCCGGTGATGGGTATTAAGGAGGGCATGTACTGCATGGAGCACTAGGTGTTAGACGAAAACAATGAATCATGGATCACTACATCAAAAACTAGTGATGTACTGTATGGTGACTAACATAACATAATAAAATAAAATTTAAAAAAAAATGGGAAGAGATCAGCACACTGCCCTCTGGAGTCCATCAGTTCCTGCCTCTGTCACTTACCAGCTGTTCACATTTTATTTCCTACTCCAAGATTCAGTTTTCCCAGCTGCAGAAGGGGGATGAGTATTGCTTGGAACATATCATTGGCACATTGTAGGTTCTCAATAAATGTCAGGAGCTAATTTTATTCTCATTAGCATGCTCCAGTTCTGTATCCGCCAATCATATTTTATCCCAGACTGAGACTTGGGGACTGAGGACTATAGAAGTTGTGGGCTATTTCAATGACATAAAGAATGTTTACAAGGTTATACCTAGCAATCTGTTCTCCATATACGTGGCATATTGGGATGCTAGTGTAGCAACCTTGTAAAGCCCAAAAATGACAGGGGGAAATGAAAGAAGACAATTCTCTCATCAGCCCACCACTAATTACTGTGTATGACCCAAGAGGGCAGGTTATACTGGTTACGGGTTACAGACAACGCGCTGGCCATCACAGCACTTTGCAGCTTATTCCATGTCTATGCATATCCAAGTTTTAATATCATTCATTCAGCAGCAACATTTCACAGTATTGACAATTCCTGTTTATGGGAAGCTTGCTATGTTCCAGGCCCTGTGCTTTACATGTTTAATCTCATTTAATCCTTACACTAATCTTCTCACACAGGAACGATGATTCTTCATCTCACAGATGTGAAATACGAAGGCACGGAGAGGTTTTATAACCTGAGGTCAACACAGCTCGACTGAGGGAGAGCTGCATTTTGCATTCAGATCCACCTGACTTTGAAGTCCTTGTTCTTAACCATGATGCAATTCTGCCTGTTTCATGTCCAAGACCTCATTTGTGTAGCTGTGAAAAGTTAACCAGGATAGAGTCTACATGGAATCACAGAATCACAAAGCTGAAAGGCTCTTTCCCCCCTGGTTATCACACTAAATATTTTTCATTGTGTATTAGTTAGATGGCAGTGAGTGGAAGGGCTTAATGGTGACTGCTCCCACCCTATCCTTTTTATACAGCCGAAGTCCTCAAAAGAATCAACCCATTTCAAACACTTAAGGAGCACAGTTTCGACACCAAGGGCTCATGAGTCCAAGCCTTACACCATCATCAGCAAGCATAGGTTGGGGACCTCAGGACATTGTATGATCCAAGACCCTCATATCACAATAAGCCCGGACCCTCAGGCCATCTCTCACCCCTGGATTCTAATCCCTGGGGCCTGTCAGCAGCCAGACAACCTTTCCTCCCACTGCCCCTCTCCTTCAGTTTATATGCAATAGCTTTTAATATATTTTGTGTCTCCTAAGATGCAAGCTCTATGAGGGGAGGGGTTTTTGTTTTGCCCTGCTCTATCCCCTGAAACACAGGACATGCTCACTAAATATGTTAGATGAATGAATATTGACAAGCCATTTTAATTTTTACAGGAAAATAATACTTATTAATTCAGTAGGTCCTGAAAGGAACCTATCTAAGCAATGCTCTATTCACCTTGAATTTGTTTCAATTCCTTGAAAAGTATGAATAAATACATTCCATAGGAAGTCATCTGTAATTCAAGGTTTTCACTAATTCAGCCTGAACGGTCATCAGCTATTTAAGTGTCTTTTACACGCATATGCACACACATGCAGAACACTTAGTACATGACCTAGAACATGACCTAGAACAAAGTATTTTTTTTTTTTTTGGATGGACACATGCCAGGCCCTGTACTAAGGGTATTTCTCTTGGAGACGCTTGGCTTAGCATTAAAAATCCTGCTGACCTACATGGTTTCCAACCAACTTCTAGAAAATAAAGCCATCAGGAGGAGAAAAGAAGAGATCTTTGACGGACAGAAGACAAGCTTTGCTTCCTTTGTGAGGAAGGACTCTGGATGGGAATCCTAACAGCCCAGACGGCGGCAGTGGGGACGCGTCAGGTTTGCCAACAGGGAGCTTGTGTCTCAGAGACCCCAGTGACATCACTAACAGCCGTAATCATAGCTATGATTGTTTGGTCCTCATGCTTTGCACACACGATCCATTTATGCTCACACTTATCCGGAAGGTACTCTCCCTGTCCTTACTTAGAGATGAGACAGACCAAGCGAGGCTGAGTAGCTTGCTCAGGCTCATATAGTTAGTGAACAGTAGACGTGGGCTTTCAAAGGACCCTCTGTCTTCCTCCTTGTTACACTGTCTCCACAACCAGGCCTTCCCTTGCTCTGTCACTGTCATTTCTCTGTTTAAACAACTGAATCAAAGTTCAGGTTTGTTCTAGATGTACCTGTTCTAGATGTACCTGTGAGTGCCCACTTCTGTGCCCATCCTGGGATACTGGAAAGACAATCAGCCTGGGAGTCACCGATGCTATGTTGGAATCCAGGCTGGACAAAAATTAGTGGCTCCTAGTAATACCTACTATCTGTTGAACAATTACACTGTGGGCTTTGCATATATTAACTTACTCAGTATTTCCCTTTTGGACAAATTGGTCTAGTCAGTCAACTCAGGCATGGGTTCTACTGCTCCTAGGAGGCAGAGCAAGGATTTTAACTTGGTCTGTTGCTAGCCTATGCTTTTAACCTCTGATCTGCCTCTCATTTCAATGGCTGGACCACCATCGGCTCTCTGGATCTGCTTTCTTGTCTGTCGTATGAAGGAGGCAGGATTGTCTACCAGGTGCCTCCCACCTCTCAGATCGTAAGATCGGTGAATTCCAGTGGTCTTGTCTTTTAATTTTCTTCTACCAAAGCCCCGTACTCTCGGCTAGCCTTCCCGAGGTGACTTCAGCAGAACACTCAAGAATATGTCAGGGATACTGGAATCTGAGGTCAAAAGAGCTTGGGAAACTCCTACTCAATTTTGGGAGTTGACAATGCCTATTAAAGCTGCTGAGAAGTCCTGTAGGCAGAAAAAATTTATTATTCTTTAGGGAACCAGATTTCTTACTTTTTGCACTACTGAATCTTGGGGCGGATCACTCTTTGTTGTCGGGGCACTGTAAAATGTTTAGCAACATCCTGGCCTGTGCCCATTAAGTCCCCAAGCCCCAGATGGGACAGTCTAAAATGGCTTCAGAAAATGCCAACTGTGCCCTGGGGGGCATGACTTGCCCTGGTTGAGAAGCAACTGCTTTTGTCCTCCTTCAGATCTTACTGGATCACACCATCTCCCTCCCCACTATTTCACTGTAGTTTTGTTTTTGACACATCACTTGCGGCCCATTGTTTCTCTAGTACAGAGTTCCCCAGAATACCTGGGGTTACAACACTATAGGCAAAAGTTGTAGAGGCTACACGCGGTATCCCACGCAGAAAGAGTTTTGTGTTATAACATGTGCACACAGGAACAGTTCCAGACAGACAGTTCCAGTCTGCGTGGAACTAAGCGTATTCTCCTTCATGGAGCCTGACAGCGCTGAGAGAACTCACACCACAGGGTAACTGAAGTCGGGATCGGAATCCTGGGAAAGAGGTGAAGTAATGAGACTGAGGAAGAATTCAGAAGAAAACTGCTGACTTGGGAGAAGCTGACAGCTAAAACCACCGCATTACAATCAGGACAGAAGGCGGCGGCGGGAAGCATGCGGGGTGCCCTGTGGGCTCTGGGGCCGGGAGAAGAGAGGCTGGAGGGAACCCAGAGTCTGTATAGGCTGTTCCTATGTGTGGCTCCTTTCGCTGGACCTCAGGCTGGACGCTGCCCTGGAACTCCCGTCCACGGTGCCGTGGCTAAGAGGACCGGTGGTTCCAAGCTCAGCGGGCCTAGGCTGAACTCCAGCTCTGTTGCTTCTAAGTTATGAAGCCTTGGAAAAGTGGCTTGCCTCCTTCCTAGCTTCATTTTCCTTAGCTGCCAAATGGAGATAAGAGGAGTACTATCCACCTTGGAGGGGAGATGAGATAGATCTTTCGTGTCGAGCACTTGGCATAGTGCCTGGACCCAGAATAACAGGGAAGAGTGTGCTGCTTTAGACAAGCGTGGTGTGAGAGGAACCCAAAAGCCTCATGTGTTTTCCCACCGGGATCAGGTCGGAAGACCTACCGGTTGTGAAATGGACTTCTACGTCTTCTAAGCGGACTGGCACGCAGACACGCAATAGCTTGTCCCTGGACCATTCCTTGGAATGCACCTTCCCCGGGACAAGTGGTGGTGACTGGGTGCTGAGCGACGTCACCGCCGCCCTGGCTCGGATGACTCAGGCAGAGGAGAGGGAGAATAAAGGAAAGAAGACAGGCGGATGTGAGGGTTGGTTCATGATGAGAAAGGCACAGACTCAGAATCACACCCGGGGTTTTAAATTGCTCACTTCTGCTGACATTTCTTCTGCAGAGAAGTATAGCTGGCACGCTTTTCTGTTTGGAGACGTGGCTGACAATCTCCCCATAATGGGGACACAACTACAGACCGAGGCAGATGGCAATCTTCCTTCAGAGAGATGCAGGCAACAGTTTTGCCCCTGGAGAGAAAAGGCTCGGCAATTGAGATGCAGCCAGTAATTTTAACTATACAGAAGCCACATCCAGTAATTCTGCCCAATGAGAGAAACGGCCAGTAATTTTCCCAGGGAGGGTAAGAACTCCCACGGACTGATCATGCTGGCCTTCCTCCAGCTGAGGACAGCGAGAGAAGTGTAAGATTTAATTAGTGGCTACTCTACTATCATGGGCCTCATGACACAGTCCCCAGACACGGGCTGCAGAATAGCAGAGATCTGAGATCGTATTAAGACTGAGATCAGATTAAGACTCAGAGGATTCTGCACTGGGAAAGAGTGATGCCCAGTGACTCACCCTTAGCGATTTGCTTTTCATACAGCCCTTCATTAATTCTACAAATAACTGTTCAGCAGTGAATACCTCGGCAACACAATGCACAGCATCATGGAGAGTAAGTGATAAATCTAGAAGGGATTACATTGGTCCCTGACTTTTATATAACTTTTCAAAATAGGTCAGCATATATGATATTTCACAAACAGATCTTTTAATAAACAATCATTCAAAGTTAAGAAATAATGAGTCAAAACCTTTTTTTTTTTTTTTTCCAGAAAGGAAAAAATGGACTACAGCTCAGAGGGAGGAGACATGATGGGACAGGCGGGTGGGGTCTGAACTGGCTGGTGTGATCGGGGAAGGCTGAGTCACAGGCTGAAGCTTGAGGGATCAATAAGCACTAGATAGATCAGAGGTCAGCAAACCTCCCGTGTAAAGAGCCAGGTAGCAAGAATTTTAGGCCTTAAGGGCCGTTTGGTCTCTGTTGCAGCTATCATAGTGTGAAAGCAGCGCAGGTGACCACGTATTCCCATCAAGCGCTCTTCGTGGATACTGAAATTTCAGTTTCATCTAATTTTTACAGGTCATGAGACAGTATGGTTCCTCTTCGCTTGACTGTTTAAAAATGCCAAATCCTCATTCCTCACTAGAGTTGTGCAAAAACAGGTGGTGGGCCAGATTTGGCCTGGAGACCATAGTTTGCTGACCCCTGATGACGATGGTCAGGGGATGGGAGGGGTGCCTCCTCTGCTAGACAGGGCAGTCAGCAGGAGTAAGCACGTTTCAGGGGGACAGTAGGATCGGAGGACGGCTGTTGGCGCAGACACTCTGTGGAAAGCCTGGAGGATGAGATCGTGGCTCAGTAACAGCAAACGTGCTTTTCCTCAGGTACATGTGTGAGGCTGGTACCGGAGAGGCTGATGGACTTCGGAGTCGGGCACACTCGGGCTAGAATCCGTGGCCCGCCACTTCCAGGCCGGATTGTCTTTTTCAAGTTTCCGTAAATTTCTGAGATTCAGATTCCTTATCTTTAAAATGCAGATATCATTTTAAGAATCAAAAGGGAGAAAAGCAGGTAGGACGCCTACACACTCTTCAACCCACGTGCGCTGAGGGCCGCTAGGTATAAGGCACTGGGACAGGTGTGGGGGTCACAAAAGTGAGCTGACATGGTCCAGAGGAACCAGGACAGAGCAGCTGCAAATAGAGCCAGCCGGGGGGCCCAGACACCAGGAGGATGGAGCAGAACATGAGGCTACCTGTGATCCTGCTGAGTGCTGGGTAACTCTTTCCAAAGCAATGCCAATTCCCTGCAAAGACACCTCCCCTGACTCCCCATGCCCAACAGCCACCAGTGCCGCCTCCTCAGCCCGCCATCGGGGCCCTCCATATCAGGCCTGAGGTCGGCACTGTGGTGTTACTACCCCCTTCTCTTCTGCTCCCATACTGCCTTGTGGCCTCACTGGCCTTCTCATCATTTGCACCAGGGTCCGAGAGCTCCCGCCGGTAGCGGCCAGGCGCACTGTGAGTCAGACAAAGCAGGCGTGGACTCACAACAGGGAGTGGTGGGGACTGTGGCAAACTTCTGTGACCACAACCGATACGGGGGGCGGTTTCCACTCAGCTCCAGCTGATCGCTGCCATGCAGGAATGTGGGTCCAGCAGAGCCAGATGGTCTCATTTGTAAAGTCTAAGTTTTTCTGAGAAATCCAGATGTTTCATTGTTAGGAACCAATTAAAACATTTTAGTGTGTGGGCAAATGCAATTCATCTGTCAGCCGTATGGGCTGTCGTCTGTGACGTGTGGTTCACATGCTGTAATAATGATGACCAGTGTTTATGGGGCACTTAGTGCGTGCTAGCCCCTGATGCATGCTCATGCCTTCCTGATGTAGTTGGGGCTGCTACTGCAGAAGAGAATAGATGGGTGGCTTATCGACAACAGAAACTGTGCGCGGTTTTAGAGGCTGCAAATTTGAGAGTAAGGTGCCAACAGGATCAGGCTCTGGGTTGCAGATGGCCAGTGTCTTGTATCCATGTGATGGAGAGGGTGGAGGCCTCTTTTATCTGGGCGTGAATCCCATGCATGTGGGTTCTATCTTCATGATGCAACTGCCTGCTAAGGGCCCCACCTTCGAATACCATCACACTGGGGGGTAGGATTTCAATATGCGAATTCTGAAGGGACACATTCAGTCCAGAACACCACCTCTCTCTGCTCCCGTGTTTCTCTGCCTCCTGTTCTTTTCCAAGAAGCCTTCTTTCACCACCTCAGCCCTCTATATCTTTTCCGTCCTCTAACTGGTTCATTTGGCCATCCTCCCTCTTTTATTAAAGAACATAGGTATTTGTTGAGAACTCGCAAGGAGCTAAGCAATCCTAGTGCAGGGGGCAGGCTCCACGGAAGGGGGGCAGGAGTGCCGGCAGCACATGGTACCTGCCAAGCACTGTCCCGGGTGAGAATGAGCTCCGTCTCCCAGCTGAGGAATTGGGGGGCTTGGAGAGACCGGGACCATGTGCTCCCTGAGTGAGGACAGAATCTTAGAGCCTCATTAGCTCTGGGGTTAGACATTTATCATGAAGGAGCCTCAGTTGGAACCTGTGATCTAAAGAGAGGGGAAGCGGGAACCTGTGTTCGGCGGAGGGAGTACCTGCCAACCCAAAGGCTGAATTTGGGCTAACATCCACAGACAAGTGTATTAATTAGGGCCTATTTGTTCTTCCTTGGGGAGGAATAATCACTTATAAATAGCCAAGCGGGGCTGGTGCCTTTCTGAGAACCGTCATTCTGGAAAGATGCTGATTGGAGATTTCGGAGCACACTGTCTCGGGCCTGCAGCAGGGAAGGGAAGCGGTGCCTGTCCGGATGACACGATGGCTTGGCAGTGGGGGTCTCAACAGGAGCCTCATGAAGTAATCTGGTAACACTGAGGCCCGGCTTCACAAGTGCTCATATTTGGTCTTTCCCTCCAGTATAACGTCTCTCTGTAAGGTGGGTGAGTAGCAAAGGCATCCGTGGGTCCTTATGCCTCCTGCTGCGGAAGAGTACGTTCTGTCGCCACCAGGCTGCCGGAACATGACAACAGCGTCCTCAGGTCCCTGGGCCCACTCTGTACATGACAGGTTAGAGACTTCTCGTCTCCCTGATTTCTCTCTCTCTCTCTCTCAAAATTTGTGCAGCTGCTCCAGGAGAAGCTTGAGCTCCCTGGGGAGCCTCTGCCCAAGTGGAAGGGACTGTGAGTCTGTGGTCGTTATTAGGGGTGATTGCTGGGCAGCTGGTTGTCATGGTACCACAGAAGCCAGGCCCGCACTCCCAAGATGTCACCATTTTCCAGGCTGGATACATAATCACTGCAATGAGAGGCATAAACACGGAAAGGGAGAGAGGAGCGGCTCCCTGCTGACAATAATCTCCTTGCAGAGCGAAGTCAGGGGTTCAAGGCTGAGTAGGAGGGCCCATCTGGACATGGGCCAAGCACCGTATGGAGAGGGACCTGGTGTAGGCTGGTTATTGCTTCACTGTGTGCTCACGGCTCTGGCACAAGGCCTGTGTTCCCAGCACAGCTTCCTACAGGAAAACATTGTTCCTAACCCACGGACGGTCAGACCGGGTCTTCAGTGTTCCTGGAGCTCGCGTACGTGGTGTAGTAATAGCTACCATGTTGGGGTGCATGGAGTCAGAGCCTCGCATCTGCCGGGCACTGTGCTAAACTCCTGGAGCTCGCGTACGCGGTGTAGTAATAGCTACCATGTTGGGGTGCATGGAGTCAGAGCCTCGCATCTGCCGGGCACTGTGCTAAACTCCTGGAGCTCGCATACGCGGTGTAGTAATAGCTACCATGTTGGGGTGCATGGAGTCAGAGCCTCGCATCTGCCGGGCACTGTGCTAAACTCCTGGAGCTCGCGTACGCGGTGTAGTAATAGCTACCATGTTGGGGGGCATGGAGTCAGAGCCTCGCATCTGCCGGGCACTGTGCTAAACTCCTGGAGCTCGCGTACGCGGTGTAGTAATAGCTACCATGTTGGGGTGCATGGAGTCAGAGCCTCGCATCTGCCGGGCACTGTGCTAAACTCCTGGAGCTCGCGTACGCGGTGTAGTAATAGCTACCATGTTGGGGGGCATGGAGTCAGAGCCTCGCATCTGCCGGGCACTGTGCTAAACTCCTGGAGCTCGCGTACGCGGTGTAGTAATAGCTACCATGTTGGGGTGCATGGAGTCATAGCCTCGCATCTGCCGGGCACTGTGCTAAACTCCTGGAGCTTGCGTACGCGGTGTAGTAATAGCTACCATGTTGGGGCGCATGGAGTCATAGCCTCGCATCTGCCGGGCACTGTGCTACACTCTGTATGCATGTGATATTCCATTGCATTCTCTCAACACTTCTGTTTTGCAGATGAGGAAATGAGGCTCCCAGCGCAGGCCAGGAGGAGGCAGAGCTGGAATGTGGACCCAGCTGCAGCTCTCTGGGCTACTACTGTCCCCCATTCTGCATCATTTGTCCTCTAGTCCCATGATCAGGAAGGGTGAGCCCTTCAACCTGGAAATGGCAGACACCAGAGGGCAGGGGCCCAGTACAACGAATAAGAGTGGTCGAAGGATTAAACGTCCGATCTGGATGTCAGCTGTGTGCTCTTACCCATCACAGAGAATTAACCGGGGCGGAGATATTTCTTTATAGACGTAACACAGTGCAGCAGGGGCAAAGTGGAGGACAGTCACCAGGCTAACTGAGCACCTTATTACCTGCTGGCTACCCCCCTCTCTTGTTCCTCACTGGCTCCACAAAGACCATTCCCACCTGCGCTCCCCTTCCCCTCCAAGGAGCCTCTAGGACCTTGAAGAGAGAACGCATTTTGCAATCGCTACAGAAAATAAAGGCTGTGTCCCTCAGCAAGCACTCTGGCTTAACGACTTGGTCGGGGGAGGACAGGAGGGACAGTCTGTATCCCGTCCTCGTTTTGAATCTGGCTGAAGACGAAGGATCCCTGCACTGTCGCTAACGTACTTCCCTGCAGTGAGCTCCGGGTGCCCGCTCAGCGGGTGCTCAGGAAACACAGGGGCCACAGTCTGCTGATGTCCGGAAAGCCAGACTCCACCAGTGAAATGCCTGAGCCCTCCTCTGCTCTCCCGGTCCCTGGCTTACCCAGCCGCCGCCCGCTCTGGCCTGGTGAGGCAAAGATGGGAAGTATCGCCAGGGCATTCTTTCTCAACAGCTTCAGCCACAGGGCTTTAGACCTGGGTTTGAATCTCGGCTCCGCCTATGACTAGATCTTTGACTTTGCCTAAGTTACTTGCTTTCTTGAGCCCCCATTTTCTCATCTCTGAGTTCATGGATTGTTGGGAAAAGAAAGAAATACTAATAAATATTGAGTGCTTTCTATGGGCCAGGCTTTATCTCACTGAATCCTCCTAACAACCTAATAATGCAGGCTCCATTATTTTCCCCATTGTGTAGAGGGAGACACTGAGGCTTACAGGGCTTAAGTGCAAAAAGTTAGGTCCAAGTTACCCACACTGGGTTTGTCTGACCCTAGACCAGCGCTACTGACCACTGGAGTATGCGTCCTCTCTCTATCCTCATTAAAACCTACTTTCCAAACCACAAGTCTCACCAATACCTATAACTGGCCTTTACGGTTTACCTTCATAAACCTCAATGGAGCTGGGAACCCCAAACCAGAAAGCTGTTAGGGGCCTGCTCTGCCTCACTGCTTCCTCTCACACTCCCTGTCCCTTCTTCTCCCTCCCACTGCCCCCCCACCAATCTCCTTCTGGACACCTGATTCAGAAACAATGCCTTCCTTCCCTGAACTTGTTCTCATCAGGACACAAAAGTCAGAACATCATAAAACATTACGATATCACCCTTAACGGAGGTTATTATCTATCCCTCGGTATTAAGTAATACGTGATTTTGTACTACGAGCATATGTACAGCCACAGATGTTTCGGGAACACTTCTAGGAGGAAAGCTTACAACTGAGAAAGTTCTCAGTTTTAACTCATTTGATTTTCCTAGGCACCGGGACAAGATAACACCCAATGTCTTCATTTTCATCCTTGGCTTCAGAACCACAGCACTAGTGTATTTGAGAGACACATGCTACCTTTTATCTGATGTTCGTTCTTTTATAAACAGGTCTCCTCTCATTCATTCATTCCCTCGCTAAGTATGACTTAGCATGCAGGCCATGTCAGACGCTGTTCAGGAATGCTTCTGCTCCTTCCTGACCTCCTTAGGCGTGAGCAACCGCGTGCTCTACTAACACACATCTGCATTTCTGTGGCTCTACACTGACAGGAATACAGAAGAATCCCAGGAAACAGGGACTGAAAAATGCCATGATTCGGAACTTTGGGGAACACCCAGGATACACTGAGGATGACATCTGGCGTGGCAGTTCATTTTAACCGTGTAACATGATAGCATAAATACTACGTAGTCCACGTTTTCTCTCTCAGACGCTGGGCATCTAAAGTCCACATTCAATTTAAAACGAAATTTATCTGAGGAATTTGTACATTTTATTCAAATTCCCAAATGTGTTGGGTTAAAGTTTATCACAATACTCTCTCTTTTTTTTTATGTTCATATAGCCACTGTATAGTACATAATTAGTTATTACAACTGAAAAAAATAAAAAAATAAAGCTGGTAATTAAAAAAAAAAAGAAGTTTATGTTAGAAACATTCCATAGTTTCATAGCCTCTCATCTGATGGAGACAAGTCCACCAAGCCAGCGACTGCATCTTACATGTCTGCCTGTCCCGCTGTGTCGAACACAATGCCTGACTCACATTTATTGACCGGTCAGTTCCTTGCTTTGTTTGATCTCACCATCTTTTTTTTCCTAAGCTGGGTGATCCCATTTTCTCACATGTAAACTTTTCAGTGACAATTTCATGACATTATGGGGATTTTGAAATGATACCAAAATTTCAGGATGAATGAGCCGACCCCAGGATTAAGGATGCCCATCCATAAGATAAATCCTATTTAAATCTTTATGTTCAGGTTAAAGATGTGAGAGAAGATAGAAGCAAGTATCATTCTAAGCTTGGTGGGGGTGAGCCTTCCCCTGCCCTCCGCTGCCTCTGGGCTGTGCTTGAGGACGATGGGAGGCCAGCAGGTGCTCAGAGTAATTCAGCAGATAAAGGGACCTGCACTGATGGGGCTGGAAGCTGCGTGAGTGGACAGCAGATCTCACAACTCAGTTATGGATGCCACCTACAGAGCTGTCAAAATAGAATTATGGGAACAGCACAGGGGGCTCGAATTAGCCAATATACTTAAACATGGGTCAATTACACACGTGAGAGATTCCCCATTCCCTTCCCTATCCCCCAGTGCTGGGCAAATACGGAAGGTGGCCGTATTCATTATAGGAAGAAATAAACCTGTGATAAACCCACGATCTTTGTCGATGTATTAGATTTAACTTTTCTGGGTTTTCATTTCCTTAAGCTGCAAAAAGGAGGAAATACTCTGAACCCATAGGGTTTTGTGAAGATCAATAAGATAACAAATAGAAGGCGCTCTGTAAATGGTAAAATGCTAAACAATAAAAGGTATCAATATAATCATTTATGCCTTTTTTTATATGAATCTTATGTCCCCAGAATTTGTGAGTCTCTTTCCCAAACGGTCTTTCCACTGGTCTATACCAGCTCATTCACTCTCCTGCATTTGGGCACATGCTTAGGCCAAAATGCTGGGCATCATTCTGGATTCTTCCCTTTACCTCACCTTCCATATCTAGGTTTCAAACAAGTCCTGTTCACTTTACACTCAAAGCACAGCCCACATGAGGCCAGTTTAGATCTAAGCCGCTATTCTCTCTTGCCTGGACCATTTGATGCCTTTCTAACTCTTCTCAGCATCCACTTTTCTTCCTCACATTTCATTCTTTACATATCCTGAGTGATATATTTACAAGTCTATGCAGGGTCCCCCCCGCTTTTTTTAAAGATTTTATCTATTTATTTGAGAGAGAGAGTGAGCTAGCAAGCGAGTGAGCATGAGGGAGAGGCAGAGGGAGAAGCAGACTCCTCGCTGAGCAGGGAGCCCGATGCGGGACTCGATCCCAGGACCCTGAGATCATGACCTGAGCCAAAGGCAGACGCTTAACCGACTGAGCCACCCAGGCGCCCTGAGTATGCATGGTACTCTTTTGCACAAGCCCTCCTAGATTTTCTCTTCCCACATAAAATAAATGCCAAATGCCTTATCTTTGCCTACAGGGCTACCACGTTGCCTGACTCCTAAGGCCTTTGCAAGGAATACCCTGGGAGTGAGGCCTGGGGGTTGTGTGGGGTGACCCCTGAATGCTAGTGATCCCCTAGTGACCTCTAATGAGCTCCCACTGGAGTCTTTTGTGACCTGGGCTACCAGCCTGCTCCTCCCAATTCCCTTCTTGCTGCTCCCTTCATCACACTACAGACAGACAAACTGGTCTTCGTCTGCCCCTCAACCTGGCAAGCACAGTCCAGATTCAGAACCTCTGCATCTGCTGTGGCTTCTTCTCCAGAAACACTTTTTACCAAATCTCACATTATCTAATTTGCCTGTGTGTTGTCCGTCCATCCTACTACTTGGATAGGGTGCCATGGGGGCAGGAGGCATCATTTTCCTAGTGCCTAGAACAAAGCCTGGCACATAGTAGCAACAATCAGTATTTGTCAAATAAATGGATAGTAGGTTGATCGTCATCATTTCACAGACTCCTCTCCCCTTTATTTTGCCTACCTACAAATGTCGATGCATTCCCAAAGCTAGAAATGAGTGAACACAGCTGGGGGCAGCCACTCTTTAGTGTGAGCCTTTTCATTTATAAAAAGAGAAGGCTCAGGTGCAAATTTATCAAACTGCATGACTAGAGCTGTTCTACGGGAATTTGGTTAGCACCTTCACTAGGGCTAAGGGCAAAAGGGACAAACAACGAGCTTCAGCCATAAGGGAGGAACCACTTAGTGGGAGAGACGGCAATGGAAACAGAATTTCTACCAATAGTATCAGGTGGTCAGATGGAGGGCACTGAGTCCTAGTTGGTGAAATGTGAAGATGATGGTAGGCAGAGTCGTGACTCTGGAAGGATGTCCATGTCCTAATCCCCAGAACTCGTGAATATTTCACCTTTCACAGCAAAGGGGAGTTAAGATTGTAAATGGAATTAAGGTTGCTCATCAGCTGACCTTAAACTAAGATTAATCTGGATTACCTGGGCAGGTGCAACGCACTCACCAAAGTCCTTACAAGCGGAAGAGGAAGGCAGAAGAGCAGAGTCAGAGTGATGTGCGGGCTAAGGACTTGTCCCACCGTCACTGGCTTTCAGATAAAGGGGCCAGAAGCTGAGAAATGGGGGTAGCCTCTTAGAAGTTCAAAAAACAAAGACATGGATTCTCCCTTAGAGACTCCAGAAGAACACAGCTCTGCCAACACCTTGATTTTAGCCCGTGGGACCCATGCCAGACTTTTGACCTACAGAACCATTAGATGATACATTTATGTTGCTTTTAGTCATGAACTTTGTGATAACTTGTTACAGCAGCCAGAGGAAACTAATACACAGAGGAAGAGGTGAACTTTCTGACGTCACCTGTGGCAGGAAGGGACAGGCTACTCTACGACCTATCCTGCCCAGGCCAATGCCTCTCCTGGGGGACAATTTCCTCCAGGTATTCCCTTGACTAAGGTTCTCTTGAACCTCAAAGTCAGGATGCTCACCCAGTGCCTGTGACTGCTTTGCCAGAGATGGCCTGTCACAGATGAGGATGACAGGCAAGTTGGCTTTGAGATGTCCTAAGCCCAAAGCAGCCCGCGCCACTTCCGATGTCATGGTCAGCCTTTCCCGTCCTGTGTCTCTGGGGCTGCAGCCACGTGCCTGAGCCAGATGTAGCTCCTGGGCCTTGTCATCTGAGGCCCCTAGCGAGGGAGAGAGCGGGGCCTGGGAAGGGGTCAACCTCTAATGAATGACACTTGCCTCCAAAATTAATAAGCCTTCTAGTTCTTAGGAAAATGCACTCAACTGGAGTCTCCAGGATGACTAATTGACAGAACTGGTTAAATTAATCAAAAATGGAAATGAGGATGGGGAAAGGGGGAAGGGATTCTACTTTCACTCTGTGGCTTGGGTCTTGGCTGCTCAGTTGTTAATGGCTGCTAAGCTTGAATGGGGTAGACACTGGGTTGGGGTGGGGGAAGGGCTGGTTTTAGTGAATTCTACTCCTTGTAGCAAGTCTCTGGCTTTTCCCCAGGGTGGGGAGGGGGGTCTGTGTGTTTGTAATCCCGTCATCAGGCAAAAGCATTTTAATAAAGGGCCTTGTCTTTTTCACCTCACCTCCCCTAAAATAAACACTGTTAATTACGTCCCTGATCAATACTGAACCCCTTTTGGAAGCTGTGTCAAACCTCCGAGGTTTTAAGATTCATCGCAGCTGTATTGTCGCTGATGTCCTCGGGCACATTCCATCAGAGACCCGGGGAATGAACCGCAGCTTTATTAAGGGATCTAGTGGTCTAGAGAAGTAGGACTTGGCAATTAAGTTTGTAGATGAGGGTGAAGAACGAGACAGTGGATTTCATGTTCTCTGCAAGGGCAGAGTTAGTTCTGCAATTGGAAACCACTGGGCTGGGGGATCCAGCCGATGGGGTTTATATGAAATGGAGCCCCATGAAATAATCTTTCTGGATGTTAGCAGAAGGTCATGCTCCTTTGCTAGCTGCCAAAGAGCCAGGAAAAGAATCAATTCTTCTTTTGGAAGCAGACAGACCTGGGTTCAAATGTTGGCTCCTTCATTGTGATTCGGGGCAAGTGTCTTCACCTCTCTGTGCCTCATCTGTAAACAGGAGTTACCAGAACCAATCTTCATGGGTTGTTGTGAGGCTTACACCAAATACAGAAGAGCCATCCCCCTCTACTACACACACTTCGGGAGGAAAACGGAATTTCTGATTTGGATTGTTAGGCTGGGCATCAAACCGTACCCCGTCTGCAATAGAACCAGGCTGTTTTCCCAATGACTCCACTATTCACTAAAACATCTCAGACTTGATGGCCTCAAGTGTTTCTATCTTTTCCCCAACGACATGAAAAAGTCAGATCATCTTCACACCAGCCCCATGACCGTAGATGTAAGCGCACTGCAGGGTTGGTGCTGACTGTCCCTATCCAGGCAGCCTGCCTTGGTCTCCCCTGGATGAGGGAGTGTCGGTGGTCACATCTTGAGCTGCCAGTGCAGAAGGGCCTGGTGGCTGAAAGAGAATGACTCTATGCAGCAACTCACTGGTGCACCCGGGAAGGGGCCTGGTGCTGCAGAGTCCTCCGTCCCTGCTGCCCACAACAGCCCTGGCCCCTCACCCTGGCCTTCTCTCCTCTCTTGGCTTACACACCACTGCTCCCCACCCCTCTCTCTCCCCCAGCCCCCGTTTTCCTCTTACTTCTCAGGTGGCTCATACTCAGCCTCCTGTCAAAGACCGCCTCCCCGCCCTCCCCCGCCCCACTGGTGAATGCTGCTCTGCCCTAGGCCTCTTTCCTAGACTGTCCGCTCCTCCCCACTGATACCCTCTCCCCTAAGCCACTTCACCCCATCCCAGGGCTTTAAATATCCTAGCGGCTCATGACTCCTAAATTCTCTCTTCAGCCCACACCTCTCTCCTGACGTCCACACTCACGTGTCCACGTGTTGCAGACTTCCCTACACGGGCGGGTCAGAGACACCTCAAGCTGGCACATCCCAAAGACAATGCTTGGTCTTTCCACATCAACCCATTCCTGCCTCAGTCTCCTCAGTCTCTCTGTACATCACCACCATGCCCTCTGTTGCTCCAGACCAAAACCTATGAGTTATTTTAGGCTCATCTCTTTTTTTTTTTTTTTAAAGATTTTATTTATTTATTTGACAGAGAGAGAGACAGGAGAGAGGGAACACAAGCAGGGGGAGTGGGAGAGGGAGAAGCAGGCTTCCCACTGAGCAGGGAGCCCGATGCGGGGCTCGATCCCAGGACCCTGGGATCATGACCTGAGCCGAAGGCAGACGCTTAACGACTGAGCCACCCAGGCGCCCCAGGCTCATCTCTTTCTAAACCTCTCCATGCCGGCCTCTCAGCGGCTCCTCTGAGTTCTGCCTCCTCAGGAGATTCTGTATCTGTCTGTCCACTTACCACCCCTTGTGTGCCCCCACCCTGGTCAGAGTCACTGTCATGTTTTGTTTAGGCTGAGGTGAGAGCCTGCTAACTGGTCTCTCTGCTTCCAGGCTTGCCACTCCCTTTTCTTTGAGAACTCTTTTATGGCTATAAACAGAGTACTAGACACTTCTCTGCTTGGAACCGTCTACTGGCTTCCACCTCACTTTAAACAGAATCGAGCTGTTCCGCCTGGTCTACCAGACGACCTCCTCTGGCCTCCACCTGCCTTTTCTGCCTCATCCTCTGCTCCGCGGCTCGGCCCACCAGCCTCCATCCATTGTTATTTCTTCTGTTCTTCCAACACACAAGGTTGTTCACCTGTGAGGGCCTTCATACTTCGATGTTATCTCTGTTTGTCTGCTTCTGACAATTCAAGTCTCAGTTCAAAGGCTTTGCCCCAACACCGTATGCAAATACCTCCACCCAGGTACTCCTTAATCCTGTTTAATCCTACAGCTTTTGTCACTGGGTGAAATGAACGCATTCATTTGTACACTGGCATGTTTCCTGCCCCCCTCCCCGTCCCCCACTGGCATATGAGCTCCGTCAAGACAGGAGTGACTAAGTGTTGAATAAATCGTAGCTGAGTAAGTGATTGCTGGTGTCCTGGTTAAGGGGTACAGGTCTGGCTCAAACCCCAGCTCTGTCTCTGGGGAGCGTTTGGTGTTCTGTCACAAGAAGAACATTTGGTGGCCATCAGAGTATCATCTCCCCTCTTGGTCATCTGTAAAATGTGACTCATGATGGTATGCACCTCACAAGGCTGTCAGGGGGTCTGAGTGAGCCCGCACCTTGGCTTACTTCCTGGACGTCATAACATGTTCTAGAAGTCAGCTGAGGTAGTGGCCCCTGACATTACTCCATCGACGGCTGTTGCTGCCACTGTTCCTTTTCCCACTCTTAAAAGACACGCGTGGAAGGGAAGCAGGAAAGCACCAGCATCCGAACCGCATCTGACATGGGGCTCACATGGGCTGGGCGCTGTTCTAAGGCTTCACGGTGCTCTCTCCTGTCAGCCTCATGAGCATCCTAGAAGGCATGCATTCCCCCGGTCCTATTTTATAGACAAGGAAACGGCGGCACAGAGAGGTTAAGTAACCCGTTCCAGGTCACCCAGTTAGGCCATGGGCGCAGACTAACAGTGGACACCAGACTGACTTCCCTCCCTGACGCCGGCGCTGTGTCGGAGCTCACGCGCTACTGTCAGTTTAGTCTGGAAGAAGGCACGGAACAAAGCAACACTGTTCTGGCCCGTGCTCACAGGGAAAGCTACGGACTGAATGTTTGTGTCCCCCGTGCCAAATTCACATGTTGACTCCTCCTCCCCAGTGCGATGGTATGTAAGTGGGGCCTTGGGGAGGTGACTAGGTCTCGAGTTCCCATCCTCACGCATGGGAACAGTGCCTTTATAAAACAGAGTCCCAGAGAGTTCCCTCACCCCTCCCACCATGTGAGGACACAGCACGGTGACAGCTGTCTCTGAACCAGGAGGTAGGTCCCCACCAGACACTGAATCTGCTGGGGCCTTGATCTTGGACTCGCAGCCTCCAGAACTGAGAGACATAAATGTGGGGTGTTCCAGCCCCCCAGTCTGTATTCTATCACAGCAGCTTAAATGGATGAAGACAAGGAACATCCTGCTGGGCTGTGCACGGCCCCGCCTATCCCAGTACCTAAGACAGGTGCTGTCTGAGGGTGCATGTGGAGAGAGCCCTCTGTTTCCATTCTGCAGTGAAGGCATCCCCGCAGGGCTCTCCTGTTATCCACGGACGTCAAATCAGAGAAGTACAAATACAGCCCTGGGGGGATGTGGAAGACACGCAAGGTGGCTGCATCTCAGGATTCTGACCTCATCCCTGCCTTCCAGCCTCTGTCCACCCCTACTCTCCTCACGTTGCTGCATTCCTGGTGGGTCTGTACCTGTGGCCCACCTTCACATTGATCCTAATCACCGCCCACTTGCTCCATCTCGAACCGCATCCACAGATTGTTGGCAAGTTCAATCTCTAGTGTCTTTCAGGACCCCACCCCCCCTTCTCCATTTCCATTTGAGGATTTCGCCTGCCTCTTTTCTCCATCACAGCAACTGAGCCTGGGATCCACACCTACCACTGCCCGTACTCCCGATTATGTTCATGTCTTCTGTTAGGCGCTCAATTGTGTCCCTCGCTGCCTGAATTCTTATGTTGAAGCCCTAACTCCCAGTATGTCAGAATGTAACTGTATTTGGGCACAGGGCCTTTGAAGAGGTAATTAAATAACATCACTAGGGTGGACCCTAATCCAATACTACTGGTATCCTTAGCAGAAGGGGAGTTTTAGACAGACACATGCCAAGCAAAAATGATGTGAGGACACAGGGAGAAGACAGTCATCAGTAAGCCACGGCCTAGAATAGATCCTTTCTGCACAGCACTCAGAAGAAGTGAACTCTAGGGGCGCCTGGGTGGCTCAGTCGTTAGGCGTCTGCCTTCAGCTCAGGTCATGATCCCAGGATCCTGGGATTGAGTCCCCTGTCGGGCTCCCTGCTCAGCAGGGAGTCTGCTTTTCCCTCCCTCTGCCTCTTCCCCAGCTTGTGTTCTCTCTCTCTCTCTCAAATAAATAAAATCTCAAAAAAAAAAAAAAAGGCAGTAAACTCTGTTAATGCTCTGATATAGGACTTCTGGTACCAGAACTAGAGATAATTAGGTTTGGGGGTTTAAGCCACCCAGTTTGTGGTACTTTGCTACAGGAACTCTAGTAAACGAATCTACCCTCTTTCACCTGTCTTTTCCCATCTGCCTGCCTTTCTGCCACAGATGTTCAGTGAAGCCCTATTGTAGCCGGCACTACACTAAGTATTGGTAATTCAGCGGCTGGTAAGATACAGTCCCTGCCCTCATGCAGATTACATTCTAGTTGGGGGGACAGAAAAGGAAAAGCAAACATCTAGAGATGAATGCTATGAAAAACTAAAGAAATAAAACAGGGTGATGAGATATACACATAGAGTACAAATGAGGTAAAAAGGAAAGTCCTCTCTGAGGAGGTGAGATTTTCCCAGAGACCTAAAAAAATGAGAACAGTCCAGACAAGTGGGAACATGCCGTGAGAGCATTCTAGACAGAGGCATAGGCTGTGCAAAGGTCCCGAGGCAGGAAAGGCCTGGGTGTGTTAGAGGTGCAGGAAGCAGGCCCGTGTGGCCAGACTGTGGGGAGCTGAGGTCGGACAGGTGGGCAGGGACCAGATTCACGCAGTGTACTGAGAAGGAGTTCAGATGTCATTTCTCTTTCATTTCCTAGGTTGTCATTCGTCCCACCTGGCCAGTTTCTCCCTTCACCTGCCAACAGTCATGCATCGAGAAGGAAAAGCATGGTTCAGCCCAGCTGACTGGTACTGCCGTCCACACCCTATTGTTTCAGGCATTAAAATCTCAAACTGCAAATGCAACCCCTTGTCACTACCGCCAGAAGGGCTAGGAAAAAACAGAGTCTGGGAGCGAATCATCCCTTCCAACCCCTGCTGAGTGTGCAGAGTGAGGGCCATATGGAAATTAATATATGCAGCTCTGATCACACGGATCTCCTCGGCATTTTGATTAAACACCGATGGTTATTAAATACTCTCTTTCTCAGAGCTCGTCTCCGAAAGCCAATGTTGCTTTTCATTCTGAACTCTGATGAACTGTCTCAATTCCGTTCACACACCTTGGCTGAGCCGTCGTCGGCTGGAGGCTGGCGTTTGAAGAGGATGGAGAAAATCAATATGAAATGTCAGGCGAGAGGTCAGACAGAGCTCGTTTTCCCGGCCGGCAGGAGCCAGGGCCGCCGCGGCCGCCGCAGCCGAACAAAGACGGGGAGTGCACTGAAGAAGGTCGGCACTTCGGACGAGTCAGGAAAATGAATTTTGTTCACTTCTTCATTAGATTAGGAGGCTGGCGGCTGGCAGCTCAGAGCCCTGCTGCTGTCAGTGTTGGGGTGGAGCGTGGGGAGGCAGGGCTGCAGCAGAGGCCCACAAGCCGCTAGCTAGCTCCCAGGCCGCTCTGGGGACTGTCCCCAGGCTCTGCCTCTCTAGGGCTGGGTGGCCCAGGCTGCAGGGAGTAGCAGTCCCTGGGGGACCCTGGGTGTGTGGCTGAGCAAGCCTCCTGCTTCTATGGGCCTGATAACTCTTCCCTGTTCTCTCGCAGGGAACTTCTCAGGGGTCAGGTCACAGCTCGGAGGTTACGGCCTGGGGTGTAGGCTCCTTGTCTCATGCCCTCCTAGCACCATGGGCCTCTCTTTCATACTACTTTTGACAGTTGCAATGTCCTATCTGTTTGTCATTCCCTGATGAATGGATCTTTCTTCCTTCGTGTGAAGGTTAATTTTATGTATCAGCCTGACTGGGCCCTGGGGTGCCCCAGATATTTGGTCAATCATTATTCTAGGTGTTTCTGTGAAAGTGTTTTTGGATGGCTTTAACATTTAAATTGATAGACCGGGTAAAGCAGATTGTCCTCCCTAATGTGAGTGGGTCTCATCCAATCAGTTGAAGGTCTGAACAGAACAAAAGGCTGACGACCCTCCCCAAATAAGAGGGAATTCTTCTGCCTGACTCCTTTGACCTGGGGCATTCATTTTTTCCTGGCTTCGCACTTGAACTGAAAACACTGGTTCTTCTTGGGTCACAGGCCTGCTGGTCTTTGAACTAAAACTATACCATCAGCTTTCCTGGGTCTGTGGACTTGGACTGGAAATATACCACTGGTTCTTGTGGGTCTCCTGCTGGACCACTGTGGATCTTGGGACTTGTGGACCTCTGTAATCCCATAAGCCAAATACTTCTTCTTTTTTTATTTTTTTAAAGATTTTTATTTACTTATTTGACAGAGACACAGCGAGAGAGGAAACACAAGCGGGGGGTGGGGTGGGAGAGGGAGAAGCAGACTCCCCGCTGAGCAGGGAGCCCGATGCGGGGCTCGATCCCAGGACCCTGGGATCATGACCTGAGCCGAAGGCAGACGCTTAACCGACTGAGCCACCCAGGCGCCCCCCGCCCCCCTAAGCCACATACTTCTGATAAATCTCTCATACGCATACACGTATATGTATATATGAGGTATCTATCTACCTATCTTATCTATCTATCTACCTATCTATCTGCCTACCTACCTACCTACCTACCTACCTACTACCTACCTATTATCTACCTTCTATTGGTTCTGTTTGTCTGCAGAACCCTCACTAACAAAGACAGGAAGCTCTAAGAGGGAGGAAACCAGGCATGGTTTCACTCACCATTGTGTCTCCAGTCTGGTAAAATACCTGGTGTATATAGTATGTGCTCAACAAAAACTACTTAAACAAATGACTAATGGGGCTTCATATATCTGAAAAAAGGTTTGAGGCTTTAGCACTGTGGCCCAGCTGCATGCCTGGAACGGGGGAGTCGGGTCGTCTGTGCCCCTTACTGCCTCCTGCATGCCCCGCAGACGCCACGTTCTTACACACATGATGACATTTACTTCTCGTGAACAACCAGCCTGATGAGGCCGTCCTCATGCTTTCTACTCTCAAATGAGGAACGTGGGGCTCAGAAGGATTAAATAACTTGCCTGAGGTCACATAGTAATTGAATGTCGGAATGGAGCTCTGATTCCAAAGCTTCTGCTCGAAACATTTATAGCTCTGGGATTTCTAAGGCCTTGTCCTTTTCCCACCCTTCAGGGTTCAGGGGTCATCAAACCTCCCAGTGAGTTTATTCCTCAATATCCGGGTCTGACTCCAAAGCCCAGGCTCGTGTCAGCCCCACTGGGCTGTGAGGACACCGGGGCCCCTCCTGCCATCTCCCGCATCCACTGGGGGTCAGCGGCCCTACCGGCCGGTTCTGCCTTCACTCACCAGAGAGGCCTGTCCCCCGAGGTAGCTCATGTCACCCCACACAGAGCGTGTCCCCCACTGAATCCCAACCCTCTACTCTGTCCCAGTGTGGCTTCTCACCAGTCCCTGTTCCACACACCATTTATGTCAACCCTCAGGCATTAATGCATTTATTGAAGAAGTATTTACTGAGTACCTACTTATGTGCCAGAAGTTGGCAATGTGATGCGAGTAAACAGATTTAGTTCTTATCCTCAGAGGGTTTGTGGTCTAGAGGGGAAGGACAATGAACAACTAGTATCCATGTGCGACGAATGCCAACCTCTGATACTGCTTACGTCGTCACCCATGGTTATTTTTTAACAAATGTTCCTTTTCCACTTCTCTTCCTTCTGATCTCCATAGCCACATCCTTACATAGGCTATGAATTTCCTTTGTATTGAGATGAAAGCAAAATGTTCTAATTCTCCTTTCTTCCCACCACCACCGTGTTCATCTTCCATAAAACATAAATTCTATCTTTCTGTTCTTCAGCCAAATGATCTCAAATCACTCTCCACATACTAGGGACTGTGTTTCTCAAACTGGGCCACACGTACATATCTGAAGATATGGGGATGCACCAGGCAGTACAGAAAACCATGGGATATACACTGAATCTTTTGGGAACATCAATTTTGCTTGAAATCTGGGAGTGGGGTAGAAATGTAATTATCAAACCTAAAATAGACATTTTATGGGAGTACAATGCAAATTCACGTGAAATTTCAGGATAGAAAAATAAGACTTCAAAGAAAATCTGTGGTTGGTTGGCACCTCCCCCAGGATCTCTGGCCTCTGCTGTTCTGTCTGTGTGGGTGGGCGGGGCCACTCAGGGCCCACGGGCGAGGTTGGACTGCTGCTGGATGCCCTTCTTCCACTGCAGCCAGGCTCCCGGCCTGACCTGCGCGCTGTATGTACTCGGGGGGAAAGCTTAAGAAGTATTGGCTGCCACAGGAGCCAGACTCTGAGTATGGAGTCGGTACTCAATGAATGAATGAACAAATGCATGCATGAATGAATGAATACATGAAGGCATACACGTTTGACTTTGATCTTCAAGGACCAACTTGATACGAACCATCATCCCTCTTTCACCTCTTTCTTTGATATTTGTTTCCCCAAACCTGATTCTTTGAAGGTTCTATGTAACTTCCTAGCTTCAGGCTTTTGCCCATTCTGTGTGCACTGCCCAGAACACAACCTCCCCCCCTCTTTCCCACCTAACCAGATCCTACGTGTGTTCAACAGGACTACTCAGCCTCTGCTTTCCCCGTGATGTCTATCCCAAATGTCCCACCCTCCCCTGAACATCCCAAACCCATCTCTACCACTCATTTGGGTGTTAACACACTGCCTTACACACCGTTCCTGAAATGTTCCCTGGGTACATCTTAGGTCATGAACCAAATTTTAAATGCATCCAATGTAGGAGATGACTTCCCTTTGCAATGGACCCCTCAGAGTTCTCAATAGTAAAAGACACATCACAGATACAAGAAAATCATGCTGAAGGACTAACAAGGAATTTTAGTCTAGATATGTAGTTCTCAACCAGAAGCAATTTTCTCCTCCCCAACCCGCAGTATTACACATCAGGAGATAGTTTTGGTTGTCCCAGCTTGCTTTGGCCACTTACAACCAGTGGGGAGAGTCCAGGGATGCCGCTAAACATCCTACAGTACATAGGACAGCAAACTTCCCCTAAGAACTATGTGCCCTAAATTCAATACTGCTGCTGTTAGAAACCCCTGTCTACATTAGAATATCTTCCTAACTTGTTTCCTTGTCTCTTTTTTCTCCCACTTAGAACCCAACCTCTGACCGGGAGAAATCCTGATCACATCACTCCCCTGGTTACGTCAGTGGCTGTTCACCGACTTCGAGAAAACATTCAAGTTCTTCATGATGGCCATATGATCGGGCTCCAGCATCCCTCCTGAGCTTCAGCTCACTTCCTTCTCCAAGTCATTCCCTACGTACCAGCCTTATCACTCACCCTGCAGTTTGGCATGCGTTATGATCTTTCGTGCCTCAGCGCCTTTGCACATGCTGATCCTTCTGCCTTGAACATGTTTCCTCTTGCCGGCTTATGTAAGTTAAGTACTGTTCAAAGATCAGTGCCAACACCCACGGGAGCAAATGTTTATTAATCATCGATCAAGTGCCAGGCCCTGGTCTAGGTGCTGGGGAAATAGCCATGAACAAGACAGAATAGGTCCAAAGAGCTAAAAGTCTAGATAGGCACTCTCCAATAGAACTTCCTGCCGTGATGGAAGTGTCCTAAATCGGTACTGATATGATAGCTATGAGCCGCATGTGGCTACTGAGCATGTGAAGTGTAGATAATCTGAATTGAAATCCGCTGTAAGCATAGAATACACAATTGTTAATAGTTCTCTCACCTAGGCCCCGTGACAAACTCATGCGATGGAAGTTACTGTTTCACCCATTTTGCATATGAGAAAACAGGCTCAGAAAGGTTAGAGATAGTTGGACAAAGTCAGGCAGCTGAGAAGGGGTGAAGCCTGGCCCTGACCTGGGTCTGCGCGGCTCCAGAACCCACAGTCTACACACCACCACACTCTACACACCAGCTCCCTTGTGCAATACTTTTCATGCCAAAAGAGCAAGCAAAAATGATCAAAATGACGCAGACATTCACCTCTTTCCTGGCCATACACCAACACAGTCATCCTATCAGTCATGTCAGACAGGGATTGAAATTGGAAACGGACTGTGGGAGACAAAGTTTTAATTTCTGGGTCTCCCCAGCCAACTGTATAGGCTAAAAAGCACCGAGCAGAAGGTGATGGGGGATAAAAAGAGCTCTGGCCCCCCCTAAACATCTTGGCAGCTGCATGTTACTTAGTCTGACACTAGACATGGATTATCACTGCCTTCAGGCACTTCTTCTCTGGGAGCAGTTTCTTTTCTAGAAAGTTCCAGGCCCATCCGGTCCACCACGGCACTCACTGTCGGTGCCAGCAGGCTTCACTTGCTCACAGGGGTCTTACAGCCTTTGGCTTCTAATCATTCAGTCCCCACTAGTTGGGAGCTACTTCTCTCCATCAATGCCTTGAAAACCAGCATGACCGTGGCCTGAGTCTGGCTGCTCCTTATCTAAACCATCCCCTTACTCTGAAGCTTTTCCCTGGTGCCCACTAGGGCCACTGGGACTTCCAGAGTTCTGGTTCCCAAAGCCATACCCTCTCCAGGAAGGTGCTAACCCCTTCCCACAGGTTTTTTTTTTTTTAATTGATATATAATCGAAACATGACACTTATATTAGTTTCAGGTATACGACATAATGATTTGATGTATATTTACATCGAAAAATAATCACCAGTAAGCCTAGTTAACATTCATCACCGCAGAGAGTTACAAATTCTTTTTCTGGCAAAGAGAACTTTTAAGATGTACTCTCGTAGCAACTTTTAAATATGCAGTAGAGTGTGATTAACCTAGTCACCATCCCCAGCTGCCATTCGTGATTGCCTGCATACTCTCAGCCTCTCACACGGTCCAGGAGGCCCTGTTAACCGCCAAGATCTGTCCAGAAGCCACCAGCCCCTCTCCACCTGCATGGCAGCACCCGTCCAGGCCATGCTCATCCCCCTGACCCCCTGCCAGCATATCACAGTGATCCCCAAACTGGTCTCCCTTCAGGGAACTCCTCAGGCTCATTCTCCCCACAGTAGCCAGGGTGATGTTAAAACATACTTCGCATTGGGTCACAAGGTGTGGTGACCGGGCTCGCGTCTCATTCACCTCTGGATTCCACGGCCTTAAGCAGACATTCGTGGAATGGAACGTGAAGGTTCATGCGTACCAAAACACCAGATGTGGAGTGGACTCCTGAGTCCAGCCAACACTTGAACTTTGCTGCCAGGGCGTGTCAAATGGGGAGGGGGCCCCGAGTCCTCTAGGCTCTCCCCTCCCCCTCCTGCAGGTCTGGGGCCCGGGGCCCGCCCACTGCGGGCACCCCATCCACGGTGCGCGGCTGGCTACTCACATTTGCTGTGCCTGTCACACAAGGCCGACGCCCTCATGTCGCACAGCCGGATCGTCCCTTTGCTGCTGCTGTACACGAAGCTGTTGCAGTGATGCGGGTGGAACTCGGCCGCTGTGATCACCTCCGTGAGCTCCTCCATGTTGGCCGGCTTAATGTCGACGATATCTGGCACAGGCGGGTCAAGGATGGGATCGACACGAGTGCACAGGACCCCAGGGGTGATGAGCAGCAGTGCTGCCTGGAACTAGTGTAACCTGCGAGCATTTACCACACTCGGGGAATCCTCAGAGTAACCCCGTGAGCACACAGGCGGGGCTTACTGGTCTTGGCGGGGGAGGCTCAGCGATGCCCAGGGCTCCAAGGCATTGTTAGAATTCAGCCATCCTGGCCCCTTAGGAGCATTTTGTCCTCCACAACACAGAGAACATGTCCCATCGACCGTCAGAGTTATCTGCCCTTGCTATCATACTAGAATGTGCTGAGCTGCAAAGACTTTATTTCTCAATGGACAACAGTGGTGAAGAAGCTAGCCCCATTCCAGCTAAATGATTCAGTTTACCTGCATCTTTCCCCAGACTCCTGGGCTGATAAATGATATCCACGGTAGGCTGTGAATCCTCTCCCATGAAATCCCTGAGATCTTCTTTAATAACACACTGGTGAGAATAGTGGTGGCTGCTTCTACTATTTAGTGAGCACTGACAATAGGCCCATTGTTGCGCCAAGCAGATGGTGTACTTTTAGTTCAGTTAATCCTTAGAACAGCTCTAGAACCAGTCCTTTCCTTATCCCTGTTTGTCAGGGGTGGAGAGGGGGGCCTGGCCCATGTCCCATGGCTAGAGGGGCGGCACCAGGATTTTCTCCCAGGTGCAAAACTTGCGCTCTCAAGTAATTATGCAAAATTTCTCTCACCGAAGATACACAGGACCTCAAGCCTCCATAAGCTGTGATTTGCCTTAGAGCTTGGCCGGGAGTTTAAGCACCTGAAAAAAAAGCCCTCCAGTGTATGGTGGGAGTTTCAGCCTCCCATGGAATATACCTTTGTTTTATCATCTGTTTTTTCTTTCTCAGTATTTTCCTTCCTGATCAAGAATTATTATAACTCTATTTTTCAAAACCACATCCTTGTATATTGAAATGAAACACTGGGCCTTTGAATTATGGAGGTGCCTCAGTGAGCACAAGGACCTTCAGGAGGACGTCCGGCATGTGGGAGGGAACGGGTCTGTGCCACCCCGGAGCTCAGCGGACCTGCGTGCAGGTTGGGGGGCACCTGGCTGAGGCTGAGGTGCTGTCTGAGGACCTGAAACTTCCTGCAAAGGAACGGGCCTCGTGACATGGACACTGTCACATGGGAAAGCTGACCAAAGCGGTTCCCACTTTTCCTAGACTCCACCACTCTCGAGCCACCTTTGTGACTGCGCCCCATGCAGACATCACCAGCTGGTATCTGCTTACCATGTGTCCTTCTGATTGGCTTCTATCGACTCCCTTTGTTTCCTTAGCCTTGGCTAAGCTGTAAGCCAGTATTCATAAAGTCATGAGTTTAAGGAGCTAGTTACATTTTAAATACTATACGTGAAATAAATGTGTATCAATTAAAATAAAAATGTTTATGTCTGTGCCAGGAGCTGGTCTATCCTGTTTTGGGAAACAGCGCATTGATTCAACAAGAAGTAACGTGACACAGACTCTGCTATTAGGCTGGGACGGAGGGGAGCCGTTTCTGCTTTTCATAAAGTCAGTAGCACAGTCCCCTCCTTAGAGTACACCTGAGGTACAAGTAAACGCGCTTGTATTTTTAGCCACAGCAGCGCCGACATATCCGTTCCCGCACATCACCTGGAGTCCAGCATGCAATCTGGCCCAGTAATGGCTCCGTACTTGGTTGTGCCTCTTTCCCCTTCAATTATCTCTTACAAGCCCTGTCGAGGCTTTCTAAAATTAGTTTGAGACTCAACTAACACCACATTTTACTACAATTTCCCCCACCCAACCCAGATGCAAATATTACTTGGGTCTCCAGAGCATGTGGGTCCCCTGGATTCACAAAATACTACCTTTCAACTCAACTGCTGCCAGAGTTACAAATATGAGTGCAGTTAGCACCACCCGCTGGGCAGCGGGAGGCTGTGCCCCCCAGGAGGCCCCAGGCTGCATCTCCGATGTTCTCTCCTGTCCCCTGCCCCCTGCCCCTGCCCTGGGCTTGGTGGCCGTGGCGCGGGATGGGGTGAGCAGAGCTTAGTGTGTAGTTGCTGTCAGATCTCATCGCCCTCCGGAAAGAACCTCCATAGCCTACTGTGCCAGGGAGCATGTTTCTCTTTTCCTAAAAATAGGGCAAGAAAATCTGGTGTCAGCTTTCTCAACCTCTACCAGCAGAGCTCTAAAAACAAGCTTAACTGGAAGGGATCTTTGCTGTGTGGGAGGGGGAGGTGCCGCGTCTACTGTTATTTCTTTCTTACCTAAAAATAAAGCCCCAAAGTCAGAACGTGTGAAAATGAAGTGCTTAAAGATATCTATGAAAGCAGGAAGGAACATCCCCCAGCATCCAGAACAGCATCACGGGGATGTGCGCATGGACTCTGCTGAGGGCTGCTTCCTCTGGATCCATGCTCCCTCCTTCCCGCACTCCCTCGCTTCCTCCCTTCCACTCAAGCTGGACTTCTAAGCCTCCCCATCATCCCTCATCCCCAAGCATCACCCTTTGGACTAGAATGTCTGACTCTACGGGGTTCAGGGATGACTCGAATCCTCTCTTTAATAACTGCAATGACAAGGACAGCAAGAGGATAATAACCAACAGTGAATGTTTACCGAATGCCATGCACTGTCTCATGTGACCTTCTTCTCAGCCTTATGAGGTCAGTACTATTAACAGGCCTGTTCTCCAGTGGAAGAAGCAGTAGCTGAGGTGAAGTAACCAAGGTCACGGGACTAGCAGGGGGTGGAGCTGGGATTCAAACCCAGTCTGTCTGACTTCAGAGCCTGGGTTCTTGACCACAGGCTACTCTCCCTCCCCTGAGGAAGGGCCCTTCCAGAAATAGCCATTCCCACCACAGTAATTCTGGCTCTCTTGAAACTCCCTCTGGCTAATCCCAGAGGGCAGCCTGTGTTATTCTAATTCACTGACCACTTTGGGGGCCACATTTTTCAGAATCAGAATTTGGACACAGCATCTGACTCGGGATTCCTGTGTCCTATGATGTGATAATTATTTTTTTCTTTTTTTGAACCACAGACTGGGACAGAAACATATGGGATTTCTTGAACTGTTCACTGACGGAGGATTTGCTGAGTTCTAAAAACATGTGGGAGGGGACTAGTTACCAAAAATTCAGTGGCTGATAGGGATGATGGGACAGGGTATTTCATATCTGCATCATCCAGAAACCCAGGCCTTTCCTCTTACTCTGTTCTAAAAGGAGATGCACACCTTCAGCGTATGTGGTTTTGCCCTTCAGGTTGGGAGGGAAAGAGAAAAGAGATAAGCAGTGCGTGGCTTCCTGTATTATCTTGAAAACAGAATGACGCATTTTGACAGTCAATTTTCTCTTCCCTATGCTTTAGAGCTCTCTATTCAAATTATTTCCCTGTTGTCCCAAAGAACTAAATGGCAAAAGCAAAACATAGCACTGGATTCAGGGCTAATATACAAGGCATAGAGCCAACAGATTGCTATTAAATTAACCCTGGGGCTTGACAGATCTGTTCTTCCTGACCCCAACTGCTTATGGCATTCCTTATTAATGCTGAGCCCAGACAAATTACCTCTGCTAACAAAAGGGGTTAATCTGCTTCTCTGCTGGGACTCTGGAGGCAGCTCTGAGGACAGGAGGGGGCACAGCTAGTTTGGCAGCTGAGCTCCATGCTTGGAAGGCAGAAGGAGGGAAGCTGAGGGCATCACTGTGCCAGGCAGGGCCTAAGGCATCATTTAAAACAATAATTGAAGACACTGGGAGGTCACCCCTTAAGGGATTGGCTTCAAACAAATAAGAAGCCAGAGTCATAAATTACATCACCAGTGGGGTGAGGGAATGGAGAGGGTAATGGCAGGACGCTAAGGGGTAGCACGGGGGCCATTCAAAAGTCATTTCCTTCATCACCAATTTGGAAAAAGCTTTCTACCAAAAAAAAAAAAAGTCTACTGCAACATGATAAAAGAAGGAGACTGACAATAAACTGTATATACAGAAATAGGGAAACAATTAAGAAAATTTTGATCTACCTCACTAAATTGTTTTTGCAATGTAATTCCAAGTCTGTTAAAAGCCATGAAACATTGTATCTATAGCATGATCATAGTCATTTAAAACTTACACTCTGAAAATGATGAGCTAAAAGGCAAGATACTAAATGTAATAGTTCTATCTGGGTGGGTCTATGAATTTTCAATTATCAGTTATCATTTCAACATTTTCTTTTAATCAAGTAGTATTTCAGGACAGAAAAAGACAAGGTATTTCATATTTATATAAAATATATATTATATATATATATATATAATATATATGTATAAAATTAGGTGAGAGAAGTTAGATACAAAATATATACACAGTCTGACCAGAGTCATGTAAAAAAATTAGAGAGAGACAGAGAGAGAGAGAGAATACAGAATGGAAGGAAATGTGGTTAGTATCTTACAGGGATTAGGTGGAAGGTCAGCATGTAAATTACCCTTTAGTAACTCTAGTTTACAAAGGGTAACTTACCTTTACCACTCACTCATTCATTCATTCCTTCATGAAAATCTACAAATGTTTACAAAGAACCTGTACTTTTCTGGGTATAGGGGATACAGCCATGACCAAAATAGACCAAAAATCCCCCTGATCTGTGGAGCCTATATCCTAGCAGGGCACATGGTCACAAAGCAAGGCAGATAAATATAATATATATTATACTAGACTATAATAACTGCTAAGCAGAAAAAGAAAGCAGGGAAACGAAAGAGAAATGGTACGTGTGTGAGTGGACAGGTGTGTGTATGTCCTAGACTGAATAGGAGAAGGCTTTCTGGATAAATACTTAAGATTTTTTCCCTTTTATTATTTATTTGTTTTTCTCAGCCCTTGTAGTTGAATTAGCTAGCATGATATTAAAATTTTGATGTAAACCCCCTGTATATACAACCAAAGCTAATCGGTGAGATTATAGGTGATTCTAATAATCTCCACAATAAATACTTATTTTTAAAAAGAAACATAGTCATTTCCTAGTGTTAGAACCATCTATGAGAGAGGTGAGAAACCAGGAGCCTTATCACCATGGGTAAAGTTCAAGATGATACTGTGATAAGTATCATGATTGTAACAAAACTGGGTCAGGAGATTGGGATTCAATTTTGATTCCAAGTCTGTTTTGCTCGCAGAACATGGGAAAGTCATTTTCTCTCTCTGGGTTTCCATTTTTTCACCTTTGAATGGGCATAGTCCTATTTACTCCAATAACCTCTGAGAATTTTGATTATGAAATAATTTCATGGAGAAAGTTATTAAATGGCTTTTTAGCAGACGAATAATCCCATCTCTCAAAACAAAAACCAAAACCAAAACCAAACCTGACCATTTATTTTTCCACAGATAGCTTTCTTTGCATTAGTTTTGTGGGCTTTTTTAAGCTGATGTCCTTGCATGCTTCTGTCTTTATCAGTGCTGATTTTGCTGATAATGACAAGATTTTTTTTTGTTTTTGTTTTTGTTTTGTTTCATTTCCTTTCTAAGCCCTGCCTAAGCCAATCAAGGGCAGGAAAACCAAACAGGAGGCCTATCTGCAGGCCAGGCTGGAGAGTGGAGTCTATGTTTGCCTGGGAAAGACACCCATGTTCAAGAGCAGTTGAAGCTTTTCATGTCACTGTAGTTACAGACTGCCAGTACTGAAGGTGGAGAATAGCCTTAACCACATTAGAGTTGGATTTCCTTTTAGGGGACATGAATTGCTTTGTGTTTTTTTTTTTTTTTCTTTCCAAAGTCTGAATGTAATCTTTGGATATTAAGTACTGATTACAAAGCATCCAGATCTTGTTAGCTGAACGGATGTGTTACTTGATGATAAGACACTGACAATCTCTGAAGAGGACTCTAAGGGATATCCCTCTTTTAACAGCTTAAAAAAAGCCAATGTGCAAATATTTATGGAGGGTTTGCCAATTGCTAAGCTCTATATGTGAGACCGACAAAGAGACACATGGTGCCATATTAGTTACTGCTTCTAAGTATGTACTGAGCTACAAAAGACACTGGGCTGAGATGATCTTCATGATTTGGGGGAGGGGCATTTGAAAATCCCATAACCACAGACTCTTTTTTTTTTTTTTTTTTTTAAAGATTTTATTTATTTATTTGAGAGAGAGAGAATGAGAGACAGAGAGCATGAGAGGGAGGAGGGTCAGAGGGAGAAGCAGACTCCCTGCCGAGCAGGGAGCCTGATGCGGGACTCGATCCCGGGACTCCAGGATCATGACCTGAGCCGAAGGCAGTCGCTTAACCAACTGAGCCACCCAGGCATCCCCCACAGACTCTTTACTATTCACGTGACATAGAGCTTGAATTCCACCATTAGGAAACACCCAGTATTTCCTTCCAAGGTCAATTCGGATGTTACTTACTTTATGACGCATTCTAGCCTTTCCTTCATGATTCTCCCTATCCTGTGCATCCATAGCACCCTGAATATATCTAACACTTAATCCATATTATTAGTACTAATTGAGTACTTTGAGATGGTGAGATAGAGTATATTTCACTGGAGTATGGAGTAAGAGTGACTGAGATTCTAGTCCCCAAGTCTGTGACCAGTTACATAACCTTGAAAGCCTTTAAACTTGTCAACTCATCTATAAAAAGAGGCAGAAAACTACAATAGATGGGGGCACCTGGGTGGCTCAGTTGTTAAGCGTCTGCCTTTGGCTCAGGTCATGATCCCAGGGTCCTGAGATTGAGCCCCACATCAGGCTCCCTGCTTGGCCGGGAAGCCTGCTTCTCCCTCTCCCACTCCCCCCTGCTTGAGTTCCCTCTCTCTCTGTCAAATAAATAAATAAATAAATAAAATCTTTTTAAAAAAAGAAAACTACAATAGATGATGTGTAGAACATACCTGGTACTTAATACAGGCTCCAAAAATTGTTAGCCTCATCTTCCCTAGTATGGTGACATGTCTCTCCCTCCACATACTTGCTTTGCTGGTTTTGTGATATGTTAACTTGGTTAGGCTGAATCCTTAGTGTTCCCTTTGTAGGATGTTTCTGGTTATGGTGGGCTAACAGGAGGGTTGGAGGACAGAAGGGAGGAAGCAGCTGTTGTGTATCACACACACACACACACACACCCCTTCTCCCACTTATTCAATCAAACACAAATCCAAGTGCTATTATAAGGGATCTGCTGTAAGAAATTCTGCAGATGTGATTAAAGGCCCCAATAGGTTGACTTTAAGTTCATCAAAGGAAGATTATCCTAGGTGGGCCTTAATTAATTGGTTGGAAGATATTTAAAGGAAAGCTTAGGCCTTCCCTGAGAAAGAGACTCCAAAAGGCTGCTGGGTCTGCAATTGTTCTCTCTTCCTGACCATGATGTGTGGACAAGCTTCAAATCACCCTCACGCTCTTCCAGCCTACTTGTGATTTTCCATTCCTAACTGATTGCCTTATAGATCCTGGACTACCTTGGCCAGCCACATAACTGCAAGGCTAATTCATTATAATAAGTCAGTCTCTCTCCCTCTCCTCCTTTCTGTAAACAGACACACACACACACACACACACACACACACACACACACATACACACACACATACACTGCACCCCCCAGAGTTTTGCTTCTGACTGAACTCTGACTGATTCATCTACCCTTCAGATTATAGAGTCATATTATCAGGGTTGGAGTTTTATTCATCTTGGCATTTCTAGTACACATAGTAAGTGTTCAATAAATGTTTATGGACTTTAATTCATCGTGACTTAGCCCCCTTCTCTAGGGATAGTTTTTTAAAATGCAGAAAATCCATAGTAGGTCAATAATAGGTCAAGATGCCAGGCCTGGATACTGTAAATCATTTAGCTTGTGGTTTTCTTAGGAAAGAATGGGATCCAGGCAACAAGATTAGAAGAATAGGGGGCGGGGGAAATGTTACAGATAATAATAGCTACGATTTATTAAGCCTCCTCTCTGTGCCAAGCACATGGCTAAGAAATTGACATGATGATCTCATTTAATACCAAACCACCTTACAAGATACCTGGTATTATTATCTCCATTAACTGATGAGAAATGGAGGGTCAGAGAGATGTTAAGCAACTTGTCAAGGTCACACAGATTATAGGGGATTAAACTGGATTCAAATCCAGTGAATGTGACTCCTGAGTCTAACTACTAAGCTAACTACTACTAACTACTAAGCATTCCTAACATACTAAGCTGTACTGCTCTGAGGAAGCTCAAAAAGCCCAAGAAGTCTGCTAGCTGCATTCTTGCCCTCTCCCCTGACAACATGAGGTCCAACTGGCTTTCCCTGTGCAGGGAAAATCCTTTGTCTCATAAAGCCCTAGGTATGGCAAAGACAGAGGGTCAGCAGCCACACACGCAAAGCACCAGACCCCCCAAAACCCACTAGGGCTGTGTTTAATACAGGAAGGAGGAGGCTGCCCCAGCACACATGGGCCAGTGTGCGGGAGGTGTCACTGGAGTGCTCTCCTTTTACACTAAATGCCAGTCTCAGAGTGATATGTACATTTGTGGATGGAAGCCAGAGCAGCAACAAGGGAGATGAACTGGTATCAGGCCCCACAGTTTTCCTTCAAAGCCTTCCCAGTAGAATCCCATCAAATTAAAAGGCCGCTGTCCATGGTACTACAGAGAGACAAGAGTTGAGGTTATATGGTTCCCTGATCAGGGAATCAAGACCAAAAGGGCCTCAGCTTAGTTGACAAATGAAACTGATGCACAGGGCTGCTAAGACCAAGGTCAGTAATGAAGCACACTGTGAGTCCAGATGTCTTCTCTCAGAGAGATGCTCTGTCTCATGCCCAGAGACCAGATTGTAAGATGTGGCTTCTGCTGACCTTTTTAGCCTTGCTTATACCATGCTCCACCACATTCTCTGGGCTCCAGTCACAGTGGCCTTTTTAGAGTTCCCTCAACATTGTCATCCTCCCTCCTGCCACATGCCCTTTGTACATACTAGACCAATCTCTTCCCACCTCTTTGCCAAGTTAGCTCATACTCTTTCAGATCTCAACTTAATAATCAATTCCTCTGCAAAGTCTTCTTTTATTCCCTCATCTGAATCAGATTTCAAAAAAGAAGCATTCACACAACTGTTTTTCCTTTCCTTACAGGGCTTCTGTTTGTAATTATATGCTCATTAGTATGATTATTTGATGAATGTCATTCTGAAAGCAGAAAATTTCTTTTCACTTTTGCATCCCCATGGCTTTAGTGCAGTGCCTGGCACAAACTAGGTGCTCAGTATACAGTTGTTGAGGGCTGGATCTTTACTTCTACTTGACAGGAGCCTATTAATTGGTCCCATATTGGACTAGGTAAGGGCCCAGGTCAACTCATTCTTGGTCCTGAAAAGAGAGTTCAAAGGATCCTAAGTATACCAGAGAAAACTAATTTGAAAAGTTAGGGCTACTTCTTGCCCTAGAAAATCACTAATCTAGAAATGAGTTATTATTGTCCTAAAGTGGTTAACCCATTAAGGCCAAAGTTCGACCACTTCAAGACAGAATCTGTTACATAAGACAAGGACAGACTGGCTATGGAGGGAAGGGAGAGGATTCAAGGTGTCAGGAGGCCAGGAAAGCTTCAATCTGATCTGGTGTTAAACACAAGGCCCTGGACTTCAGAGACCCTGCAAATATGTGGTAACTAGGGTATAATGAACAACATCGTGAAAAGAGCACCCAACTGCAAAACCAGAGGAGTCTAGAATGGAGAAGATGACCCAGATAGTAAATTCAGCAGAATAGAATCCACTATACTAACATTCAACTTTTTTAGTTTCCTTGTCCTTTCCATGATAATCATTCTTGTTTTGAAACCTGTTTGTCATTCATTTAGCAGAGTATTGGCCTAAACATATATGTTTATGTGTGTATATGTACATGTATGTATGTATATATGGATATATTTTATATGTAGTTGACCCTTGAACAATGTGGGGACTAGAGTCAGTGACCCCCATGCAGTCAAAAATCCACATATAACTTTTGGCTCCCTTAAGTCTTAATGACTAATACCTTACTGTTGACCAGAAACCTTACTGATAACATAAGTTGATTAACACATATTTTGTATGCTATATATATTATACACTATATTCTTACAATAAAGTTAGCTAGAGAAAAGAAAACATTATTAAGAATATCATAAGGAAGGGGGCGGAGCAAGATGGCGGAGGAGTAGGAGACCTGGATTTCGTCTCCTCTCAGGAATTCAGCTGGATAGGGATCAAACCATTCTGAACACCTACAAACTCAACAGGAGATCAAAGAAAAGAAGAGCAACAACTCTCTGAACAGAAAAGCGACCACTTTTTGGAAGGTAGGACGTGCGGAGAAGTGAATCCGAGGCGACATTCGGGAGGATAGACGGCGGGGGAGGGGCCTCCGTCGGCCGCTTCTGGCAAGTGATAGAGCCACGGAGCACAAAATCGGAACTTTTAGAAGTCTGCTCCGCTGAGGGACGTCACTCTGGTGGCGAAGTGGGGGGTGGAACCCTCGCGGGACAGTGTGGTCTCAGGACCCTCGGGGTCACAGAAAGACCGGGGGTGCCTGAGTGCGGCAGAGCTACCAGGTACCGGAGCAGGGAAGCCGGCTACAGAGACAGAGCCCAGGCGCGGGCTCTCAGCTCGGGGTTGTCATAGACCGTGATCCGCGGCACAGTCGGGCCACTGCTCCTCCAGCAGGGACCCAACAAGCGGCAGATCCGGGGAGACTCACCTTCTTGCCCCGGGAGGAGAGGTGCGGGAGTGCACGGCAGGGATCTGCTGGGTTTGGAGATTCCACCCGGGGTCGGGTGCCAGATAGAAAGGCGCGGTCACAGGCCGGGTGAGCGCGGAGTGTGGCCGGAGACCGGGGAGACGGGAGTGACTGACGGCTTTTCTCTGGGGGCTCGCTGAGGAGCGGGACCCCGAGTTCTCGGCTCCGCCGGGGCGGAGACTGGGAGGCCACCATTTTCACTCTCCGCCTCCAAAGCTGTACGGAAAGCTTGCAGGGAACAAAAGCTCCGGAGGGCAAACCCGAGCAGATTACTTAGCCCGGACCGGCAAGGGCGGGGCACTTTTGCCTCCGGCAAAGACATTTGGGAACCACGGCAACAGGCCCCTCCCCCAGAAGATCAGCGAGAACAGCCAGCCAAGACCAAGTTTACCGATCAATGAGAACGGCAGAACTCCAGCGCTAGGGGAATACTGCACATAGAATTCATGGCTTTTTTACCATGATTCTTTAGTCTTTCAAAGTTAATTATTTTTTTTAACTGTCTTTTTTTCTTTTTTCCTTTTTTCTTTTTTTTTGAATTTTTCTTTTTCCCTTTTTCAACCAACATCTTATCAATCCCTTTTTTAAAAAAAACATTTTTATTTTTCATTTTTAAAGTCATATTCTATCCCTTCATAGTAGTTACCCGTATTTTTGGCATATATATATAAGTTGTTCTCTCTTTAAAATCTTGAGATAGTTTCTTCTAACAGATCAAAATATACTCTAAATCTCTAGTGTATGGTTTTTTTCTACTCCCCTGCCTGATCACATTCTCTCCCTTTTTTCTTTCTTTTTTTTTTTTTTAATCCTCTTCTTTCTTTTTTCAAACAACTTATCAAATCCTTTTTTAAAATTTTTTATAATTTCCATCTTTACAGTCATATTCCATCCCTTCATCATATCAACCCTTATTTTTGTACATATATAAGTTTTTCTTTCTTTAAAATTTTGGGAGGGACTTTCTTTTAACAGACCAAAATACACCCAAAATCTAGTGTGTGGCACTGATCTATAATCCAGCCTGATCATATTGGATCACATTCTGTTTTTGTTTTGTTTTGTTTTGTTCTGCTTTTGTTTGTTTTTATCTTTATCTTTTTCTTTTTTCTTTTTTTCTTTCCTTTTCTTTTTTCTCTCTTTCCCTTTCTTTTCCCACTGCTTCAGGTCTTTTCTGATTTGTTTAGAGTATATTTTCTGGGAACGTTGTTACCCTGTTAGCATTTTGTTCTCTCATTAATCTATTCTCCTCTGCACAAAATGACAAGACGGAAAAAATCACCTCAACAAAAAGAACAAGAGGTAGTACCGACTGCCAGGGACCTACTCAATACAGACATTAGTACGATGTCAGATCTAGAGTTCAGAATCATCACTTTAAAGATACTAGCTGGGCTTGAAAAAAACATGGAAGTTATTAGAGAAACCCTTTCTGGAGAAGTAAAAGAACTAAAATCGAACCAAGTAGAAATCAAAAAGGCTATTAATGAGGTGCAATCAAATATGGGGGCGCTAACTGCTAGGATAAATGAGGCAGAAGAAAGAATCAGTGAGATAGAAGACCAAATGATGGAAAATAAAGAAGCTGAGATAAAGAGAGATAAACAACTACTGGATCACGAGGGCAGAATTCGAGAGATAAACGATACCATAAGACGAAACAACATTAGAATAATTGGGATCCCAGAAGAAGAAGAAAGAGAGAGAGGTGCAGAAGGTATAATGGAGCAAATTATAGCAGAGAACTTCCCTAATTTGGGGAAGGAAACAGGCATCAAAATCCAGGAAGCACAGAGAACCCCTCTCAAAATCAATAAAAATAGGTCAACACCCAGACATCTAATAGTGAAACTTACGAGTCTCAGAGACAAAGAGAAAATCCTGAAAGCAGCTCGGGAGAAGAGATATGTAACCTACAATGGTAGAAACATTAGATTGGCAACAGACTTATCCACAGAGACCTGGCAGGCTAGAAAGGACTGGCAGGACATATTCAGAGCACTAAATGAGAAAAATATGCAGCCAAGAATACTATATCCAGCTAGGCTGTCATTGAAAATTGAAGGAGAGATAAAAAGCTTCCAGGACAAACAAAAACTAAAGGAATTTGCAAACACGAAACCAGCCCTACAACAAATATTGAAAGGGGTCCTCTAAGCAAAGAGAGAGCCTAAAAGCAACATAGACCAGAAAGGAACACAAACAATATACAGTAACAGTCACTTTACAGGCAATACAATGGCACTGAACTCCTATCTTTCAATAGTTACCCTGAATGTAAATGGGCTAAATGCCCCAATCAAAAGACACAGGCTATCAGATTGGATTAAAAAACAAGACCCATCGATACGCTGTCTGCAAGAGACTCATTTTAGACCCAAAGACACCCCCAGATTGAAAGTGAGGGGGTGGAAAACCATTTACCATGCTAATGGACACCAAAAGAAAGCTGGGGTGGCAATCCTTATATCAGACAAATTAGATTTTAAACCAAAGACTGTAATAAGAGATGAGGAAGGACACTATATCATACTTAAAGGGTCTATCCAACAAGAAGATCTAACAATTGTAAATATCTATGCCCCTAACATGGGAGCAGCCAATTATATAAGGCAATTAATAACAAAAGCAAAGAAACACATCGACAACAATACAATAATAGTGGGGGACTTTAACACCCCCCTCACTGAAATGGACAGATCGTCTAAGCAAAAGATCAACAAGGAAATAAAGACTTTAAATGACACACTGGACCAAATGGACTTCACAGACATATTCAGAACATTCCATCCCAAAGCAACGGAATACACATTCTTCTCTAGTGCCCATGGAACATTCTCCAGAATAGATCACATCCTAGGTCATAAATCAGGTCTCAACCGGTACCAGAAGATTGGGATCATCCCCTGCCTATTTTCAGACCACAATGCTTTGAAACTAGAACTCAATCACAAGAGGAAAGTCAGAAAGAACTCAAATACATGGAGGCTAAAGAGCATCCTACTGAAGAATGAATGGGTCAACCAGGAAATTAAAGAAGAATTAAAAAAATTCATGGAAACCAATGAAAATGAAAACACAACTATTCAAAATCTTTGGGATACAGCAAAGGCAGTCCTAAGAGGAAAGTATATAGCAATACAAGCCTTTCTCAAGAAACAAGAAAGGTCTCAAGTACACAACCTAACCCTACACCTAAAGGAGCTGGAGAAAGAACAGCAAATAAAGCCTAAACCCAGCAGGAGAAGAGAAATAATAAAGATCAGAGCAGAAATCAATGAAATAGAAACCAAAAGAACAGTAGAACAGATCAACGAAACTAGGAGCTGGTTCTTTGAAAGAATTAACAAGATTGATAAGCCCCTGGCCAGACTTATCAAAAAGAAAAGAGAAATGACTCAAATCAACAAAATCATGAATGAAAGAGGAGAAATCACAACCAACACCAAAGAAATACAAACAATTATAAGAACATATTATGAGCAACTCTATGCCAACAAATTAGATAACCTGGAAGTAATGGATGCATTCCTAGAGATGTATCAACTACCAAAACTGAACCAGGAAGAAATAGAACACCTGAACAGACCTATAACCACTAAGGAAATAGAAGCAGTCATCAAAAATCTCCCAAAACACAAAAGCCCAGGGCCAGATGGCTTCCCAGGGGAATTCTACCAAACATTTCAAGAAGAATTAATACCTATCCTTCTGAAACTGTTCCAAAAAATAGAAATGGAAGGAAAACTTCCAAACTCATTTTATGAGGCCAGCATTACCTTGATCCCAAAACCAGACAAAGACCCCATCAAAAAGGAGAATTACAGACCAATATCCCTGATGAACATGGATGCAAAAATTCTCACCAAAATACTAGCCAATAGGATCCAACAGTACATTAAAAGGATTATTCACCACGACCAAGTCGGATTTATCCCTGGGCTGCAAGGTTGGTTCAACATCCGCAAATCAATCAACGTGATACAATACATTAACAAAAGAAAAAACAAGAATCACATGATCCTCTCAATAGATGCAGAAAAAGCATTTGACAAAGTACAGCATCCTTTCTTGATCAAAACTCTTCAGAGTATAGGGATAGAGGGTACATACCTCAATATCATAAAAGCCATCTATGAAAAACCTACAGCGAATATCATTCTCAATGGGGAAAAACTGAGAGCTTTCCCCCTAAGGTCAGGAACGCGGCAGGGATGTCCACTATCACCACTGCTATTCAACATAGTATTGGAAGTCCTAGCCACAGCAATCAGACAACAAAAAGAAATCAAAGGCATCCAAATCGGCAAAGAAGAAGTCAAACTCTCACTCTTTGCAGATGATATGATACTTTATGTGGAAAATCCCAAAGACTCCACCCCAAAACTGCTAGAACTCATACAGGAATTCAGTCAAGTGGCAGGATATAAAATCAATGCACAGAAGTCAGTGGCATTCCTATACACCAACAACAAGTCAGAAGAAAGAGAAATTAAGGAGTCGATCCCATTTACAATTGCACCCAAAACCATAAGATACCTAGGAATAAATCTAACCAAAGAGGCAAAGGATCTGTACTCAGAAAACTATAAAATACTCATGAAAGAAATTGAGGAAGACACAAAGAAATGGAAAAACGTTCCATGCTCATGGATTGGAAGAACAAATATTGTGAAGATGTCAATCCTACCTAGAGCAATCTACACATTCAATGCAATCCCCATCAAAATACCATCCACTTTCTTCAAAGAAATGGAACAAATAATCCTAAAATTTGTATGGAACCAGAAAAGACCCCGCATAGCCAGAGGAATGTTGAAAAAGAAAAGCAAAGCTGGTGGCATCACAATTCCGGACTTCCAGCTCTACTACAAAGCTGTCATCATCAAGACAGTATGGTACTGGCACAAAAACAGACACATAGATCAATGGAACAGAATAGAGAGCCCAGAAATGGACCCTCAACTCTATGGTCAACTAATCTTCGACAAAGCAGGAAAGAATGTCCAATGGAAAAAAGACAGTCTCTTCAACAAATGGTGTTGGGAAAATTGGACAGCCACATGCAGAAGAATGAAACTGGACCATTTCCTTACACCACACACAAAAATAGACTCCAAATGGTTGAAAGACCTCAATGTGAGACAGGAGTCCATCAAAATCCTAAAGGAGAACACAGGCAGCAAGCTCTTCGACCTCAGCCGCAGCAACTTCTTCCTAGAAACATCGCCAAAGGCAAGGGAAGCAAGGGCAAAAATGAACTATTGGGACTTCATCAAGATAAAAAGCTTTTGCAAAGCAAAGGAAACAGTCAACAAAACCAAAAGACAACTGACAGAATGGGAGAAGATATTTGCAAATGACATATCAGATAAAGGGCTAGTATCCAAAATCTATAAAGAACTCATCAAACTCAACACCAAAAGAACAAAGAATCCAATCAAGAAATGGGCAGAAGACATGAACAGACATTTCTCCAAAGAAGACATCCAAATGGCCAACAGACACATGAAAAAGTGTTCAATATCGCTCGGCATCAGGGAAATCCAAATCAAAACCTCAATGAGATACCACCTCACACCAGTCAGAATGGCTAAAATTAACAAGTCAGGAAATGACAGATGTTGGCGGGGATGCGGAGAAAGGGGAACCCTCCTACACTGTTGGTGGGAATGCAAGCTGGTGCAGCCACTCTGGAAAACAGTATGGAGGTTCCTCAAAAAGTTGAAAATAGAGCTACCATATGATCCAGCAATTGCACTACTGGGTATTTACCCCAAAGATACAAAAGTAGGGACCCGAAAGGCTACGTGCACCCCGATGTTTATAGCAGCAATGTCCACAATAGCCAAACTGTGGAAAGAGCCAAGATGTCCATCAACAGATGAATGGATAAAGAAGAGGTGGTATATATATACAATGGAATATTATGCAGCCATCAAAAGGAATAAGATCTTGCCATTTGCAACGACGTGGATGGAACTGGAGGGTATTATGCTGAGCGAAATAAGTCAAACAGAGAAAGACATGTATCATATGACCTCACTGATATGAGGAATTCTTAATCTCAGGAAACAAACTGAGGGTTGCTGGAGTGGGGGGTGGGGTGGGAGGGATGGGGTGACTGGGTGATGGACACTGGGGAGGGTATGTGTTCTGGTAAGCGCTGTGAATTGTGCAGGACTGTTGAATCTCAGATCTGTACCTCTGAAACAAATAATGCAATATATGTTAAGACAGAAAAAAAGAAGAAGAATGTAGCAGGAGGGGAAGAATGAAGGGGGGGAAATCGGAGGGGGAGAAGAACCATGAGAGACGATGGACTCTGAAAAACAAACTGAGGGTTCTAGAGGGGAGGGGGTTGGGAGGATGGGTTAGCCTGGTGATGGGTATTGAGGAGGGCACGTTCTGCATGGAGCACTGGGTGTTATGCACAAACAATGAATCATGGAACACTATATCTAAAACTAATGATGTAATGTACGGGGATTAACATAACAATAAAAAAAAATTAAAAAAAAAAAAAAAAGAATATCATAAGGAAGAGACAAATACATTTATAGTACTGTATTGCATTTATCAAAAAAAATCTGCATGTAAGTGGACCCATGTCGTTCAAACCCATGCTGTCCAAGGGTCAATTGTATATATAAAATTTATCCACATATACATATTAAAATATAAATCTTTTAAATATGAATATATAAAATATAATCTTTTAAAAAATTCTCACAATCCTCTTCAATAAAGCTCCTCTCTAAAGATCATGAAACAGAGAGTGGATAAATTAAGAACCATGTTAAAGCTTATATACTCAGCAAGTGGTAGAACTGAGTGTGAACTTCAGGACTCTCAGAGCTACTAGGACTTTTAGGACTCCACAGCCTGTGTTCTCAACCATAATGCCAGTGTCACACCAAATGCCAGGCATTGGAAGTCATGACTTTATTTTTTAACCAGACTGCAAGACCACTTGTCCTACTATTTTACTTTTCTTTACATATATTTACTTTGTAATTTAAGTGGATTTCTCAGTATCTATGAAATCATCAGATTGATATGATAGTTGTATTTTCTAGTAGTCATGACCATAAATACCTAATTTTGGAAATGAAAAAAGTCCACATAGTGCTTAGAAGCACCTTGACTACCACCCCTACTCCTACCATGCTCTGGGAGCCCCACATTATTCTATCCTGAACCATGTTTTTCAGCCTTCGTAGTGGATAAGAAGCATTATAGAAATGGAACTAAACAATGTATGATTTAATAAGAGCTGCCTGCTGGTTGGTGTTTTTCTGAGGGTGTTTTGAAAGCTGGCCGCTTCCTACCCCAGAGGTGGCTACACTTCAGTGACAAGAGGCAAAAGGGTCTCAGTTTGTACCATCAGCTCAGCGCTTAAGGCGGTTTGGTTGAAAAGAACTATATCGATATCAGTGATCATCATTCTCATGATGACAATGATTATTTTACATATGGCTGCTTTAAGGGTGAATGGCACAGTCTCATTTGTATGCCAGCATCTGGCAGGCTGTCACACATCTGCAGAATATAACCTAAATTGTGCTATTAATATTTCCCCTTTGCATTCTCCCCAAGGCATCTGTCTCCCAAAACGCCTAAAGAAACCCCCCTCCCTCTTGAAGGCCTAGAGGCAAATCCAGAAAACATGTCACCTAGACTGGGGACAGCAGGTGCTCAGAGTGACAGCAGCTGAGACTGAGCAGATTCCTGGCTCTTGGAAAAGATGTAAAGGGAGAAAGGGAACCACAACCCATATTCATTCTATTAGCAGCTGTACTTCCAGGCAAAATCTGTAGGCAGGTTCTCTGAGGCTCAGATAGTAGGTAAAGTCTGCTCTGTGAATAACAAGAGGTGCCAGTCATGGTCCTGAGGGTCAGGTCTTAGTGCCTCGATCACTGCCATTGCTTGCTTAAAGCTGCCTTCCTTAGAATGCCTTGGCAAACCAAGAAACAGACTCTTATGTACAGAGAAAAAAGTAATGGTTACTGGAGGGGAGGTGGGTGTGGGATGGGTGAAATAGGTGATGGGAATTAAGGAGCGCACTTGTGATGAGCACTGGGTGTTGTATGGAAGTGCTGAATTACCATATTGTACATCTGAAACTAATATTACACTGTAAGTTAACTAACTGGAATTTAAATAAAAACTTAAAAAAAAAAAGCCTTGGCAACTATCAAGCACTCTCTCTTTTTTTTTTTTTAAAGATTTTATTCATTTATTCATGAGAGACAGAGAGAGAGAGAGAGAGAAGCAGAGGGAGAAGCAGGCTCCCAAGGAGCAGGGAGCCTGATGCAGGACTTGATCCCAGGACCCTGGGACCATGACCTGAAACGAAGGCAGACGCTTAACCATCTGAGCCACCCAGGTGCCCTATCAAGCACTCTTCTGTGGTGGAGATGAGCTAGCTGTGTACCAAAACCAGGTCAATTTTTTTTTTTTTTTTAACACGCATAGCTATACTATATCTCCCAGCCTGCTTTGCAGTTAGAGGTAGCCATGTGACTGACTTCTAACCAATGGAATTCATGCTATTTTAGGGCCTGGCCTAAAAGAGCCTCCTGTGTGTGGTTCTCTACAATCTTTCCTTTTGCTGTCTTGACTGCAGGTAAGGCTGGTGACAGTGGGGAGCTGCAAGATGGAAGGACCTATTTCTCTGATTCACAGTTTGGAGGAGGTTGCTTGCTGGTGGGGATCATCATACTGGACTATAATAACAGAAATCATCTTTTATGTGTTTGAGCCACTAGGTGGTCTATTTTTATCAAAACATTCAGAGCTTTACTATAACCAACGTACTCTTTAAGTGAAATTTCCTGCTTAAATTTCATGATCACTGGGGCACCTCGGTGGCTCAGTTGGTTAAGCATCCGACTCTTGGTTTTGGCTCAGGTCATGATCTCGGGGTTGTGAGATTGAGCCCTGTGTCAGGCTCCCCGCTCAGTAGGGAGTCTGCTTGTTTCTGTCCCTCTGCCCCTCCCCCAGCTCGTTCTCTCTCTCTCTCATTAAATAAATAAATCTTATAAAAAGAAATTCATGATCAACTGTCTACTGGATAGTTCTACCTCAGTGATCTATTGCACTTCAAACTTGACCTGCCCAACCAAAATGGTATTTTCTGTATCTCAGAATGTTCTAGGTACTCAGATACAAGAATGGGTCATACAAAGTCCCTTCTCTTATAGAATTTACATTTGAATATGGGGAAATCTAAAATATACACACACAAAATTTCAAATAGTGATATGCACTGTGAAGATAAGAGGGCTAGAGGGCTATTGGTGGCTATTTGGCAGTTAATGGGAAAATGGCCTCTGATGAGGTGACATTACATTGAAGTTTGAATGATGACATGTAGTTAGCCACATGAACTCCGGGGACAGAGTATTCCAGAAAGATGGGACAGCAAATACAAAGAAGAGACATAAGAACAAGGTTTATCTAGGAACAGATAAGAGGTGAGTCGGCTGAAGCAGAGTGACTTCAGGGAGAGTGATACGATAGGATATCAAAGAGGAAGGAAGGGCCCAGATCATGGAGAATCTTATAGTTCAAGGTAAAGAACTTGGATTTTATTCTAAATTCATTGGGAAGCTACTAGTGTCTTAAGCAGGGGAAGAATGAAATCTGAATTAAATACTGAAAGGTCCACTCTGTTATGGGAACATGAACTATGTAGAAGACCAAGAAAAAAGGGAGAATAAGCAGGAGATTATTACAGTCATGCAGATGAGGGGATAGTGGCCTATGCTCGTGTAGGGTAGCAGGAGTGGAGAGGGAGAGAGAGCAAGGAGCTGATTCGAGATATACTTCAGACTAAGCACTAGTGGGGCTCATAGATTGGGTCGGGGGTAGGGACGCTGGTGAGTGAGAGAAAAAAATCCATACTGACTCCTAGGTCAGGCGCTCAGCTGCCTGGGTAGAGAACTCATTACCTGAGAATGGGAATTCAAGTGAGGAGTCAGGAGAGGTAGTGAATAAATGACCCATCTGTATTATGAAACAGAGGGTCATTATAATGGAATTAGAATGTTGGCTCAGACACTCATTCAATAATTTTCTTGATGTCGCTGGATTTTTAGCTATTAGTAATATTTACAGTAGGGGGGTTGTTATATCAAATATACCTTTGGGGCATGGGGACTAGAAGGAAGCATTATGGGGATGTGAGGATTGCTAATAAAGCTTGGTTTCTTGATCTGGATGCTGGTTACACAGATGTGCTTTGTGGAAATTCATCAAGCTGTAAAATTATGATATGTGCACTTCTCAAAATGAGATTCAATGCATGAAGTTCCTATTGTAGTGCTTGGAATTCAATAAATGGCAGCCAGTATTATTTTCACCACGCTGATACAATGAAAACCATCTCATGTGTACCTGCGGTCCATGCTGCCCATATAGGCCATTTACAAATCCTTTCACCAGAGGAAGGAAACCTAACTGAATTCTGGGGTCTTATCTTATAGTTGATAAAGTTGCAACTGACTTGAATCCATGACACACAAATGCCTCTGTGCAAACGAACTGACTCCGAGTCCCAACCGAGAGGTAGTCCTGAACCACTACATCAATAAGTGATTCTCTAAGTTTGTTAGGATGAAGGATGGATGCCAACATAATTTAAAAGGGAACAGTCCTCCACAAGCACTAGGAGGTGTGGTAGCAATGGCTTCTTTCTCTTCTACTTCCCCCCAAGTCTGCTCATACCTGAATACTTATGATTCAAGCCAACTGGCTATTGGCCCCCAGGAAAGGATACTAAAACTTTGATTGGTTATTTCAAAGTTCCAGAGGTTAATCCTCAGGTCATCAGCTGACATGTAGGTCTCATAGTCGCTGTTGACTGATATAGAGTTGATGTGATATGTGTGTGCGTTGGCAAACACTCTTCGTGGGGTGGCCTCCACCATCAGGTCCATGGGTCTCAGGACAGGCACCTGGGATGGAAGAGAAACAAATCACTTCAGAACCAAAGCTCTTCACCAGGGAAGAAGTGTGCATGTTTATGTCTTTCACCATCACACACAAAATCATAACCACAGTTAAAAAGCTTGAATTTAGAGAAGCAGACTGATAAATCCCATGTTCCTGTCTCCTCTGTTCCTTCTAGTTTTATTTTATTTTTTTGTCTATTCCTTCCAGTTTTACTTCCTTCTCAAAAGATGTCACCATCACTTAGCCCTCATGGGCAATTTCATCCTTTATAGACTCTGAGCTTTTTTCCCTCTTCGAGGTGACCTCATCCTGGGGGAACTGAACTTAGAATCTACTGTGCTGTCATTAGCTTCCAGAGTGTTCCAGGCAGCTTGTTTGTTTGTTTTAAACAAGAAGTATAGTTTAAAAAGGAAGTTGTGGGCAAATTTTAGAAATATCTAGTTCAACTTTGATCTACTACATTTATACTGCAGGGCTTAGGAGGTCTAGACCCCATCCAGGCTTTTTTCTTCAATCTTTAAGGGCATTTTGGGAAAATATATAACCACCCAAGATTCTAAGAGCCCAAATTCAGCAGTTAGTATATAGGGCACTCATTGACATCCTGTTTTACCTGGAAAAATCTTGGTTTGTACCTGTTGTCTTCGTGTACCAACAACATAATATCCACTTTCACATCAAAACTGTCCTAGTTTGGACAATAAAGTATATGGTTATCTTACTGATACATAAAGTGTGATACATCAGTGATTATTTGTTGAATGAGTGAATAAGAATATTTGAGCAAATGTTTTCTTCCCCACGGGTCAAAGAATCAGGCAGTTAAAATCGATTTCCACACATGAAGCTCTTCCTGGCAAATATGAACAAAGACCCACCACTCTTTTGACTCCCTCTTTGAATTCAAGGGCACTTCTGACTACACCTGGGTGAACTGGCTCCTGAGAAAGTGAGAGAGAACACCAATGCCTGACAGGGTACAGATTAAAAACAAAACAAACCCAAAACACAGATGTGGTCCTTTACCAGAAACAAGAAAATAAAAGGACCAAAAGCTATTTCCCTTTCAAGGAAGTCATCTCTTGCAACTGAGCTGACTTGCTGACTGATTTGCTTCCAGGTGGTTGATTAAGACTTCAACTTCTGGATTTGTTTTAACCCAGGGGGTGATGGGAAGAGGGCAGAAACAAAGGTTACATTTTGTGAAGTATACTCATCTTAACAGTATAACCTTTTATAAAACAGAATTTTCCCAGTTTAGTCTTTTTTTTTTTTTTAAAGATTTTATTTATTTATTTGACAGAGAGAGACACAGTGAGAGAGGGAACACAAGCAGGGGGAGTGGGAGAGGGAGAAGCAGGCTTCCCGCTGAGCAGGGAGCCCGATGTGGGGCTCGATCCCAGGACCCTGGGATCATGACCTGAGCCGAAGGCAGACGCTTAACGACTCAGCTACCCAGGCGCCCCTCTCCTAGTTTAGTCTTGAAGGAGCTTAGCTCCCTCAAACTTTTGAGAGTTTTTAAATTAAATAATTCAGAAGAATCAGAGTACTGTATTGCTGTGGTGCCAGATAGGTGATGTGAATGTAGGAAGAACCAGGGATCCTCTGAACACCAGGAAAGGGAGGGGAGGGAAAGTCTTTGTGAGCCCTCTACCCCAATTATGGATAACGGTTTTAAAGCATAAGCTCAGGGATGGCAAGAACTGCAAGATCTGGGTTCTCATCACAGATTCATGACATACATAAAGGCTCTGTGACCATGGGTGATTAACTTTCCCCTCTGGGCTCTTGGGATACTATCTGAAAAACCAGTAATACCCACTGTGCCCTAGTTATCAGGAAGGGTAGTTGGGATCTATGGAGATAGTATGTCCTCTGGTTCACCCTCCTTCTCGTCCTTTCAGAAACATTTATTGGGCTATATACAAGGTCCTGGGGCAGTGGTAGAGCATTTGACTGCAAGGTCCGGGGTGGGGGGGGCGATCCAATTGGTGAGCAAAACCAGACATTTCCTGCCTTCATCCAGCTGCTCTAGATGGAGGAGGTAGATACGAAGTCATGTCATAATAAAATGCAGTAAGTGCCCCAAAGGAGAGGATATCGTGAAAGGGGGGATTTAACATGGTCAGGGAGTCCCGGAGAGCTATTGCTGAGAAGTATGGGATGGATGACTATGAAGGATGAAAAGATGTTTACTGGTTCAGGAGGGGGAGGGAAGAATGTTCCAGTTAGAGAAAACAGCACATGCAAAGGTCCTATGGTGGGGGTAGGGCAAGAATGAAGGGCTGATAGGTCAATGCGGGTGAGACAGAAGGAGGGATGGGAACCACGGTAAGAGATGAAGTAACAGGATAGGTCACACGCAAGCCCCACCAACCAAAGATTTTTGCCATTATCCTTAGAGAAATGGGCAGAAATAAAAAGATTTTTCAATGACTGTGGTATAACCAAAGTTTGATGAGATCATTCCTGATGTACACTGGAGTACAGGTTAGAGGACAGATGAAGTAAAAGTTTGGAAAGGAAGGTTGATACACTATCGAACACCAATGAAGGGTGCATCTGAGTCAAGACTTTGTAATGGATAAAAAAAAAAATGTCTCTGCTCTTGGGAATTCTCCCCACAAATATTTATTGGGCATTTACTCCTCTGTGTCAATCATTCTTCATACATCGTCTCTGGGAATTCTTTCAACAGCTCCGTGAAATAGGCACTAATGTGAGTATTATTACAAAGAGAAAGCTCAGGTTCAGAGAGGCTCAGTCACTGGCCCAGGGTTGCCCAGCTCAGGAGGCTGTGGGGGCTCTGAGGCATCGTCAGAATTTAATACGAGAGCCTACCTGACTGCAAAGCTGGTGCTCCTTCCACTGTCTCCCACCACGCTCCTATATCATACATGGCAGGAAGTGATAAATGCTCCGTTTGTGACATGAATAAACTGCACTAGTATTTAGGGAACTGACAGTATTACTGATAATAATAACTAATGGTAGTTAAGCTGCCTCTAGAAACCTCAATTAGGTGTTGTAGGTGTCCTGGTATTTGAATGGCTGGGGGCGGGGGGGACTCCTCTGTGTGCTTTTAAAAACACATGCCATGCTTTTGTAGTCTGTCATAAAGGAACTCCCCACCTGGTGCTTTTGAGGGCTACCTGTGCTTCCTCTGTCCGCCCCCCCAGAGGTAGCAGAGCTCAAAGTGGGCTCCCCAGGGCCACAGAAGAAATGCAATCTGCAAGGACTTCCTGTGGCTCCTTCTACACTCCTCCCTGAGCCTCCTTCATTACTGCGCACTGTCTGCAGAGGCTTCCTGTGGCTGTGGTGACAGGGAGGGAGCATGACAGCCAGGATCAAGAGGCATTACAAAGTGGGAACTGCCAGCCCAGAGCGTCAGCTTAACGTGACGGGCCTGCCTGCTAATTCAGGCTGACATATTCCATGATGTACCACTTAATGGGGAAGGCTCTGTGGAGGTGTCTGTGGAGGGAGCCTCTAATGCTTTCCCCAGATAAGGCAGAGGGATGAATGTTATTCATGCCAGTCCAGCACCATTCCCATGCCCAGGTCAAGGCCTGTTCACTGCCTAATGATGCCCCTCATAGGAAGGAAGAGGTCTGGTTCAAGCTGGACAGCATGACGGATCAGGAAGCCCAGCTGGGACCGTGTTTGGCAACTGCTCTGGCTACCTACCGCCTTCTGGGCCAGGCAGGGAGAAGGGTAGGACACCATGCTCTGAGTTGGGCCCACCGGCACTCATGAGGGCTTTCTCTGTATGGCGTTCATGGAGGGCTTCCATGCCCTGTGCCAATCACCATGTTAGAGCCCCCCTGCCCTGAGTCCAGGGCTCTGCTTCATTCAGCCCTTGGCCTTCTCAGGGCAAAGGCCTGGGGAAGATTCTTCTGTTTGCCCATTTCTTAGGGGAGGTTCAGGGAGGTGAAGTATCCTGTCCACGGTCACACGGAGAGTAAGCCGAGGGGCTGAACTGAGGCAATTTGGTTCCTGAGTGAGCACACTACTGCAGATGAAACTATTAGAGGGAAATGAAATTGCCATTTTTGCAGGTCAAAAATCATCAAATCTCCATAATTGCATATAGTTCAGCCTAATACTTTGGAAGAACTCTGTGCTATGGAGATGTGACATTGACTCATGGAACAATGAATCTTGGAAAGGCTCTTAGAACCTTTTTCAAGGACCATCCTGCGTGTGTGTGTGTGTGTGTGTGTACGTGCGCACACGTCTGCATACGTGTGCATACGTGTGTGTGTGGGTGTGATGAGGATGGGAATTTAATGAGAGGCTGTGACTGGCTAGGTTTTACCTCCTTCATCACTCTTGGCAGTACGTTGGGATTCTCAATCATATCTTGCTTAAATAAATTTTTTTCTGTGAATAAGGAAAGTTTGAAAACAACTGGCCCAAGCAGTACCTACAATGTGCAGATGAGGGAATCAAGACCTGCAGGGGTGAAATGCCTTGTCCAATCACCCAGGTAGGGGCTGCCAGCACAGTCTGGGTTTCTATCTTCCATCCCACAGCTTCCTCTGCCCCCAAACCATGTGCCTGAATCATTCTCCACAGGACCAGAACCCCCTTCCTGCCAAATGTCAGAAGGAAAACTGGACAAAACTCAGGTTCAAGCCAGGACCTTTTAGCTTGTAGTTCAAAGCCTCTTTTCCGAGCCATGTTGGCAGCGGTGGATGAGGCTAAAATCAACTCTGAGATCAGGCCTGTGCTGCATTGTGCTTGCAATAAGAGCATCCTCGGCCCTCAGAGGGCGCAGGTGGGTCTGCAGTGCGCTGCTGGATTTCCCTCACGTCCCTCCCTCAGATGCTTCCTATTCTCTGCACCTGGATTCAGTTTCCCCTCATCCCCTTGAGCCTGGTTTCAAGGGAGAAACACACTAGCCCAGTTGGCAAGACAACCAGCATCGTGTTAGAAAATCGGCCAGGTAAGGTCTCACATCCCAAGAGAACAGTCTCAGAGTCTAACCTGCCAAAAGCTTACAGAGATAGCTCTCATCTGTAATATCAGTGGGATGCAAAGAGCCCAGAGAACCACATGGCTGCCTCCTTCTCATCACTGAGGTCTTTGTTCAATTATCACCCCCTGAGAGAGGCCTTCCATGCCCACCCCACCTCAAATAGTGCACCCTCCGCTCACTATCCTCTTACCCAGCTGACTGCTTAGCAGGTTTTAAACATTTCAGCAATTCATCAGTGAATTCTCATCAGTATTCTATGATTTAGCTTGGTAGATATTATGATCTCTGTCGCACAGATGAGGCAACTGAGGCCAGAAAGTTTAAGTCATTTGTGTAAAGTCACACAGCTTGTACGCATGCCTGGCACTCTTGACTCTGGAGTCTAAGCCCTCGGTTGAGCTCTATTCTGGGCCCTGGAAGAGCATACTGGGGTGTGTGGGACAGAGACAAGTAAAGAGACATTTCAATGCAGGGGATCTGTGCTGTGATGGAGGTTGCTAGGCACAGCCCAGGCTGTGTTGGCCAAATGGGCTCTGTGTCCACCTGGGGAGGTCAAGGGAGACCTTGAAAGCAGAGGATTATGAAACCAGGCAGGGTGCAAAGGGTTTGCAGGACTCCATCAGGCAGAGTGGGGGGTGGAGAGGAGAGGGGATTATGCTCTAGTCAGAGGGACCAGCACATGCAAAAGCTCAGACAGGAGAGAACAAAGAACATGTGTGCAAGTGTGTGACTCCACATGTTTCTGGCGGGGGGGTGGCCATGACTTCACTATTGGCTCAACAAATGCTTAAGTCTGCACTCTGTATCAGACATGAAGAAAGCCTGAATTGGGGAAGGAGATAGACGTGGATGGGGTGCAACTGAGGTGTGGTGTTTAGGAAGGCCTCTCTCAGGGAATGACTTTTGAGTGGAGACCTGAATGCAGTGAGGGAGGGAGCCTGACGGCTGTCTGGGGAAGAGCATTCGTGGCAGACAGAAGAGTGCAAAAGTTGGAGCACGTGAGGGTGGAGCGTGACATTGGAACTTGAGGTTACAGTTTAGGAGGAACAGCAAGGAATCTTTGTGGCTGGAGAAGAGTTTGTAAGCGAACAGTAGCAGCAGATGCAAGACCAGTAGTCAGTGCTGGATCACAGACGTGACCAGGAGGGTAAGGAAGGTTCAGGTAGCTGTCCAACACGCACTCGCCTTCCCGTTTAGAAACTCCTGGCTCGCTCTCCCTCTCTCACCACTCCTTCTGTCTCTCCCCACCCCGCCTTCAGTTTTCCTGCCTCGGCTACTTTCTCATTATCTTTCCTGCCTCTCCTCTTGGAACATACAAGATCATCTTTCAGTCCCCAGAATCCATTTACTAACAAAATGAATGTTGCTGTCACTGGGCTTATTTGGCGACCATGCGGGCGATTCTTCACAATCTTCCACAGCACCTAAGCAGGCGTCGGCGGGTCACAAAGCCCCCCTTCAGAGACACACAAGGAAAGCTGTGCAGAATCTTGAAGCCCTTGCGGCCCCCACTTGAAGCAACATCTGTGAAAATGCACAGCAGGAAGAGGCTAGAGGTGAGGACTCAAGTGCCTTCATGCACCGACTCTTCACAGAGAAAAAACAACAGCTGTGTTTACCATGGCAACCTCCGGTGCCCCAGCAAGCTGATAGACTCAAGGCAAGGCTCAGAAAGCAGAGATGGCCTGATAGAAGCTAAAGAACAGAAAGAAGATGGAGTCATGGGGAAGGAAGAGAGAGAGAGGTTCAGGCGTAGAAGGATGTGAATGGATTTTAGCTGATCGGTAACCCTGGGTCAAATATGTTTGAGTTCAGCAGACACACATTTGAATACCCTTGGTTGTTAAGTACAAATAACATAATCAACATTATGAGGCCTTTTGAGAAAATTGCTATCAGCTTAAATCCATGTTTGCTCCATATCTCCTTCTCATTGTTCAACAGATGCTCCCCACCACTCTCCTAATAGTTGAGATATTGAGATACCAATACTTCATATTGGGACTAAGAGGGTATATTACAGTCATGGGTCAGGTGGTCTCCATGTCCTCACTTAGGAAGGACATAGAGCAATGTTATGACCACATAATGGCCACAGATAAAACCTTCAATAAACACATATTGAGCATTTATGACATGCTAGGCAGTTACCACACACAGTGTCTTTAGGAATCTTACTGGAGGCAGATAAAACACAACGGCCTATGTGATGGCTTTCCAACAACTATATGGAACAGATTTAAAGGCAACCTTTTGGGGCGCCTGGGTGGCTCAGTCAGTTAAGTGTCTGACTCTTGATTTCAGTTCAGGTCATGATCTGAGGGTTGTGAGTACAAGCTCCACGATGGGTGTGGAGCCTGCTTGAGGTTCTCTCTCACCCTTGCCCCATGCCCCTCCCCACTCTAAAAAAAAAAAAAAAAAAAAAGGCAACCATTTCCCCATATCGAACTTCCATATATTTTCCTTTCTGAAACCAAATCACCTCAGGAGATGCCCACAGCCTAAGTCTCCTTCTCTTTGCAAAAGAAAAACACAGAAGACATACATTCACCCATCTTCAATCTTACTGTGGTGTACTATCCAAGATATAAACACTTCTGGGAGAGATAACTGGATGATGCCTTTAATCAATGCCCCACAAATGTCACCAGCCCCAGCTCAATATAGTATGAATTTATAATAGTTTTACTTTTTATGTTTAATTATTATTTGTCAGAATTATATGTTTATGTTGTTCAGGTCAGCTGTATTCTATTAATAATTTTATTTTTTTTCTATTAATAATTTTAGAAGCAATTACATCCACAAGAGAATTTTAAACCCTTACAGTCATACATTCATGGGGGAAGGGGAACCTATTTTTGTTGCAGAAATGATCAAAAAAGGCTTTTAACATTTATTTGGGGGAAGTGAAAATACATGTTTCAAGAAGAAAAGCAACATAAAGTTCTGACTTTTAAAGAACTTGTTCACATATTCTTTTAATGGATATTGGTGGGTATCCAGTTAAGATGGTATTTAAATTCCAGTGGATGCATTAAAAAGGTGATATAATGGTTTTATTTTAAACTGCCTATGTTCAAAATACTCCTGAACTCATCTTCTATAATTATTTACCATTATGATGGAAAATGCTTAGTCATCTACTTATAAATGCTCAGAAAGGTACACAAGTTTTCAAACTTCTTCTAGGGGGTACACGAACACCAAATCTAAAGTTGTATGGTGTAAGAAAATTTTGCAAGTAGAACTGGGCTTGAATCCTGGGTGAGCCATTTACCAGTCACATGGCCTTGGGGCATTACTTCACCTTTTGCCATGGTAATGGTCCCTTACATAATGTTAGAGATAGCAACTGTCTCAGTAGTTTTTAGAAAACTTAGCACAGGGCCCGATGCATACCATCTAATAAGGAAGAAACATTGATGGAGAATCTACTTTGGTCAGGATTGTGCTGAGTACTCTATGCATACCCTGTTACTGAACCTTCACTATGACCTTAAGAGGTAGGTGCTGGTATTGTTCCCACTATCCAGATGTGGATGCTGAAGCAAAGGAGGTCATAATGCTCGCTTAAGCTGTGAAGGTGCCCTTGAACTTGGCAGTCTCACTTCAGCTTCTATGATTGCTATTATTAGAATTCTTACCATTAACTTCCTATTGTAGAAATATGGTCCATTCTGAGAGACTGCTGAGGGAAGACTTTAGGACTTTTTCTATTGGCTATGGGGCTTAGGCATCCCTTCTGTCCACCCAGGGAATTCAGTCATGATTACAGAACTCAGCATTGCTCAGGAAAAGTGGCTAGTGGGATGACTGTTCACTGGGTAGCAATTAACTTCATCGGGGAAAAAAAATAAAATAGCTAAAGGCTCTTCTGGTTAGGAGTTTTCCAAATAGCTTCTGTCCACATTGTCATGAAAACCCTGGAACAATATGGTCGTTCATCCAATTATCAAACCAACCTGGGGGGCAGAGTCTGGCATTATGTGTACCCATTATTAAAGGGTAATTCAGTGTAACAAAGCAAATCGAGTATGTACAAAGACTGTCAAATAAAATAAACCACTAACAAATTAAATTACTTCCCATTTTCAGTGGGAAGAATGCCAGTCATTTTTCATTTTAAAAAGTATGCATCTTAATTCCATTTTTTAAAAACATGAAAAGCAGCATGTGAAGGTCTCTTGTGCTGTCTGCACTGACGTTTATTTTCCACAGGCACATCTTTCCTGGTCCTGGGGCATGCTCTTTCAGAGAATTAATGAAGCATTAAGTCTCACCCTGGTCAAAAAACTTGTTTCCTCCATGGACCAGTGGTGGACGGAGTTCAAAAAGCAAGAGCGATAGGTTGGCTCTGGCTTACAGCGACATATCAGAGTTGTTTCCAGAATGAAACTGCCACTCAAGAGCAGTCCGCCAAAACCCCCAGGGAATCCTATCCAAATAATATAATTTTTAGATTTCCCTGATCACACCCTTCAACAGCCTCAATATGTCCCTGATTTCTTTTACTGGCTTTGTCATGTAGATTGAAATAAGCCTTAGAGGAAAAACCCCTTTGGACCAAGTCAGGCTTTGTGCTTCAGGTTCTTAAATATCTGAGAATTATATTCTTTCATTAGACAAATATTTATGAAGGGCCAATCACTGCTCTACGTGGTACATGTAGAGAGTGAACAAAAACAGCTTATTTGTGGCACTTAAAGTCGAATAGACAAGAAAGACAGTAAGGTCTCAAGGTAGATAATCCTGTCCTCAACTGTCACTGACACATTGTAAGGAGATGTATTGTGTTTCGAGAGAGGGAAAAAGATAGTGCTTTATTAAAAAAAAATAAGGGCTCTAATTTAGATTGGGGAATTCGGTAAATTGTTTTCAGGGTAGTAAAAACTCACCTCCCAAAAGCAGGGCCAGAGCATCCTCTAAATCAGTGGCTAATTTTACCGTTTGGCAAGTCTGGAGATACTTTTGGTTGTCATAGCTGGGTGTATGCTACTGGCATCTAGTAGGTGGAGGCCAAGGATGATGCTAAATGTTCTATGATGTACAGGATAGCCCCCAGCAACAAATCATTATCTGTCCCCCACACTAACAGTTCTGAGGTTGAGAAACCCAGCTCCTAAGGAAACCCATCAGACACAATGTCTAAACCTAGGATAGAGAAAAGAAACCCAGTATTACCTTGCACAATAGGTAGCAAAGAGTTTCTGTTTACAGAGATGTTTGGAATTAAAAAGTATATATACACACACACACACACTCATGTATATATAAATACTCATATACATATGTATATACAAATATATATTATATATATATACATACATATATACTTTTATGTACACGAAAGACTTATCTTCTATTGCCAGCTATAAGAACGACCCACAACCCATAAAAACTGCCTGAGGAATTAATATATATTTTTTAAACCCAATGCATCAAAGATAGTTTTTTATGGCAGACGAACAATTTCATGCTCTTAGTGTCTTTGACTTCTTTTGGCCTCTCTATAGAAAAGACAGGAAAAATATCCTTCCGTCAGAAGATAAACTCACTATCTAATTACCAGTCCATGCAGCAGCCTGTAATTCTGCCAGTTTTATCTTATTTTTTTTCTCCCAGACACTTCCATTTTCTGCCAACATCGCTATTTCTCAAAGCATGTTTCCCTGTTCACTGCCTTTCCTGTTATTTCCCTTGATGTTTCACATTGTGTAATTCTGCAGGAAAAAAGGAGACATCTTAAAATATCCCAGTAGGGGAAAATTTCAATTAACACTTATAGGTGGGGAAGGAGATGGGATGGGAAGAGGCAGTGGTGTAATTTCTGATTAGTTTGGTTAGATTAATCACAAAACTGTGTTTGTTTTGTTTTTCAACTGCTCTTGATAAGAGTATTTCTAAAAATCTATCCACACACTTTCTCCTGTCAGTGATTAGCATAAATATCACTGAGTCTTTGATGGCCAAGACTGACAACACCTCAGGAGCATCATACTACATTCTGTCATTCTACATCTGCAGAATATACAGAACCAAGAGGATAAATACAAAACTGATATTTACCTCAAGAATCGTAGAGTTGGAAAGTTACATCTGAGAAGTCATGACACTGAAAAGACGTGGTGGTGTACAAAGAACTTTGAAACATGGCCTTTCAGAGATACGCACAAAGCTATACAAATAGCTAAACGGTGTCAGTTCTGCCTCCCGCCAACAGATGGCGGTAGTGATTACTAATGACACCATGATTTAAGTACACAGTTGACTTATGAATCACCTTTCAGAACTGCATCCTCTGGTTTCCATTCCTGGTTGCATATCAGAAGCAAATGAGGCTTCTTATTAAAAACTGATGCCTGGGCCTGACCACTGATCAGTTAAATCAGAATACCTGTGAGGTGGAACCCAAGTACTGGTATTTCAAAAGCCCCCTAACTGCCAGTATGTAGAGAGCCATGGCTGAGAGCCAATGAATCTGAGGGCATAGATGGAAGGGTTTCCATACGAGAAACTTATAACAATGGTTATCTTTTGTGGTATGAGATTATACGAGTTTAAATCATTATTATTATTAAGATTTTATTTATTTGTTTGCGAGAGAGTTAGAGAGAGAGACAGACATCGCGAGCAGGGGGAAGGGTAGAGGGAGAAGCAGACTCCTCGCTGAGCAGGGATCCGGCTGCGGAACCCTATCCCAGGACCTTGGGATCATGACCTGAGCTGAAGGCAGAGCTTAATGACTGACTCACCCAGGCTATTTTTATAGTTCTGTACTGACTGAGGTTTTTATGTTAACTTTAAGAACACACTCTGATGTTTTAAATAAACAAGTACGAAGGAAATCATTTATGGAAGACAAAAATGACAGCAAAAGGTTACTATTCGAAATAAAGAGTTCCTAAAAATTGATAAAAAGACAATTCAGTAAAAATATGGGCAAAGGATAGGAGTAGAAAATTGAGAGAAAGGGAAACCCAAACGACAAGGAAATATATAGAAATATGCCCAACCTTATTAGTTGTCAAGGAGATGCAAGTTAAAGTTTTGAATCTTTAATCTTATAGAAGATTAATCTTATTAATCTTTAATTTTTACTTATAAAAATTTTACTGTATGCCAGTCACTGTTCTAAGTCTTTATCACTATTAATTCATTAATACACATAACAACTTTATGAGGTAGGTATTCATATCATATCTCTTTACAAAGGAGGATAACAGACATAAAGCAGTTATGTGTCTTGCTTAAAGCTGCCCAGGAAGTATGTGCTAGAGCTGAGACAGGTACTTCTGTATTCTAGCAAGAGCATCCTTACCCTTAACAACTACACTACACTCCCTTATCCCTAGTACCCCTACTTGGATGGGCAAAGATTACAATGACTAATAATACTCTATCCTGGAAATGGCAGGAGGAAATGGGCACTTGCTGGTTGGATTATGAATGGCAACAAAATTTCAGAAGGTGACCTGGATGTAGCTATTAAAACAAAATAATGTACACATCTTTTAATTAAACAAATCCTACTTTAATGGAAATTACAAAAACAAAAAATTATCTTGTGATAATATATGTTTATGAACATTTATTGCAGCATTGTTAGTTATAATTGCATTATAGCAAAATCTAGAAACAACCCAAATGTCTATCAATAGGGGGATGATTTAACAACAGTACACCCATACTTTAAAATATCTGCCATTATTTCAAAGAAGAACTGACCTGAGGAGATGCTAATATTACTGAGCAGAGTAATGTGTATAGTATGGTCTCAATTTTGTAAAAACAAAACAAAATCCTATCCATCCACTAATGTTAATATGTGCTTGTGTAGGCAAAGAGAAAGGTATGGAAAGACACATACCAAACTAGTAACATGAATTACACTGAGATGTGGGTCCACAATTTAGTATTATTCCGCTTGTTGCTGTAACCATGCATTAATTTTGGAGCATAAAAGAAAAAGCAAAATCCCAATGTCTAATGTCCTGCCAGGGCAGGATTCTTAGGATTCTTCAGTCTGCACCAGACTCTTCCTGGGAAAACTGAAGTGGCTCTAATGAGCACAACTTCCTCATTCTTACCAGCTCAGATCTGCTTTCTTGAACTGTCTACCTATTAGTTCCTTAGGTCATCAAAGAGCCAGTCCAGCCCCTTCCTCCACACAAAAGCACTTGAGATATTTGAGGCCAGCTCTCAACCCATCCCATGCCTCATTAAATAAATTATACCAAGACCCCAATCTTCATACCCCACTAATGGTCAGGGCTGCTTCACCTCTGCTGAAGCTTTGCTTTACTGAACACATCCACCAGTTCTGACCATAGAGGGACCTGTATTCTTCTACACAAGACATGTGTCTTTTCCCCTTAGGTAGTTTAAAACCGATTTACCTCCCTCATAGTCCATATCATGTGCTCAATTAAAATTCCCAGGTCTTTTTTTCAAATAAATGAATGTCAAGTCAAATGTCTTCTAGACTACTTGAGTTTTTTAACTTGAGTATGATTTCCTAAATTCTCCCCCCACTCCTCCAGGATTTACCCCTTTCTCTTAAAAGTGAAATACAGCAGTGGGGAAATGGTATGTGTGTGAGTGTATGAAATTAATGAATTATGGATTCTGGATAATCAGATTTTTCTGTATCATGAAGAAGATGGGTGAATGAGTTCGGAAGGCAGAGAACACAGGAGAGTGTCCTGTAGTTTGGCTGCAGAGTGGGAGGTACCTGAGATCTTCCATTCCCCAAGGGCAGGGCTGAATTTGAAATGCAATAATCCTGGAAAATAAACCGTTACATGAAGTGGGTGAGGGAAGAGATAGCTCTGGAGGAGAAGTTTTGCTAGTTCCAAGGAGAGAGAGCAGGGAGAAGCAAAGAATGGAGGTGAAGGAATGCGACCAGAGAGAGAAGAGGGTGTCTGAGAAAAGCAGCAGCACATAGGACTTCAAGAGAAAAGGAATGGCAAGCCTCTGAAATAGGAATGCGGACAGAGAAGAAAGCGGGAGGGGTGGTGAGGGGCAGGACATTATCGAGTCTGGACTGTTTAGATGTCAAGAAACAGAAACCACCTCAAACTTACATTAAAAAAAAAAAAAACTCCTATAAAACAAAAAACAAGAGGATTATTGTAGGACAGAAAAACCGTGGGGCTTATCAGGACTGGAGATGCAGCATGTGAGATAGAATAGGGATGTGGCATGCTGTTAGGGACCTGGGAACTATGCTTTGTCTTTCTGTCTCTGTGTCTCTCTAGGGCCATCTGGTCTCTCTCTCTCTTTTAAGATTTATTTTTTTTTAGAGAGAGAGCACCCCCACCCCCTCCAGCGTGAGTCGGGTGAGGAGCAGAGGGAGAGAAATTCTAAAGCAGACTCTCCACTGAGCGCGGAGCCCAACGCAGGACTCGACCCCACAACCCTGAGATCATGACCTGAGACGAAACCAAGAGTTGGACGTTCAATTGACTGAGCCACCCAGGTGCCTCTGGGGCTGCCTGGTCTCTTATCCTGCTTCTCCCTGGATGTCTGGCTCTTTCTCTTCTCCTCACCAACAAAAGTTAACTCCATCTGTTTATGACTCCGACTGTGGCTTCCAATGGTCCCTCTAGTCCTAGCTCCATTACACTTTCAAACTGAGTGCTCATCACTATTGCAAAGGAGAGGAGGGAACAAAGTAGGAAGAATGGAAAAGTCAAATCCTTATAAGGAAATCTCACCTCTTCCCTTGTATATATCACATTCATAATTACCTCCATACCTCACTTCCAATGACCCCTTTTTTTCCTTAAGTCCTCCCACAGCCTGACTGTGCCAGTTAATAGAACTGCCCCCATTCTTCATGCCATGTATGTACTCAATCCAGTGGAATTTTAAGACTCTTGTAGAAAAGGATGAATTTTCTAGCTTCCTCTTTCAACCTGGCACTATTTTGACAGTCTTCTTGGAATCATTTCCTGACTAAAGCTCCTAGTATTATAATTCAGACTTCTAAGAGTCTCTTGTTCAAGAGCAAAACACAATTGGCCACTCCTCCCTGGATAGAAAATTTATTGTGTTTGGAATGCTGTTATAACTGCCCTTCAATCTTATTCAGGCAGTGAACCCATTTCTTTAACTCTCTCTTAATATTGTCCCTCAATTCCCTAACAATCTTACAAGTTGTGACTTGTCCGTGGCAATCACATACTTTTTTAGAGTAGATTGTTACAGTGTGTTAGAATAAGAGTTTATCCTGAGTAAAATTTGGTAATTACTTCTTCTGGAACAACATACTATTTTGGATGAATTATGCCTGGTCTGGTTCTACCTAACAGTTTTATGTTATTATTCACTGAGACCCTGGGATGTTTTTTTCACACATTCGCTTCCTCTTTTCACATTCTACACATGAATGGTAGGATTTTTCTCTCTGCATGCACCAGCACTATGCTTTGCCCTTTTAGAACTCTGTATCCTATCTGTTCCCCTCAAGTTTGTAAGGTGGCCATCCATTTCCTTATTCATTCCTGACCTCTTCTTTGTCCCCAAGTTTTGCAAAATGTGAGCCTATACAATGGTGAAGAGCAGGAGGGAGGGTGCAAGGATGGAGCTTATAGCCTTTGAGGCTGACTCATAGGACTATAAACTATTAATTTTCTTTTCTTCCTGAAGGGAGGAATTTGAATTATTTTCTCCAATAGCCAAAGCAGGGGGCGCCTTTAAAAACCATAAATCTCTGAGGCTAACAGTTAAAAGGAAGGGAAAACTAATCATACAGATAGAAAACAGGACAAATATGCAGTTCATTGAAAATCACTGTAGTTGAACACCAAATTACTCCACCTGACTTCCACTTCTTTCACATTCTACTGAGAACGCATTTTGCATCTAATCTGGGAATAATAATTATATACTGAATTGCATTAATATGTGGATTCAACCATATATGCTTAGCATAAAACAGAAAAATGAAAGAAGGAAACATTTAAATAACGTTGACTATTGCAACTGCATTCTACTCAGTGTAGAGAAGCTCTACGTAAGTATGAGATGGGGGGAGTCAATCTGCCCTTTCCTCAGACTGGCTGACTGTGGATCTTATCTCCTAGCATCTTGATATACTGAATGAGCTACTAAGGTTTAAAGCAGTCTTGGGGTGCCTGGGTGGCTCAGTCGGTTAAGTGGCCGACTTATGGTTTTGCCTAAGGTCGTGATCTCAGGGTTGTGAGATGGAGCCCTGTGTCAGGCTCCACACTGGGTATGGAGCCTGCTTAGGATTCTCTCTCTCCCTCTCCCCCTGCCTCTCCACCTAGCCCCTCTCTTAGAAAAAAAAATAAAGCAGTCTGTTTTCCATAAATGGCCTTTCAGGTTTTTTTTATATAGCTCTCTAGTGTACATTATTCTTTATATGGTGTGTATTTATATATACTTATTATTTTGTACAGAGATTACAAAAACTATGTAAAGTATATCTTATGGGTGATTTGAGGGATTTTTCAGGGATACTTTTCAACAAACTTGACTCTTGCATTAGGGGATGACTTTGGAACCCAGCCTCTTCAAAACTGCCACTTTATTGACCCTTTTATAAAATACCTACCATTTCCCATATGCCATTACCTCCTTTAAGCTTCACAAAAATCCCACATGGTTGATACTGTTTTATAAATATTTTACAGATATTTAAAGAACTGAGGTTCTCTGAAGTTAAATGAAATAAGTCATGAGGTCATTCAGTTAGGATCAGCAGAGACGGATCCAAACATAATCTGAATTCATGGACCATACTTTTCTACTATGTCAGGGACTCTAAAATCTTGATACATTTCAAGCTCTTCATTGGCTTATACTAGGGGTATTCTATCTTCTTTTGTCAGGGACTACATAGTGTATGATATTCTAAATACTTAAAAAAGTTAATATAACTATTTGTAAGCAATATTTGTTGAGCACTTACTAAATGTAAGGTGCTATTAGTATACTATAGCTATGGAATAATCTTTTTCCAAAAGCGGCTCAGAAATTGAGAGGATAAAACAAAGAGTCAAATAATACAAGAAAATCATCAAATAATTTGTAGGAAGGAGCCAATAACAGGGCCCCGGTAAATCATGATAACGACCTTGGAATTCATTCTAAGTGATAAGGGAAACCAATGGAGGCTGTTAAAAGGGGAGTGAGAGATCTTATTTGCATTTTTAAAACCTCCTTCTAAGTACTTTGTGGTTATCAGATTGTTGGTGGGGGGGGGGAGTGGAGGGTGAGTGAATGTAGGAATAACAATTGGGAGGCTTTTTAACAAGAAAGTGATGGGTATAGGTTAGAAACAAATTGGCAGAACAGAGAAAGGTAATGAAAGAGAAAATAGAACAGTTACAGATATAAGCTGCCTTGAAGCAACCACAGTAAAACAGAGAAAAAGTGGAAATCAGACTTATCAACATGGTTTATAGGCCTGAGGAAATGACACAAAACAAAAGGAGGGTGTTATACGCAAACAATGAACCATGGAACACTACATCAAAAAACTAATGATGTACTGTATGGTGACTAACATAACATAATAAAATAAAATAAAAAAATTTTAAAAAGTACAAAGATATAAAAATCAATGAAGAACAGATTGTATATACACAAAACAAAGAGGATCCAATGTATGTATAATTGTTGGTTATGAAAAGATCAAAAGAAGTGACTCTAAAAAAAAAAGATTAAAATGTATTCATAAAAATTCTGTGAAATAAGGACTCAAATCCAAGATTGAAAAGATGGGAAGGGTATAGTAATCAAAAAAAAAAAAAAAAAAAAAAAAAAACAGTCAGGGAAAGTTTAATACCAAGGCATACCCTAGTGAAGTTAGGTTACTGTAAGCATGAAGAATATCTGTGGGTTACTCCTACACTGTTGGTGGGAATGCAAGCTGGTGCAGCCACTCTGGAAAACAGTATGGAGGTTCCTCAAAAAGTTGAAAATAGAGCTACCATACAATTCAGCAATTGCACTACTGGGTATTTACCCCAAAGGTACAAATGTAGGGATCTGAAGGGGTACGTGCACCCCGATGTTTACAGCAGCAATGTCCACAATAGCCAAACGGCGGAAAGAGCCAAGATGTCCATCGACAGATGAATGGATAAAGAAGATGTGGTATATATATACAATGGAATATTATGCAGCCATCAAAAGGAATGAGATCTTGCCATTTGCAAGGACGTGGATAGAACTGAAGGGTGTTATGCTGAGTGAAATAAGTCAATCAGAGAAAGACATGTATCATATGACCTCACTGATATGAGGAATTCTTAATCTCAGGAAACAAACTGAGGGTTGCTGGAGTGGTGGGGGGTGGGAGGGATGAGGTGGCTGGGTGATAGACACTGGGGAGGGTATGTGCTATGGTGAGCGCTGTGAATTGTGCAAGACTGTTGAATCACAGATCTGTACCTGTGAAACAAATAATACAATATGTTAAAAAAAAAAAAGAAGAAGAAGAAGATAGCAGGAGGGGAAGAATGAAGGGGGCGGAAATCGGAGGGAGAGACGAACCATGAGAGACGATGGACTCTGAGAAACAAACTGAGGGTTCTAGAGGGGAGGGGGGTGGGAGGATGGGTTAGCCTGGTGATGGGTATTAAAGAGGGCACATTCTGCATGGAGCACTGCGTGTTATACACAAACAATGAATCATGGAACACTACATCAAAAAGTAATGATGTAATGTATGGTGATTAACATAACAATAAAAAAATTTAAAAAAAAGAATATCTGTGGATAATGAAGATCTTTAAAATGAGTCAAGTATGAGAAGTAAAAATAAAGACTGGCTTCAGACCTTCCCTCTACAGGAAACTCAATGCCAGGAACACAATCAGTGTCCACAAAGTTATGACAGTTTCATATGCTTTCAAGCTGTGATTTAGCATAGAAGCAAAAATCTATGGCAGGCAAAAAATCAGGGAACACAATATTTATGAGCTTCTACTAGAATGTAAGCTCCATGGAGGCAGGGTCTACTTCTATATTGTTTTCCACTTTATTTTCAGCATCCAGGAAATATGGCATTACACACAGTAGGTACTGAGCAAATGTTTGTTGACTGAATGAAAAAAATTTTACATAAAGAAAATTGGAGATTTTCTCATTCAGAGATTCCTAAACTGATTTTTCATCAACCACCTCACGTGTCTTAAAGTGAAATAGAAAGTACAGATTGTTCACATCCACACTTTGAGGCTCAAATTCATTTGGCTTGGGGTAAGTTTTTTTTTTTTTTTTGAGACTCAAATTCATTTGGCTTGGGGTAAGTATTTATTATTTTTTCATTTTGAAAAAGCTTCCTCTTCTTTTTTTTTTTTTTTTTACCTTATCAGCTTTACCTAGACTATTACTTGCTTAACATTTTCTTTAATGAATCTGCTTTTTAGTTAACTAAATTAATTTTAGTAGGGAACGTTACATCATAGCAATACATGAAAAAACAGTTTTCTGTGAATTGCTAAAACAAAACAAAACAAAAAAGCCCAGAAGAATGTTATAAAAATAAATGCTATGAAAAAAACTGTTCTTAACCTACCAAAAGTAAAGCAGGAAGAAATAGAAAATTTGAACAGACCAAATACCCCACTGAAATTGAGTCAGTAAACAAAGAACTCCCCAAAAATAAAAGTCTAGGACCAGGCAGCTTCACAGACAAATTCTACCAAACATTTGAAGAAGAGTTAATACCTAGTCTCCTTAAACTATTCCAAAAATAGAAGAGGAAGGAAAACCCAAATTCATCCTATGAGGCCAGTATCACCCTGATACCAAAACCAGATAAAAACATTACCAAAAAAGACAACTACAGGCCAATATCTCTGCTGAATACAGATGGAAAAATCCTCAACAAAATATTAGCAAACCAAATCCAACAATAAATTACAAAAAAACCCAAAAAACCACAGACCATGATCAAATGGGATTTAATCCAGGGATGCAAGGGTGGTTCAATATTCACAAAACAATTAACACGATACATTACACCACAAAGAGAAAGCATAAAAACCATATGATCATTTCAATAGATGTAGAAAAAGCATTTGACAAAGTACAACATCCATTCATAATAAAAACCCCTCTACAAGGCAAGTCTAGAGGGAACATACCTCAACATAATAAAGGCCATATATGAAAAACTCACAGCCAACATCATACTCAATGGGGAAAAACTGAGAGCCTTTCCCCTAAGGTCAGGAACAAAACAAGGATGTCCGCTCCCACCACTTTTATTCAACACAGTACTCTAAGTCCCAGCCATAGCAATCAAACAACAAAAAGAAATAAAAGGCATCTTCATTGGTAAGGAAGAAGAAAAACTCTTGCTGTTTGTAGGTGACATGATACTATAAATAGAAAACCCTAAAGAGTCCAACAAAAAACTACTAGCACTGATAAATGAATTCAGGATACAAAATCAATGTACAGAAATCTGTTGTAGTCCTATACACTAATAATAAAGCAGCAGAAAGTGAAATTAAGAAAACAATCCCATTTACAATTGTACCCAAAACAATAAAATATATAGGAATAAACTCAACCAGCGAGGTAAAAGATCTATACTCTGAAGACTATAAAACACTGATGAAAGAAATTCAAGATGACACAAAGAGATGGAAAGACATTCCATGCTCATGGGTTAGGAGAACAAATGTTAAAATCTACAGATTTAATGTAATCTCTATCAAAATACCAACAGCATTTTTCACAGAGCTAGAAAAAACAAAAGACCTAAAATAGCCAAAGCAGTCTTGAAAAAGAAAAAACTGGAAATATAATTCTAGACATCAAGTTATATTACAAAGTGGTAGTAATTAAAATAGACACATCATCAATAGAATAGAAAAGAAAACCCACAAATAAAACTACAAGTATATGGTCAATTAATCTTTGACAAAGGAAGAATGAATACACAATGGGAAAAATCTCTTCAACAAATGGTGTTGGGAAAACTGGACAGCTACATGCAAAACAATGAAACTGGACCACTTTCTTTCACCATATACAAAAATAAATGCACAATGGGCTGAAGACCTAATGTGAGACCTGAAACCATAAAAATTCTAGAAGAGGCCATAGGCAGTAATTTCTTCGGTATCAATCACGGCAATACTTTTCTAGATGTATCTCCCGAGGCAAGAGAAATAAAAGCGAAAATAAACTATTGGAACTACATCAAAATAAAAAGTTTCTGCACAGTGAAGGAAATAACCAACAAAACTAAAAGACAACCTAATAAATGGGAGAAGATATTTGCAAATGACATATCTGATAAAGGGTTAGTATCCAAAATACTACAGTACTGACACAACTCAACACCCAAAAAACAATCCAATTAAAGATGGGCAAAAGACATGAACAGACATTTGTCCAAAGAAGACATGCCGATGTCCACCAGACACAGAAAAGATGCTCATCATTAGGAAAATGCAAATCAAAATTAAAATGAGGTATCACCTCACACCTGTCACAATGGCTAAAATCAAAAACATAAGAAACAACAAGTGGTGAGGATGAGGAGAAAAAGGAACCCTCTTGCACTGTTGGTGGGAATGCAAACGGGTGCAGTCACTGTGGAAAACAGCATGGAGGTTCCTCAAAAAATTAAAAATAGAACTACCCTACAATCCAGTAATCACACTACTGAGTATTTACCCAAAAAAATACAAAAATACTAATTCAAGGGGATACATGACCCCTATATTTATAGCAGCATTATTTTTTTAATAGCCAAACTATGGAAGAAGCCCAAGTGTCTACTATAAATGAATGTATAAAGAATATGTGAAATATTATTCACCCATAAAAAGGAAACAAAATCTTGCCAATTGCAGCAACATGCATAGGGCAAGAGAGTATAATGCTAAGCGAAGTCAGTCAGAGAAAAGACAAATACCATATGATTTAACTCATACATGAAATTTAAGAAACAAAACAAACGAGCAAAGAGGAAAAAAGAGAGAGAGAGAGACAAACCTAGAACAGACATAGAGAACACACTGATGGTTACCAGAGGGGAAGTGGGTGCGAGGATGGGTGACATAGGTGATGGGTATTAAGGAGGGCACTTTTCAAGATGAAAAAAATGTTCTTAAATTCTAGCCAGATGGGTCACCTGGAAAGACTTAGCTACCTCTCAATCTTAAAAAGTCAAGATTTAGAGGGGCTAAAAAATATTTATATCAAAGTGGGACTTTGGGCTTGATACAATTAGAATGATTTTAAAATAGACACGAGAAAGGAAAAACCTCTTGCGTTAGGCGATTCAGTATTTCTTAAAGCTGTGTCTTGTCCCAAAAGAAATACATAGCCTAGACTTCAGACAACAGAGTGATATTTGACAGTGACCAGCACAGTACTGGGGACATGTTAGGGGATTGATATATATTGATGTCAAATATTTATAGGTAGTGTACTTTGTTAGGCACAACACTGGATCTTTGCAACGGGACAGCAACAAGATGATCTCTGTCTTCGTGTGGCTCAATGCTACTTTATGTGCCTTTACACACTTGGGAAGTGCTATTTCCCATATAATCATGTGATGAGCTATTTGCATAAACAAATAGAAAGCCAGTACCCCTGCTGGCCATGTATAGCTGCGGATTCCAAACCCGGGAAGGTGTGAGATATTGTTTCTTACACTTGCTTTCTAGAACCCTAATAGTACCCTAATAATGCTTATGGGGTGGGGGGCTTGCCATATGCCACTCCATCAAGCACATGACATGATTTATCTCATGTAATCCTCACTACCACCATATGAAACAAGGACAATATGTAAGGGCTAACCCTCACACAGCTCCTGCACGGGGCCCCAACCGTGCCAGTGAACACAAAACCACCCACCTGACGATGACCCTACTGTGGCTTTCCTTCTATTGTATCACCTGCTACTGCCATTAAATCCTGTTTCCCTATCGTGGAGTGATCAGAAAAGGAGCGTGTGACTCCAATGGTAGTCTCATTAACTTCGGGTTATTAAAAGGGAAAATGCAGAGAATTGAGGCAGGTGCAGATGAGGACAGTTGGACTGAGAATTAAGTGAAATGATAAGCAAGATAAAGGAAGAGAATCAAGAGAAGATTTCACTGGAGGTTAAGAGAAAAATAATGAGCTCTTTTTTAAACACAAAAGGAGAATGTAAGCGCTGAAGAAGGAAGCCAGGCTGCTGGAGCTTGGCAGGGGGTAATTTATTGATCGACAAGTAAGAATGTGCCCAAAAGAAAGACATAAAGGAGGAAAATTATTTGCTGCAGTTTTCACAATGGGAGATGTGTCCAAAGAGGCAAAAGATGTAAATTTCCCAGGGGAGAAGATTATGAAGTAAGATTCTTCAAGTCCTCCAAAGGAAAACGCTGTTTTGTTTTGTTTTTTATTTTTTTTATAGCCTTGGTGTTGTTGACGAACAAGCATCAAACCATCAACCCACACAGCTGGCCTTGATACTAACAGACACCTGAAACTGTTTTGAATATAGGAAACTGGGACTAATTATTCCTCCGTCTCATCATGACAGGGTCAAAGGAGACCTAGATTCGCTCAGGGAACAGACTCAATGGGTTTCTGTGGACTCCCCCGCAGAAAGGAGGAGAATCTAAAACTGGAGGCAAAGGAATAGCTTCTCAACAAGGAGCGTGCTGGAGTGGGGGATGCCTCCAAAGCTAGACAGCATAAGCAGAGTTTGTCCAAACATTACAGATGAAAGTTACATGATCTGTCCTGACAGGGGAAATTACTAGCAAAAATGGAGATGCCTAAGGACCGCTAGGGAAAATGGAACCATAGTATGGTTCAGAATGTAAACAAAGGTGGGGGACACACCTCTCTCCCTTTACAAGGGCAACCTGCAGCTGTTCAGGCTGGAGTGGGTTTCTAAGTCTTTGAAGGCATCTGACTCCTGGGCTCTCCCCAACTATTTATTTTTCCTTCATGAGAACTCTTTCTTTTCTTTTCTTTTTTTTTTTTAGATTTTATTTATTTAGAGAGAGAGAGAGGGAGAGGCAGAGGCAGAGGGAGAAGCAGGCTCCCAGTGGAGCAGGGAGCCCGATGCGGGACCCGATCCCAGGACCCTGAGATCATGACCTGAGCCGAAGGCAGACGTTTAACCGACTGAGCCACCCAGGCGTCCCGAGAACTCTTTCATTTCAAATGACATTCTCTTCTAGATATATTTATAGGTATATAATTTTTTTCTTTAATTATAGAGAAAGAGATAAACCCAGCTCTTGAGTTATGATACCAAATATAGGGAGACATTTTCATTTTTTAAGGTTGCAGATTTAGGCAAGCTAAGTTTACAGACTGTTTGGAATTTCAATCTCTCAACATATAAGGCACTTGCAAATGCTTCTGCTCACATATATATATTTTTTTCTTCCCTAGGAGGGCCCAACGCCAATAAAGCTCATCTCTGCCTGAGTTATAGCTTTTTCCCTTCTGATAATCAGTAAGAATTATGCAAAGGCGTAGCGTTGTTAGCAAACAGAAAGAGAGAGCAATCTAATTCCACCTGATCATTTGTTTTTCCAGAGTACATCTTACCACAGATGCTGGCAGGATGGTTTCTATAGAAAAGTGGTCCAATTAAGGGGGAAATTTCTGCTAGGTCAGTTTTAATGTCCAATGTTGAATCTGAATTTGTGAATGTGGAATAGATTAATAATGAGCTTGTGCTGGGAGAAAAAAAAGAATTCTTTTCTCAGTGGTCAAGACCAGGAGAAAACAGCAAGAGAATTTTTTTTTTTTTTTGGCTTTTTTTTTAAGGGAAAGTGAGATACATAGAAGGTTTTCTTCAATGTCAACAAAATAAAGACAGAAGGTCTAACATCTGAGAGTGGATCCTTTGACCTGGGTAAAGAATTCTGCACTTTTGCTGACTGATGGCTGGAGGCTGAGGCGGAGAATCTAAAAGAAGACTTGCCACCAGAGTCCTGAGCCAACTTTTAACAACCTTTCAGGGAATTATCAGTGCTATTATCCCAGAGGCCACTTGCATCAAAGGGCTGAAGCTTCTTCTCTACGAAGAAGTTACTACAAAGCACGGAAATTTTCCTAGCTCAGTGAGAGCTTAAAAGTTCACTGGTCTCCCAAAAAAGGGTGATACAGCATGGGAACATACCTCGATTTATCCAGAGACTCAAACTGATGACTTATTTTCTGTTATCTCCTTATCTTCACTTACAGATTTTTTTGTTTTTCCTTCCCAATTAGAGTCTGTCTGTATGTATTCATATATTTATGTATCTTTAATGGGAATGTCCTTTAGGCCAGTGATATGAACATTCACTGAAGAGACTTAAATATTGAGGTTGATGTGGCTTAGGCAAATGAACTTTGGCCATTTGATCAAGCTAGAAGTCTTTCCTTTCCCACCTGTCCTCAGAACTGCATGTTTCCATCTAAAAGCAACAGCTGGATCTACCAATGATATCTCTGTACCGAGCATTCCTAATTCCCAACCTGAAGCTAGCTACCTGTTACTGAATGGTTAATACTAAAAGCCAGATCCTATGCTGGTAAGTACTATGATGTTAGGGCCCCCCCCCCTTTTTTTTAAAGATTTTATTTATTTATTTGAGAGAGAGAGAGAATGAGAGAATGAGAGAGAGAGCACATGAGAAGGGGGAGGGTCAGAGGGAGAAGCAGACTCCCTGCTGAGCAGGAAGCCCGATGCGGGACTCGACCCCAGGACCCCGGGATCATGACCCGAGCCGAAGGCAGACGCTTAACGACTGAGCCACCCAGGCATCCCGATGTAGGTCCCTCTTGATGATAAAATCAATACTTTGAAAGCTTAAATAAAAGGCCCAAAGCCAGGGGTGCCTGGATGGCTCAGTCCATTAAGCGTCTAACTCTTGATTTTGGCTCAGGTCATGATCTCAGGGTCCTGGCATCGAGCCCTGCGTCGGGCTCTGTGCTTAGCAGGGAGTCTGCTTGAGGATTCTCTCTCTCCCTCTCCTTCTGCCTCTGCCCCCTCCTCGGTCTGCTTGCATACACTCTCTCTCTCAAATATAAAATAAAATAAAAAGGCCCAAAGCCATACAGAGACAGAGCTGGGATTTGAATCCAGAGCTATTCCTCTAAACTCTTGTAACTGCTCTACTAGACTCTCTCCCACAACAGTTCCAACTGTGGGCTTCCCTCCCTTACCAGAGGATAAGTGGAAATAAGTCGGCCTCACATTTCTTCTGGCAATAAGAACATTTTGCTCACACATTCTGAACAAACAAGCAATTATTCTGTTTTATTTTAAAGTATCCATGTGACTTCTTCACTCAGCTCCCACATCCCTCTGTGTACTGTCTTGACTCATATTTTGGGTTTGTTCACAGAAAATATACTGCATTTCTTAGTCCTAGGGAATTTTAACTGGCAGCCAACACATTTTGGGCTGTGTTGTGATTCTGAAGATATGCTTCTCTTTAAAATACATGAAGGCAGAAAAGAAGAAAGCCTCCTCGATCACTGGCAACAGGAATATCTGAGCTGGACAAAACATGGATCCCTTTTAATGCAGGTGCCAGTGATGAAAGCCCCTTTCAAAAGCCCGGATCTGTCCTGGAGAATGAAGGAGTTCCCCCACAGGTGTGTCCCCTCGGTCTACTGGAGCCCAGAAGATGCACAAGGCAGCATTCCTTAGGGTCTGCTACACAAGTCGGTAGTTTGGGTTTACTCAGTGCTGGAGCTTCTCCCACTGGAGGCTTCCAGGCTCCCACATTCTGCTAGCTCTTTGGTATTTTATAGACTGTAAAATGAAATGAATATTTGGGCATTGTCCAATCAATTTAGGCTTTTCAATTTTTACTGAATATCTTCAGATTTGCTGTCCTTCATTCAAGCCTTTTTTTCAGTTTTAGGCTGTTTTCTGCCCCTAGATACACCTTGATATCCTGGACTGTGGGACAGGAGGTTAGTCCCAGATGGTCCCTGGCTATCTTGGAGATTTTTGGTCAGCGATTGAGAGAAGGAAAATGATGACAATAACCATGATTACTATGGTGATTACACAATAGGGAAATCAAGGACCTCACAAAGAACAAGCACAATACCAAATGTGCTCCCCTTTGAAGTCAGGGAAAGCTTTGGTGGCCGCTCTTGTTAGATGAGCAGTAAGAGCCCTTAGTGAACACCAGAGAAACAAATCGCCCTTTTCTGGAGCTAGTGGGCATTTGTCTCTGCCGTTCCTCTGGGCATGGGGCTCCGTTCTCTCTGCATGGATAGCAGAGCAAATCCTGCTTCAGAGTCAGGCAAGAGCTCTTTAAAATGGTTCTGCACTGCTAACCAACCTCAGTCACTTCTTTCTCTCTGGCCCAATTCTTGCATGGAAAATTGAGGTAATGATTTATATGTTGTAAGCAGTTCTGACAGGTGCACTCTGTCTTGGCTTCCTCCAGCCCCAGGACTAATCGGAAGCTTATCTTTTCCTTCGTGTAATAGGGAGCTGTCAGGGTCTATGACCCTCCAAACAATTCAATCACTCACGGGAAGATTCACCTTGGAGGGAGGATGCCTTCATATTGGAGAAGGTCCGTGGAGGCCACGCCCTGACATGTATCAAAACAGTGACAGGCAAGGGGCCGGAGGGCGACATGGCCCCTGACAAGATGCCATTCGCTTCCTCCATTTAAACTCTTCGTATCTGCCAGTAACTTCCTGGTTTGTGCCGACAGCTTTTCTACTGTGGTGTATATCCTGTCTTGGGTAGAGAACGTTTAGCTATCTGAGCAAATAACAGCTGTTTCCAAAAATGACCAATGTGGAGAAGAAAGGGCTTGCACTGCTCTTGGGAGGAAAGAGCAGATTCCTTAGCAAGGTCTGTGATGCCCAGCATGGTCTGGCCATGACCCGCCTCCCTTGTTACCCGCACCTTGCTGTCACCACACATTTCCTTGTGCTCAGCATTCCAGCCACTCTGACCTTTGTTCCATCCCCTGCTCACCCGTGCAACTTCCTACCTCGTGGCCTTGGCCCGCGGCATCTCCTCTGCCTGGAATGTTCCTCCCACTCCTCTCCTCACCTACCTCCTGCCTCAGCTCAATTAGTAGTTGCTCAGGAACTTATTCTCTGCTCTCCCCAAATGGATCAAATTCTCCTGTCTGCTTTCCTGTGCACCATCGCCTGTCTTCTGCAACCCCCACCTGGTATCATTGGGGGGGGGGCGGCATTTGATTCATGCCCTTTCCAACCAAAAGAGACTCTTAGATCCATGAGGGCAGGAACCTGGTCATTCCTGTTCACTGCTGCCACCCAGGGCCCGTTGCAGGGCCTGGCTTACAGTAGAGACTCAAGAAATATTTGTAGAATGAGTGAGATCCAGGTGGTGCATCTGTTCTTAGTTGATTTGACCATTGTGTAGGGCCAAGGCACATTTAATCAGAACTGATGTGACAGTCAACTGGGGGTTCAGGTGCAGGGATGACTTGATTGTGGCAAAGAACAATGGGACCAAATATGGCTGTCTTTTGTCACTGCTGTCTCAATACCTAACCTCACAACTCCTGAACTCATTGGTAATCTTCCATTCCCCTGCTTGCCTCATCCCCTGCCCCGAATACTTTTCTCAGATGCTCTTTGAATTTGGAGAGCAAATGATTTTTTTTTTTTTTTAAATCAAGCTCTCACATGTTTCTAAACATCTGCTTGTTTGCTACTGCAATGGGATGATTGGATGAAGTTTGCTCCCCTTGTGTCTAGATATTTTGGCATTTAAATAGACAATGTCCTTATTTAATTCAAAGTTGCAGAAAACTCTAAACCCCTGAAATAATGAGAGGAAGTGGGATCACAGAGCAGGGAAGCAAATGCTGAGAAGGAGCATTAGCATCAGGCACAGACACATCGTCGGTGCCATTCCGTTTTCAGACAAAAGCACGTAACCACCCAGTTTCTCCCTGTCAGACCCATGAGGGCAGCCATGTCTATCTGGGACTATAGATGTGCAACCTTCCCTTTATAAATGTAGATTAAAGAGATGCTAAGCTACACAGGAGGAGACATTTGTGAACAGGGATGGTTTCTAGATTGGCTAATGTGGTGTTCTTGCTTCAAGAGGTCTCTGACAATGGGAATAAAACCTCCATTGGCTCAGATGGTTGAAAGTCATGGCTTTTGGGAAGCCAGATGCCATGGTGGCCAAGAGGGGGGAGTCTACAGTCAGATAGCCAGGGATGAACTCTGGTTCTGTCACTTGCTAGTGAGCAACCTTGCACAAACTACTTTCTCCATGTGGAGCAGTTTCCTCGTCTGAAACGGCAACAATAGTTTTTTGTTTTTGTTTTAAAGATTTTATTTACTGACTTTTGGAGAGAGAGAGAGAGAGAGAGAGAAAGAGGGAGAGGGCACGCATGCCTGAGCGAGTGGGGGGAGGAGCAGAGGGAGGGTGAGAATTCTAAGCAGACTCTGTGTAGAGCACAGAGCCTGACGTGGGGCTTGATCTCACAACCCTGAGAATCACGACCTGAGTGGAAACCAAGAGTCGGTCGCTTAACAGACTGAGCCACCCAAGTGTCCCTGGCAACAATAGTTTTAAGCTCACGGAGTTAAGGTGAAGCTTAAATGGGGAAGTACACAAGGTGCCTGGTGCTGTGCCAGACACTATTAAGTGCTCAGTTAATGTTAATGAGCTTGAAAGTGAAGAATCTTTCCCCATCAACGTGATTCTGTGATGGCAAGGCAGTAAGAGTGAAAATGCTACCAGGCGAACTCCTTCTTCCCTGACCCAATCCTTTCAGCCAACATTTCCCCAGGTGAGGTCTACGGCTGTGCCGCTTGAAACAGACCCACAAGCTGTTTGTTAATTGTCGATGATAAGATAAGGAGCTTAAGACAGAATCAATGCATTCCTTCCTTCGCTGAGAAAGTCTTGCTATGGAAAATGAAAGTATCAGCTGAACAAAGCAGTGGCTCAGTGAGTGATGATTCATATTCTGGTACCTTATCTATAGACTGGCACTGGGCCAAAGACCACATTTTGAGGAGAATGTCATAAAGAAAAGTGATCCCATGAGCCGAGCAAAGGGCTTTTCATGGTCAGCTAAATTTGGTGCAAAATATCACATGTCATATATCTTTCTTGGAGTTTGATATCCTCTATCAGTATATTAAAGGTCCCGAGAAACCCTGAAGTAAATACTTTTGTTTAAATGTGTTTAAGTGAGGGTTTCCCCATATACTCTCAAGCAAGAAACATTTGTGAGAGTGAATGTGTGTGTGTGTTTTTATCACTGCCTTTAACATTTTCTGGTAAAGGACAGGAGCCCAACTGATCATCTGATCACAAACAAATCACAAGGGTGTGACCCATTCTCCTCCACTCAAGCAAATACCAATTAACACCCTTAGGTAGAAAGTTCTTTTCCTTCCGGCTCAATCATTCTAAGGAATCCAAAGAATTTCTGTTGATAACAATCTCCTTTAACATGGAAGTACCCTTATAAAACGTCTTCCTCCAACCAGTTCCTTTGCACCAAAAAAAAAAAAAAAAAAGGATCTTCTTGTACATTAACCTCTAGGGAAGTATTTAAAATCTTTTTCTCAGGTAAGAACTGGTATTTAAAATGCTACATCAAAGCATCAGGTAAAGCCTAGTTTGCAATGTACGAGGATCAAAGTGATCCTATCTTCTACTGAACTTGATTCTAAACCCACCTGTGTTAATTATTTTCTACAAAAATCTTATGTATAATGAGCAGGAGCCCTAGAATTTCTTCTGTGGCTTCAAATTAGTTCTTTGCATGAGCTGGTAGCAGAAGGGATTAGGCACGTATTTCTGATCTCTGGTTAAGTAAGTCTAACGGACAAATAGGAATCCGTTCTGGGCTTTGTGAATGTTCTAAGGTTTCTTGGGCTGTGCACGTCCGCACACTCATACCTGAGCAGGTGTCACTTCAGGGGATGGGACTCACACCACTCATTGCAGCAACAGTGAGCTCCTGTTTCTGAGCCAGGACCTGGTCTGGGGAAAATGTCTTTCCCATCACACTCCTAATTCAGGTAACTCCACCTGAACAATTCAGGAATTGGAGGCACTTTTCTCCTTGAATCATCCAGTTGTGCCTCGATTTTCTGCTTACTGTAAAAATATACAGAGAGCTCTTGAAAGGAAAAGACGGGTGAAACTATACTGATAACTTCTCTTTTGAGAAAAATCCATCTGGGTCAGTGTGAATTAGGTTTGACACAGTGACAAGATCCTTGCTTGCAGAGCCTAACAAAGGCCAGCAGCCTGCCTGGCCCGGCCACCCTCACCACACCTCTGAAACCCACACGAGTTAATGACCGATGTCAGGAAGAGAACAGGTCATAGTCTAGAATATGGTCCTGCCTCATGACCAGGGAATCTCAAGATAAACTGCATCAGAGGCCATGGAAACATCAAGGTTTTCTTCACTAACATGATTCTTTTCTTTTTCTAATATTAGTGGGCTTCTTAGCTTCCCACTGCCATTAGGTGTACATATGGGGAGTGGCATTTACCAGTTCCTAGCACATTTAGGAAGCCATGGCAGCCTTCAAAGGGGGTAGGAGCAAGAGACAAAAAGAACTTGATCTTAAACCAGGTATAGGATTCTGCTTATATTTACATTTACACTGGATCTGATTACTACACTGGAAAGGCAGCAGAACAAAGGTAGCTTTCAGATGAAAGAAAATATTTTACAGTCTGAGAATGCACTCTGAATCTGAGGCAGCTTTGGAGAGTCAGTACAAACACACATTCAAAATCAGGCACAATGGATTGCTGGGCCCCAGACGTCACACTGCATTGAACCTTTACAATTATATTCATCAGACTTTCCTGAAACTCCTGGTCTCCAGGTGACAGACAAGAGGGGAGGGGAAAGGAGAAAGGGAATAATGCTGATCATCCACTGTTCACAAGGCATCATGCCACATACTGTCGGCATATTACTCTATTAGCATGGTGCTCTCCATCTTACAGACGATGGATGACATGTGGCCAGAGCCCTGGTCCCTTTCCTGGAGACCCACAGTATGGTGTTAAGATCAGAGACTCCAGAGTCAGTGAGAATGTGGTTAAAAATGTGACTGCCACTTAGCGGCTATAGCCTGTGGGTAAGTCATTTCAGCTTTGAAATAAAGTTCCTCATCTGTAAAATGGGGATGACAAGAGTACGCACCCCACGGGGCTGCGAGAGATGGTGTTTGTAATGTACCCAGCAGAAAGCCTGGCACACAGTATATGTTTAATGAATGTCTGCAATAGTGTTATCTCTTAGAGTACACTGGCCATCAGGTGGGCTGCCCGCTGATTCCATAAGGAGTAGGATGGGAAAAGAACTTGAGTCTTGAAGGGCAGAACCACTCACACACAACCTAAACCTTGATGGCTTGCAGAAGCTTACTCCAAATCAAATCACTCAGTATAGCACCAACTTCGTTTTGATAATAAGGTTGCCCTCAAATTATTCTATGTAGTACCCTGAGGTGGGAGGAAGGAAGATGTCAAAGAAAGAACTTAAACAATGAAACCAGAGAACCTTCACCTTGGACCGGACCTTTCAGGTCATCATCGTGCCAATGCTCCTCACACCCAGGTGGTCTTCAGGACTGGGATAGAGCTGAGAGGTACGGGAAGATCCTTTGGCTCTGCTCCTACACATTCTGAGTCAGTGAGCTGGGAATGATTTAGGCCGTTCCCAGAGTCTGATCATCATCCAGGTTTGGTAAACCATGACCTAGTTCCATGCATCCTTTCTGCTCCTCCTTCCCCCAAAACAACATGGAAAACTCACCTGTGCCCAAGGCACCTGCGGCTTCTACAGTTTCCTTGATAGGTTTTCCTCTAGTTCCTGCTGACTCAGAGTGTGGTTTACATTGACTATTCAGATGAATAGACCAGATATTCTATTTTGATATGAGAGGAGGGATAGTAAAAACATGAATTCAAGTCCAAACACTGCCACTTAGCAGCTGTGTGACCTCAGGCACATTGCTTAACCTCTCTGACTTCTGGTCTCACATCTCTAAAATGAGGTTTATCTCAGTCCCTACATAAAGGCTATAATTATCTCAAAGATTAAATCAGCCAATATATGTACACTGTCCCTGGAACACAGCAAATCCTCTATAAATGCTGGCTGCTCTTATTATTATTCCAACAGAATAAGTTCCTTTGCTTAACATTGAACACAACTAACATTGTCTCACCGAACATTAGCCAAAGAACAGGATGGAGACATCCCTAACCCTCACCCTCAAGAGGCAAAACACATCAAAATGCAGAGGCTTGTTGGGGAGGGTTGTGCCTGAGGTTCCTGTGGAGTGCTTTCTGATCCCATAACCGAAACCCCATGACACAGACAGATACAATCAGATAATGATGGCAATCAATAATGATAACAGAAATTATTATTTATTTTCATAAACACAGACTATGTGCGTCCCGCTGAGTTACACACATCACACGTCAGTGTTCTCTTTCGGGGCAGTCAATCAATGGGAAATCTCAATATCCATCCGCCGACGCAGGAGCAGGAGGGATGGAGCGAAGGTTGAGAAATTACCCACACCACAGTGACACATTCACGAAGTTAATCTAATCCAGGGGGCCATCCGGGTGCCATTGCAAGCCTGTGAATATGGAACAGGCTTGATTGATTTTTCACTGCAGTAGCTAAACACTTCATTGTTATTTGCAACAAATACAAGGAAAGGAAAGATGAAACTGTAAAAGGATTGGATGTTAAGTCCCCGGCGCAGCAATAAATCACAAAATGAAGTCTAGAAAAATTAAAAATAGGTAGGGGAAGGCTGTATCTGTGTCCTGAGAGGCCTCGGGTATCAAAGCATAAAGGCAAAATTAAAACCTGGGCAGGGCTGGCCGATCTTGACTCACCCAGTAGTCTGCCCTGAAACTGGGGCTACTCATCCTCCATGGGTACCAGAGAGGGCATCAAAAAAGCATAAGGTTGTGTCTAGACAGAAAGTATCTGCTTCTCAGAGCCTCAGTTTCCCCCTTTTATAATGGGGATAATTATATCCATACCATAAGAAAGAGGAAAATATCAATTCATGTCCTACTTGCCTCCCAGGATCCGTGGGAGCATCAAATGAGACACCCAGCATGAAAGAACATCTATCCGTCAAGATGCATCTTGGAAACTCCTTCCTAGTCCTGTACCTCCTTCCCTTCTGTTCTTCCTCTGATATGGCAATCTTCTGTGCTGGTCTCGGGACCCTTATCCTCTCCGGTGTTTCTCAAAGGGTGGCCCAGGGACCGCACGCACCAGGATCACCTGGGGGTTTTCCAGGAGGGGTCTTGTCAAAGATTCACTGGGTGCAACTCAGACCTTCTAAGCCAGAATCCCTGGTGAGAAGGGACTGTACTCGACAGAGCCCCCCAGGTGCCCATGAGGCACTCTGAAGTTTAAGAACTATTGCTTCCATTAATTTCTGGTGGCAGGCACTTGCATCTTGTTTCCACCTTCCTCTTGAGGAAAGGGAGTGCGTTGCACTCATCTGTGGGAGATCCACTTGGCAGTACATATCTAGCACAGTGCCTGACACACAGTAGGCACTTAGTAGGATAAAAACACAGTAAAGAGTTCTACGTGTCAGATGCTATCACCCTTGCTGTTGTCTCGATCAGGGGCCACACAATACACAGTCCTGCATAATGGGGAAGGGCAGGACCTCTGGCATCAGACAGACCTGGGCTCCATTCCTGGCTTTGTCATTTATTATCTGTGGGGCCTTAAGCCAGTATTTACCTCCCTGAGCTTCTGTTTACACATCCCGTAAAACAGGCATGATGCCCAAGTCACAGGATTGCAATGAAGAAAGAATTGTAAAATATACATTACACAATGCTCAGCCCAGAGCCGGTCCCTAGGAAAGGCTGAATACATGCAGTTTGCTTCACTTAACCCCCTGGTCTGTTTAATCAGTTCTTTAGAAAACAGATCCGGTAGCTAGACTAGTTGTTTCACTGAAAGGATCACTTTCGGGAAAAGAGCTAGTCTGTTTAATCAACCTTACTAACCTCGTGACCTATTAGCAACAATCCTCAAGATGACCCCTGCTGAGTTCAGAGCTGGCAAACGCTCATGCTGACGGGCCAAGGTGTCTCAGACGGTGGCGGGGGTGGGGTGGGGGCGAGGTATCCAAACAGCCACTGATGACATATGCAAACATCAGGGTCACTCTATGTGGAAAAATGTTAATCCAGAACATCACGTGTGTGTGTCCTGAGGCTGAGAGGAAGACAGAGGCAGTCACCAGCAGAGGGTTCGTATATAAAACAGGAGGTCATTTCATCTTTCTAAAAAACAGTGCATCCACTGTGTGCCCACCCTGTGACAGAAAAGCCTTTGCAGTCCTCACTCCTTGTTCCCCCTGCCCCACCAAAGTCAAGCTCATGCATTAAGAAAGCTGGGCTGAAGAATTCCAGGGTACACAAAGAATGAAATTCCCCTGTCTCTGATCATGAATTAATATCTTCTTAGAAGGCAGAAACTATAAGGAATCATAATGAAAACTTGGGATCAGATAGAGTAGGTTTGCATCCCAGTTCTGCCATTTGCTAGCCATGAGATCTTGGGTAAAATCCTTGCCCTCACTAAGACTCTGTTTCCACTTCTGTGTAATGCATTCATTTTACAAATACATGACCTACCATGTGCTGCGTGTTCTAGGTGCTAGGGCTATGGGAGGAAACCCAGCGTGGCTCCCGCTTTCTTGGAGGCTACGTTTAAGAGGAGGTGGAGGGGCAGCAGAAAATGGACAGATGATATCTCAGGTAAGGATACAAGCTAGCAAACGAGGGTCAGGGTAAGGCCACCAAAAGTGAAGGGGAAGATCCGAGGGTGTGATTTTCCCTAGGGAATTCTAGGAGAGCTTCTCTGAGGAAGGCAGGCTTTGGATGATAGAGAGAGAGTAAGAGAACGTACCTGGCAGAGTTACTGTTAGAACTACATGATCGAAGGATATGAAATCCAGCATCTGACATAGAGTAAGCACCTAATAAACATGGTTATTATTATTATTTATATTAGTATAAGGAAGATTTAGGTAAAATCCATTAGAAAACTGGAATTCATTACAGCCCCTTCATTTTTGGGGGCGGTTATGGCAAAGTCACAGTGTGGGAGATCACACCTTCTGAAATCTACATTTATAACTTGTTAAAAAAAAAATTCCAATCTGGCCTAGGTTCCCAGGGCACTGGCAGCCAACCATAATGAGGCAAATAACTCTAGGCTCCTCTTGCAGGGAGAAATATGCTAAGTGTGATTTCTCACCACCCAGCTTCCCTCCCAGGCTGATGAAGTCACTAGAACTATGAGTTTCTGTTGACTAGAAAGGGTTCTGAGGGCTGCGTACACCTTGCTATTGGGAAGCTGGGCAGGAAGGCCAGGGGAAACATGCTAAGCTGAATTACAGAAGACCTTGGGGTCACTGTTCCCGCACGCTGAGGTCAGGGATCTGAAAACCCACTGTGTATGAATGTGGGGGTAAGAGAGAAAGTGGAGCGGGTGGGGAGAGAGGGAGACAGGCATCCTGATCTGGAATAATGGTACTAATTGAAAGCCATTTCAAATCCTCCAATGTACGTGTCCAAGTGCAAGAGCCAAAGCTCTTCATTTTTAGTCCCGGCTCTGGAATCACCAGTCGGCAGGCGCTGGGCAAGTCACTTCTCTCTTTGAGACTGCACCAGGTTTAAGGGCTCAGGTCCACAGCAAAGGAGATCAAGATTTCATTCTTAGTCCTGCGTGATCCTGGGCATATTACTTAACCTCTCTGAGCCTCATCTGTACAATGGGTATTTAACAGCAAACTGTACCGCAGGTGGTAGCTAATGCAGATATAGTGGGCAGCATGGTGCATGGGATATAATAAATGCTCAATAAATACTAGGCACCAGCATTTTCACTGGCTTTCCCACTGGCCGTTCTGAAGATGAATCAAGGGATTAGGTAAGAAAACAATTGGTGATATAAATGGCACTTTACAGCTATAAGGTGTTATTATTAAATTATCATTATGATTATTGCTTTGGATGTTATATACTGAGCAGGCAATACGGTGCCTCTCTGGGTAATGAGTGATTGGATTTAAAAGGCTACCTCTTCCATGAAAAAAGAAAAAAAATAGCCACATTCTTGCTTTGAAAAGCTGAGCCTCCTAGCACTGAAACAGAACAGGTTCATTACTCAGTGAGGATTAATTAGCTGTCGGGTATTATTAAATGTTCTCACTCTCAAGATCCACACAGAACTGTAAAGTATGAAAAGTGAGCAAGAGGTAATCATAAGACAGGGAGGGGGAAAAAGCCACAAATGCTGGCAATGCAAATTTCGAGAGAGGAGCATGTTAGTAAATTACAGCTTGATTAATATCACGTCAGCTCATTCTCTGTTTGGAGTCATTGTTCTGAATCTATGGTCTTCAGGGTTGCTTGTTTTGTTTTTTTTTTTTCTTCTTCTACTACTGGGATCAAAACGGAAAGGAGGCTGGCCTTTTCAGTGTTTTCATCCAAAGAATGCTGCAGTGTGGATGATTACGCTGAAACACAGGATATTGGAAAGCCTAGGAAAGTAGACGGGGTGAAATCAAATACGGGTATTTACAATATTATAGCAAATGTGTCTCTCTAGTTGATATAGTAACTATTGAAATGATTGAAAAGTAGCAGAGGCTACTTTTATAAAAAAGTACTTCCATAAAAAAATGATAGCTCGGGGGAGCCTTAGAGATGATAAAATCCAGTGACCACAGACCCCCTGTCTCAACCACCGGGGGCTTGTGTTAAACGTGTAGATTTCGCTGGATCACCTCCATTTGCTGAAGGGAATCACTGGGGTTGGGTCCCGGGAATCTGGAACTCGCACCGTGGATGCAACAGCACAGACTATTCATTCAGTCCTCTGTGTGGCAGCTCGGAAACTAAGACTGGAGAGAAGAAATGTGATTTGCTGGCCCCGGGTCACACAGCTTGTTAAGACGAAAGCAAGAACCAGAATTGGGGTTTTCTAACTTGCAGCCACACCTCAAGGCCTCCTTCCACGTTTGATGAGTACCAAGTCCACTTCAGCATCTCTGCTCTAATGGAAACATACACAGAGGCCTTCTCTCCATCATGTGGGCGGCATCTCAGAGCGGCCAACCACAAGGCATATGAAATCCCATAGAATGCCAGGGACACCAGGAACTCTTCGTGGGAACTACAGACGGCATCTGAGAAAGTCCGTCCACAGAGCAAACAAGGACAAGGTGACATCTGGGCAGAAGGTCATGGTGTGAACTCCCCAGTGGCACCTAAGCCCTCTGTTTTCCCCACAGTATTGCCGAGTTCCACGGAACAAAAGACTGTCTTACTCCCTTTGGACAGCCAGTGGATTGCCTGCCGCTCACTAGGTATCAGCGAATGGCTTGTAGACTGAATACAACAGTATAAAAAGTATATGAAAAGGAAAAGAATATGAACTTCCTTGTATCAGTAGGGAGTAATAACAGCTATGATAATGATAATGATGAAGATAATACCAAACCAACAGCAGGGAACACACATTAACGAGTGCTTTCTGGGAGTGAGACTCTACAAGGCTAAGCACTTCATCACACACAAGACAGCATGGATTTCTCACAAAAATCCCAGGAAGCAGTGAATCCTTGTAATGCACTGGGACTTGGGAGGCACAAGGACTTTAATTAATATGTCCAAGGTCCCCAGGTGGAAAGCAGTGGTGCCACAGTTCTAACCCAGGACAGACTGACTCAATGTCCATACTCTTCACTACCCTACCCTCGGCTCTGCAAAACCTCCGAGCCTTTAGAGCATCAGCCCGGCCTGATATGGGAGACTTGCCTGGCAGTTCTTCAGGCTGAAGGCACAGGCTGACAAGAAGAAACAGAACAGCCAATGCTTATTTGCTCAGAAGACCAACGACCAGGTACCTGGGACTACTGGGTAAATACCCGAGAGCCTAGCACTGTGGCCAGCAATGAGCCTGAGTTCATAAAGCACCTGCTGGGGGCATCTGGGTGGCTCAGTCAGTTGAGTGTCTGACTCTTGGTTTCAGCTCAGGTCATGACCTCAGGGTCATGAGATTGAGCCCCACATTGGGATCTGCACTTAGCAAGGAGCCTGCTTGAGATTCTTTCCTTCTCCGTCTGCCCTTCCCCCTGCTCACGCGCTCTCTCTCTAAAATAAATAAATAAAATATTTTTAAAAAAAGCACCTGCTGAATAAAGAGAGGAACAAATGAATTAATGAATAAATAAACAAGCGAGCTAACCAGGCACTGATCATTCAATTCCTGTAGCTGCTTCTAAACCTAGAGTGACCCCCTCTTCTCCCCACACGTGTCCCTTCTCGGTTTTCGGTCTTTAGTAGCTGGTATCTGAAAGCACGGATCTGACACAGTTTGGAAAGTCCCTTGGGGCTAGGGCTGGTCTCAACATGTGTCTGCTTTACCATTCAGGTTGAACACATCCAAAACCAAACTCACCACCGAGTCCTGAACCACTTTAACCTGTATCCAGAGAGCCTCCCCTTAAAAGTTTGCTTTTAGAAATCCATTTTTAACACCACTTTCCTAGGAGACCTCTCCTGGTCTCCCAGAGCCAAATACCATTTCTTCCTCCTTTGATCAAACTGTAACTCTCTGACACTCCCTGCATTTACCTTACTCTATTTAGTGCCATAAGCATCGTTATAGTAGACCTACAAATCCTTTCTCTGCCAGACTGTGTATTTCTGGAGGGCAGGGAGGGAGTGCTCAGACTAACAGCAGAGATCACGTATTGAGGACCGGCCATGGAAGGAGGGCTTTCCACCCCCAGCACATTTTTAGTCAAGTATGGGGTTCATGGTTTTGGGTTGAGTAAGTAGTAGGTTCACTGTTTTACAGACACAGAAACTAAAAAAGACTTGCATGACTCAAGTTCAAAAGGGTTAAGTGACCACGTGAGATTCTGATGAGGGGCAGAATTCAAACCCAGGCCCATTAGATTCACAAGTTCATGTTCTAAATCACAAGATCCCAACTTGCCACTTGGGTAGTCCCATCCCTTGCACCTTGAGTACAAAAGATGCTCAGAACATTTTTGATACCGTGAGCAGACAGAGGCTGAGACTGGAGTAAGGCATGGTAGTGGCCGTGTGGGCCAGTCTTAGGGGAATAAATGAAGGACACGCATTTGTAGTGGTCAGAGCTCAGACCCGTCCTGCTCCTCCCTCTGCCGTCAGAGACTCAGAGCGAGTCTCTGCTTCATCTCCTTCACTCACACGTGACAGTTGCAACCTAGAGCCGCACCCAGCCCGTGGCCACACCGGGGAGCCCTTCCTCGGCACCCGGTGGCCAAGAGAAGCGAAAGACGGGGGCCAAAGCTGCCCCCCCCGGGCTCACCCTCAAGGTCGTGATGGTGGCAGGATCCCGGAGCCGGCCCTCCTCATCTTTCAGATTGTAACCTTCTGGCCTCTTATCACGCTCGCTGACTTTCCACAGCTTCACAGTTTTATCTGTGGAGAGCAACCAGAGGAAATCAAAATTACAGTGAAAACCAGCTTGTCAAGGAGTTTTGTGTGTGGAGGGGTGGGGCGGGGGAGATGCAGGGGGAGGTGCAGCTGAGGATGGAAGGGACTGCTGTTCACGTCAAGGATTCAGGGCATAAATCTTATGTCATCTGGAGGCAGAGCTCATGTTTTAGCACAAAACCATATAGTGTGCCCAGACCAATGGCCTATGACATCTGGAGCTTATAGATTATTTTGGTTCATTCAATAAAAATATTTATTGAACAGACTAAGAGCAGTCACGTATACAGAACTAGCTGTGTCACTATGTCATTAGCACTTGTCATGGAAAATTTATTTAATGCTCACCATAACCCCGAGAGATAGGTATCCCCATTTCAGGGTCCCACCCCAGCAAGCACTGCCCTGACCGTGACCTGAAAGGCCCTCCGTGACCTGCACTTCCTCACCCTTTCCAGTCTCACCGTCTGCCCCCTTCGCCCTGTGCTCCAGCCATGTGGCTTCTCTACAGCCCTCCGTATACGCTCTGGTCCCCATGCCTGCCTCGGGCTTCCCACTAGCTGTGCCTTTTCCCGGAAAGCCCTTGGCCGTCTTCCGCAGGTGATTGTTCCTTCACTTTGCTCTGTTTGTGTCCCACCCCCAGAGGGGCCTTTCCTAACCAACCTGCATCAAAATGTGCCCACTATTCTCTCGCCTGCTCCGCCTGCTTGAATGTTTCCTCTCGCCACTTCTCACTACGTGACCACGGCTCTGTTACGTCTCCCTCACGAGCATGTAAACTCGCTGGAGGCAGGGATTCTGTCTTGCCCATTACTACACACCTAGCACCTACAACAGTGCCTGGGACACAGTGGATGTTCAATAACTATTAGGTGCGTGAATGAATGAATCCCGTCTATACAGTGCATCTTGCTAGCAATACTCAGAGATATAAAATGGTAAGAACGTTCATCCAAACGCTCCTTTCCCCTTGCAGTCTTCTTGGAATCCCCAGCTGGAAACTACCTTTCTTCCCTGTGTACTGTTCCAGCACCTTCCATCACTGGCTGACACCTGTCATTCTCCATAGCAATAAAGGAGGGCAAGATCCGCAATGTGTACAGGGGTAAGGCAGGCCGGGGGGATGAGTGAGAGGGGCTGGGGGGCTCTGGGAGGCAGGAGATGGCATGCCCCGCCTGCAGGCTTTCCATCCCTTTTCTTAAGAAAACACGTTTGGGCCAATCAGATCATGTGTGGCCCACGTGCCTCTGGGTCCTGCGTTCATGATTTGTATTCGCTCTAGCTTTTCTTGTGGAAGGCAGGGACTCGAATGCCTTCTTCCTCTGTGCCTGCATCGGGTAGGCTTGGGAACCAGACAAGCTTGGGCCATACCCTCACTCCCACTCCAGCCAGCCACGTGGCCAAGGACAAGGGTTCCCAGGTAGTAGGTGCCCCGTTTCTTCAAGTGACAAACAGGAGTACCAGATTTATCAGGAGAAAGAGTACAGAACGCCCAATTCAATGTGAAATTCAGAGAAACAACAAAGGAGTTTTTAGTATAAGTATGTCCCACATATTTCAACCTTACAAATAAAGGCACTTAACTTCTCTATGCCTCGGTTTCTTTATTTGTCAGTTGGGGCAAACAGTGCCTTCCCCACGGGGCTCTCAGGAGGATGAAATGGAACACTGGGCATATAGTGCTGAACACAGGGGTGGCCTGCCAATAATGGATGACAAAGGGCAGCTGTTAGAATTTGCAAAGGGGGCAACTATTCTCTGATAATAACATGTTGCCCTGACAGCGATAGTTTCATCCCGCGGTGATGTCAGCACATCCCGTCTCCTCCGTAATACTGTGGGGAGAAGAGCCGCCCCTCCCCCGGCCTCTAGTAGGGTTCTCTTTCTCCTTCGCCCCTTCATTTCCCTTCTCCGCGTCTCCTCGCCAAAGGCCTGGCCCTCAGAGGTCTGAAATGCACCCCATTCTGAAGTCGGCTTTCAGCAACCATTTGGCTACTTTAACAGGTCAGTGCCCCTGTTTCCTATTATCTGGGGATGATTCCAGCTGGTCACGTGTACTGGCAGACCCGGCTGGGCTGCTCAGTGTAAGATGTGTGCGCCCTGAACCATGCGCTCCCCCTGGCCTGTACTGGGACAGAAGGCAAGGAAGCCTTTCCCAGACCCAGAGTTGAATTCTGCACTTCCTATCTGTACGCCAACAGTCCTCTGCTCCTACCCTCTCTAGACACCCTGCTGCCGCATGCACCGCATTTTAGGATGAGAAAATGAAGCAGAAGCCCTGTTTTATACAGTCGCTGGATTAGTGATCAGTCAGCTGTGACTCAGAACAACACAAATCAGAGACATTTAACACCGAATATTTCCTATTGCTCGGCTTTGGAATATATCCTGTCCCATTTGCAAGGTGATTCTTCTCTTTTCTTCTCTTTTATTTTTTTTTTATTATGAACAATACATTGCTACACAGAGAAATAGAGAAACCACAGGTAGAACATAAAGAGTAAGAATCAACTACAATCCCTCTAGTCAGGGACAATCCTTGTTAACATTTTGCAGAGATACTTGCGGTATTTTTTTCTCTGCATTTTTGGGGGGTGGGGTACAAACCTATAGTAATACTGCATATACAGATTTTGTATTTTCTCATTTTATTTCCTTCTTTTATTACAGAAGTGGTAAATATAATTGCAAAAAATGAAAATGAGCCAGAAAGTTAAAAAAAAAAAAATTAACATTTCCCTCAATTCCACTGGACAAAGAAAACTATTAGGAAAATTTTGTATACATCCTTTCATTATATTTTTGTGTGCAATTATATCACTTTTTAATATACGTAATATTCTATGAATAATTTATAATATGCTTTTTTCCTAATCATATCTATCCATACTAACCTCTACTCCTATAAATATCTAACTTATAATAGTAAGAATCTGTTATTAATTAAAAGTCAAATAAAGGGAGATTTAGTAGTAAATTATAGAAAACTCATACAAGGGAATGCTATGTAGTCATTGAAAAGGTGATGATATTTTAGGATATTTAACAAGTAGGAAGATGCTCCTGTTAAGTGTTATATTATTAAGTAAAAAAAATCTTGTTGCAGAACAGCTTATAGAATAATCCCATTTTCCTTAAGAAGCAAAGAAATTTATCGATTTATCCATGTCTCTGCTTTTTTCTTTAAAAGACATTAATACTGGTTCTCTCTGGATGTAAACACTTTATTATCTTCATTTTGCTTCCCTGTTTTTTTCTAAAAATTTTTTTTTTATGAATACATACTACTTTCATAGCATGCAAACCAAATCAAGTATACCTTTCCCTCTCATCATAAGAATTAAGACAGAAGTAGAAAGCAAGGTAAAGCAACGTGTTTCACCTGGAAAGTAATTTCAAAGTCTAGATTCACAATGGAATGTTGGTTCTATTTTTCATGAAAAATGGTAAAGTTGAAAATATATGCCAGCAGAACATAAAAACTGCACCCAACTATAATGAGAGAAGCACATTTTTTTTTTTTTTAAAAGATAATTGATGGTGAATTCAATCCAATTCCCCATGGCTGGGTTGCCTGGAGTCATTCTCGACTTTATTATCACACAATTTTTCTTGACTTAGTATCTTGAAGCTTTGTGGATAAAAAAAGTCTAAGGAACATGTGGCTGTTACTATGAGTAACGACTTTTTCTTTTTTCTGGCCGGCTCTCTGAGTAGTTTATTATTACTTGTGGCAGCTTTTAAACACAATCTTATCATCTATCTTCATTTTCTCTTTTGTACAGTAATTCCAATTGTCTTTCATTAATTTTTGCACGTTAACCTATTTGGCTTAAGGGGAATTCTCAACCTCAATATTAGTACAAAAAAGAAAATTGCATAAGAACATGGGAATTTTTCTTCTAAGAATCATTTTGAGATGCTGTTGGCATATGAAATAGCATCCCAAATGGGAGGATAATATCCTTGTTAATCAAAAAACTATTTAAAAACTCAATTAACAGAACATTATGCTATATAATTAATCTTCATTGCATTTCAATGATTTTGGTCCCATCCCCCCCACAAAGCACTTAATAAGTCTTTGGATTTTATAGTAATAATCAATAGGGTAAATTTCACAATATAAAGTAAGCTAGCCATAGCAGATGATCAGACACTTTTCCTCTGCCAGCAATAATTAAGTCAACATCATCAGAAGTCTCTTTTATTCTAAAGGGCTGGATATGCAGAGCCTTTAAGTAAAACTTCACCAGTGAAACAAACAAAAAAAGAAGAAACATTCATGTGGTCTGGCTTTCAAGAAATCAGGGTTGAAAAAAGTAAAGCGAACAATACAGACAGTTCTGAGAAAGAATTAAATTACTGAGAATCTGGAAAAACAGATGAGTGGAGATCTGGTCATGTTGAGATAAGCCATGCTTGAATAGCCCCAGACTGGCTATTTCAGAAGTGCGAGTGTTTAGATTTGTACACTGGCTTTATAATCAAGGGAGTTTGGGTTCATATGCGTTAAAAACTTTCCCCCTCTTTTCAGAAGAGTAAAATAAAATTCACTGTAAAGACTTAGAAAGGAAAAATGAGAAAAGGAGCAAATCTACAAGACACTCCACTTGCACGATCCAAAATTAATCATGATAAATCTTTCTGTGTGTTTCCTTTCTGTCTTCAAAAACACTAATATATGTCTGATCCTATTACATACATGTGAGCAATACCTTGTCAGTGCTGGGGATAGGCAAAAAAGCAAATCCCCGGCTTCTTGACTTATATTTAAATGTATATTCCTCCTAGGCAGACTCACACGTGGAATGAAATGAAGCGCTCTCCAGCTTATTTGCTTGATAGAGGTTTTTCAATTTTTATACACTAACCCTCTTAATTGTGACGCTATTCAATTAGCACCCTTTAGTATATGATTTTATTCTGAATTGTTCTGAGCATAGATGGCTTCTTTCAGCAAGGGTATTATGAACCTTAAGAGCAGGTCATTCCACTGTGTAAAGGTTTTACGAAATTAATACGGAATTTGGCTATCCAACCCCCTATGTCCTCTCTCCGACCTATTTCTATCAACTCCCCCCTAAAACAACAAACGGTATAGGAAGAGTATGGAGGTGGAGAGAGAGAAAGAAATCACTTCTTGGTCTCTTCTTTGGTAGGTCCCCCTCTCTTCTTTTTTTTTTTTTTTTTTAAAGATTTTATTTATTTATTTGACAGAGACACAGCGAGAGAAGGGAACACAAGCAGGGGGAGTGGGAGAGGGAGAAGCAGGCTTCCCGCGGAGCAGTGAGCCTGATGTGGGGCTCGATCCCCCCCTCTCTTCTTGACCTGCGCTCCTGGCCAAGAACTTGATGGTGTCAGAGAGACACGGCCATCTCCTTTACCAACCCCCAAATATATTCAGGGATTAGTAATTTCTATTCAGTATGCCAAACTCATAGGGATGGCATGTTGAGTTTTCTGAAATGTGTTCCCAGAATAACACTTAGTGAATGTTAAGAAAGGAAGTCAGATTCTAAAAACACCTGGAAATCATCTGCATTAGTCAAAAAGTACAGATAATGGGTCTCACGTAATTTGGTCATAAATTTGTTATTTTTAAAAAGGATAAGTGCTATATACGGACGGCCTACCCTGGTCCAGGCACTCTGGTAGACATCTTGCAAATGCAGTTTGGAAGTTTTTCAAACAGCTCGCAAGGTAAAAAGAAAAACTGAGCACAAGAGAGACTGAAATACATGGCTTGCTGACATATCTCTGCAAAGACCAAACAGGCAAAGTGACCTCTACGTACCATTAGTAGACAGAAGGAAGTAGGCTGCATTCTGCTGAGGGAGCCATCTTATTTTATTGATTTTTTCTTCTATTTCTAAACTCTTCAGGTAATCGAACTCGGGTTCATGGCTCTGGAATGTGCTGTAAACATTGTATTCACCCCTACGATGAACCTGATTTTTACTCTGTAGGGAGAGAAAAACAACACACACGAAAGATGAAATCACATAAGCCAACTGCAAATTCACCAATTCCTTCTTTTTTGGGGCAGACTCACTGTGGTGGGATGGGGCGGGCCACGTCAGTGTAGAATGAGGGCAGAACCATGGCAACAAGTTTACCTTAGCTTACTGGCCTCCCCAGCATTTGGTCATGCACCCCTATTGGTCAATACTGGCATCTCCAATATACAACTATTTATAAATTATATGCAGGAACTTCTGCACTAATATATGGTGTCCACAGCATATACATAGAAATAGATATTAAAATAGGACAACTTAAAAATACATATAAATAGAAATTCTAATCTTTTCTTTGGACATCTTAATGGATGTCTTGGACACCCTTCAGAGTGAGCCATCCCACACCGAAGTCCACACGTCTATTAATCCCTCACAAAGACTCCAAAGCTATGGCATCTGCACCTTTCGCTAGCCTTTTAAAATCTCACCAGATCCTCAGAGAACCTCTGAGAGGTCGGCAGTGCAGGGAAATGGACAAAAGAGGCTCAGAAGTATTAAAATGACCTCTCCAAGGTCACACAGCTTATACACAGCAGATTTGGACATCAGATCTCTCCCTCCCCCCATTTTCTTCTGGCACGAGTGACAAAACGGACATGTGCGCAGAGACGCCACCGGAGTCCCTGGGAGGACTGTCAGACTCTACCCCCCACGTCCCCCCATCTCCGTTACGCACAGTGAGCACGGTGCGCAGAGCAGGAACTACATTAAGGATGCTAGAATGAAACTTTAAAGGAAAGGATCTGCAGAAGGGGGCAAGGGTAAGAAGAAGGGTGGAGAGGAGGTCAAAGAAGGTGTTAAAGAAACAGGAGAAGGGGAAAAAAGAAAAGGGAGTTTTTATTTCAGGTGTTTTAGGACCTTATTACCAAGAGCTTCCAGATTCAGGCTTTGGAAAACTGTGCTCACAAATTCAAATTCAGGTCTTACTGAACATGTGTCGTAGAAGCTTGACTCTGAAGAAAAGGCTCAATTAAAAAAAAAAAATCATATTTCTGGATGGATATTGAACATTCAAACCCAAGTCTCCATTTACTCAATTTGATGGGTGATGGTGCTGATGGCCTGTGTTGAGCATATTTGTGAGGGTCCTAGGAGCAAATTGTCCAGGAGTGGAGTGTGCCTACCGAGGAGTCACTCACAGAAGTCAGAAGCCAGCCTGACTTAGATGTTGTCACCTGGCTTTGTTTCTCAGGCTTCGAGCTCATTCCAACCCGAAGCCTCGCCACAAAGCAGAACACTCAACTGTATGCTCCTCTCTTCAACATCTATTTTTTATTGAACAAAACCACCCTCCTTTGGAATACGTGTCCCTCTTCCTTCTACTACTGACTCAAGGCTTCTCAAATATTTTGGTCAATTAAAACAGGTGAAACCTATAAATAGCTAACGGAAATCGTGGAGCAGATTATGACCAGCAACATGCTGCCTTGGGTAATTTATGTTAAATAGTGGCTCTGGTTCTTCTTTAACATCACTATGGACCTAACTGGATTTTCTTTTAAAATGGAAGAAGGTTTGAAAATCAGTTTTAAAAAAGGACTTTAAATGCTGATATCCTGCTTACTACAGAGACAGCCAGTCCACCTTAACAATAAATTTATAGGAGTTCTGATTTGCTACCATCCAAATCAGACTGTCAAGTGTGTGTAGTATGTGCCAGACCAATTAGCACTAGGCAGCTCTGGAAAAGCAGGAAAAATTCCAGGTCACGAAGAGCTATTAGTTCCTACTTGCCAACCACATTTTCATGTTTCCAGGGCCAGTGGAATAGGCCGGGTGCCTGATTTAATGCTGAACACTTGAATTTAGACAGAACCCCGAGGGATCACGATGCCCTTATAGAAATTAATTGCAAATAATGTGCAATTACCAAATATATCACCTCTAAATGAGGCTTTCCTTTTTTTGAGGGGAGGGGAACATAAATGGCTTTGAAGTACAAAGCAGGCTTTCAATTGCTAGGGAAGTCTCTCGTGAAACCTTCCTCCTGCGCCGGGCCTCCCCCTGCGCTGGGCCTGGTGAATCTCAGAGGCAGGCGGTAACAGATGGGAGAGGTCCTAGAACATACACGGGCCTGCTGGAAGCTCCAGGACCATGCCAGGGGAGGCCAAGGAAATCAGATTGGGCCGTAATTCTGTTCTGACAAAACAGAAGCAGACACCAAAAAAAAAAAAACACAACTCAATTTATATGAAAAAGAGAAACAATTCCTAGTGGAGCCCAAGTCTCAGGAGGAAATGGGCTTTTTGACATTCAATTCACTGGAAGTTCGAACTCCTGCTCAGAATGCACACAGCACTGAGCTCCAGGGACCTCTGCAACACCTACAGTAAAGCACAGGCCGCGTGCATTGCGGAGATGTCTTTTTGTGGGATTTCACTCCCTTTGGTGGGGTGAGCTATCACTTTCTTCGCTACTGACCCCAGGTGTCCTTTTCACATCTGTTGGCAAAGAGCTATTTTTTTTTCCCTCCTACGTATTCTGTAGGAGCACCTGAAACCGGGAGACTTAATTTCAATGGCTGGAAGAGAAATCCCACTCAAAAAGGAGTTCTCTGCTCAACACACACCCATGGAATTTCGCAGGTCAGATGGGAAGTGGGGTCGTTTTGAATGTGCAACACCCAGGTTGGGAAAGATCAGGCCTGCCCAGAAAAGGCTCTATTAATCAGGTACTTTTAGGAGCCTGAATGTGGAACTGTTGATGTTAATGACTTTTTGGCAGTTTTTAGTTTGCTAGCAAAGCAGCAAGGTTAAGGGCGACACATGAGGATTAAGGAACAGTAGGAGGCCTCTTTTAAAAGGAGAAGAAAATGGGCATTTTGCATTCACTGCCACTTACCTCCTGCTCTCGTTGAAAAATTACAACCCGACCCCCCTTGTCCCCTGTCGCTAGTAATTCTCCCGTGTGGTTGAATTCTACCGTAGAGATAATGTCAGCTGAAAAGGAGAAGACAAAGGCAATTAAAGTAACTGCACACTTACTTTGAAACGATAGATAATAGATATACTTTTCTGTGCATTGAAGGGCTCTGGGCTTTGTCTTTGCAGTGGAATTTACAAGGATTTGATGCTCTGTATTTTAAGCGCCACGAGAAGTGGCATTTGAGAAAGTCAATTTCCTAGATGCCCACACTGCATGGTGGGCTCTTGGAACATCTGGAGAGAACAAAAGGGGAAAGCACATGCAGACCCTTTTGTCTGGGGCAAGAGAAAACGCATTTCTTTAATGGCTCCAGGAAATGGTAATTTTTTTTTTTTTTTCCCTGAGAATTTCTATCAACCCCCAGACTTTTTACCCACCCAGGATCTTTTGCATTCTCCTTCCTTCTACACAGAGAAACTTCCCCAAACAGGTTTCAAGTGTGGCTATTCAGAGGCGGGCTGAGGACTGTGACGCACCAGGGCTGCGGGGAGGGGGGGGTGTCTTGAAGCTCAGACATGGAAAATGAAGGGACCCCACAAATGCTCCAGCTTGACCCACGCTCCCTCTTTCCTGGTGAGCCCAACACACCCTTCTGGAAGAGCACGGCCTTATTCCAACCCCAGGAGCAAGGTGCTGAGAAACAGGGTCACGAGGTCAGAGGGGAGAGGGCAATTTGTACTCCGTATTTCAGAACGAAGAAAATACACAGGCGCCAGGAACCCAGATCACAGATAATTGCTGAAGGAATGCCAGTCTGCCAGGTCTTTCTTCAACCCTGGTTACCCCGGAGGAACATGGACAGGTAAATTACCTATGATTGGATTTAGTAGGGCTATTTTTAGAAAAAATGTCAGAAGTTAATTCCTCTGCAATTATTCCCCTGCAGGGCTCCAACAATTGCTACCAAGAGTGCAAATGAGTTTGAAAAAAAAAAAAAAAGAGGCAGGGAATTATGATGGTAGCCTTTGACAGAGGACCATTCTGAAGATTATGTCCATGTGAGGAAAGCAAAGGGGAAACAGTGAGGTGGAAAACTAAGGCAATTACCCCTGAATAATTCAAATCTCAGATCTCACTTTAATATCATCATTTCAGGATTTTCTTTGTATGCCTGATTTATTCAGGTAAGTAGTGTAAAATTCTCCACTTTGCGTGTAACTGTCCTGTTCCCTATACGAAAACGCTTCTAATGGTCGTTCTTTGTGCACAAGTAAAAAGAGTAAGCACAAGTGACAGCCGCTTTCAAGCAGGGCACATTTAAAAGAACAATTCATGACTTCCTGTTTTGGCCTCTTAGATGTCTGACCCCAGGGGCAGCAAATTCAAAGCCCTACAGAGCCATGAGGTGCCAGGGCGTGAAGAAGTAGAAAGCCTGTGGCCCCTCTTAAGGGTAAGTGGCTACTCAGCTTACGCCAATTGTGGATATGAAATATTTCATGAGTTACTAGATTTTTTTTTAATAAGAAGTTGGAAATGCGGATTTTATGCAAAATCTCTTCAATTTTCTATATTGTCAACTTTTTTTTTCAAAGCCATGACATTAAAAGAAATAATCTCGTCTGTGGGCTGAAAATGTTTTGTGAGTCACGAGTTTATAACTTCTGCTCTACCAAGTCTTTCTTCAGAAAAGGCCATACCATTCCTTACTGATGATCTCAACTAGAAATCTAGTCTGTCCACTCAGGAAGACTCCTCCAAATGAACGCGACTTCAAGGAAACACAACCTAAGCTGTGTGGTTACTCAGTTCCTGTTGGAAGTTCAGAAGCCCATTTCGGTAACAAGTGCCCATTGCCGAGTAAGCAAGCCCAGCAAGGCTGGGAAGCTGGGACCACAAGTGAATTCTTAGACCACTTTCCTTTGTTAGAGTTTATGTATCTTAGCAAAGCACTTTCACGTAAAGACGAGAGAAGGAGGCTGTTCAGTGTTTGCAGCCGCCTCAGAATGCCCTGGGAAAAGCACTTGAGCGCTAGGATATACTTCTAACACTAGTTCCTGCTTCTGGCTTTTCAGTGAGGGGTTAGCAACGGGGTTATTCACGAAGCTTCCTGACTTTCACAGAACCTAAAGCAGACGGGGCTGTTTCTTCTCACTTCAGGCTTCTGTCAGGTACCTCAGTATGAGGCAAAGCTCTCAAACTACTGAAGACATAAACACCCCCCAGAAGGAAAGAGCGGTGGGGAAGCCCAGTGTACAGGTTACCAGAGTCACGCTTATATCCTTAGGGCCAATAACTGGCTAAACTGCAGTCTACACCCTTCTTAGCTGCAATGTTGACACAGACTCCAGAGTTCTAGAAGGTGCACTGGAAACCAAAAGATGGGCCTTCCCTTTTAGTGAAGCTGGGTATCAGAAGGAAGAGTTAAGTATACCTTTTCCAAGGTCAGTCTCTGTCTCAGTCTCCAGGAAAACGTTACTCCAAGGGAAACAAAATTCACTCCCCACAGAGATGACATACATACACATTTGTCCTTTTGTCCAGACTCTCTGTGAAAATGTCTTCACTCTCCCTTTCAGGGGTACACAGGTCAAAACAAGGTAGTACTCAAGCTCACAGCTGAGCCACATGATCCAAGCTAGTGTTACTAGAACTCTGCGTTTTGAGGGATCCAGGCATGGCTCCCGCTAATAAAAATGCCCCATTTATTTTCCAAGTGTTATAATTATCTGTGCTATGCCTTCCTCAAGAACTTGTAAGAGAAAGGGTGATTGGCATGGCAGGATTCTCACATTCTTTAGTCCTCCAGCCAGGACCTTAGCTTTATTTTAATCCTGCCACTCAGTTGGTGTGTATGTTAGCTTGTTTATATCCAGCTGTTGTCTACCTCCCTTCAGAGCACAGGTCACTGCAGCTTGAGTTAATACCTGTTTTGAACTTTCATGTTTCCTGACTCATTTATCATGGCTAAGCCAGTAGGTGTAACCAGAATACTTTACTGCCCCATCCATCTCTGCAGATCTTCATCTATGACTGTTTAATAATTGATGCAAACCTCATGAATCACCCCACATTCCAATTTCAAGATACTCAGACTTCTGATACGAATACTCTTGTTTGCAACAGGCTCTTGGTAGGGCACCTGAAGTCAGAAAAGCCATGCTGCTCAAGATAAAATAACTCTTGTTGAGTATAGAGAAGACACGGCGAAAACCATCAACTAGCAAGCCCTATGACAATAACTTCATCTGGAATCACGGTCAAAAGAAATCAATTCATCAGGTTCAGTATGACTTTTACCTTTAACTGACACGTGTATATGACAACTCATTTTATCAAATGCCGAGCCGAATCACGCCGTTTTATGAAAAGCTCTAAACTGGAGCATTTTCCCTTTGTTCCACAGAGATGTGGATAAAGTGCATGTTTTTGACTAAAAACAAAAACCAGAGGCCAAAAGCAGTTATGGAGGTCAAATGTAGTTAACATGATTTTTTAAAAGGAAACCCTGGGAGGTAGGACGTTTGCCCTGTTCCACATTTATTTGTGCTGATTTAATTTCCACGAGACGGTGGCCTGGTAACCCCATTTCTAGTGCAATAGGCACTGCTAAGACTGAGTTTTTCTTTTCTAAAATCCATCTTTGCATCTTACAAAGGTTCCAGACTAGTAAATTCATACATAGTCTCCATTTACCTGAATAATAGAAACTGACTTGGCCATTATACGCCTGTGATTAGGCTGAAGAAATGGAGGGAATCCCCAGCACATGCCCTAGTCTCTCACGGTACCATGCTAGGCTGCAGTCTACACAATGCCTGGGCTGAGCACAACGATTAGGCGATGTACAATCCAAAGAGCAGGGTGACCGTTTTGATAAAATTCTGGCTCAGTTTAAACCTGGAGAGGACCTAAACCCAAATCCTCTGGTGGGACAAGGCTTTACTGACCATGTCAGGAGCACTGGCCTCTCCGCATCCATCACAGAGATTCAAATGAGAAGGTAATGCAATTTAGCCTTCAGAGCCCATTAAGTGTTTTATCTTTCATCTCAGAAACATTTGGGAGGTAATACTATAAAGTCATTTACTCTTCTTGTATCAGCTGGCCAGTTCTGCCCACTCAATACTTGGCTTTCTTTTGGATGGTAAGTTGGGCTCTAGGCAGATTGGTCTGCTTCTTTAGCAAGGATGAGGTGGTGATCAGCCAAGATGGAAAAGAGGTGTCACAGTGGATGACAATGGTGAAATATGGGTAGTTGTTGGAAGGTTTGGGTTGAGAAGGATTTGGGAGGTCACATGCAGGCGGAAGTGCTCTGATTAATTGGCAATGGGCCCTGCGTTCCGCAGTGAGGGACAGGGGGCAGCGCGTTCACCCTCTGTGGTCACTGCATAGGGGCTTGTAGCTAGATTGACAGTGACTTTGCGACTCATTAAATAAACAGGGGAGTCTTAGGCTCCCAGCGGGAATTAAAATTACTCCTTCCATCTACATAAAACCGTGGCCTCCTTCTTGGGTTCTGGGTCACGGCCCAAAGTCAGCATCCATTTTCTCAGAGAGGGTTTTCTCTGTTAAGTTTTGATAAATGAAATAGTGTGTTGGAGTATAGTTTCCATCAAAATAGGGGGATAAAAGGAGGTCTGGTTATGGCCAAACAGGATATGCCCAAGTACTGCTACTGGGATTGGGTCAAAATGGCCTAGGTCTTGGAAAATTTTAATACACTCTAAAATTAAAAAAAAAAAAAATCAGGCAATAAAACAGTAGGTGTGCAATGACTGCAATTTTTAAAAAGTATTCTCATTTTAAAATATATCTTTTTTCACTGGTAAAGCGATATACACTTATTAAAACTCCCTTTAATACCAAGATGATGCTTAAAATATAAAATGAAATTTCTCTTACAATCTGACTCCCCGGAAAATAATAATTAACTCCTATAAGTACACACACACACAAATAGTCACAGGCCAAAGACTGTCAGCCAGAGTCCAAAATGATGTTTTAGTGTAGGATGTGAATGATTTAACTTATTTTCTTACAGTCTTTTTCTAATTTTTCAGGATTTTCTAATTTTTTTTTATCAGGACCATCCATCTTGAACAATTTTTAACTTGTAAACAATTTTAATTGATTTTCAAACTGAATACAAGATTTTTAGCATTTATCTCAGTGCTTCTGTAGACTTTTTAAAAAATTTCTTTTTAAGTTCCCAGAGAGTAAAATTCACTCTTCATGCCATATAGCTTTATGGGTTTGGATCAGTGCACACAGAGGTGTATCCACTACACCCAACCATGATATAGAACGGTTTCCAAATGTTAAAAACGCTATGTAAGTACAGAGGCTTAATACTATTGGTCTCTAGAGATATGGCTCAGCTGGGAACCAATGCTCATTTCTCACTAGTGAGAGTTAAAGATTTTATTTTTTAATCATACTATTTAGATAATATCACTGTTTAAATTTTTAGAGTGGCAGGAAACTAAACTCATCAACATGCCTTTGTTAGCCCGCATCACAAACTAGGTTTATGCGTGAGGTTTTCTGCCTGTGGATTCAAAGTTTTCTTTGTAATGAAACAGGATTATGCTTCAGTCCTTAGTTCAGGAGTAGCATTAGCTTCTTGGTACTATTTCTCACGTTCCTGTAGCTCAGTTCTAGTGACAGAAGTAGTAAATATCAAGTGCTGAGCAGCGAAAACAAATGGATCTAATTTTGCTCGCTGATTTTGTTTATTGGCAAGAGCTGCCCAGGGAGAAGGATTCTGATATCATAGCTGGGTTTGCGGGGAGAGTGTTGAGATCAATTGGTTCCGTCTGGCATGGGTATGGAAATAGCCAGTACACATGTCATGTGCTTGCTCTCCTGACCTTCTGTGTATCATAAACACTCACTGACTGATCCAGACTTGATTCCTTTGTCACCCGACCAGTATCTGGTATTTAGACACTGAATCCTTTTCCTTTCATTTGAATGTAATTAATTCTGTGCATATTGGTTTTAACTTCCATCTGGCGCTGGTATTCCTCCTACATGAAAGAAAGCAGGTAGAAGGGTCCAATAGCCCCCGTTCCCAAGATCTTTTCGCAAGTGCTGCTTCCTATGTAATGGCAAGCACAGTGCTGGGAAATGGGCATGGTTTCAATGTCAGCCCGCCTGCGAAGACCAAGCATATTAAGGGCAAGTAATGTGTTGTGACAGATACTCTCGGTTAGCTACTCCTACCCAGTGCCTTTCCTCCTTGCCTGTTTCCACTATAGAGGCTGAAAAATCCAGATTCTTGCTTCCCAGCCTCCCTTGTGTCTAGGGGTGGCCATGGGACTGAAATATGGCCTGTGAGGCACACAGGCAAGTCTGCTGGGGGGCAAGGAGGCAGAGATTCTGGGAAAAAGTTTTTCTCCCTGAATAAAAGGAAGAAGGAAGTGAGGAGTGGCCTTCTGGCTATACTGACATACTCTTTGCATACTACTGCTTTCTTTTTCTTTTTCTTTTTTAAAGATTTATTTATTTGAGAGAGAGAAAGAGCATAAGCAGGGGGAGGGCAGTGGCAGAGGAAGAGAGAAAATCTCAAGCAGACTCCCCACTGAGTATGGAGCCCGACGTGGGGCTGGATCTCACAACCCTGAGATCATGACCTGAGCCAAAACCAAGAGTCGGATGCTCAACCGACTGAGCCACCCAGGCGCCCCCATACTACTGCTTTCGCATGTGATTTTATGTGGCCATGATACATGAAGCTGTAGCAGCCATCATGTGACCAAGAGGTGTCAAGCCAAGAGGCGGAACATGACAGATGGAAGAAAGGGACAATGTCCTCAGTGACATCACTGAATTGCAAAAACCTACCTCAGGAAGAGCCTATGTCTGAACTTGTTAAACAATACATACCAAGTGGTTTAAGCCACTGCTAGATAGATTTTCTGTTATTTGCATTTAAATGTACACTAATAAACATGTCTTTCCATCTTTGTTTTCCTCATAGCACTTTGCATAGGGCCAGACTATTAACATAAGTTGAATTGGAAAAAAAAAAATGGTTCTTGGTCCTGCAGCCTCTGTGCACCAACTCTCACACACACATTTTCATGTCACTTTATCACATGACCAGTGTTCCTTCATACTTGCTTAGTTCCCAGCATTGAGGTGGTTTGTTTCTCCCCCTTACCCTGTGTGGAATGGTACATTACTTGTTCGACCATTCAAATATGAAAGCAGCCTACTGAGATAGAAGCATCCCCCCGCCCCCAATTTATCATGGTGTCCATCATAAAATTATGACTTCAAAGGGACCGAATCATGCTCTCTGTAGGAGCCAAGTTCTCCCGGTAAGTCTGGGGAGCCCACCATGCTTGCTGAGCTGTGAAAATCCAGATGGTGGGAAGCCAGTGAGTAACAAATGCCATGTTATTTCTATTAAAATGCACACAGCTTCCCCACACTGACCAAATCCCCAGCACTAATGGGTATGGGACGACTCAGGATATATGGGTTGATGGAGACTGCCTTTCATTCAAAATAAGTTCCTACCACACAGAAGCTGAGAAGAAAGAATGTTCCTGTCACTGGGACAAAACCTGCCCAAAGGGCAAAGTAGTTTTAAAAATTCTAAGTCCTCCAAATACAGAAAAATCCAGTGGGAAATTGGTAGCAGTCCAGACTTCGCTATAAGGCTGCTTGGTTTATAGTGGAATCTGCTGTCAAGGTATCTACCATCTGTTACTCATTATTACAGAAAGCAGAGGAGTAATTAACTGCTCAGGCAATGCAAACTCCGTCAATCATTCAAATCTATTACCTCACAACATGGGTCATCTAGCACGGACCCCAAAGTTAATGGGACTCTGGGTCCAAAATAAGAAAGTTAATCACGACTGTGGGTCTATATAGGAGATTTAGGGCAGGCATCGTGCCATCCAAACACACATAACGTGGAGTCTGTTTGGCATGTCTTTGGTCAAAAATTTTGCTGGGCCAGAGGCTCTCAAGTCAAAGATATGGCATCTGCCTTGTGGGAGCTAAACATCCGCATGTTTGTGTGTTGGCTCTAATTTTATGTATTTTGGGAAGCCTTGTATGACTTCTCCCAAAACCCAGACAGCCTCCTTTACTTGGCAGCTCCAGGCTCCCCATTCTTCTCCTTCATAACAGTCCTCACCACTTACCATTAGCACTTACAACAGTAATAGCACCATTTTAAATGCCTTTCTCAGTCTCTGAACCATGAACTCCATAAGGAACTTATTCATCATTGAGCTTAAGCTTAGTGTCTTAATATATGATGGATGCTTCTCCATTTTTTTCTTTAATCTATCACTGAATGAGAGCTATAGAGAATCAACACCAATGTGGGCCACCATATAGAGAATAACCTTAAACAAAGTGTCAACAAACAAAACATTTATGCTGGTAGAATGTAAGAAACCTATTTTAAGGGATGGGAGACAATGGGATGTTCTTATTTTGGAATGAGTATTTTATGACTTTAGAACCACATAGATTGATCAGTAAAGAACAGGTTTCATCCTAAAAAGCCTTTGTCATATTGGCAGGGATTTAAGGGTCATATGAATCACAGGAAGAGAAAACACCAAAAGAGTTGGTGAAGACAGGGTATCAGGAGAGGGCATGGAGGTAGCAATGACACACCCAAAGTAGATTTGGAGCAAATAGGTCTGAAATGCAAGGAATCTATTTAGTGAACACCTACTATGTGCACATCATTGGGCTGGGTGCCAGGGATATGGTATAAACAAAACACATCTGGTCTTTGCCTTCAAGAAGCTTTCAGCCTTGAGGACTGGGAAGCAGTGTAAATAGGGATATGGTAAAAAAAATGTTGGAAAAGAGGTTGTTCAAACACCCTATAATGGAAGTCTTTGAGCCAGAGAGTAAGATATATTTGACCTAGAAGGCAAGAGGAAGTCATTACTGAAACTTATGGTAACTCACATGTCATCCATATGCCTGCACCCAAGAAATCTCCTAGGGGTGCCTGGGTGGCTCAGTTGGTTAGGTGGCTGCCTTCAGCTCAGGTCACAATACAAGGGTCCTAGGATCGAGCCCTGCATCGGGTTCCCTGCTCCGTGGGGTGTCTGCTTCTCCCTCTGCCCCTCCCCCAACTCGTGTGCACGCACGCATGCTCTAATTAAAAAAATACAATCTTTAATTTATTTTCTCTAAAGGACAAATTGAACAATAAATACAATATGTCTGTGTGCTAAATTCTAGATAGGCCTAAAGAATGAAAGAAGAATGTAGTAGGACAAGATCTGGATTTTTCCTCCTAAAACATGAAGTTTCTATGTCAAACACAATGAAGATGCTGCTAACGGTTTACAAGGTATTATACAATGATGATTTTTCAATGGTTTTAACAAAGAAAATAGAAAGTATTGCCAAATGTGCCATTTACAATTCTATGAATCAGTATTTTTCTTTCTCTCATATCCTCTCTCTCCTCTTCCCATCCCCCTCCCTCCATTCTTCTATCTCTCGCTCTCTCCATGGCTGGGGGTTGTGGTGTTCTGAGGATTATAAAAAAATATTACTCTCAAGGTGCCTGGCTGGCTCAGTTGGTAGAGCATGTGACTCTTGATCTTGGGATTGTAAGTCTGAGCCCCACGCTGGGTATAGAGATTACTTAAAAATAAAATCTTTAAAAAAATATTACTCTTGAGGCACCTGTGGCTCAGTTGGTTAAGTGTCTGACTCTTGATTTCGGTTCAGGTCATGATCTCAAGTTTGTGAGACTGAGCCCCACATCGGGCTCTGCGCTGGGCGTGGAGCCTGCTTAAGATTCTCTCTCCTTCTCCTTCTGCCCCTCCCCCCCAAAAATTACTGTCTCTTGGATATCTTTATTTTAAAACACTGAATACAATACTTTACACATAGCAGGTAAACAGTAAAAGATAGCATAAATAAACTAGTGTTGATTTCTATCACCAGCATGACCCAAAACTTAAAAAATATTCTTCGGGCAAAGGCACTATAGTACATCCTTACTGCTTTTTTATATCCACTGAAAACTGGATATTTAAAAAATCCATTATATTTGATATATTTGATTTCATGTTCATGTGACAATATAGGTATCAACAAATAATATAAAATGTAGAAAAATCAAGATATACTAAGTGTTGGCAGATTTAGTCATAATTCCATTTATTCACTCACAAAATATTCAGTGACACATTATGTGTCGAACACTACTCTAGGTATTGAGAATACATCAACTAATAAAATAGATAAAATATTTGTCCTTATGGCACTTACATTCTACTTGTGGAGAAAAAATAATAGTCAATGAGTATAATAAATTGCATCGCATGTCATGTACTTTGGGAAACAAACATAGCTGGGTAAGGGACATTAAGAATTCTGGAGGTAGGTGGGAAGCTTAGATTTGAAATAGGGTGATTGAGGGAGATCACGATGTGGGTATCTGAAGGAAGAGTGCTTCCTTCCGACAGGGAACAGATAGGGAGAAGATCCTCAGAGAGAAACATGCATGTGTCAGCAAACCTGTGTAGCCAGAGCCCTGCAAACAAGGGAAAAATGAGATCAGACAAACGAGAGGTTCAGGTAACGGAGAGCTTCGTAGACCACGGCAAGCCCTCTGGCTTTTCACTAAAAGTGAAATGGGCACAGCAATGCATAAATGGTAAATTCTGTGTTATGTTCCTTCGATCACAATTTTTTAGAAAGTGAGAAAAAATGAAATGGAAGGCCGCTGGAGGGGACTGAGCAGAGGAGTGAGATGGTCCGATGTGCTATAAGTATCACTGGGGACAGACAGCAGAGGGCTGAAGGAGCCTCGGAAGGGTATGGCCACAATCCAGGTGAGAGGTGAGGGTGGCTCACACCAAGGTGTTGGCAGTGAGGGTGGAGAGCAGTAGTCAGATTCCGGATGCATACTGAGTCAACTTCACAGGATTTGCAGATGGACTGGTTACAGGTATGAAAGACAGGATTCAGGATGATTCCAAGGTTTCTGCCCCCAGAGGCTGGTATGATGGAGCTGCCTTCACCGAGATGGGAAGTCTGTCGGTGAAGCAGGCATTTTGGGGGGGGAAGACCAGATACTCTGTTCCAGGCGTGTGAAGTATGAGGGGTTTATAAGTAAAGATACTGAGTAGATAATTGGAAACAAGAGTTTAGAGTTCAGGAGGGGGTCTGAGTTGGGGATATAAACTTGGGAGTTCATTAGCATTTCAGATGATATTTAAAGCCATGGGATTGGATGAGATCTCAGGGAGTGAGTGTATGAAATGAGAGGAAAGCCAAGGGCTGAACTTTGGGGCACTCCCAACATCTAAAAGGTTGGGAGAAAAAGAAGAATCAGGAAAAGCGAAGAAGGAGCAGCCGGTGAGAGAGGTGGAAAATCAAAAAAGCTGAGTGTCACGGATGCCAGTGAATTGCAGAGGAGAGAGTGATCAGTCATGCCAAACACTGCTGATCTGCAAGGTAAAAGCCTTCAAGTGACCTTTGGATTTGAACCATGGAAGTCACTTTTGATTTTGTCAAGTGCGGTTTCTATGGATCAGTGGGGGTGGGTTTGGTGGACCCACGGAATGGGTTTCCGAGTGAATGGGAGGAGGGGAATGAGAGGGAGTGACTGTGGACACTTCTCCTCAGGGAGTTTTGCTGAGAAGCCTAGCAAAGAAACAAGGCAGAAGATGGTAAGGGAAGTCAGGTCAACAGAGTGTCCTTTTTTATCATAGAAAGAGCAGCATGTGTATATGCTGATGAGAAAATTTCAGCAGCTAGGGAAAAATGAATGGCGAAGAAGAGAGAAGGTCGAACTTCTGAATGCATGCATGCATGCATGAATAAACAAGTCAGTACCCAGGACTGGTCCACCCCTGAGAGATGCCAAAAGATGGTTAGGAAGAAAAATGCCATGGAAACCCTATCTTCATAGAAGGTTTAACAGGATTCTCAAAGCATTTAGTATTGCAAGAATTTCTCCAATAGACCAACATATCAGCTGTCCATGCGATCACCCTGAATCAAAGAAAAATCGCTTGGTTTCCTTTTTGTTTCTTCTTCCCTTCCTGCTCGTCCTCCTCTCCTCTTTCCGTCTTTTTCTTCTTTCCTTCCTTCCCTTTCTCTCTTTTTCTTTTTTCTATCCCTCCCTCCTTCCTTTTTCTTCTGAGGCCAGCAGCAGAAAGGACTCTCTTCCTTCTGCTGCTATGCAGCTCCAGGTTCATTACCTCCTGTCGACAGACTGGATGGAAGGCTGCTCACCTGCATACACTTTAAAATGCCAAGTCTACTACAAGATCACTCCCACATGGGTAGGCTGACCTCCTCATGGCCTTTCTTGAGTAACTTTCACCATCATTCCTAATACCGCATAGAAAGAAACAAGTCTGTCAGAGGGGAAAGAAAAAACCCACACTCTCATCTGGCCCCGTGGAAGATTTATAGACACTTTGCAAATAGCCAGACCCAGGTGATGGTGCCAGGAACTTTCCAAGTGATTTGTAGATCTCCCTGCCAGGAAGTCAGTCTTCAGTGGAAAACTCTAGCTGAACATTCCTTTATTATGGTGTGACTGCGGGAGAGGATCACAACTGTCATGCAAAAGATCTGCTGAAATTAACTAGCTATTTGCCTGGCCTTGAGATATTTCAGCCTCAGAAAAATACCACTATCGCAATTTTTCTTTGAAACAATGATTTACTGAGCTGGCCTACTTCGTGCCAGGCATAGTACTAGACGCTTTACCTGAACTCTCTTCCTTAATCTATATTATTAGGCTCATTTATCGAACACCTCCTTTGGCCAGGATCTGTGCTTTGTGTTTTATATGATGTCATTTAAGTGTCACTCGGACTCCACGATTTCAGTCTCTTCCTCCATTTTTCAGATGGGGAAATGGCTCAGAGAACTGAAATAACTTGCCCACATCTGGAAGGCTAATAGGGGAGCTGAGATTGGTACCCAGCTCTAGTCCCAGAGCCCATGTTTGCTACTTGCCTTTTGAGTCCCGCTTCTATTCCCTTTGCCTTCTATTATTTCTCATCCCCCTCCCTTTTGTCGGTCATTTATTTTTTTTCCCAGTCCTTTCTTCATCTTTCACTCATAGTTACTTACAGGCTTTATTTCTTAACATGGCAGAGTGGATCTTCTGGGGTCAGCCTTAATTTTTCCATCGGTCTGCCGTACTCCTTGTCACCCACCTGGCATTTTAGCAACTTTAACTCTTGGACCCTATGCAGATACAGTCTGTGATGACCACCTGTGAAGCAATTTCATTTTTCCCAAGACATTCTTTCTATTACTTGTGCCTGCTGACAAGTATGCCCCTTGAGGCTAAGGTCTTATTCATTATTTTAGTCTAGGGACACAGCCTAGGGACTGGCACTTAGGAGGTTTGCACAAAATACCTGTTTAGTGGCTGAATGAAAAATGGAACACATGAATCCTTCAAGACCAACTCAAATGCCACCTACTCCATGAAGCCTTCCGTGAGCTCCCCTGACTGGAACATAATCCCTTCCTCCACACAGCTCCCCCCGTCTCTGGACTATTCACATGTACTTATGTGAATAAGTACATGAATAACTGAGAATGTACTTGCTCTCTTTCCTTAATGAAATGTATTTCATTAAGGGCACAGTTCCTATTTTACTCATCTTTGGCTCCACCAATAAATTCCATATAAAACTTCACTAACTTAGCATCTTCTCATTGGGCCATGACTCATGTTGGATTATGGTACAAATGTTAATAGAATGCTTCAGTATCCTGTGTGTGTGTGTGTGTGTGTGTGTGTGTGTGTGTGTGTGTGTGTGATGTTTCTTTAACTAGATGATAAGTTCCCTGAAGACAGAATCATATTTATTTCTTTAATAGATAACATCTTTATCAGTATGTAAGATCTCAGAGCATAGATGATATAAATAGTGCACACTTGGAGCTCTAATATTCTCGATGGGGACAGCTGATTGTTGGCCTATGTAATGCATATCACAGTTCTCCCCTAAAAAGAGAGTCACACATGCTCCATTTCTGGCTACAGCTTATTATTGTTGTTTTAAATGGTTCAGGACTATAGGTTCATGGCCTGGGACATATCTGAAATAAAACCAGTACTTGAGAAATCAAGTGCCAAGCCCATTTTCAGAAGCACTTCCTCTAAGCACAGCAGATGTAGAGGAGGGGAAATAGGAACATATTTCCATGTCTGTAAGTACTCTACTTTGGGGGACATTTCAAATACTGATTCCAACCACCTAAGTTATTGCCCTTGGGGAGTATGGAAAAGCTGAGGGCATGAAAGAGCCAGTAATTGTTAAATGCAGTAGCAAAATTCCTTTCTATCCAACACATACCAAAGCAGGTTCTTAGCCTTGATTGTGATGCATTGATTATTTCCTGCAAAGTCCATGGGAAGAAATTAAATACCAATATTTTATCAGGTCATAGAAGAAATAAAACCGTTAAACACTCAAGATATAGACTTAACACTGGCCACAATCTCAAATCTTCACCTGAAATTAAATCAAAAGTAAAATGTACCAGGAGCCATTTTAAGGAAACCATTGGGAAATACAACCTTCTGGTAATTTATCACTAAGGAAAAGTTGGGAACTGGCCTTTTCCTGCCACTCAAACCTCATCTTAAATCATCTCCCTGACTCCCCATCTCACTATATTCTAGCCCCGCCAGTTTGCTTTCAGGATCTCGTAAATGCCATGCTTCCTCCCACTCTGGGGTCTGCAAACATGCTGCTCTCTGCCTGAACTACTCTCCCTCCCCCTTCTCCTTGGCTAGCATCTACTAATTTTTCAAATTTCAGCTTAACCAGCACTTCCTGAGACAGACCTTTTCTGGCAGCCTGTGTTAAAGTCACTCTACATTGCTCTACACCACCCTCTTCTTTCCCTTGAAAGCATCTACCAGAATTCCTCATTATAGATTTGTTTGGGTGTTTATTGTTAATGTCTGTCTCCACTATAAGCCTATAAAGTTCACCAGGGCAGGGATCATAACTGATTTTTTCACCTCGCTATTCCTGGCCCGCAGCCCCATCTCTGATACATAATTGATGTTCAATGAAAGTATGGTTTTTCTAGTATATTTGTTAATAGTTACTACCTCATCACTTGGGTTCATATTCTCTAATATTGTTCTTGCACGCATGCATGCACGCATACACACACCATACACACATTTGGTTCTCAGTTGAATTGGGTGTAGCAGACCTGTACAATCATGAAAATTTAAAAACCAAATAAACCTTCCTCATTCTCTTTAAGATCTTCATTTGCCTTATTCTCCTAAGCTAATCATACACATGAAAACTCATGCACCGTGAAATGTATACACACCCTTCTGATTCTTAAATTCTAGCCCTGTCTAAACCAGTCTCCACCCTGTTCAATTTTCAGGAAGAAAGAGAACAGAACACCAGAGACTGGGTGGGAAGATCTTTCTATGCCAAGAAGTCTGACCTAGTGAACTATTTCAGTCAAACACGCAGTTTGAATTGGATTGCCCGATTGCTGAGAAGGGCTTCCCAGATTAGACGGTTCATTAGTGGCTGAGCCAGTTTCTAGGACCTGTCAGTCTTCACTCGGCATGCCTGCAGTTAGCAAAGTGACAGAGTGAAGGCTGCTTGAGTGACAGGTGCCGGTGAGTCACATGGAATAACACGTGAAAGAGCAGGTTACCGACAGGCACCAGCCACACCCTTAGGCTCAGGATCCCTGGTGTACACAGCTGAAAATGAGGCTTGGTGTCAATGGAAAACTATTTGCCGAGCACCTTCTCTGTGCCTAATCCAGGGTGTGGTTTTGAGAAGCTATGCTGTGAGGTAGTCAACAGCAGTCTCTCAGCCCTAGTTTCAATTCCATCATCGCTGGGCAGAATTCTTAACTTCTTTCTCCCCACTATTTACCTAATCTGTACAATGGGGGTGGTATTATACTAAGGCTGAAATGAGTAAATTTATGCAAGGCACTTAGCATGGACCCACACAAGCAGTAAATAAGGATTCGAATAATGCTTTACCCAAAAGTAATATAATGAGTGGAGGACAACATCACTTTAGATGTCAGAAAGACCCCATTCAGCTTTGCCATTTATAACAGACATGCCTCTGGACAAGTTACCTGAGTTCTCTGAATCTCAGTTTCATTATCTGTAAAATCACATGCTACAGGTACCACTTTGGTAGAGTGCTATGACTAAGGAAGGTCAGGAGCTGAGCATGATGCTTAGCACGCCGTAGGCACTTGATAAATAGGATCACGTGTTATTTCTCCACATGGATCACTACCTTGGATCCCAGAGAAGCAGAGCAAGGCCCCACACTCGGCATCCCAGGACCAAACAGTCCAGAGAACAACTGCAGTATACGGTCGTATCTGGTCAGCGGGGTTGTTTTCTTGGACACCGCAATGTTAGTCCACATGAAGATCTCCAATTTGTGGAACAAGATGCTTACATTTAGAAATTATGAAGTTGAGTATAAACAATACAGATTTTCAGTTTCTTTAGAAACCAACAGATTGGTCTCACTGGACAGGCATTCCCACACAGCCACTCCTGGCGTGGGCTGGGAGGTAGCTGCCTCCTTTAGAAGGGCGTGAGGTCTTAAATTGACCTCATCTCCCACCACTCCCTACTGTTCCCCAACCTTGAGGCCAACTGTCAGCTCCCCTTTGTCCTCCTAAAGTTGTTCTCTGCCGCTCTGCCTTCATTTTTTATGTTACTTGGCTTCAGTAGGCATCTGAGTTAGCAGTCGCTGGTCTTGGGCGCTTGCTGGCATCCTCTGGAAATGGATACCTCCATGAGGCTACAAATAAGGAAGCAACCCCTTTCTCCATAGAGCCTGAGGCCATTTGTCTACACCGGCAAACCAAAGTGTAGAATGAGTCAATTCCACAGCTAAAGGCTGGCCTCTCCATGGAGCTGAGCACATCCTCAAAGAACAGTCTCCCACCCAAAAGCTGGCCCCATAAATTCACAATTTACTCACCCCGAGTCTTCTCCAGTTCCATTTAGACTGAGGGTAAAAGATATGGGACAAAGGTTAGGGGTGCTATACAATAATGCTTTAGAGCTGAATTTTCTAAAATATATCCTATGGGTTATCAGTCCCTCAAGATTCTGATCCATGGGTGAAAAAAGTCAAAATACTTTTGGGAAATAGCTCACACTTTATCTCACATCTTGGTAACTCATCTGGGCAAATCAGTAACTCAGAAATCTATACGAAACAAGTTCATCCATAATTCATTCATTTAACAGATATTTACTGAGCACCTACTATGTGCCAGAAACTCTTCTCGATGTTGGGAATTCAGCACTGATAAACAAGAATGCTGAACTCAAGTAACTTATTCTAGCATGGAATGAAGAAGGATGCTTCACTCTGTTTTAAAATTTATCTGACTATACAATGTTCCTGGGAAATACTGCTATATGCATATTGTAGGTGACTTGCAGAACTTCCAGGGGCCTTCATGATAAAAGCATGGTGGAGATTTTCCCCTATGAATGCCTAACAAAGTAAGCCCACTCCAGAACCCTTCTCATTCGGAGAAATACACAGTTTATTTACTGAGAAGTCACTGAACCCACTAGGGCAGACTTCTGTGGGAAGAACCACAGGCTCACCTGGAGTCTCAGGTTTGGCCAAGGTTTTTTTTGAGAATATCACACAAAGGGTTAACTTGACTTTCACCTCCAGAGTGGAGTGTTTTTCTCTGCATCTAATACGACCCAGTTGGAAATGTATTTGTTTTTTACTGTTTAATCTTCTGCATCACCCACTGTTGATTAGATTTAATTAATTTATGTTTCTAATGAATTTAGAAACTCACAGTGCTGTAGCAGGAACATTTTCAGACAGCATCTGGCCACCAAATGGATTGATTACCTTGTCTGCAAAAGTCTTTCAAACATCTGGGGCCTGATTTTGTGAAACATCCAGAAGCTCTTTCAGACGTAAGCAACACCCATTGAGGGGAGAGAAAGGGTACTAGAAATAGGTAGGTTTGCTTTGACTTGTAAATCTGGATTCTGGCACTCCCCCAACATGAAATCACAATTTGCTGCTCATTGGCACAGTTTCAATGGCGCCAAATAGACTGATCTGAATCTATTTTGTTTGACATAATCAGAATCTACCAAGCCCAAGCCTAGGCTGCCGCCCTGTGAACCCCTTTGGCACTTCCTTCCATGAGGAGGCTCCCGCTGATCATTAAGATGAAACATTTATAGAAAACATTTAGAGAGAAGCACTTTGCTCTCATTCATTCAACAAACATTATTGGGGGCCCACTGTGTCTGGCACTGAGCCATTGCACCTCTTCGTTAGCTGCTCTTGGCAAGAACCCTACAAGGGAGGCAAACATTGTTCTCCCATTTTCACAGATATGACCAAGTACTATACAAAAATAACAATTACTAACACTCATATCAACACTACTAATAAGGGATACACAGAGAGACACACACACTGGACAGGATATGAAGCACTTTATATGCATTAGCTCATTTAACCCTCACAATGAAACCACGAGGGAGATGTCAGTATCATCCCCATTTTATGGTAAGAGTACTGAGGTGCGGGGAGATTATGTGACTTGCCCAGAGTAACCCAGAAGCCTTTGGCAGCGCCCTGGAACATAGGGAGTCTACCTGTGCTCTGAACCACTTCACATTACTAGGTCTGCATAACATTTTTGGAAGACCTACTGTGTGTTAGACACTGCCCTAGGGGATTTGCTGCATTACATTTTCGTCACTCATATCCTATACAGTGGGTAGTACGATTTCCAAACACGGAAGCTGAAGCCCAGAAACATGAACTTACTAAGGTCACAGGGAGAGTTAGTAACAGGCCTAAGCCTTCACTCAGGTCTGCAGGGCTACGAAGGCCACGTTCTGCCTACTGCTTCACCTGCTCCTAGACAAGAGGGAAAGGGGTGGTGTGTACCTGGTAGTGTGCTCAAGGCCGTGCAAGGAAACCTGCTGGTAATGAGTCAGAGCAGCGGGGTGGCCTGGCAAATCAGCACAGCCTAGACCACTCCAGAAAAAAGGAGATAAAAATGTACAAAACCTAAGAAAGTCACTTCATCTTAAAGACGGAGGTGAAAGATGCTGGAAGTCTCATCACCTGACTGGTTTTTCTGGCTCAACTTCAAAGAGAAATGACGGACAACTCGGTGGGCTGCTTACAATAAAAGCAACAATGAAAAGGTGTGCCACAGTAATCATCTGAAATGTTCTGAACGATAGATACTGACGCGCAATCAGGTGGCCAGGATTACATGCTGGTGTTGAGAAGACCTGGTGTGACATGGTTCCTGTGACAGAGGATCATTTACTAGGTCTGGCTACTTCTCTCACTTGAAAAGCCCCTTGTCTGCGACCATTCTCCTCTTGCCCAAGTCTCTACCTCAACACGGCCACCTGTCTTCTTTGTTCCTTTGTACATGCTCCTTCTCTACTTGGACCCATTTCCATCTCAATCCCCGCCTTGGTATGGCTCACCTCCATTTGTCCTCAAGCCTCAGGCTGGGCATCTGTTCTTCCGGGAAGTCCTTTCTGACTTCCCTATTCTAGGTTAGGTGCCCCTCTGAGGTGCAGCCTGGGCTTCCTCCTATTTCAGCACTTGCTACAAGGGAAAGTAACCGTGTCTCGGTTTACTGGTCTTCTCAATGAGAGTGTGTGTGTTAGTTACGATGGTAGCCCCAGTGTAAGGGTATGGTACCCAGCAGGTGTCCAACACATACTGAATGGAATGGATGGATGGAGGGATTGTGAACCTTATAACGCCCTCTTGGCTGGGCTCCCTCTTTGAAATCTCTCACCTTCATGCTCCATGCTACATCCTAGAAGTCATTAATCTGGACTTTAAACCTCCATCATGTCATCTGCTTTTTTATTACTTCCCTTGAACACTCATATACAAGTCAGACAGTGGTGTCTTGGGGATGGGGAGGAGTTCAGTCAGAGGGGGCATGGAGTCCCCAAAGTGTCCTATACCTTGATCTTGGTAATGGTGATGTCGGTGTATAGGGATGTAAAAATCTTCCAGCTAAACATGAGTAAACAACGCTCTACTCTAAGTAATTAATACTTTAGTATAAATAAACAGATCCTTTGAAAGCTCACTGTGTTGACAGGATAATATTTGGACCTCTTTGCTCCAGAGTTCAAGGTTCTTCACTCATGGCCCACTTGTCAACTTCCTCGTTCGAATTTTCTTCACTAAAACACATGCCCTGATCATTACACAGGTCCCCAAACTCTTGTCACTCACTCCCACCTCTATGCTTAAAATCATGTTGTCTAACCCGAACTGTTCATTTCTCTTCCTTTCTTTTGACCTTTTGGTAGCTCCTCCCATTCTGGAAGGACCAGGACGAATCTTCCTTCATGAATTTCATTAATCTCCCTCGTCTCTGAACCCTTGACTACTTTGTCTGGTTATTCATACGTGGCAACATTTCCTGAGGACTGTAAGGAACTTGAAGGAAGAGACTTTATCTTATTTCCAATTTTTATATTTAGTATAGTACCTGGTACAATCGTGGATTCTAAATATGCATGTGTTATGAATACATTGAGGGCCTATCTATGTGCTCAGACCCTCAGCAGTTATTAGCTTGTATAGAGATTAAAAAGACAGGTTGTCTGTGTCCTCTAGGATGAAACCTTAGTGTTGCTGTTAAAACCATGGACTTAGGATTCATGCGTGGTTTCAAATCCAGGTTTTGAAACTCACTGGCTCTGTGATCGAGTATACTCAGCTGTTACCACGAAATCTCTGCTTCCTCACCTGTATAATGGGGACTTTCTCATTAGGGTTGTTGTGAGAATTACATAAGAACATAATGATTTTTATGAGTGAACACTTACTGAATTAGTCATTTTGCTAAATAAGAACAATCCTACCCAAATAAAAGTCCATGCTCTTAATAGTGTCAGGCAACGGATTCAGCCCAGTGACTGACTCACAGGAAACATTGAACACATGGCAGATATTATTACCAGAGCCATTAAATGGAGATGTATAGTTCCAGGGACTGTTAAAATTGGACTGGTAAAATCGGAGAAGGCAAGAAAAGTGGGCACATTGTGAGATGCATACATGTGCACATAAACACAGAATGAATTTGATCCAAAAGAAATTCCTTTGGGAAATTCCATCACATCCCATTACCACAGTCCCAAAGGCCAGAGCTGGCCTCTGATCTTTACATATTTAATATCCTTGGAAAAATTCTGAAACCATAACCATCTTGCAATGGTACATAAAGGCAAGTGTATGTGGGAGTTGTATGCAAAATTGTTGTACTTTACTTCTGGCTCCCAGAATTCTTTAATCATCATACTTCCTTGTGCTTCTCTGCCAACTTTTGACCTTAGGATAGCTCTTTGATTGCTCAATAGGATCTGACAGCAAGGAAGGGAGAACAGCGAAGAACACGTTCTCTGCGCATTCTTACACACTCACTGAAAAGCCAACAGTTTAATAATTCTAATTCATATATACTTCTACTCATGCAATCAATAATTCATGGCAATTCCTCTGCAGCATTTTAGTGACAACAGAAAGGGCAGGGTATTTCTTCTCTTCCCTTCGCCTTTCTTTTTTCACTTAGTCGTGCCTGGAGCCTGGAGAGTACAGAATCTCAAGAAAACAGTTTCCATGGTGATTCTTCCTTTGAGTACCCGACTGTATTTCGCTCTTTCTGGAGTGAATTAATGCTTTTTATTGCTTTCATGCTAAATATATTGAAGATTAGATTTGAGTTCCTCTGCAGTAATACAGTTTTATCAGGAAAATAGAGAGTAAAAACACAGCATGAAGAAACTATATCTTTTGGCCACTACACTCTCAGAAAGAAAGGAAAAAAAAGACATAACAGGGGAAAAATAACCAGTCACAGGGAAATGGATGCAGGTGTCTGGAAGCTTGGATATGCATGTGTGCATCTCAATGTTAGAAAGCCTGTCTTGAGAGGAAATGATCTTAATTCCACCATATGTTGAAGGTGGTATAAGTTGACCACAAACACTGAGTTACAGGAAATAACCTGATTTTTAATGTACTACCCTCTTCCCAGAACAGAAAATACAAGAGCGCGTAGAACAAGGAAATCTTCAAACCCGTAATACCTTCCCTACTCTATTCTTTATTAAGGAGAGTCTTGCTTTCTACCAAAGCTAAATAACTGGCCTTCCTTACTTTTCAAAATGGTTAGGGGACTCTCCTAAGACTCCCAAGGCACTCTGAATTTCCTGCCCGAGAACCTATCCCACTAGTACTTAACATCTACTGTACTGCTTCCACCAGACCCTAAAAGGGCGGGGCCTGTCTCTTCCTCACTCACCCCCTTGTGCCTAGCACAGCACACAGAGGGAATGAAAATGAGGACAAGGAAACTATGAATGGGTAACTCCGAGGCACTGAGGTCTCCCTTATAAAACATCAATGGGCTGCTACGTCAGAGGAAGAGGGACTCGTGTGTAAATGAGAAACAAATTATCACCAACAGCTACTGGTTTCATGGTCTTGCCTCAGTCTTCAGGCAATCAGAAGTTAAAGAGAAGAATCGGTGTTGGGGGAGGTGGTGGGCAAAGAGCAGTGCCACCCAATGAGGTTTCTTTTTCTACCATTACAGACCCAGCCCACATGGTCTGGAGTCAAGTCATCCTTAGGCACCAAATAACCAGCAGAAAACTGGGATTTTAGCCAATTTGAGCCAACTAGTAAGCATCTATGCCAAACCAGGTGGTGTCCCAGGTGCAGTGGAAGACAGAGCTGAGCACAAGAATTTTTGGCCCCAGAAAGTTCAGAGTTCCAGAGAGATATTTTGGGGGATCACCTTGGAAGAGGGTGTGGCCGAGGATAAACACAGATACCCTTGATTACTGGTAACAGTGCCAACAACTGATATTTACTCATCAGTATGTTAGGAACTCTTTTAAGCACCATATATGCATGAACCCACTTGATTGTCACAACACATCTACACGTTGGTATATTATTTTAATTAACATAGAAAGAAACTGAGGCTGAGGAAAGCTAGGTCACTTGCCTGACATCCTAAAGCCACTTAGTAGTGGAGGCAAGCTTCAAATCTGGACAGTGTGGTCCTTGAGTCAGCGTCTTAACAACTACAAGGTTCTGAATCTCAGGCTCCTGGGATCTCACTTAAGAAAACTATGAAGTGTTTCCCAGTCTCCTTTGCTGTATAAATGACCCAAAGTCCATTATGTTCATAAATCCTGGGCAATCGCAGGATGCCCAGGATAGCTATATAAAATTCCAGATTCCAAAAGGAAAAGCATGTTTTGTGGCTAAGTAGATGTGTGAACAAAGTAAAGTACATGTCCTTCTAACTCTAACATATACTATGGCTCTGGTTCAGGGAGATGTTTCCACAAGGGACCAAGTGCCGGAGGACTGGGGGTAAGGTTTAGTGCTGGAAACTGACATACTCCAGTTGTGAGGTGGCTCTACAAAGGGGCCCTCTTGGAACTCATTTTCTAAAGTACCTTTGAGGAAATACAAAATGCACTAACTGTAGACTAAATTTCACTCCAGAGAACACAGTGGCCAGAACAAGCTCTTGGTGTATTAGCTCAGAGACACTTCCCTTCATTGCAAAGACTGTGGATCCCCTCAACTATGGTAAACATACTCATTAAATTAAAAAGGACAGGAAGGAAGTGTATGAAGCCTCAGTGTATAAGATTCTAAGGCTTTAAGTTTTGCTTTTGCCTCGTTGAGATAAATGTCTCAGTTTTCTGTAATGGGCACGTATAATTTTGAGTATTACAAAATAACTCACTTAAAAAAATGCAATGACTCCGAACAAAAGGAAAACAAAGATGGAGGAGAAAGACATTGATTTAATGACTGTTATCTCTTAGAGTTCAGAATTAGGAAGGAAAAAAAGGTTTAACCTCCATCTTTATCTGTCCTACTGTATGACTCCCATACATGGAATATTCTGAAATGAGACTCTTCTTCCATAGTTAGTAACAAGGATTATTACTTACTAGGCAGTGAAAAGTGGAAGTGTGTTTGTTTGTTTTCATCAAGGCACAGAATGGGGCTCAGAGATCATGTTCTTCCCACACCCCGTATCTCAGAGTTAACCAATCCCTTTGGGTCTGCTGGACTCCAGAGCCTGCTGGTTAACACTGCTCTCCTGCCCTTCCCAACTGGACCAAGTCATGCTCCAACATGTGTGTCAGATTAACTTTCATCATTAGAAAGAACAGCCTGAAGAGTCATGGGGAGTCTGATCATGAAATGCAGGCAGAGACAGTCTCCGCATTTTCAGAAGAAACTGATGAGGTCTTTGAGGCACTTAGTGGAAAGGGGGAGGGAGAAAGCTCTAGGCGCTTCCAAAGTGTGAGTTTGGAAAGAAAAACACAGATTAGATGTGTCTTCCTGCCGGAGCTACATGTGGCAGGCCAGCCGGGTCCTTTTCCAATTGCCTCTTTATTAGTGAATCCAACAATCATATTTTGCTAATCTTCTCATAAGTAAAATATCATACATATCACAAAGACATCCCTGATGGCAGACTGTGCTCCAAGTTAGCTAGAATGGATGAAGGGAGAACAGGGCACTTTCAGGTGGATGTAATTATTGTAATTACCGGCATTGTAAATGTCTGCAAAACCTGCAGCATGGCTGGGTCCTCGCTGTTCAGTGCATCCCCAGGAACACAGTCTGCTGCTGGGACTTTGCAGGGTCTTATGGTATCTGTTTAGGGGCTCTCTTTTTATAGTACTTGGCAGAAAAATAAAATTATTTTGCCAGAGACTTTATACCATACTATATCTGTTGCTAAATAATTAGCATCTTAGATAGCAGAGAGAAGGTCAAATTGCATTTCTGAATATTCTCCTCTCCCTCTTCATTTTCCCTGGCCTCCCAGAGAGGATAACTGAGTAATTAAGAGCTTGGGCTTTGAAGTCAGATGGACCTGGGGTCAAAGCACAGTTCTGCCACATATTAACTGTAAGATCTTGGGAGTGTCAGTCACTCTTATTCCCAATTTCCTCCTCGGTAAACAGTGAAGAAAATCTTGCCTGTTTTATAGCTTAGTTGTGAGGATTCAATGAGATAATGCAAATAAAGGAGCTAGCACCAGGCTTGGCATCTGATGAGTCTTTAATAAAGGTTAGAAAGACAGGGGGAAGAAATGGGACGTGAGGGACAAAGATGGGGGGGGTTGGGCAGGGTGTGTATGTTCATTGAGATTTTTTTGTCTTTCTTTCCTCCATGAGAAGTTTATCATCTCACAATGACTTCCAACTCATCTATCCATATCGTAGGCTGTAGCTTTCTTTTCTCCCACAAAGTTAGAACCATAAATATCTCCCACTGATGTGATGATTAAGATAAGGTCCAAGGACTCTTTCCTCATTTACTGTTTAAAAACAACCTTTTGTGGAGATTTTTGATGGATTGCAGGGATATTTCTGACTCAGGCCTCCTGGCAAAGTCCCTGATGCTGACTCATTCATTACTCGGGGAGAGGAGGCAGCTGAAATCATCATTCATTTATTCTGTTTCTCAGTTACGGTGAAAGGTCAGAGGTAAGCCACTCAGCGCAGGGCTCAGTATGAGAATCAGAATTTCAATAACGTCTCTTGACCACAAGAGAAAAAAGAATTTTAACAAACATACACTCATGAAAAGGTTTGCAAAGTCCCGCTTAACACAAATGCCCCAGCAGCGCTGAGTGATAATACTCTGTGTGGTGCCTCGGGCTCTCAGCTCCAAACTCACAGAAACTCCCCCTTCTCTGCAGAGGAAGTGAAAACCAAGTGACAGTTGATAGACAGGGAGGACAGACAGAAATAGAAAGGAGGCAGGATTCGGAATTTCCACAGCGACTCAGGCCTTGAAATGAAGGATGAAGAGCAACCTTGCAGACATAGAAGGGGAAATAGAAAAGATTTCCTAAAACAAGAATAATAAAATTGATGGTTATTACATTGCATAGTAACAGCATTCCTAACACCACCACCATCACACTATAATCACCAGTAAAGACAACATCGATAAAATTTACTAAATACAAGTTCGGGGGGGCCTGTGTGGCTCAGTAGGTTAGGCAGCTGCCTTTGGCTCAGGTCATGATCTCAGGGTCCTGGGATTGAGCCCCACATCAGGCTCCCTGCTGGGGGGGGGTCTGCTTCTTCCGCTCCCTCTGTACCCACACCCCCCACCCCACCACCTCCAGGCTCGTGCTTTTTCTCTCAAATAGTAAAATCTTAAAAAAAAAAAAAAAAAGTTCAGAAATATGCAAAAGTACTAAGAACTAGCACTTCTTTGAGTACTTTGAGTCAGGGATGGGGCTACAGAGTCTAAATCTATCCTTTCATTTCTTCCTCAAGCATACTACAAGATTGGTTCTACTCCTACACAAACTTACAGCTGGGGAACTTGATCGAGGCTTAGAAAGTACATAACTCGCTCACGACCACACAGTTAACCTACGAAAATGGTTTCTAAAGCCCATTTTCACTACCACTGCTTCAGCAAAGCCAAGTTGTGTTGAAAGCTCTGTTCAGTGCCTGTAAATTACTGACATATACATACCATAAAAATCATTTTGAAGTACTCCTCATTACTCTTGGCTCTAAGTATAGGATATGGGAGAAAGTCTGGGCCCAATTTGGACTTCCAGGCCACTGTGAGCCCTTGGCATTGCTTCCTTTACAAATGTCTATCAGTGGGGCTGCTGTTTCATACTTTATAAACTATAGACAAGTAGCAAGTAGCACATTCAGTGCAAGTTATATGGCAACACAGGATAAAATGTATTTCCAAAGCACAGGGCTGGGTGGTACAAAAAATTATAATGGCATTTATAGGATTGCTGAAGTTTACTTGAGGTCAATGTCAACAAATATTTTTGCAAGATATGAAACTGGAGGGGGGACAGCTGTCTAGTTTCAATGCAGCAGATGCTCCCAACAGAGCCACCTTTGCCCCATATTTTAAATAAAGGAATAACTTCTCTAGAGCCCATCCATCAACATTTGGTTTTCAGCAAGAAACATATGGCCTAATAAAGTGGACATACCAAGGCTTAAAAGACCAGAGAGACAAGACGATAGGATACTGAGTCCTTGAGTGAAGGCTTTTCTTTCTTTCTTTTTTTTTTTTTGAAGATTTTATTTATTTATTTGAGAGAGAGAGAATGAGAGAGAGAGCACATGAGAAGGGAGAGGGTCAGAGGGAGAAGCAGACTCCCTGCCGAGCAGAGAGCCCGATGCAGGACTCGATGTGGGACTCCAGGATCATGACCTGAGCCGAAGGCAGTCGCTTAACCAACTGAGCCACCCAGGCGCCCAAGGCTGTTCTTTCTAAGTTTGGGCTAGAGCTTTAGAGCAAACCTCCATCGGGCAAGCCTGGAGTTGGCATCCAGGTTGAGAAGGGCAGGCATAGATCTGGGGCAGGGAAAGTAAAGCAGGAACACACATACACACATACACACACACACACGCACGCACACACACACACGCACGCATGCACGCACAGACCCTTGTTCTCATAGCAGTATAAGTTATAATTACTATCATGGGTGAATTCTGCTTGCCAGGGCCCTACCTCAAGGTCTTTGCAACATACTGGTTGGATAGTACCGATCTTCTGTATTGGCTTTACTTTCAATCATGACAACAACAATAATAGTAGTAATAGTAGTGGCGATGGTGGGACTAGCAGTAAAAGCAGTAGGAGCAGTGGTAACAACAGCTAATGTACATAAGCATTCCCAGGCACTGTTTTAAGGGGTTTATACATATTACCTCATAGGGTTGTTGCTAAGGTAAATGAATTAGGTACTATTATTATTCCCCCTTTTAATAGATGGAGAAATGTATTGAGTGTGGTATCTCACTTGCTCCTCCAAATTACTTATGTTGGTACTCCACTAGCCCCATTTTACAGATGAAGAAACTGAGGCACGGAATGGTTACATGCTCAGAGTCCCACAGCTAATAGGTGAAAGAGCTGGAATTCTCACCCCAGGTTTGCTTGATTTCAAAGGTCACGTACTTACCTGCTATCCTGTCAGTATCAGTATTCCCTCTGATCCCGTGGCCATATCCTACCCTGCCCTCCCAGCCTCCAATCCTTCTTTCTCCCACTCTCTGCCTGTTCTAGTAGACTGAGAGGCAACATGTCTACTTGCTCAGCTACCACATGGGATGAAAATCAATGCCTAACTCAAAGGGCTGGTGTGACAACTGAAATCCTACAATATATGGAAAGGGTTTGCACAGTACCTCCCATATAAAGACCCAATACCAATTATTGGAATCAGATCATGGCTCTCACCACCCTACCTGCTCCCTGCCTTTCCTTCTCAGGTCCCAAAGAAAGCTGAGGATGCATTTCCAAGCAGAGGAAGTAAGAGGGCCAAGGGTTCACATGTGAGAGGTGAACTGAACCAGATGAGAGGCAAGAGAGGGGGGAGCAGCTTTGGATCTCATTGCTGGGAACCCTCATCTTTTTCATTATTTGTATAAATCACTTGACTGTGAAAGCACCACACACCAAAGCCTCCGAGTGTGCTGCTGATAATAAATTGGGTAGCACAATAAATAGTAAGGGAAACCAGGCTGCCAAATGAAGAAGGATTTAGATCATTTAAATCCTAGGCTATGGGTTGTCAAATCCAGTTTAATACTGGTAAGTGTGGGATAATAACTCATAGCAAACACTCCTCCCATCCCCAACCCCCCAGCCACAGCCCTTCCAACTACTTCTCTCACCCCCTGCAAACAGAAAGAGCACCCCAAGGGGATTTGCAGAATGAAAAGGGATGGTATATACTGACCAGAAATGAGCCCAAGTTATTACATAATAATCCCAGATGCCTCAGCTTGGGCTTAGAGCAAATACGAACAGCTAATAGAAAGCTGCAAGGTTCGATTAGCTGTGAAAGAGATTCTAAATCAGAGCAGGTTTTATACTATTAAATTGGATGGGGAAAAGGAGTCTCATGGTTGGATATATTGGAGAGATGGAAAGGATTAGGGGAACACAGAGCCATGAGCATTGCTGGCTGGCTAAGGAGTGGCCTCAGGGTGGAGTCAACTCGGAGGGCATTAATGTCAAAGCACGAGACAATTTAGTCATCCGAACGGCCCATTCTCAGTAGACCTGGTCGTCCTTACAGGACTCAGACCTACATTCAGAGGCATGGCCTTGAGGGTGACAGAAGTAGGATTCTACTTGGTAACACTGGAATCTCAGCAAATGGAATAATTAGTCATTGCTTGATGTGATGATGATGAATTATTTCATTAATTCAACAAATATTTATTGAACACCAAATATGTGGCAGGCATCATTCTGGAGAGGAAGATATATCACTAAACAAAACAGACGAGGGAGGGGGGTGGGAGGATGGGTTAGCTTGGTGATGGGTATTAAAGAGGGCATGTTCTGCATGGAGCACTGGGTGTTATGCACAAACAATGATCATGGAACACTACATCTATAACTAATGATGTAATGTATGGTGATTAACATAATAAAAAATTTTTTAAAAACCCAAAAAACAGACGTGACAGCAGCAATACCAGCAACTGAGCATTCACACCATGCCACGTTCTTCACGTGCATTAGATCCTTCAGGCCTCACAACAATCCAGTGCTTCAGTTACTGTTTTGAACTGAACTCCTACGTTGAAGCCCTAACGCAAAATGTGATGGCATTTGGAAGTGGGGTCTTTGGGAGGTGGTCAAGTTTAGATAAGGTCGTGAGGATGGGGCCCTCATGATGGGATTAGTGCCCTCACAGGAGGAGATACCAGATACTGGCACAGAATAGAGAGCCCAGAAATAAACCCACACTTATATGGTCAATTAATCTACAACAAAGGAGACAAGAATATACAAACAGGAAAATATAGTCTCTTCCATAAATGGTGTTGGGAAAACTGGACAGCCACATGCAAAAGAATGGAACTGGACCACTTTCTTTCACCATAGACAAAAATAAATGCAAAATGGGTGAAAGACCTAAATGTGAGACCTGAACCCATAAAAATCCTAGAAGAGAGCACAGGCAGTAATTTCTTTGATATCAGTCGTAGCAACATTTTTCTAGATATGTCTCCTGAGGCAAGAGAAACAAAACCAAAAATAAACTATTGGGCCTATGTCAACATAAAAAAGTTTTGTATAGGGAAAGAAACCATCAATAAAATGAAAAGACAACCTAACGAATGGGACAAGATGTTTGCAAATGATATACCCAATAAAGGGTTAATATCCAAAATATATGAAGAACTTATACAACTCAACACCAAAAAAGCAAACAAACAATCTAATTAAAAAAATGGGCAGAGGACTTGGACATTCTTCCAAAGACATAGATGTCAAACATGCTCAATATCACTAACCATCAGGGAAATACAAATGAAAATCACAATGAGATATCACCTCCCACCTGTCAGAATGGCTAGTATCAAAAACACAAGAAATAACAAGTGTTGGTGAGAATGTGGAGAGAAAGGAAGCCTCATACACTGTTGGTGGGAATGCAAACTGGGACAGCCACTGTGGAAAACACTATGGAGGGTCCTCAAAAAATTAAAAATAGGAATATCATACAATCTAATAATTCTGCTACTGAGCATTTACCCAAAGAAAATGAGAACACTACTTTAAAAAGATATATGCACCCCTCTGTTTATTGCAGCACTATTTACAATAGCCAAGATATTGAAGCAACCCAAGTGCCCACTGATGGATGGATAAAGACACACACACACACACACTGAAATACTACTCAGCCACAAAAAAAGAATGAAATCTTGCCATTTGTGACAACATGGATGGACCTAGAAAGTATTATGCTAAGTGAAGTAAGTCACACAGAGAAAGACAAATACTGTATTATTTCACTTACATGAGGAATCTAAAAAACAAATCAACAAAAACCAAAAAAGCAGAAACAGACCCATAATTACAGAGAACAAACTGGTAGTTGCTGGCTGGGGTATGAGGGTGGTGGATGGGCAAAAGGGAGGAAGAGGAGGGGCAGGGTGCAGGCTTCCAATTATGGAATGAATACATCATGGGGATGAAAGGGACCGCATGGGGAACATAGTCAATGGTACCGTAATGGCGCTGTATGGGGACAGACGGTAGCTACACTTGTGGTGAGCATAGCATAATGTTGAGAGTTGAGAGCTGTCAAATCACTATGTTATGCACCCGAAACTAAAGTAACATTGTATGTCAACCATACATCAGTGTTAAAAAAAAAAAAAAGAAAAATAAAGTAAAATGACCTAAAAAGAGAGACACCAAAGATCCTGCTTTCTCTCTGCCACATGAGGACACGGCGAGAAGGTAGCCACCAGCAAGCCAAGAAGAGAGTCCTTGCTGGGGAAGTGAACCAGCCAGCACCTCGACCTTGGACTTCTCAGCCTCCAGACTGTGAGAAATAAATTCTTGTTGCTTAAGCCACCCGGCCCCTGATATTTTGCTATGGCAGCCTGAGCAGACTTATACAGTTACTATTATCATCACCATTTTATAAATGAGGACACCGAAGCTCAGGGAGATTAAGTAACCTGCCCAAGATCATGCAGGAAGAATAATCCTGACATCCAAACCTCATCTGTCTAAAGCTCACTGCATTTACACGGCTTCCAAATGACGAAGTCAGCGCTAGCATCCTCTGTGAGAAGCGAGGACATGTCTGCCAGCTTTTCCCCACCCTGGCACCACCGCCTTTCCTACATGGGTAGGTAGGGACGTTTCACAAGCGGTATATGAGCTGAAGTGGATTAGAATGTCGTGGCTCTGGTACAGTCTGGTAATTACTACTGAAAGTACCACGAGGCTAGGAAATCAGGACTGCAGCTTTGTGTTCTCATCCCTGCTCCATCACCACCCCATAGGACACACCTCTGGGTCACTTTGGGCATTTTTTAAAATCAGCAACTTAGTCTCAAGCCCAGTACTGCCCAAGAGAAGTCATGTGAGCCACATACATAATTGTAAATTTTCTAGTAGCAACATTCAGAAGAAGAAACAGGTAGAATTCAACATTTTATTTAACCAAGCTTAGTGAAAATACTATGATTTCAAAATGTAATGAATGAAAAAATATTAGTGAGTTCTCTTTTTCTTAAATTTTATTTATTGATTTGAGAAAGAGAGTGTAAGCAAAAGCACAAGTAGAGGGGGGGCGCAGAGGGAGAAGCAGACTCCCTCTTTCTGTCTTTTTTCATACGAAGTCATTAAAACCTGGTGTGTATTTTATACTTATAGCATGTCTCAGTTTGGATTAGCCACATTTCAAGGGCTCAATAGGTATCAGGGCTGACATCTTAGCCAGTGAGCTCCAGCTGCATTCTGTTCACTGTCTTTCCTGACTATATTATGTTCTACTGTCCTACTACATTATAAGAACTGTGCTTTCTAGCGGCATTTATTGAGTATCTAGTACATGCCAAGCATGTACTGAGCATTTTCATACACATCACATGTAGTCCTTCCAGTAGCTCTCCTAGAAAATGTTGTCGGCCCCACCTTACAGCAGAAGAAACCAAGGAAAGTGAGTGAAGGCTTCAAGATTTTTTTTTTTTAAAGATTTTATTTATTTGACAGAGAGAGACACAGTGAGAGAAGGAACACAAGCAGGGGGAGTGGGAGAGGGAGAAGCAGACTCCCTGTGGAGCAGGGAGCCCAATGTGGGGCTTGATCCCAGGACCCTGGTATCATGAACTGAGCTGAAGGCAGACGCTTAACGACTGAGCCACCCAGGCGCCCCTATACCTCTGCAGTAGAGCTAGGATTTGAATCAGGTATGCCTGATTTTTTTTAAAGATTTTATTTATTTGAGAGAGAGAGAGAGAGTGAAACGCAGACTCCCCACTGAGCAGGGAGCCCAAAACGGGGCTTGGCCCCAGGACCCCCAGGATCATGACCTGAGCCGAAGGCAGACGCTCAACTGACTGAGCCAGCCAGGCGCCCCAGGTACACCTGATTTTGAAGCTGGTAGGCTTTTAGTGATGTCACCTTAATTCTTGTGGGTCTGTCACAGCCCCTAACGCAACGTGTGGTGACTCCCCAATACTTGTTAAATATACAAGCCTTTCATCCTGGTCAAATCATTTATAGATGTGAAACTCTTCATCCATGTGTCATAATTATTGGTGTCTCCCTCTCCTTTGATGGTATTTGGTTTAACAAATAGTTGTTGGATACCTACTCAGAAGAGCGGATTATGCTCAACCTCACACATGCAAAGTCATCAACACATGATTCCCACCCCAACCCACCCCCCCCAGTCTGGTTTGGAAATGCCATGGGAGTGTTTAATACAGTGAAGTGCTATTAAGAACCTGAGATTCTCAGAAAGACCGAGCTGGAAGTGACTATAAACACCATTTTATAATCTGTACTACATAATTTGGGAGTAAGTTATATACTATCCAGATTCCCCACAGGGAGCTCTTGTGTTCCCAACATGAGGTTCTTGAAGGAAGGAACTCATAAATTTTTACTCCCCAAAGTATTTTACAGAGTGCTAAGTAAATGACAGGTGATCATCTCTTAATTAACTGGCCCAGCTCTGTTCCTGATTCTGTGTGTACCAAGTAACCAAGAGTCAGATTCCTCATGGACAAAGAGTGGCTTGTTCAGACACTGTTGAAGTTCTAATTGTAGAAAGCATTTCTTAGAGAATAAAGAGGTAGGAGGGCTCTCCATTCTGACTTATATTTGAAAGCCTTGTAACTAATTCTGTTGAGGGTTTTTTATTAAACTGATTAATTAGTAAATTAATTCATTCAAAAATTTATTAACTATTATGCATTAGCCAGTATCACTAGAACTATGAATATGCTAGTCCCTGCCCTTGAAGATATCATGTCTGGTGAGCAATACGGACAGGTGAGGAGGTAAACGTAGTATAGTATGGTAGAAACAAAAATAAGGATAAGTACAGAGTACTATGGTAATAGGCAGGAGAAGCATCTAACTTGAACTTGAGGGTATCAGGGGAAGCTCCCTGGAGAAAGCATCCAAAGTCTGGTAGTAAAGGACAAATCAAAATCAGCCTGACCAAAGGGGTGCCTGGGTGGCTCAGTTAGTTAAGGGTCTGCCTTCAGCTCAGGTCATGATCTCAGGATCTTGGAATCGAGCCCCATGTTGGGCTCCCTGCTCACCCGGGAATCTCTTCTCCCTGTCTCTCTCCCTTTCCCCTCACTCTTGCTCTCTCTTTCAAACAAACAAACACTTAAAAAAAAAAAAAAAAGCCAGACCAAAGGGCAAAGGATGGAGGAGGGAAATATACCAGGCAGAGGTGACAGCTCCTAAGACCCACAGAGTAGGGCACATTTGGGGACCAATAGAGACTTTAATGTAATAGGAGCATGAATTGCCAGGGCGGGGCAAAAGAAAGAGGTGTGTCCAGATGATACTGGAGAAGTAAGCTTGAGGTTCATGAGGAAGATCTTCATGGACAACAACAAGAGGAGACATCAGGGTTTAAGGAAAGAAGTGAGAATTATGCTTTAAGAACATTATAGTGCTTGCCTTGTTTCATTATGGTACTTCTCACATTCTGTGGCCACTGTTTGTCTATATACCTCTACCATTATAGTGACAGCCTTAAGACAAGGTTCCTATCTTATTTCTCTTTGTATCTCCAGTGCTCTAATACAGTATCTACTGGAAAAATGATGCTCAATACTTAATTTCATGAATGATGTCTGTAGGAATCCTTGGTAGATTTGAGGGGACTCAGTCTGCTGAGGATGTATTATCAGAGGGGTCCTTAACTTAGATTCCCTGGACCTCCTGAAATTACATGCAAAAATTTGGGTATAGATATGTACAAGTTTTCAGGAGTGAGGGTTCATCACTTTCTTGAGATTCTCAGAGAGGTAAGACCTCACAATGATTATGAAGCACTGAATAAATGGAGAACCTTGGAACATATGGTTTTAGAGCCTGCTCTAGCTAGGGAAGACCTCTCAGAGGCCACCTGCTTGAGGACAGTTCACACCAAAGGCAGCAAAATGAAGGGCAGATGTGGATTTCCAAATGGAGAAGATGGAGAAGGGGTAAAAGAGACCAGTTCTATGGTGGGAAGACGATGTGTGCAATAAAAGAGAAAAGAATCTTGGAGATGGTACAGCAATTTCCCTCATGTCTTCTGAGTTAGCAATCAACAGCTACCCAGTCCTTCAAGAAAACTGTTCTAAGTAGAGCTATAGGGAGCTGTGAAGTCACCACTGCCAACAGCCGCTATAAATGAAAGGCCCTTAGAGGCCCAGAACCCAAGGAAGATAAGGTACTGGTTGTTATTACTGGAAGAGAAAGATCTTGTGGAAGTCACCTCCCTCCCTTTCTCTTTCACGAATTTGGGTCTGCAAACTTGAAACAGTATTTTTAAATGATAGAAATTACACACACACACAAAACATTTCTTGCTGGATATTCATTAAAATTTTACATTAATTCTGCCTCAATGGCAGAATATTGAGGATTTTTCTTACATTGTCTAACTTTTTGAAAAATAATAAGCATGCTTTGCTTTTATAGGCATCACACCTGGGGAAAAATTCCATTTTGAAGTAAGAATGGTAGGATTAAAAAAATGCAAAAAAAAAAAAAAAAAGATGATGATGGCCACAGGACAGCACAGTACTCATTAGTATTTCATAGGCCATGAAGATCATAATCACCTACAAACAAAACAAAACAAAAAAGCCACAAAAATGCAGATTCCTGGGTCCAGCCCTGGTTCTACCGAATCAGACTCTTTAAGGAATCCAAAGTTCGAATCTGCAACTTACAAACTCGCCAGGTAACTCTTATGCTCACCACTGGGATTTTGAAAATACTTAGTCAATAATGGTGAGGTACTCTCAGTAAGGAAGTTTCGAAACTAGCAAGCAACTTTCTTCTCCATATATGTATGTGTTGCAGACACTAAGAGGGCATGGGGCAGAGGTGAGCTTAATACAGCCTCTTAACTTTTCATTTAGTGATTTAGCAAAAGTGGTTTTTTTCCCATCTTCCAAAACATTTTCATATACACTTTTAAAAAATATCCTTAAAATCTGAAGTTGGGGCGCCTGGGTGGCTCAGTCGTTAAGCGTCTGCCTTCGGCTCAGGTCATGATCCCGGGATTCCGGGATCGAGTCCCACATCGGGCTCCCTGCTCAGCGGGAAGCCTGCTTCTCCCTCTCCCACTCCCCTTGCTTGTGTTCCTGCTCTCGCTGTGTCTCTCTCTGTCAAATAAATAAAATCTTTAAAAAAAAAAAAAAAAAAAATCTGAAGTTGGAGGTAACAGTGGCAGGGGAAGGGAAGCAGCATAAATTATGAGCTGACAATGTTATATATCCATACAAATCCCATCTTTCTGAGAAAAGAGGATGAAACCACTAAGGGCATCCTTGTGGACAGCTACTTCCTTATACACCTGGGAATTTTTCACCCTCTTACCCATCTAGATGCTAGGGGAATCAATAGCTAAGGTTATTAATAACAACCCAAGGGGTTGTCTCTCTCAGGGGGTGGGGAGCAATCCCCAGGGCTCTGAGGATCATGTCAGATCAGGAAAGGCTGGGTTTTCTACAGCTGCCAGTCCTGCCTCTGCTGGAAAATTGGCTTCCAGTAACAAGACTACAATTTTAGGTCCCCCAACTTTTAATTTATTCTAAAATGTTATATTTGATACACCCTTGTATGTCATCCTAAATTCTTTTGAAACAGAGTGGAGTAAAAATACTCTAGTTCAATGATCCTGTTTTGACAGATCAATATCAGCCTAGTTTCCAAATATAAACCGGTGGACTGAATGCTGTTTCTATGCTCTAGGTAAGAAACTATTTTTTGTGGAGGGAGACTTGTCTGGGTTTGCATTTCACTGCTGATTCTTCATGGAGGTAATGGGATTTCCTTAATCGAGCTCATTAGACTATCTTCTTGTAATTATCTTAGGGGCCAATCTGTCTATGTAATGGGCTCTGGAGGAATCAAACTTTCAGGTTCTTACAAAGGAGAATGTTGTGTACATGTCAGAAGAAAACCGTTTTAAAGAATTACTGGCCTACCATCTCAACAACAGCCGGGGGGACTTTGCTATGATACTGCAGGAAATTGCTGGATTTGGGACTTTATTGCTCCAAAGGGGATTTCTTTTTTCATGGGCGTTTTAATAAATCTAAAATGTGCATGACGCCAGGGGCACGGGGGACTCCACACCATCTGGTGAGATTTGGGCAGGCTGCTGCCTACTCACTGCGGGAGGACACCAGAATCTTAAGGTTGGAGAGATTGCCAAAACTCTGTATGGCTTTGGGTGTAACTAATGATTAGCTCTGCTGCCTTGCTGGATTGGGCTGGCCAATTGTCTTGGTTCCTTTTATCAGGACCACAAATGTCCTGACATGGTGGACACAATTTTTCAGCCAGTGCTACCAGAAGATATTCACACTATGTGGTGATATTCCAATTTCCTCACTCTTTTTTTTTTTGGAAATTTTAATGTGTAGTATAGAGAGAGCAGATTCATAGTTTAGAGGAAATCATGAAAAGCTAAGAATCAAATGATGATTAACACATAATAATAAGTAATAATAATTGTTACGGGTTGATTTGACCCCCTTTCATATGTTCAAGTCCTGACCCCCATATTGTGATTTTATTTGAAAATAGCGTCATAGTAGATATAAATAGTTAAGATGAGATCATTAGGGTGGGCCCTAATCCAATATGACTGGTATCCTCATAAAAAGGTGAAATTGGGACAGAGAGATCCGCACAGGGGGAGAACGCCATGTGAACACTTGGGCAGCCATCAGGATGATGCATCTACAAGCCAAGGAACGCCAAAGATTGACAGTCCGTCACCAGAAGCTAGCAAACAGGCAGGCAGCAGTTTCTCTGTCACAGCCCTCAGAAGTGACCAACCCTGCTAACACCTTGATCTCAGACTTCCAGCCTCCAGAACCATAACATAATAAATTTCTGTTGTCTAAACCACGCTGAGACAAAGTTCATGGTACTTTGTTACAGCAGGTCTCATGAATTAACACAGTCATACGCGAATCGGGTTCCATTCTAAGCATTCCGTTTATATTGTCTGAGTCCTCTTCAACAGCAGGCTGTGGTCTGAAGATTGGCGTGACTTATTAATTGGTAGGAAATGAATGGCTGGGCGATGGAGGAAGAATTCTCTTCCTTTCCTTTTCCTCTACCAACAGTACGTTCTAGTGGAGTTTTCAATGTCTGTTGGGCTACAAGGGCCAGGTCGGGGGTGGGGGAGGTGAATCAGGATTCATACTATCCCTGCATACGTGATTTTGTTTAAAATGCATAAAAGTCCCACACAAGGTTACCAGAAGACACCATGTTTAGGACTCTCCCCAGTTGTGATGCAGACGAGGTGCCGTTTTCAAAAAAGTAAAGGGGGAGGCAGATCCTATGTGCCTAATGAGAGGGGGAACGGTATGAATTTTAACCTAGTGGCTCCAAGGGCATTCTTTACTTTTGGGCTAAATGCCTGCTTCCCCAAGCCTAACCTGATGCAAACCTCTCCAAGCACTAAGGCTCTACAATGCTTTACTTTTTTAAAATTTCCTTTCTGATACTGCTTAAAACTTATTTCCGTTCTCTTCCCTGTCAAGTTGATTTTCCCATGCTTCATTCCAACAGGCTCTTCACAGGACAAGGAAAACAGACGCCACACGATGAAGCCCAAAGGACAAGGAACTGTATACCACATCATAAGCTAAAATGTGCCCTAAATATGGTCACCAAGTCATCCAGCCAACATGGCTGCCAATCAATCTGCCTCCATATTGAGTGATCTGCAGCTGGATTACCAAGATTAAAACCAGTCCCAATGACGTGCAAAAGTGGGCCTGACTGATCTTATCGATTCTTCCCCACTGAGAGGGAATCACAGGTTAGCAGGCAGAAATCAATTCAACTGCATTAAGCTAAGCCAAGTGAAGATTTATTCATATCATGCTTGGGAACGTCTTTATAAAAATGGCAAATATTCTTTTTTATCTGTATACAGACACATATACTCATTCATAAATAAATACTTATGTATTTACATAAATAGATACCTGCTTCTTTTTCCTTTTTATAATATTTAAAAATCTGAAACAAAATAGTACAGAACACAAGGCTGTTCTCCCACCTCCAACTGTGATTCCTTTTTTTTTTTTTTTAACGAAAGAAGCTATTTGTGTTGGGACGTCGTTGACTTGGCTAGTTTCACAGCACCCCAGATTTCAGGATGGAATGGTGGAGCAGACACAGATACGCTGCAGCCAAAGAGGCAATGGGAGCCATTTGCTCTTGAGGAAATCATCATTTTTGGCTCTTTAGATTAAAGGAACCTGGCCCTAGGCTTCAATGCACCATAGGGAACACAGAATTCATTCTCTTCCCTCCTCCAGTGAGAACACACAGGCTGGGGCTGAAGAGAGCTTTCAAAATGAACAATGGATGGAAAACACTGCCCTTCCAGCAGTGAGAAATGTGAAACTCCACTCCTACCCTCACACCTGTCACCAGGGAGCCATCCTGTGTGCTCCGTCAGGCCTGGGACAGGGGCCAGGCAACCATTTGTACTCAGGGGCTCTGCCTTAACCTAAAAAAATCATCAGAAGAGCCAAAGAGGGCTTCCTCCTCATTCCTCATCTCTGAGAAATAAAGAACACCACATTTTACTGCAAGAAACTGTGGTTCTGATCGAGAAGAGCTTAGAGCTCTTTTTTCCTGTAGGCAGGCTGTCTGTCAACTTCCTCGCCTGCCTCGTCTGCTAAGACATTTATCCTCTGCCTTCATGACCATTCACAGCCACTCGGGTTCTTTAAATGCATTGCTGGGCCTCTGGTGGGTGGCCTGTAAACCAACAAAGGTAGCTTCAGCAAACACACGGTCAGCACCACAGAGCTCAGGCAGTTAAGAGACTAGGGGGTCAAGTTTATAGTCAGTTTAGAATATAAACTGCCCATTCCCAATTCAGTGGAAAAATCAATCATTGACCAAAACCTTTCAGTCATTCAGAGCTGGGCCCTGTGGCCATCAGAGTAATGGAGTAATACCCTGTCTCATCTGCCTCTAACTCTAAGATGCACCTTGTGCCTGAGAGCATGTGTGGAAGGGTGGGCGGGAAGCCTGGGTCCCAGTCCGCAAGCCTGGGTTCTCACACTTGTTCTACCATATGCCCTTGAGCAAGTGACAGAACCTCCCCCAAACCATAGCTTCTTCAACTCTAAAAGAAAACACAGGACTTCAACTAATATTCCATGGTTTTGAGCTTTTTTGTGTGTGCATAAAAATGGGATAATAAAGGCTGGATTCACAGTGCTATCACAGGAGATCGGATAAGAAAGTAACTACAGAAGCATTTTTAAGTTGTTAAGTGACACGTTAGTTTTTGCCATACGGACAGGAGAAAACTCTTTAAGGACTTATCTTTGTCATGAGCAGTCTGGTACAATTACCGGTGTCCTATAATTGATAATCATGAAATTTCTCCAAATGTTGGGTTCCCCACCTCAACTGCCTGCCTTCCACAGGAGGAGAAAATTAAGTAAAGGAAGGGTAAATGTGCTTTGAAACCGTAAATTGTCCTAGAAATGCAAGCAGTTATTATTTAGAGAACTCGTTTTGACTTTTGGCATTATGATCCACACACTGTTAGTTCTTGGCTCAATGACAGATTTTAATTGGGCTGGCTAGGAAAATCTTATAGAGCTATTATGTGCTACACCTGTGATGGCCATGCAGCGTGTTAATCAAGACAATTAGGCTGGGGACCCAGAGAGTGGCTTTCCACCACTGTGCATAATCCTCCTCACTTTGAGAGAGAAATTAACAGCTGCTTTATGGTCTTTCCTATCATCTCACTTTCTTGGAGAGAGATTCCAATCAGACCCACCTCGACGAAGCGACATCTATCACTGATGCCTGGAATGACACAACATCTGTGAAGAAATAGTAACTTTGACTTTGGAAAGGCTTTTGGGCTGGGAGTAAAAACAAAAAATGTCACACGCGGCACTAGCTGGATAAAACAGCCCCTGGGTGACAGCCAGAATCAGAGGAAGAAAGTTGATCGCTTTCAAGTGATATATCGGAGAGAAAAAAGGAACAGGGAATGAGCAGATCAATTTAGCTCTCAAAGAATTTATTCTCCTGTCTGCAAAAGGAGGAGGAGGCTCCTGAGGCAGTACCCCTCCGTACGCTCCCAAGCTTCTCATTAACACCAACTACACAACCCTCCAGAATTTTCTTCCTCTCCCCTCTTGATAGGTCCACCTCTTCTGAGAAGCATGAGAAATATATTTTGTTGTCTGGAAATCTTTTCACCCTTGGACAAAACAGACTGATAATTAGTGATTTAAAAAGTGGCAAATATAAGTGCTTGTTATGTGATGGTCATAAGACTCTGAATTTACATTCATTTACATCATTAGCTCCTGGGAGGGTAAAGGTGCTATGCACAGAGTTAACACCTATTTTGCAGATATGGAAACTGAGGCTCTGGAAGGCTGATCTAACAAGTCTACTTCTCAGAGTCTGGACTGAAATTCAGGTCTCCTGACAGCAAGGTTTCCATAACACCGTGCTGCTTGTCATCTGTGGAATGGATTTTAATACTCATTACTCAAGGGTTGGGGAGCAGGCCTAACTTCTGTGACCCCAGTACCTAGGACTACACTTGTCACCTTCTAGGTGCTTATGTTAGAATTTAATTTTGAGAGAAGAGGAACTGTCTTAATTGCTTACTATCTCTGGAATGAGCCTTGCACAACAGAGTGCATCCGAAAGAGAGCATGTAAAATGGTCCAGCAGCCATTTTTTTTTAAAGATTTTATTTATTTATTTGAAAGAGAGAAAGAGAACATGAGTGGGATGGGGGCAGGGCAGAGGAGAAGGAGAAGACTCCCCACTGAGGGTGGAGCCCGAATGCGGGGCTTTATCCCAGGACTCTGAGCTCATGACCTGAGCCGAAGGCAAAGGCTTAACCGACTGAGCCACCCAGGCGCGCCTCCAGCATCCATTTGTAATCATCTCCTCTGCCTTGGCTGATTCAGAGGAAATAACTCTTGTTCCCTAAAGGCTATTGTCCTGGAGACACAAGTATGTCCAGTAGCAGGTGGCTCACTCCAATTGGGAAGATCCTAGAGGGTAATGTTTTGTCCGGGTCTCCTCTACTTTGCTTTGAAAAGAGGCCAGAATGAACCATGATTCCTGCAGTTTGCAATCTATGCACCAAAGTGCCCTATGGTATCAGAGCAAACTCAAAGGGTGTTGGAAGATGTTTTAAATTTTGAGGGGAAAAATAGCAATATTTAACATCTGTCAGACACTGCAAGAACCAGCATAAGGAAACTCACTATTTCAACATTAGTGTCTATTTTTCCCCCTTGAATAACATATTTTGGCAAAGTTGGTTTTGGCAACTGATGTGATTAAATCCAAGTACTGCATCAAGATCAAGATGGAACAGACACCAAGGGTAGTGGTGTCCAATCCCATTCTGAGGTTTAAGAGGCTGTGCGGAGTCCAAGAGGGGCATATATTTTGCTGTACGTAATTGCAGTTAGGAATAAAATTAAATATGGTTTCTTTCAATTTATGTGTACTTTTTTTTTTTTCGAACAGTTATTAAATTCTTAGGGTGCACATACTTATAAGTAGTCTGGACCTAACTAGTTAATAAACAGAAGTGTTGAGGATTTCGTCTGGCCTAGGAGCACCATGAAAGCCATGACTGCAACACTAAGCATGCACGAACTGAGACACGTGGGCAAACTCTGCTCAACACCAACGCTGGTTTACCCTGAGGTGTACCAGGGTGGGCCCTGCCTCTGATTCTTAACTGCAGGCTGGATACAGACTAGCTCTTAAGCTCTGTAAATGCATGACCTCACTTAATTCACCTGCAAAACAATGTGAGCATGAGACTTTTATGATCCCCATTTTTCAGATGAGGAAAAGAAGCTCAGGGGGGCTAACAAACTGCCCAGGGTCATTTAGCTAATAAGTGGCAGAGCGGGGATTGAAGTCTAAGGCTGGCTGATTTCCAAGACCTGTATTTTACTTTAATGAAGCTTTTAATTTTGAGATAACTGTAGAGACAGACATCCATTCAGTCAAGATACAGACCGGGGGGGGGGGGGGGGGCGGAGCAAGATGGCAGAGGAGTAGGAGACCTGGATTTCGTCTGGTCCCAGGAATTCAGCTGGATAGGGATCAAACCATTCTGAACACCTACAAACTCAACAGGAGATTGAAGAAAAGAATAGCAGCAACTCTCTGAACAGAAAAGCGACCACTTTCTGGAAGGTAGGACGTGCGGAGAAGTGAATCCAAGGCGATATTCGGGAGGATAGACGGCAGGGGAGGGGCCTCCGTCGGCCGCTTCTGGCAAGTGATAGAACCACAGAGCACAAAATCAGAACTTTTAGAAGTCGGCTCCGCTGAGGGACGTCACTCTGGTGGCTGAGCGGGGGGTGGAACCCTCGTGGGACAGTGTGGTCTCAGGACCCTCGGGGTCACAGGAAGACTGGGGGTGTCTGAGTGCGGCAGAGCTCCCAGGTATTGGAGTGGGGAAGCCGGCTGCAGAGACAGAGCTGAGGAGCAGGCTCTCAGCTCGGGGTTGACATAAACCGTGATCCGCGGCACAGTCGGGCCACTGCTCCTCCAGCAGGGACCCAACAAGCGGCAGATCTGGGGAGACTCCCCTTCCTCCCCCCGGGGAGGAGCGGCACGGGAGCGCACTGCAGGGATCTGTGGGGTTTGGAGACTCCACACAGAGTTGGGTGCCAGAGACAGAAACGCGCGGTCACAGGCTGGGTGAGCACGGAGGGCGGCCGGAGACCGGGGAGACGGGAGTGGTGACTGCTTTTCTCTGGGGGCGCACTGAGGAGCGGGGCCCCGAGTTCTCGGCTCCTCCAGGGCGGAGATTGGGAGGCCGCCATTTTCACTCTTGGCCTCCAAAGCCGTCCGGAAAGCTTGCAGGGAACAAAAGCTCCCGAGGGCAAACCCGAGCAGATTACTTAGCCCAGACCGGCAAGGGCGGGGCAATTCCTCCTCCAGCAAAGACATTTGGGAACCACGGCAACAGGCCCCTCCCCCAGAAGATCAGCGAGAACATCCAGATAAGACCAAGTTTACCGATCAATGAGAACGGCAGAACTCCAGCGCTAGGGGAATACTGCACATAGAATTCATGGCTTTTTTACCATGATTCTGTAGTCTTTCAAAGTTAATTTTTTAAATTTTTTTTTTAATTTTTCTTTTTCCCTTTTTCAACCAACATCTTATCAATCCCTTTTCAAAAATCTTTTTTATTTTTCATGTTTAGAGTCATATTCTATCCCTTCATAGTAGTTAACCTTATTTTTGGTATATATATAAGTTGTTCTCTCTTTAAAATTTTGGGATACAGTTTCTTCTAACAGACCAAAATATACCCTAAATCTCTAGTGTATGGCTTTGTTCTAGTCTCCTGCCTGATCACATTCTCTCCCCCGCCTTTTTTTTAAATTCTTCTTCTTTCTTTTTCATCCAACTTCTTATCTTATTAATTCCTTTTATAAAATCTTTTATAACTTTCATCTTTACAGTCATGTTCCATCCCTTCATCATATTTACCCTTATTTTTGTACATATATAAGTTTTTCTTTCTTTAAAACTTTGGAGGCACTTTCTTCTAACAGACCAAAATACGCCCAAAATCTAGTGTGTGGCACAGATCTATGCACCAGCCTGATCATATTTGATCATATTCTTTTTTTTTTTTTAATCTTTTTTCTCTCTCTTTTTTCTTTCTTTCCTTTTCTTTTCCCCTGGTTTCAGGTCTCTTCTGATTTGTTTAGTGTGTATTTTTCTGGGGTCGTTGTTACCCTGTTAGCATTTTGTTCTCTCATTCATCTATTCTCCTCTGGACAAAATGACAAGATGGAAAAAATCACCTCAAAAAGAACAAGTGGCAGTACCAACTGCCAGGGACCTAATCAATATGGACATTAGTAAGATGTCAGAACTAGAGTTCAGAATCATGATTTTAAAGATACTAGCTGGGCTTGAAAAAAGCATGGAAGATATTAGAGAAACCCTTTCTGGAGAAATAAAAGGACTAAAATATAACCAAGTCAAAATCAAAAAGACTATTAATGAGGTGCATTAAAAAATGGATGCTCTAACTGCTAGGATAAATGAGGCAGAAGAGAGAATTAGTGATATAGAAGACCAAATGATGGAAAATAAAGAAGCTGAGAAAAAGAGAGATAAACAACTACTGGATCATGAGGGCAGAATTCGAGAGATAAGTGATACCATAAGACGAAACAATATTAGAATAATTGGGATCCCAGAAGAAGAAGAGAGAGAGGGGCAGAAGGTATATTGGAGCAAATTATAGCAGAGAACTTCCCTAATTTGGGGAAATTGTCAACCCCAGCATTAGAAGTGAATAGGGAGTGGTGGAGATGGTGGCTTGCTGGAGAAAGCATGCCCCCTAGGACCAGGGTAGCTGCTACTCAATTCCTCCAGTGGTTGAGAACATGGGAACAGCATTACTATGTCTTCTAAATTTTCAAGAGAAGCCAAAAATCCATTTAAAAAAAATCTAAAATGTTGACTACTGTGAATTAAATTAAAACAAAACAGGTGAAACACACACTCTGGTGGGCTGGATCCAGATGACCAGCAGCCTCTCTGTGGTTTCTGAGTTAGAGGAGTCAACAAGAGAAGGTCCTCAGCCTCAAGGAGCTGACATGCCAGCAGGACCAAGAGACAGACACCACAAAGCAGTAGCTCATGCTCTGGTATCAGTGGGAGCTGTAGGAGCACATGGGAGGATGCTTAACTCTGCTCTGGGAGGTCAGGGATGGCTCCCTGGGGAAGTGAATTTACACAGCAACTCAAAGTAGCTGATCCCATACGTGCTAGTTCATCCATAGCATCCCAAGCAAACATTGGTAGGATCAAAGAGCAGTGTAAAGCTCTATTTCTGGGCATCACAGAAAGTAATAAAGAGGTCATACAGTTCAATGTTTCTCCAAATGCCATGTCACTTGTTAGAAGGAATTACAAAGCAAAAGCTTTCCAGAGGTGAATAGCCTCTTGTTCATCTTAGAATAATTTCGAGCTTCTTAAAATCACTTACATGGTCTTGTGTGGTCTGACCCCAGGCTGTCTCTTTGCTCTCCTCTTTTCTCTCCCCACTCCTGACTTCTGTTTTTCCAACATACCAAAACTCATGCATTTTGTCAGTCAGCCGTCCATCCACCCATCCATCCATCCATGAAAAAGTGGTCAAGGGCCACTATTCCAGGTACTGGAAATACAAAAGTGAACAAGGCTGATTCACTTCCCACTCTCATGGGGCTTATAATAGCAGAGACAGAAAGACACACATAACATGCACCCTCGGTTATGTGGAGTTCTACAAAACAAAGTTACAAAGCTTTGAAGCACAGGGAAGAATGGTGATGGCCATTTTCAGTAAGGGATGGGGAGGCTTCTGGTTAATATGTGAACAGAAGAATTAAGTGATGGAGCAAACCACAAAAGCACGGGGTGGGCGGGGAAGAACTTTCCAGCAATAGGAAACAAGTGCAAAGCGCCCGAGGTGGGAACATGCTTGGCCTGCTTGTGGAGGAGCAAGAAGGGGAGTGTGCCTAAAGCAGGAGAGCGGTAGAAAATGGGGTTGGAGAGGAGGCCAGAGGACGTGAGACTCTGTAGGCTTTAGTCAGTACTAAAGTTTTACCCTCAGTGTGAGGAGAAGCCACAGAAGGATGGGAACTGGGCAGTGATCGGATCTGACTTCTAGAGAGCGGACAGTGGTGGAGACATGAAAGCGGAGAAACCTGTCAGGGGGTTATTCCAACACTCCAGGTGAGAATAATGATGGGCTAGAGGAGGGCAGGGAGGGCAGGGAGAAGCCAGCCAGCTTGGGACACTCTGGAGACAGGGGCGACAGGAGTATAGAGGAAGGAGTCAGGGATGACTCCAAGACTTCTGCCCTGAGTAACTCATACCCTTACTAGTATCAAGACAATTCTGTGCCTGCAACTTCCCAAGGCTGGCTCCTCACCACAGGTCAGGACTCAGTGTGATGTGCCCTCTTTGGAGACTCTTCCCTGACTACCCCCCATCCTGTTAGTCGCTCTCAGTTCAGTTTTCATCTGAGGACTTAGGAATACCTGAAATTATCTTATTCATTTTATTTGACTAATTTATCATCTGAATCCCCTGACGGAATGCAGGTTTCGGGAGAATAAGGATCATATCTAGTTTATTGCTACATCCTCCATTCTTAATTTGGTGCCTCCATCAAAGGACATGGTCAATAAATATTTGTTGACTGAGGCTTGGAAGGTGTGAGACAAGTTAAAGTAGTCTCCAGGTTTCTTCAGTGTGGCTTTTTTTTTTTTTTTTTTTTTGAGCCTTTAATAAAGCAATTAGTTAATGGACTAAATAATATTGATAATCCAGTCCAGGCTCTGTGCCAGGTTCTGGAGCAACAGAAGCGAGTGGGAAAAGCACAGACCACAGCCCCACAGATCTTACAGCACCCTGGTGGAGGCACAGCAAATAACCTCCCAGACGTGGACTTCCACTGTGCCAAGAATTCAGGAGGGAAGGGACACTGCATGTGTTCTGGAGCTCCAACCTTGCCAGGGAGCTCAGGGAAAGCTTCTGAGATGAGATCTATAGGAGTGGCCACTGCAGACCTCAGGGATCTCTAAGCAGGGTATACACTGTCACTATAGCATTTTCATGGAGCTTCTTGTGAGAAAAAATACATCGTGGCAAAAGGTGAACTAGTCCAGCCTTCTCATTCACTAGGGTTCAGCAGGGTTAGGAACCCAGATGGAGATGAGCAGCCGGCTCATGAAAGAACTAGGGTTTTGCATTTATCATGACATTTGTAAAATGGCAATGCTACCTAGTTCAACAGGACTGTTGAGAGAATGAAAGGCATTAATGTCTATAAAAAGCTGAGCACAGTGCCCGGTATGTAAGATGCACAAATTATCTGATAATAATTACACCAAGATTTCAAATTCTTGCAGGTATTAATCATGTTAACACTCTTCGTACATACACATACCAAACAGCGCAGTACCTGGCCCATAGCAGGGACTCAATTAATATGGACTGAAGGAATGAACAGTGGTTGCCTCGATGACACACTATTTTGGATCTGTCCAACCATTCTCACTCATGATTGGGCAGTGAATAAAGAGAAATAAATCACACCAAATCCTTTTGTGTGGTTCACTTGTCTCAGGGTTGGTATCTGCTGTTAATTATTGATATTATTAATTATTGATCAGGATTGGTAGCTGCAATTAATGATTCCTGCAGCCAAGGACACTTGGAAGCTTGAACAGAATGAAGTCAGTCCAGTTATTGGGTTTAAAGGGAGGTTAAGTTATATGGTAGGAGGGCTCAGAGGATTCTGTGATTTTATGCGTCACTAACTTGCAATAAAAAGGCACAGCCAAAGTCCAGAAATAGTTGCTACTAAAATGGCATTTAATTTTGCATTGAAATCCACATGCTGGCTTGTGCATGTGATTTCTCAGCTGCTACCGTAACAGAGGAAGTCGTTTTGAATGAACAATAATCAACCTGGTTCTCCAGGGGCAACTTGTACCTGAGAACCTCTGAGTCCTTTGTAAACAACAATTAAGCCTCCCTGTCTCCAGAGGGATGAGCTCCTGTATTTTTGTTTAAATCAAGCAGAGTTCAAGGAGAGGCTGCAATCATGAGCAAAGTGGGAAAACTCTCAGGTCTCTCTCAAACCCAGACTCAGAAAAGGCCAAATAATCTATAAGTCCCCAAGCTATTTGACCTAATAAGGTTCTACCACAAGTTCCCTCAACTGTCACGTGTAAGAAGAATGAATGGTTGGAAATAAGAACAGTCATTCTGGAGGGCCATTTGATAGCAACTGTTAACAATAAACAGACGCTTCAACTCGCTAATTCTACTTCAATGCATTTTTACTGAGAAATCCCGGTACACATGCCAAAGAGGCATTAAGAAAGCATCCTCATTGCTGTGTTATCTATGGGAGTGAAAATATGAAATCTCAAGGGGTATCTGTCCTGAGGAGAATGATTAAATAGATAGTGGGATAGTATGCAGCTGTTAAAAGAATAAATCAGCACATATACTGAGTCAGTACATATAATCTGTCCATAATAAGACAATTACATGAAAAAAGGTAATTGTGGAATCCTATGTGCAGCATGCCATATGTAGTGGTTTTAAAATGTGTCCAGAAATTCTCTGATACTCCTTTAGCAACTGGAGCTTGATTAGCCTCTCCTTGACTGTGGGCCAGACCTAGCGACTCCCTAATGAAGAGAATATGGCAGAAATGACCATGTGTCACTTCCAAGACTAGGTCATGGTTTATTCCTTGATCACTTTTACTCTCTTGCTCTCTTATCACTTGTTCTGGATGAAGCTAGCTGCCACATCATAAGAACAGTCAAGGAGCCCCCTGGAGAGGCCCATGGTGCAGCTTCCTGTTCACAGCCAATGAGGGACTGTGTCATCCAGCCAGCAACCATGTGCGCAAGCCACCAGCAAAGCAGATCCTGCAGCCCCAGTCCAGCCTTCAGATGACTGTCATCCCAGCTTACATCCGGACTACAGCCTTATGAGAGAGCATAAGCCAGGGCCCACCAGTTTAGCCACTCACGGGCTACTCCCTCTCAGAAAACATTTAAGATGAAAAGCCTTCTTATCTCAAAGCATTAAGTTTTATGGCAGCAATCGACAACTAGTATACCATTTATATCAGCCTAAATTGTTTCAAAGTAATACATACACACATAGAGACAAATGTGTAGAGAAAGGTCTGGAAAGAGATATGCTAAAGTGACTCCAGGGGTCCCCTCTGAGGAATGGGGTTAGGAGGGTGCAGGTGAACTTAGCTTCACCTCTTCTGTCTCTATTTTTGTTGTACTGACTTCATAAATGCTACTGACCGAATTTTTCACAATACTAAAAGGGAGGAAATATAATTTAAAATTCCACCCTTTGGAATGTCATGGCAAGTCCGATAAGTCTGAGACTTACCTTTGATCATCTCCAAGAAATAAGGTTGCTTAGCAAACTTGTTTAATAATAAGCAAGGTGATTAGTGGGGCTCTTCAACCTTGTTAAGAGAGCCAACTCCTGTCAGTTATTCTTAAAAATCATCTCAGCGTTAAGTCATATACGTTAAATGATTATTTTTACCTGTATTTCTTATCTATTGGTAAAGCAGGTCAAAGAGACCTTTATTTGGACAACACCAATTGGTAATATTCTTATGCTCAAAAGTAGCCAAATTCTCTTGAAAGTGACAAAGTTACCTCCACTGAAAATGCCAAGTTATATATTAATACCTGCTGGTCTTACCAAGCAGTTTAAAATCAAAGGGGTTTTATTGTCTGGCCAAGGTTGTGCAAAAGGTATCTTTAAAGTAACTTTGTATTGGATTTGTTTTAGGCTTGTGCTAATTTGTTTTTCAACCTTGAGCCTGGGGATCTGCACCATTTAGTATAAGTTTTGTGGCAAGGACCCTGATCCCCGTCTCTGGCCAGACTGGCTGCAGGCACCAAAGCTTCATGCATTTTCAGTGGAATTGGGTCCAGAGCTTAGTGCAAAATGCCTTCTGGGTGACTGACCAGAAATTCAATCACAGCACATTCATTTCAAAAATCCCTTTCATGTATCATTTAAAAGCAGCCTGTCTATTTAAATTTGCATATCTCTGGATTTTGGAAACGCGGGAGAAGAACGGATTCCTGTTTAGTTTTCAGGACAATAGGAGGGAATACACTGGACACATTTCCTTTCCTTGACTACTGGGTAGATTTAGTACTACTGAAACCTTCTGAACCAGCAGTTCTGTCATATAAGCCATTGTCCCACGGAGCTCGGGAATAAGAAGAACTAACATTTATAGAGCGTTTTACACTCTACAAAGTGCGTTAGCATTCATTGCCTCATTTAATAGGCCAAGAGGCTCTTAATTATGCTTTTCTGATGAGGGAACAATGATTCTTTCAATCCCAGCATCTGCAGAGATTACTCTGGTTTCCCTTTCATATGGACACAGTAAAGAATTAATGACATCAGCCCGAGCTTCCCCAGGCTGGGAAAGAGTACACTGGAGCAGGTGTGAGATCGATTAATTTCCCCGGGCTGCAGCCTGCTCCAAGTTTCTTTCCATGATCTCAAATGTAATATGTGACTCTGCTCTAGGAAGCCAGGAGGGACCTGCAGCAGCTCGGGAGCCAGATGCCTGCATGTGAATCTTGGCTCTGTCGTTCTCCAGCTGCAGAGTCTCGAGCAGCTTTGTTCCATCTCTTGAATATTTTAAATGATTTAACTTCTCAGTTTCCTCATCTGAAAAATGGGGCTGACAATAACGGTACCATCCTCATAGGGTTTTCATGAACATTAAATGGGTGAGTTCAGACAGAGAGTTTAGGAGAGTGTGTGCCCTTGATTCAATGCTTCGTCCGTTACCATCTGTCCTGTGACAGTGTGCCCAATAAGCTGTGTCACAGCCTGGATGGGGCACGAGACGCGTTCATCATTCATTCATCCATTCAGGGTATCAGTGAGCAGCTCGCTGATGGGCACAGTGCCAAACTCAGAGGATATGCCAGATGCAACCCTCCTGTCCCTCTCCTCACAAGGCTTACACTCTGGTGGAGGAGGTAGACAAGACCAAAATGAAATAAAGGTTAATGAAGTGGTAAGAGAATCAAAACTGGGGAGTTGAGCTAGAGAGTGAGGGCTAGGGGATGGATGGGAGCAGGATATTCTCTGATTTTAGGATGTGAACATCCAGTCTTTTAAAACATGTGGGGCAGAACTGTCCTGGTGGCAGGAAATTGATGAGTGAGGGCCAGGCAGGAGGCAAGAGCGAGGTGCGTCTGAGGAACTATGGGACAGGAGGGAGAGAGGTAGGTAGGGCACACAGGCCATGGTCAAGTGCTGTGGTCCTGTCCACATGAGGGCATGAGGCAGCTAAGTCACATGGTTCCATATCCATTAGATACATGTATGGCATTTAGTACAAATTTATTATATATAATGGTATCATATATAATTATCTATTACACACATATACACATAGATTTAAAGATGGCAATGGCCATCGTGTGTGGTGAGGATTATGGAATGGAAGGACTAGAGTAGGAACCTAGTAACAGAAGAGACACAGGCCAGCTGAGAAGGACAGAGGGCCAATGGAGTTCTCAGGAAAGATGGAGCGATCCGGAAAAGGGAACACCACTTGGGGTGACTTTGAAGAGGGCACTGCTTTTAGACACGCAGGGGTGTCTGGAAAACACAGATGGCTTCACTAATTGTTGTGTATCTTGCAAAGATATGGATCTTCCCTGGAGTGTCCCAAATTTAACGTATGGATCTCTGAAAACTGCAGGTAGATGCAACACGGAGGAGGAAATGTTGGACTACCTCTTGCATCCCAAATTATACCGGTACTTAGACTCACCAGTGGAATCAAACCACAGGGAGCTTTCTAAAATAACCATGACTTGATCAGTACCCAAGTGGAACCCTTTGCCCTGACCCCATCTTGGCTTCTGAGGGCCAAGGAAACCTAAAGAACCTTCCATTTTCTACAAGGCATCAAGGTAAAAGGAAACCCTCCCACACGCTGAAGCTGAGCAAACGTAGGCAGAGTGACGTCCAAATGAAAGGATGGAGGAAGGACATGGAACTCCCAGGGAGAGCTGAATAGACCAGGCAAACAAAGAGCTTGCATCGTGACACGACTGCTCAGCTTGTTTTGCCCACATCATAGTTCCGTTTATGCAATATTTCTGCCTGGTAGGCCACCCCCACCTCTCAATATGAACACCAGGGATGTCAGCATTCTCTAGAATTGCTCATACAAGCATTCTCTTTGGATGAGAGGTTTACAATGGTCAGATGACTGACATTCCAAATGACTGCCCAAAAGGTTCAACCTGCAGCAGCAAGAGAGCACGCGAACTAGCTTCAGAGGAGACGGGTTCGCGTCACAGCTCTGCTGTGGAGCAGCTCTGGGATTCGGGGCGGGAACCCTCATCCTTTCAATTTCAGTTTCCTCTTCGTTAAAAGTTATCAACATCCATGTCAAAGATTTGTCCTGAGGATTAACTATGAGGTACGTCGAAGTATTTGATCAAATTAATAAAATACAATACAGTGCTATCATCATCATCATCAAATAATACCAAATACACAGCATTTTTAGAAGTCTATGGATTTTCACTTGCTGTATTTAATCAGTCCATTAATAATTGATGAGTTGCACTAGATCTGCGCTAAGTTGGCTCCGTTGGAGGCAATAAAAAACCCTCGTCTGCTTTCAGCTCACCCCGCATCCCCACCACCCAGCGGAGTAACACCAGCTGGTAGGAGGCGCTCAACACACACGTGGTGGATGAAAGGAAGATGCAAGAATGAACAAGTCACTCCGGGGAACAAAGGAGCACCCTTGTTTGTAAGGCAGAGATGACCACTTCCGTTGCACGGACATGGATTCGGAGCAACAGGAGGGGTTAGTTGTGCCACAAACTAAAATTTCACAGTGAAATCTGACATGGAACCGGGCCCACTACAGCCTCTACTGCCTCCTAAGCAGGTCCACGTTGGAGCTCTGCTTTCTCCTACGCGGAGTGTGTCTTCAAACGGAATTAAAGCCCCAGGCTTTCCTAGTGTGGTCTTTTCGTTCTCTTCCTTGAGCCATCTGCTCTTTTATCTGTCAAAACTTATTGATTTTATTTGAAAACTTTTAATTAGAAGCTTCCAGGCAGTGGCAGAGTTAAGTTTAGAAGCTTCCAGCTTGTCTCATCCTGAGCAGCTGCAGTAAGGCAATAAGGCTTAGGATTTAAATTCATTATTATCTCCATGCTGATGTCACTTTCTTTTCCCTGCTCTTGCATTGTTCCAGGAAGTTACATAAGGCTTAGGAGCCACCAGACTAATACTGCTTCTTAGAAGTGACCTTTCAGGGAATTTTCCTTATGTGATGAGATGCTGGTAAAGTGAGGATAATGAAGAAAATACTTCCCTTCTACCTCACCTTTTACCCAAAGATGACCGAAAGCTTTACGAACATTAATTAAACTGATCTCCTAATGCTCCAGGAAAAAAGAATTATCCACTGCAGAAAACCAAAACTGAATTTAAAGGTACCTTACCAACACAGTTAGAGTCAGCCAGTCACAGAACTGTCCCCACCTTCAACCTACCTCCACTGTTGATGATTAACTATGATGATTAACTATGATGATTAGGCTTAGGAAGCTCCTACTCATCCTACAAGACCCTGCTCAGGTATCACCTCTTCTAGGAAACCTCCCATACCGCTACCTTCCATGTCCAATTAGGTGCACCCCCTTCCATTCAACTCTCAGCATTTTAAAAAAATATTATATTTATTTATTTGAGAGAGACAGAGATAGTGAGAGAGAGCATGAGTGGGAAGGAGGGTAGAAGCAGACTCCCTGCTAAGCAGGGAGCCCGATGGGGGGCTCGATCCTAGGACCCTGGGATCATGAACTGAGCCAAAGGCAGATGCTTAACCGACTGAGCCACCCAGGTGCCCCTACTCTCAACATTTTCTGTATGCATCTTCCTACAACCCTTATTAAAATTTCTGCAGTTTGTATTCTTGCTTGTCTGCCTAGACTCCAGTTTACTCAGGATATGAACACATTTTTCTCACCAAGGACATGTACAAATTCATTATTTTGGTGTTCCCTGAACCTATCCCATAAGTCAGGCATGTAGCAGATGTTTAATATATCTATGTTTAACTGGACAAGTTTCCTGTTTTGTTTTGGTAATAGATTTTATTATTTATTTATTTTTAAAGATTTTTTTTTTTAAGAAAGATTTTATTTTTAAGTAATCTCTATACCCAACACGATCCTCGAACTTAGAACCCTGAGATTGAGAGTTGCATGCTCTACTGACTGAGCTAGCCAGGTACCCCTAGATTTTATTTTTTTTAGAGCTGTTTTAGGTTCACAGAAAAATGGAGCAGAAGGTACAGGGATTTCCCATTTACCCCCTGCTTCCACACACGCATACCCTTCCCCATTATCAACAACCCCCAGCAGAGTAGTACATTTGTTACAATTGATGAACCTATACTGACACATCGTTATCACCCAAAGTCCATAGTTTACATTAGGGCTCACTCTTGGTGTCATACAATCTATGGGTCCAGACAAATGTATAATGACACGTATCCACCAGCGTGGTATCATACAGCCTAGTTTCGCAGCCCTAAAAATCCTCTGCTCTGCAGGATTCTCAGTCATCAAAACACATGTTCTACAGCACAGCTAGAAAACTCTTAGCTTATAATTCAGCACCAAATTGATTTCAAAAGAAAAAACAAAAAACCTTACAGGACAAGACTTTCTCAACCCAACCTGCTCTAATTTCTCTATAAAATAAACCAACCTGCATACTGAAGAATGTGTGGTTAAATTTGGTGGTCTAGATCACACTGAGCAAAGCAACTTCTACTCTGTTTGCCTCAGAAGTATTTCAGGGTCCTAAAAGATTTAATGCTACACCTCGTGCCTGGACCAGCAGTTCTCATCCTGTTTTGTACAGCAACACACATTACCGAAGGGTCCATGTGGGATGCTCTGATTGGCAATCCATCTTGAATTTCTCTTTGACTTGAGAGAGAGGGGTTAGGGACATCTTTGAGAGGGAAGAATGGTATCACAATTTGGATCCACTTTAACTTACATAAGAAAGCAAAACATTTGTCAATTCCAGTGCTTTAGCTGTCATTAGTAATTATTGTGTTAACTCTTAACAGTTACCATGAAGTACCAAGAGTGTGTTACAACACCCTATTATGCCTGGCTGGCCTGCTACATGACTCTGAAGACAGTGAGAGCAACCGGTGTTCTTAAATAACTTTGGGGTAAAAGGAAGGTTTTTTTTTTTTTGAAGTTGACAAATCTTTTCTACACTATGAAAAAATTAAATGAGATAATTGCATACAAAGCATTTAGCACAGCATGTAACAGAGAGCAAACACCCAATGAATTCAGCTATTCTGTAATAACAACATTAATAATTACTATTTATTGAGAGCTATTATTAGGAACTATGCCAAGTGCATTCTCTGTTCCTTTTTAATATTCCCGACAACTCTATAGGGTATTGTTTTAATCCCTGTATTACAGTTGGAGTAAATGAAATTTTGTAATTTTCACTGGGTTGCAACCCATTGTAACTTAGCAGGTGAAGAACAGAGCCTATCTGCCTTCAGAGTCCAATAAACTATCCTGCCACTCTTTAAGGAAACAAGGGGCATTGATTAAGTGTCCATGCCCTATAGTGTGTTCTGCAGGTGCCATATGGGAGGGAATGAACTCTCAGCCCTCTAGGAAATTAGTCTAGTTGAAAACAGCAGGCAAGATACCCAAGTGGAAGATGAGAGGTGGTAAGACAGTGTATGGGGAACTGTCAATTAAGTATTTAATCTCAGTGTGCTCTAGGCTTAAGGGAGGAAGAGACTAAGGGGTTGGAGAGGTCAGGAAAGACCTGAGAACTTGAGATGGGCTTGAAACTGTATGATCTGTATGCTCTGCTGTGATTTTGTGAGAGAGGAATGTATCGGAACCACCCTGATGGGGGGGCTTTCTAAATTTCACTCTCCTACCCTTAACAGACATACCGAAAGAATTATTGTTGAAGTCTGCAATGGACATTGATGGCAATATTTTTAGAGCATACTAACTGTGAGTGTGGACTGTGCAGTCAGATTATCTGGGCTCAAATTTTGGCCACACCCAATCTCTCTTTGAACCTCAGTTTTCCCATCCATAAAAAAGGAAATATTAATTAAGGTAATAAGAAAATGTACATAAAGCTCTTAGCATAAAGCTAGGTGTGTAGTGAATGTTCGATGCATGATGCTTAATGTTAGTAGTACTGCCTTGGCTTGGTGAGGGAGAAGGAGGGTGGGAATCACTGATCTAAGATATAGGTCAGACAACAAACTGCTCTGAACTCTCTGCAAAGAGCTAGTGCTGGACCTGTGGCAGGGAGGAGGCAGACAAGGCGCTGACAAGCAGTATAATTTCAATTTATCTTGGGACCTAAACTTTCCAACCTAAAGACATCTTTGATGGTTCTTCTTAAATAGCTCTGACTCCAAATGGCCACTTAAACATAATGGAATGGTATGATTTCATACAACACACTCTTGGGACTAGTAGAATTCCTTGAATAGATAAAATATTAAAGAAAAAAGTTAATGATGTTGGCTAAAACACAAGAAGAGTTCACTTCAGGCTACTGAATCATCTTTCATATGAGATTTTAAGAAGAGACAGTAAGACTCAACAATGTGGGATCAATAGTTTGACTATTCCTGAATTCACTCAAACGTTAAACGTTTCCTGGATGCTCACTTTCTCCATCTACTAAATGTGGATAATACTGGTACTGGCAGCTCTATATAAAAAGTTGTGAGGATTAAATAAAGTAATGAATACAAAGCATTTAGCACAGTTCCAGGCATTTAGTTAGCACTCAACAAACATTCAGAACTCATCATTCCAGGTGCTAGGCTAAAATTTGGGGCTACCAAGATGAATGAAATCCCTAAGAGCTCTCCTAAGAGTTTTTAGTAGTTGTCTCTTGCATGTCTGCAAACTCTTCTGAGACAGAGTTCTGGTCTAATCCATTGTATTCATCTCTACCCATCAAACAGTTAAGCATGGAGTTTGAAGTACACTATGTGCTTAACAGCTGTGACTTGAATGAATGGGTACATGAGACCCAATCTTTGTGTTTAAGGAACTCCTTGGAGGGAAGAGAGACATGTAGACGAGAAATTATAACGCAGTGTAACTGGTGCGGTCAAGGGGCTCTAGGTTCACAGAAGGCCTAGGTGAATAGTACTATTATCCAGGAGGCAAACCAGACCAAGTTCAGTTCTGCCCCGTCCCAAGTTGGCAGGTAATAAGTAACATGTGTGGAGTACACCGACATCTGACTGTAGTCACTTCAAGTTCTTCAGTTGAGCCACTGTCATTTGGCTAATGTTCCCCACACATCAGTGTAGTGACCTATGACCCTCCTGGCCCCAAGAGCAGCTCTGTGAGCTTGTTTTGTTAGATTTCTGCCCAGAGCACTTGGCCATAACAAAGTGGAGAGGGGAGAAATCAATACAACCTGAACCGAACACTCACTTAAAACATTAGCCTTCAACTCTGGATTCACGCCCTTGTCACTAACATCCAAAGTGCTTTTGCTCTGTGATCTGCTCTGAGTCTAGTAAGCAAACATGAAGGAGGAAAAAGAAATGGCTCCAGGGCACAGGCAGGAAAGGCACTAGGTTATAAACGGGAACACACACGGGGAGAGATTCCCAATGTGGTGGGGTCAAAGGAACACAGCCCATTTAAATGAGCACTGGGGACCCTTAGGAATGTTTCTTGACCTCCCTGAGCCTCAGTTTCCTTATTTGGCAAGAGTGGTAAGGTTGTTTTGTCAATTCAGGGAGCATTAATGCACGTCAAGCACCCAGCACACAGCCTGGCTCCTGGTTGACATTCAGTAAATGGTAGCTTCTGAGAACAGCTTCTCTGCGGCTCATAAGGAAGTGGGCAAGGCCAAATGCAGTGAAAATCTTTCACTAACTACACAAATCAACCCTATACCAATGCAGGCTTTCACAGGTTTGCGTCAGGAATACTTGCTAAACACTTATCATGTGCTACCTACTCTGTTAAGGGCTGAGGACCCATAGGTGAGTAGGACAAGGGACCTCCCCTACAAGAACATAAATCATTTTAACCTAATTCTGAAGAGACACTTAAAGAGGAGAAAGTGCACCAGGTGACAGGATGCACAGAGAAGGAGCAAGCTGATTTGAATATAAAGGATAAGGACAAAGCCAGCTTTGTGAGGAAAGGTAGACAGGGCATTCCAGGTTAAAAGAAGACAAAGACAGATGGAAATAATAGGGGGGATGGGGGGCGCGGCGACTGCTAGATGACAGTTGCCAGATAACAAAAGCCCTGTGAGCCCTTTTTGAGGGAATGTACTCTGAGAAGGTGCGAACAGTCAAAAGTTTTTACGTAGGGATGGATCTGCGTTGGACACATCCCTTGGGCTTCAGGGTGGAATGAGAAAAGCTACTATTCCATGAGTAGTTAGGGTATTATTTCTTCATTCCTTTCCAACCCAAGCAAGTACATAAGTCTATAGCCTCTTCTGGGTGGTCCACAATGGCAGTGATACTAGCAAGTATGATTTCTGGACACCTAATCATTCCCTCGTGGATAAACGGTTTTAAGCAGGCCTCTCTTGGTGCTCATGCTCCCTACTCCTTCATCACGAATTTATCCACCTCTGTTATGTCTGCAGGACTGAGTTCATTACTCTCCATTATCCATCTCCACTCAGTAATGTGGAGCTGAATGCAGAGGTCACAGGTTCCGGCCCTGCTGGTGTCTGCTCAGGTTAAGAGAACTCAGGTCCCTGTAATCTCAGGAGATGATCGACCATGCCAGCCAGGAGGGTCTGTCTGTATGGCTCCCCTCCATTCCTCTAAAGAGAGGGACAAATAAACCACCCAACCAAACATACACATATATATGTCTGTACTCTCCTATCTAAACCATCCTAGATCTTCATAGTTACTAATAAAATATTAAGTTACTCTATGTAATCACCTATTTTACTGCAACACACTTAAGAAATTCATTCTTCTCAGATATAAGAAGAGTTAATGAGGCAAATGATTAACCTTGTGGTAGAAAACAGAGATGTAAACAGGGCTTCAGAAAGAATAAGTAGATTTTTATGCAAAGTGTGTCATATACACTATAACAAATCTATATCCTTTAAGTTCTAAATAGATGAGGACTTTTTCTATGTTATAGAAAATTTAGTATTAATTTTTTTTTAGATTTTATTTGAGAGGGAGAGAGCAAACAAGAGCACAAGAGCAGGGGGAGGGAACAGCAGACTCCCCACTGAGTAGGGAGCCCAAAGCAGGGCTCGCTGCCAGGACGCTGGGATCATGACCTGAGCCAAAGGCAGCCGCTTAACCAACGGAGCCACCCAGGTGCCCCTAGTATTAATTTTTAAAAAGGTCACTCAGTTGTAAATAATAGTCATTGTTCACATACAATGTCCACATTTATAAATTAAAAGACATAGTTTTCACAGTATATCTGAACTCGTTCACGTTCCTTAGCCAGAGTGAGCACAGGAGACCCATGACGAGGCACTGTGTGTGTGTTCCCACCTAGTACTAGGATAATTTTTGGAATTACTCCCATTTTGTTAAGAACAGCTTCACAGAGAGGCTTCCTAAGCATAAGAGAGATAAGATAAATTTATTCTCTTTTCTTCATTCCTCTGAGCCTTAAGGTGAGGCCTCCATCCAATGGCAGGGACCCAGAACATGGAGAGAACATCAACTTAACAGTATGAGAAGTGATGACCACCCCTTCATGCAGGCCTCTGACAGATTAGAGACAACTCGTGCGCTGCCCTAACCTGCAGAGAGTAGTCTCGTTGTTACACTCTGCCCAAAGTGACAGCACCAAGACCTTAAATTTTTTCTTCACGTCTAGTATCCTGGCTGCTAAGTTTGTATCCAGATTCTTCCCACAGTGCATATATTATTTTTAGAACTTGGTCTTCATCAGATTTACAGAGTAGATAGTTCATTCAGATTTTGTACCACAGGAAGTGCCTGGAAAAAACTTGATAGAACCAACTCATTATTCCTCCCCAAGAGCCATCAGGAAGACTTTAATTAAGTCACCGTGAGACACAGAACAGCTTCAACCAGAACACCGTTTCTCATGTCCTCCCTTACAAATCCAACAGTCACCTTGGCAGAGTGTCAAGACTGGCTCTTCCGGGCAGATCTTTTAGGCTCCTCATTTGTCATCATCTAGTGATGAAAGAATTAATTTAAAATGGTGGTACCTAAAGATGTGCTCCTGAAAGAAAGGGAGTATTATTAAGTCACTAATAATGAAATGAGGAAAAGAGAGTGAGCCAGTGGAGTTTCCTTGAAAAGCTCTCATCACGCTTTGGGCAATGTGTGCCTCACTTAAACTGATAAGGATGTCTCTGATAACTATCAGCTCACGAAGAGTTGCTCTCTCACATGGCAGTCTTTGATGTATTTTGCCCATGATAAAGAAACAATCAAATTTCATTCCAAAAGAGAAAATTCATTATAGTCTTTTTAGGGTAAAATAGGATGCCTGGAAAAAAATAGGAGAACATGTCTCTAAGTTAACATGTGGTTAGAGGAACAATGGTTTTTCAGAACTTTTGCTCCCTGCAAAATTTCACCCCAAGTAAGAAGAGCTATGAATCAAGGAGCCTCCTCCTTCAAGGAGCCCCAGACAGGGAGGAGGAAAGCAATCTGGGGCTTTCTGCAGCTGAAAAGAGCCCAGTTAACACTTGACCAAAAGGGAAGTAGAAAACATGTAATTCCTGCCAATAACAAGAGCTACTATTATTATGGTTAATGTGTTAAGTTCTTTACCTGAATGATTTCATTAATCCTCTTAAGCTCTTCTGAAGGTGAGTTATTTCCAGTTTGGAGTAACAAACCTGAGGCTCAGAGAGGTAAACCCTCCAAGTCACAGTTAAGTTGTGCTTCACTAGGGAGAGCCTCCACACCCCTCCTCTGCCCCAGGGCACCCATGAGGAGCGTAGCACAAGCAGGAAGGGCAGCCTTAGGGAGCATTCCTGAGTTTCTCCTTGCATGTGCTGGGACCTGACTAAACATTTAGGTTGAGGAGGCAACCACAAAACAGGCTTATTTGAGAGAGTAGGGAAGCGTCACATATGCTTGAAAGTTGAACCCTCATGCACACGGCCCCCATCTTACCTGTTCCAGGAATCCTAAGAGCTCAGACTCTTCAGGCATCTAATCTCTAAGCATACTGCATTTATTTCATACTTCGCCTGGGGCAAGCTTTCCAAGTCAGAGATGCTCCTGGCATCATGCTCCTAAGGCTCCTAAGCTTTGGCTGGGAAACCTGAGTGCCCAGCTCCGCAGCTTGCTCTTACATGGGACCCAGGGAACGACTCTGTGGATGACTCAGCGGATGAGGCCAGAAGAGCGCCAGGACCTTTGAAAGGGTGGGTGCAAACCAAAGGCGCTCTCAGGAAAATCTCTTATTAGGGATTCACAGTGAACACTTCCATTTTAAAGGCTCTGAGAAGCCCAGCGGTTAAAAACTGGTTCTGATTTCGGGGTAGCCAATGCTTCCCTAACATTTTTGGGGGGTGAAACAGAGCTTCAGTCCATCCCCTTCTCACATGTTCCCCGACACTCCCTAGGGTGGTACCAAACTCATCTGTCACCCATGTCCATGGTCAGAGCCTCCGATTCTGGTCTCTCCAACATTACTCTTGCTAACTTGCCATCCTTTCTCCTTTCTACAGCGTGAGCTCCTTAACATGTGAACTGGGTCTCACTCCTTCTCTGTCTGTAATCCTCGCTGACTTCCCTCTGCATTCAGGTGAAGTGCAAGCCCCGTGCCATGGCCCGTAGGGTCCCACACCACTGATGCTGAGCCCACTCCTGTACTCTGACATTGACCATCCCCTCCCCCAGGATCTTCCAGCCTCACTGGCATCCTCCCAGCTCCGAAACCAGACAAACCTTTCCTGTTTCTAGACATCTGCTCTTGCCTCAGTCTGAAATATGAGACTTTACGGCTTCTTGTCCTTTGGGTCTCTGGGGCTCCGTCTAGCCATCCTGTCTTCAGACAAAGCTTTTGCAAGCGCCGAAGGAGCAACGCTCTCCCTCACCCATCTCAATCCCTTACTGCCTATCTCAGTGGATTGCAAAGTGGGGTCCCCCAACCAACGGCTTCGGCAGCAGCTGGGCACTTGTTAGAAGCTCAAGTTCTCGGCCCCTGCTCCAGACCTCCTGAGTGGGAAACTCTGGGGGCAGGAGGAGTAGTCATTTGTGTATTAACAAGCCCTCCAGGGGATTACGAGGCACACTAAAGTTTGCACTGTTCTGTGACAGCATCCTGGTTTTTTCCTGCATGTTTGCCACCAAGTGTCATTATTCTTTATTTAGCCTATTTTATCCAAGTCCCTTCACAGTAAGGATAGGACTTTGGTCAGCCATCATTGCAGTCTAGGACCGTGGCTGACGTTAATTACGATCTCCTGAATGAATTAATGTATGGAACACACCTCAGGAAATACTGCTTTAAATAGGATCTGTATTAGCTTATGGCTAAGCTTCAAGTGTCATAAGCCACATACCACCAATTTTACTCTTCATTCATTTATTCAGTATTTATTGCCATCTATTATGGGCCCGGTACTGTTTCAGATAATATAAATACAAACAAGAGCAAGTCCTTGCTCTAAAAGAAGTTAGAGGCAAGGGGGCGGGGGGATTGTAAAAAAAAAAAAAAAAAACAAAACCAGGTAAACACACAATTATTTCAATTGGCTAAGTGTTATAGTTATATATAGTCTAGCAAAACCCATCAGAAGCATGAGAAATATGCATGTATTATCTTTGACCTAGTTTTTCCAGTTCTAAAAGTTAATTCTAAGAAAATAATCAGGGACATTCACACAGATTTACCAAATGAATGGTTATCACAGCATTATTTATACTAGCCTAAAAAAAATCAGAAACAACCTAGATGTAAAAACAGAGTAATTTAAAAATTATCTTAGACATAAGACAGAAGAGTTAAAAACTTATTGTATTTTAGAAGAATTCTTACTATATGAGATTTTTAACAATATACTGTTAAGTAAAAAACTGTACAAAATCGTTTTTACTGTATATATACTGTAGTCATACATTCCTATGCATTTTGTATAGAAACATACTTAAATATATTGGAAAGGTGCTTATCAAGATATTAACAGAAGTTACTAGGTGGTGTGATAACAGGTAATTTTTCTCCTTTTATGTTTCTCTGTATTTCCAAATTTCCTACCAGGCACTATACAGTTAGAGAGAAATGTCAAGGGCAATGGGTCAGAGTGCAAGGAGCACATAAACATGCTATGTGGTGTGGAGGGTATCAACACAGAGGACGTGTCATTTGAGCTGGGCCTTGAGAATGTATGGGAGCTGGTGTCAGGGAGAGGTTTCAGCACCGGCAGGAGTCAGGAGAGTGCAGTGTGTTTGGGGGACAAGGAGCAGCAGGGAGGATGAAGCAGTTGTAGAGATTTGCAGCTCTCCACCAAATCCAGCCTACAGAGAGCAAGCTGTTTGTTTACCTTCACAAAAGAAACAAAGCCCCATATGGACAGTGGCATTCTTTATTAATCAAAATCAGAGTTTACTTATGCATGATGGGCCATCCATGCTCCACAGGGCTCCCTTCTCAGCATTTTGAAAAGCCACAGACAGGCTTTCCTGTTGTGTAAAGGATAATACAAATAAATAGAAACCATACCAAGGTTTCACTCTGGCTAGATTATTATGCGATAACATCAGATGGAAGAGGAAGGAGGACATTCAAAGATAACCTTCCATCTTAGACTTAAAGCTCCCAGTGCCAGAATTCTAGAGGCAGGTCTAATCTCATGGTCTGGCCATCGTCAATGGCCAGGATTACCGAATGAGCAGTAAAATACCTCTGTGATGCTCATTCATCGCTCAGCACCAATACATAAATTTTAAAGGCCATGATAAGTGGCTTGACAACCTGGAGACAGATGATAATGTCCCAGCTTCTGATCACTAAACACAATAAATCCCTTGCAAACTCAGTGCTACTAATCTTTTGTAAGATCTTTCTTTTGCTGTCAATCATTTTCAGGTCAATTACATGAGAACCTGTTTACCTGAAGCATACTCAGATTTGGCTAAGATGAAGTTAAATATAAATTTTGGTAAAGATCCATGTGGTTTAAACACAGAGGACTGCCCTGAAGATGATTTATATGAGAGGTTACAAACTCAGCGTCAATAGAGGAGTGGCGGATGATCAGTTGTCTACCAAACTCAGTTTTTCCCTTCTGCAACAGGAATCAGGTTTTAGTTGGGCATCTGATTAGGTAGAAACACGTTTCAGATTCCCTTGCTGTGGCAGATATGCTAGAAACTCACCGAACAATCTCCATTTTTCTTAGAAACACAGCCTATCAATATTTCCCAATCTCCTATGCAGTTAAGAGAGGCCATACGACTGAGTTCTAGCCACTGGAATGGAGGTGGAGATGGTACAATCTGTATTCAGGCGCATAAAAAACTCCCAAGTTGAATTCTATCTTTGTTCTCACTTGCCAAGAAAAGGAGAAATCCAAAGACCCACCTACACGAACTCAGAATGTATATAACCTCTGAGCTAGAAATCCTCCTTCAAAGAAGCTATCCTGTGGAAGCACTGGAGTCATTTATACACAAATAATACACAAAGGGTCATTTATATGGATGTTCATTGCAGAATTACTTATTATAGTAGACAACTGGAAACAGATTACTCCACAGGAAATTATTTCATAGGAGTTAAATTATGTTAATATCCATACTATAAAATACAATGCAATTTTTAAAAAAGGTAAGATGGCTCTACAGGTACTGACATGTAAAGATCACCAAGACCTGGGCTGCCTGGGTGGCTCAGTCGCTGAGCGTCTGCCTTCAGCTCAGATCATGGTCCCAGGGTTCTGGGATCGAGCCCCGCATCGGGCTCCCTGCTCCGCGGGAAGCCTGCTTCTCCCTCTCCCACTCCCCCTGCTTGTGTTCCCTCTCTCGCTGTGTCTCTCTGTCAAATAAGTAATAAAATCTTAAAAAAAAAAAAAATCACCAAGACCTATTGTTGAATACAAAAAGCAAGTTGCAGGGTGATTCAGTCTCTAATCAAGCCAAGATTTATTCAGTTTATTAGTCAGGCACTATTCCAGACACTGGGGATAGAGTAGTTAACAACACACACAAAAACCCTTACCCTATGAAGCTAAATGCATACAGAATGTATATTTCAACATTCTAAAACGATTTATCAATTAGTAATGTAAATGTATTTATTTCTAAATATAGACAAAGGATCCGCGATGACCTCTGGAGAGGGGAGTGGATATAAAAAGGGGGATATTAACTTCTTGGTCTATAGTCTTCGGTGTTGTTTGAATTCATTTACGGGAATGTATTTGTGCTTTTGAATTCATTTTAGTGGAATGTGTTCTAGTATTGGAACCAAAACGCTGCTCTGCAGAACCCCTCAAGGGCCACTCCTAGAAAAGAAGAGGGAGGCATTTTTTCCTCCCTCCTCCACCATCACTGTCATCTATTTCATTTATTTAGACCTGCAGTGAGCTTTCTTTTGATCCAAGGCTTCTGCAGCAACAAAAATTTAAGAACAGCCCATCTTGCTCCTAATCAGAAAATTATTTTAATACACAAAAGAATAAGGAATAAGGATGAAAGCCTCATTTGGGCCTCAAACGAGACTGATCCCAGATCATTTAAGGGTTTTGATTGTCCAGTCCCTTTACTGCTAAGGCTCCTACGCCTATAAAGGACAAGATTTCAGCTTTTCAGATGTCAGATATCACTCAATAAACACCACGGATGAGCTCTGATGTGGAAAATGCATTTTTGAATGGAGGAGTTTTTGTTTTATTTTATTTTAAAATTGTGTGAGCACCTAAAAGACCCCTGTAATAGTGAAGATAAAGTTAATCCAGTAATGCATTTACCATAGCAAACCTCCAGAACAGAAACACATTACTTCCCTCTGATGGAATTTTAAATCAGCATAAGGGATTAAACAGTATTATCCAGTTGATAGAGAGCAACTTGGGAAACACAATGGATTATGGGGAATGACCATTCTATGTGCCATCATTTGTATTCTAGGAAGTCCTTTTGGACCTTCCATGATTAATATGTCTGATATAATTCTAAGGAGGTGGTGTTTTTTCTAACTTCTCATTTCATCTTTTCGAAAGGTCTGCACAAAGCAGAGCTCAACTCCGTGCTCTTCTTTCAGACTGCAGTTGACACAATCCAGACCAAATTACAACCATGAGAATGGTCTTGCTTCTACAACTCCTCTTTAGTTTGGTTGACTAGGGCCAGCAGAGCACATTTCCCCTTGTATTAGCACATCCACTATGGCTCACCTTTAAAAAGAAATGTTGTCTGAAAAAAACCAGAGTGAATGGATTGAATTGACAGAAAGAACCCAAAGATTAGCAAAGTTCCTTCCTTCTTTCTTTTGCGTTCCTTTCTACTTGCTTCTGTGTCAGGCGATCTAAGATCTGTTCTGTGTATATAAAATAAAGCAACTCAACAGAAAACTGTCTCTCCTTGATCCAGCATTGCCTGAAATATTTTAACCCCAGGAGCCAATCTTGATTGCTGTGAGATTTTTTTTTTTTTTTTGGAATGTGAAATATCCAGATAATCTGTCTTCCTAGGACCCAGGGATAGCCTAGCTACATAGACCATCTCTTCCTTAAATGTCTCCTCCTTCCCTAACCCTAAGGCTAACCTGTAGTAACCTGTGGTAATGGGTAATGTCAGTCACAATAGGAAATAAAATATCTTAGTTCTTATAGGCCAACATAAGAGAAAAATGTACATTTTGTAGGTCTGGTGATTTCTGTGGACACAAGCATTGGACTAGTCATAAGCAAGATGAAATCTCATTTTTTGATTCTCTGGGGTCTTTGCTCTAACTTGGTGAGAGACAACTGCTTTGTGTTTCTGTTTTCTAAAAACTGGTAGAATATAAAAGCTAAGAATGGTGATATTTGTAATCTCTTTCACACACAATGCATTTACTAAATGTTAGCTATTATTGCTATTATCATCACTACCAGTAATACATTTTTATCGTAAACTGAACTAAAAAAAAATACAGTCTGAGATTCAGGACTAAATAGTAAAAAGCTTCTCAGATTAAATTTTAGTAAAAATCAAGGAAAAACTCCCTCATGACGGCAGATATAAAAAGTGAATGCACTAACATTAATATCGACCACAGAGGAATAAAAAGGATAAGAGAATACTATGAACAACTGTACACCAACAAAATGGATAACCAGAGAACTGGACAAAGTCCTAGGAACACATGAATTACTAAAACTGACTCATGAAGAAATAGAAAATCTGAATAGACCCGTAACAAATAAGGAAATTGAATCAGTAATTAAAACCTCTGAAAGAAAAGCCCAGGACCAGATAAAATCACTGGTGAAGTCCACCAAAAATTTAACTAGGAATAAACACCAGTTCTTCTAAAACTTTTTCAAAAAAATTAAAGAGGAGGAAACACTTCTTTACTCATTCTATGAGGGCAGTGTTACTGTGCTATCAAAGCCAGACAAAGACACTACAAAACAACAACAAAAACAACAAAAATTAGAAATATTTATGTAAAAATCCTCAACAATATATTAGAAAATTCAGCAGCATATTACAAAGATTATTTAACCCCATGAAGTAGGATTCTAAGATTCCAATAGTGATTCAATAACTAAAAACCTATCAATATAAAACACATTAACACAGTGATGTTTTAAAAAAAAAAAACATGATCATCTCAAGGAATACAGAAAAAGCATTTAACAAAATCTAACACTCTTTCATGAGAAAAATATTCAATAATTAAAAATAGAAAATAAAAAACCTCCCTAACAGGAAAAGGTCATATATGAAAAACCTGTAACTATATTATACTCAGTGGTAAAAGACTGAAAGCTTTACCCCTAAGATCAGGAACAAGACAAAGATGCCCACTCCACTTCTTCTATTTGACACAGCATTGAAAGTTCTAGTCAGAGCAATTAGGCAAGAAATAAAGCCACCCAAACTGGAAAGAAAGCAGTAAAACTACCTCCACTCTTATAGGACATGATCTTATATCTAAAAAAAAAAACCCCAAAGAATTCAGAAAAAAAAAAAAATGTTGTAGCTAATATAAGAATTCAGCAAAGTTACAAAATTCAAAATCAACACAAAAAATCAGTTGTGTTTTAGGGTGCCTGGGTGGCGCTGTTGGTTAAGTGTCTGACTCTTGGTTTCAACTCAGGTTGTGATCTCAAAGTCATGAGATGGGGCCCATGTGGGGCTCCACACTCAGCATGGATTCTGCTTAAGATTTCCTCTCCTTCTGCTCCTCTCCCAACTCACGTGTGCTCTCTCTAAAATAAATAAATCTTAAAAGAAAACATCAGTTGTATTTCTATACACTAGCAATGAGCAATCCAAAAAGAAAATAATTCCATTTACAATAGCATATAAAATACTTAGGAATAATATTAACCAAGGAGGTTCAAGACTTGTACAATGAAAACAACAAAATATTGCTGAAAAGGAATAAAGACCAAAAGTAATGGGAAAATATTCAGTGTTCATGGTTTGGAAGACAATATTGTTCAGATGATACCACTACATGGTAGCATATATGTCCAAAGTGATATACAAACTCAATGCAATCCCTATCAAAATCCCAATGGTATTTTTTGAATGAATTTTAAAAACTTAATCTATAATTCATATGAACCGTTGAAGCCTTATGAAAAACTGAGAGCTAACATCACACTCAATGGCAAAAACTGAAGTCTTTTCCTCTAAGAAATCAGGAACAAGACAAAGATGCCCACTCACCACTTCTATTCAATATAGTACTAGAAGTCCAAGCCAGAGTGATTAGGCAAGAAAAAGAAATGAAAGTCATCCAAATTGGAAAGGAAGAAGCAAAACTCTGTCTATACAGAGACAACCTAATCTTATATCTAAAAAAAAAAAAAAAAAAAACCCCAAATGAATCCACAAAAGAACCTGCTACAGCATAAACAAATTCAGCAAAGTTACAATATATCAAATCAACACACACAAAAAAGTTGCATTTCTGCACACTAGCACTGAACTATCCAAAAAGGAAATTAAGAAAATGATCTTTTAATAGCATAAAAATAAAACACTTAATGAAGAAGGTCAAAGACTACTAACTGAAAAACTACACAACACTGATGAAAGAAATTAAAGAAAACAAAAAAGTTGCAAAGACATCTTGAATTCATGCAATGGAAGACAATGTTGTTAAAATTTCTGTACTGCCCAAAGAGATCTATAGATTCATTGCTATCCCCTCAAAATCCCAATGGCATTTACAAAAATAGAAAAAACAATCCTAAAATTCATATGAAACCACCAAAGATCCAGGACAGCCAAAGAAATCTTAAGAAAAAAAGAACAAAGCTGGAGGCATCACACTTCCTGATTCAAAATATATTAACAAAGTTACAGTAATTAAACAGTGCAATACTGGCATAAAAACAGACATAGAGACCAACTGAACAGAATAGAGATCCCAGAGTTAAACTCATTCATATATGATCCAATGATCTTCAACAAAGGTGCCAACAGTACACATGGGGAAAAGATAGTCTTTTCAACAAATGACAATGGGAGAACTGGATATCCACATATGCATATGACCCAGCAATTCTACTACTAGGTGAATATACCCCAAATAATTGAAAGCAAGGACTCAAACAGATACCTGTCACCAATGTTCATGCAGCATTTTCACAATAGCCAAGAAGGGAAAATAACCTAAGTATCCACCAACAAATGAGCGGAAGAACAAAACCTAGTATACAATGGAATATTATTCAGCTGTCAAAAGGAATGAAGTTCTGAGACATGCTACAACATGGATGAACCTTGAAAACATTAGGCTAAAGGAATGAAGTCAGACACAAAGGACAACTGTTACATGATTCCACTTTTATGAAATATCTAGATAGGTAAATTCATAGAGACAGAAAATCTATTAGAAGTTACCAGAGATTAGGTGGAGGGAGAAGTGGCAAATTATCACTTAATGGGTACACAGTTTCTGTTTGGGATGGTGAAAATTTCTGGAAATGGTGGTAATAATTGCACACACTGTGAAGGTAATTAATGCCACTGAATTAATAATGGTTACCATGACAAATTTTATGCATTTAATGTTATATATTGTTTACCACAATAAAAAAAGGTAAATAAAAAATCTACAAGTATCACTGCTGAAATTAGTAATAGTACCATGCTGTTACACACACAGAACGATTCACAATTTTTCTATGCATAATTTAGAAAACAAAAAGTGACTTTTACATGTTAGAATTTATGTATTTTTTTGCCTAATACAACAGGTAAAATTTAAATGATTAAATCGATCTCTTCAGTTCTGCCTAATATATTAATAAAGGTACATAAATATTTAAAAAAATGAATGCACTGCTATGAGGGATGAAACTTTCCTGCACTGAGGACATTCATCCAAAAGTAGATGATCATTCAGCAGGAAAATGTTGGAAAAAATTTATACAAATGGTAGGGTGTTGGGCAAGGTAAGGGTTCAAAATACCTTCCATTTTTAAGGGTCTAAGTGTCTACGAGAGTTGTACACAATCAGAAACACTGCCAAGGTTAAGGTATTTCTTTCTTCCTCAGGCAGTGGCCAACCTACAGGTTCCAGCATTCCTGGTGACAATTGACTACCTTGGTCTGGTGGCGGCTCCACCGAAAATATTCTCTACTATCAATCCCCTGCCCGAAATGTCCCTAGAGCATATCAGGTTTCATAAAGCAGATCACCTTAAAATAGTTCTTAATTACAGAATGGACCAGATTCCTCTATGAAATTGTAATATAGAAAATAAAGATCTGCTGGGGCGCCTGGGTGGCTCAGTCGTTAAGCGTCTGCCTTCGGCTCAGGTCATGATCCCAGGGTCCTAGGATCGAGCCCCACATCGGGCTCCCTGCTCGGCAGGAAGCCTGCTTCTCCCTCTCCCACTCCCCCTGCTTGTGTTCCCTCTCTCGCTGTGTCTCTCTCTGTCAAATAAATAAAATCTTTAAAAAAAAAAAAAAAGAAAAAGAAAATAAAGATCTGCTAACCCTCAATGTCTGTACTCCAGTGTTTTCAAGGAGAACATCCAGAGGTGTGGCAGGATCAGGAAGGCCGTAATGAAGATGGGAAGGTGATGTGCACACAGGCTGCCGACCTCAAACTTGCAGCCTGTGTGGAGGCCATCGGAGCACAAATTGTCATGGCGATTGTCAGTGTTGTCACTTCTTGATCTTCTTCCTCCTAGGGACTGTATCTTACTCACCCTTGGTCTTACAAGTGGCATACAGCCTCATCCCTTTCACACACTCCGTCACAATCTCTCAGAGCTAAATGTTCACTCCTCCCAGACTTTATCATGAGTTTTCTATAACAAAGATGACTTCACAGAGATGGGTCAGTGGCTCAAACTTAGAAAGCGGGGGCAAGCGACCGAGGTATCAAAATACAAAGCTGGGCCACGGAAGGCATGTGGAAGTGCCGATGTGGAAAACTGAGAATCTAATCAAACACATCTGTGCCTTGCATTCTCTACCTGCTGTCTTGCTCGGAATGAAGATGCTTAAATCCCCATTAGTGGGGCAGGGCCACCCAGCTACGGAAAAACAGAGCTGGACTCCAATCTGCTTTGTGGGTCCTCAGCACGGCTGCCAACTGATCAGAAAACATTTCATGTGGGGGCTCCAGTGTGAGGCAGGATGAACACAGCTGGCTGACACAGCAAGCGGTTATGAACAACAAGAAAAATGCTGTTTGATTCGTGGGCCGAGCCAATCCATTTGGGAAATCTCTCTAAGAAAGTCACTGGAAATGCCATTTCAGCTCTGATTTTCCTAGTCAAGTCTGCATCTCAAGTCAAAGACTCAAAAATAGCACTCTACCTGGATGGTGTCAACACAGTGACACTTGAGTTTCTTTTCCTTTGGCCTTTTCAGAGTGATTTTAGCTCTTATGGAGAGAACACTGGAGAGACCGAAGGGGCTGCGTACTGGAAAGGGGACTGTGCCCACCTCTCATTTCCAGAAAATGGATTGCTGTGCTCGCCGGTGACTCTTGGATTTTCTATCATGAGATCTGAACCCTGGGCCTGATGTACAGTGAGGCGTGCTATTGGCATTTGCAGAAACCTTGACATCCCACACTGCAGTTCATGATTGGTGTCAGACAAAGGAGCATATTAAATGACTGCCAGCCCGACGATAAGGCCAGTTATTACCGAGCTGTACTTTCCCCAGGTCTAAAGACTCATAGTGGTGGCACTGAAGCATGCCAGGGAGAAGATAAAATTTAATTAATAATTTCCTTAGAGGCCAACAGTCTATTACAACTATGTTCCTTGCTGTTTCCTGCAATGACCTTACAGCTCATAAACATTACGGATGCACCCTTGGTCATGGTCTCATCCCCAGGTTCAATTTATGGCTCAGGTTGCACTGCATAATCAGCTAGACTGAAATAAAGATTTGCAGATGCTATTGCTGGAAACATCACAGGCTCTGCATAAGGCAGGTGTGGGCCTCCCTCCCTCTGCGCAGTCCAGGGCCTGGAATAGATAGCATGATTTCCTGGATTATTAATATGCACTATGGACAAAGCTAAGGATGAAGGTGAAGTCCGCTCCTGAGTTACAGGGGGTAGTTTTGGTTTTGGTTAGCCTAGAGAAACAGGACACTAAATTAGGTAGTTTTTATGTATTCCAAAAATTGACTCAATCTAATTGTTTTTTAGAAACACAAAATTACCAAAAGTGATGTAACAGGAGGAGATTTTTTCTCCTACAGTAAAACACTTGTTCCTTTACTATGGAACTACAATTCATTTTGCACCTATAACATGAACATTTTATAAGCTGTGGAAGAAACAAAGTTTTAATTATCTTTCGGAATAGTGCCTAGCACAAAATCTGGAAAACCACATGTTTAATAAATATCTCTTGAATGAATGAGTCCGTGAATTCATTGTGGGATATTTTATATTTTGAGTTATTGAAAATATGGACAACATTTATATAATCAGAAAAATAACAATAAGATCAACAACAAATGATAATCTCTACCTTCTTAAAATTAAGAACCAATGTCTGCTGACTGCTTACTGCCAGACTCTAAGGTACCAGGGGTGGGAAGGATTGGCAGCAAGCACTGGTGAGACTTCACAGGCTGCAGGTCCAAGAGCCAGAGTAATTCCCTCAACTTTCCAGAATAAAACCCAAACTCTAAGTACAAGGTATTCTACTCTTATCTTTGGCAGATTCCTCTCCCCATCCTACACTGTAGTTAGATTACTCCTCATTCCCTTCAAACACCCCAAGCTTTGCTCAGGTGCCTGGCCAGAAAAGGAACTCAAATGCCTGTTGAATACTTGAAATAAAAAGAGAATTAATCACCATGCCTTTACTGTTAGCATTCTCTCTGGTTAGGTGTTCTTTCCCAATTGCTCATCCATTACAACTTTCTTCCTCTTTCTCTAGCTGTTCTTCAGAGGCTACCTCAAATACTAACCAGAACACAGGGATGCACTGTTGGTGCTCATCTCATTCATTCATTCATTTACTCAATCAGGTATATCCCATCTCATTTTCAATGGTTAAGGCATCACATATGTTGGTTGTGTTGCATGGAAGGATAGGAGTGTATCTATAGCTTTGTGAGCATAGAGTCCTCAGTGCCCGGGGCAGGCCACCTTCTTTCCAGTGCTCGTCCACATCCCGGCTGGTGACAACAGGGAGTTCAGTTTACACTCCTGACAGGACTTATTATTTGCTCTAGACTGTGCTAACCTCCTCATATCGCCTTACTTCATTCACACACCCAACACCAGCCTGATCTATGTATTCATCTCCCCATGTTACGAGTGAGGAAACCAACACAGACACATTAAGTAAACCCATCCCCGAATCACACAGCTAGGAATGGCAGTGTCAGCATGTTGATCCAGACCTAAGTCTGAAACTCTGCTCTTAGCCACCACATTATTTGGCCTCTCTCTCTCTCTCAGTTTCACATCAGAAACAGATGTGAAAGTGTGTCTACTGAGTTACATGCTTCAAGAAGAAAGCTTGGGCAGTATGGCTGCCCGTCTGATGCCAGCTATCCAAATGTGTGCAGTTACTTGACCACCTGGACATTTAGTCTGCATGAATGCAAACATCTGGATATTTGGAGAAGAGATGCTCAGGCAAGCATTTCTGATTTTATCTGAATGCCTGGCTCTATAGGATACCCAGGCAAGGCATTTTCCCTGAAAACAGACATAGAGGCGTGAATTAAAAAACAAAAGTTTTAGGCAAAGAGCATACGTTGTTTAATTATTACCAATGGAAATATGAATTTTCCTTTCAATCTACCACAATGTTTCACAGAATCAGTGTTGCCTTAATATGATAGTTGGTGAAAACAATTCATTTGAGCCAGATCAAATCCAACTGAGGTTCAAATAAAGGGTGAAGGATAATGCTGTGAATGAAGTGAATTCTGGATCATTGCAGATTCTTCACCATCCAACGTCGTAAAAGAAGTGGGACTCTCTTATAGCTATTGATGGTCTTCACATGCTACTTCAAATCAAAATAAAGATTACCATTCTATACCCTGTCTGCATTTAGAATATCTGTTTCAGTATTCATCCAGGAAGCTCAGGATCCAGAAGTTTTCATTAAAGCAGCTATGCCCGTGGCATACCCATGATCTTTCACCAACTTACAGTAAAGTTACAAAGTCCAAAGAGATGGCTCAAAGCAATTAATACTTCAGCCTGACCTGCCAATGACTACCTTATTCCTTCAAATCTTGTACTTATCGCACAAATCCCACTGTAGCAAAAGGCATGAGATCCTCCAAACCTAACACCTCCATAGCTATTTTGTCTGTTTTATTTATTCTTTTAATAGAGCTGGTTCAGTTTTCCAACCAATGCTTCATGTATGCTGACCACCTTCACGTATATCTGAACAACACTTCGTCATTTCCCTACATCAAATGCCTGACTTAACTGAGGAGAGACTCGTGTGTGTGTGTGTGTGTGTGTGTGTGTGTGTTGGGGGGACTGAGGGAGGTAGAGAAGAGGTAGGCACAGAAAAGGGGGAGAGTGGATAGAAATGTGGATATAACAGGGTCTTAGGATAATATATTCATATAGGAAAAATTCCTTAAAACAGCTGTCACATGTTCTGATACAAATTCAGCTTTTCGGAAATTTCTCCCCAGTATGCAAAATGATGTAGATAAAGGTTAAAATATGGAAAAAATGGAAACAACCAAGTGCCTAAGGGTAGAAGCCAGGTTTAATACATTAAAGGGCATTTATATAGTGGCTTATTTTCCAGCTACTGGAAGCCATGTGCTAGAAGAATATTTAATGACTATTTGTGATCTATTTCGATTACAGATGCACGCATGGCCATAGTCTCATCCCCAGGTTTAAATTAAGACACAGGCTGCCCTGTGTTATCAGCTGGACTGAAATGGAGATTTTCTGAAGATACCACTGGAAATATCACAAGCTCTGTGAAAGCAGGGGTGATGATTTTCTGTGAACAGGAAACGAAGTCTCTCAGGACCAAGGACTTGAACCATTCAACATCAATTCCATCTCAGGGCTTTGGGAAATTTTGGCATTATCTGGTTGGGGAAGAGAGGGATCAAGACTCGGTGTTTTTGCCTTAGTAAACCACATTAATAACTTATCACATCAAGAGACTATCAGGGAGAAATAAGATAGGAGTGTATGCACGAATCTTCCAATATGTGCCTCTTTGTGTGTGTTCAGCAAATAATTCCTGGATCTACAGAACTTGGCCCATCATGGAAGAAGATGTCCTGCAACAGGCTTTATCCCTTCTTTAAATGAAAATAAGAAAATGGAATGATTTAGTCTAATCTTCCCACAAGTTGCATCCAACTTCCAGTTTTGTCTGTATTATGAAACTATGTGCAAAGAAGGTTTTATCAGTGAAGATCAATCAATTGATCTATTGATCTGTCGGTCTTTCTGTCTGGAATTCCATATGGTATCTCAGTAACTAGAACTAAAATGCAAGTACAGTTTCAGTCCCCTAATAAAATGAATTTTGATGTATCCACGTAAGAAATGTCGTCACTACTTTTATGTCAAAGATGTTTCCATATCACCCTGAAAAACTGTCAATGAAAATTCTTCAGACCTATCTTTTTTTTTTTTTAAAGGTTTTATTTATTTATTAGAGACAGAGAGAGAGAGAGAGAGAAAAGCACAAGCAGGGGGAGGGGCAGAAGGAGAGGGAGTAGCAGACTCCCCACTGAGCAGGGAGCCGGATGAGGGGCTCGATCCCAGGACCCTGGGATCATGACCTGAGCCGAAGGCAGACACTTAACCAACTGAGCTACCCAGGTGCCCCTCTTCAGACCTGTCTTAATTAAGAAACATATGAGCACTAGTAGCACTACTAGAAAGTTGATTCAAGACAACACTCCTTGGGACACTTACTCCACTATAATCTTACTTATCCTATTCACATCTTTAGTAAATATCATAACTCCTGATAATGGCAAATCAGAAGTAACATCAATTCAGAATTAGAATTCCAAATATATACAATGTAACTATATGTTGGTTCTTAATTTACTATTAAATAAGTGCTAGGTCCATTTGATAAACATATTAACACTATTTTTCCCTAGGTCTTAGCTCTTAATGACAGCCAAATAGATATTAAAACACAGTTCATTTTTCTACAAAGATAGATCTCTCCATCTCACAAGAGAAGGTTCTACTACCTTAACTTTAAAGAATGGCAGTTTCCTGATGAGTTCAGTCTCAGACATACTGACAAGTCAGAATCATGAAATTTTAGGAACGGACATACCTAAGTTAGAAAGCAATTCAGAAATGAATAAAAGGGGATGGAGAATCAACTTGCAGAAGTTATGACTGGTTATGATTGCCAAGAGAGAAACCAACAGAAGACAAAACTCACCCACCCCCATGTAGAAAAACTTTTGAGAAGAGTCCCCTCATCAGGGTCACTTCCGAGCTTTACAATGATGCTAGAACAGTCCCCCACCCCCGTTCCCGACTCTCCACTTTTCTGTGGCACACGCTTCAGTAAGCACTACTTTAAATCCATTATCACGGTTCACACACGTCGTCAAGTTAAGTGCTCCCCGAGATAGTCAGCCAGGTACTAATTATGAAGTTGGCACCTTCCTGTTTATCCCACATCCTGATAAGGAAGACACTGCCATTTCCTGAAGCTCCTGGCTGTTGCACCAGCCCATCCACCTGTGGAGCTGCTGATAATCCCCACCCAAGCGCTGTTCTTGGGGGGTCGGGTTACTTACTGGCAACTGATGACAGTTATATTGCCCTCCACTTTCTCTGAGCTCTTAGTTTACAACCCTTTAGTGTGCATGGGTGTTTTCTTCTAACAAATGGTTTAACTCCTTCACCCATGTTAATGCTTTTCAGTATCATCTGGAGAGGCATGATTTGGTTTCATCTTCCTCTGTCTCTCCCACAGCCCCCCAAAATGGCAGAGAAAAAAGGAAAGACACACTTGAGTATGACGCAACCTAGGAAGTCCCTTCTTATGAGAGACCAGTCTTCAGAGAAAGAGAAAAGACTCTGGAAAGCAGTAAGATGACAGGACCTCTAAAATTGTTGTTGTTGTTTTTTTTAATGTTCTTCAATTCAACCATCTCAGAAGACTTCTCTTTACGACCCAGCTAACAACAATCACACTTGTTATTTACTTTATGCTTATCATAATCCCAGTCTAATGCATAATGCTTTGTAGGGTTTATTTTGTTCATCCCTTAAAACTCTCTGAAGCCCTTACTATAACAAATCTCCATTTTGCAGATAAGGAATGGAAGCATTGGGACAATCTGTCCGAGGCCACTTGGCTCTTTACTAGCAGGTCTAGAATTGAACTTTATGTCTGTCAAAAATCAAACAAACAAGAACAGTGCTTAGAGCCATTCAGTTATTTTCCTTCCCATGTGTGTGGGGGTTGTAAGCTCCGATGCAGGGCAGGTCTTTGCTAGGAGTGGAGCAGGCTGGGAGGAGACTACGGCAGCCTCGAGTCCTCAGACATGACCTATGGGAGGGCACCTGCTGTCCTTCTGCAGCTAGCTATGGGCCAAGGCCTATGTGTTCACTGTGGCCAGCGGATCAGCGTTTTCAAGGGAAGATGGAAATATGGGTATTTCTTGAACACTGTGATTTTTCAATGTTAGCAACTCATTAAAAAAAATATTTAAACATTGAGCCAACTCCCTATGGGCCACACATAAGCAGAGGCAGAGTTCAGGTCCTGTGATCCTAGTTTCTGACCCCCGCCTTTTTCTTTAAGCTCACATCTTGACAGGTGTGATCATGCTGCTTTAGTAACAAGAAACATCTCTGACCCAACCTCTGCATCTCTCCCTCTCCCTAGTCACTGTAGTAAGGTGCAGAGTAGCATGCTCCTTTTCCAGTCTCTGCTGTAGGAGGCAATGCTAAAACTGAGCAGGCTTGGGAGAGGTCTGCTCTTCCAGCTGGTGACAGGAATCTGTGCCACTCTCCCCTCCAGGCTATTGTGGCACCATCTTGGGAGTTGCCTCCGGCTTCCTTGTGTGGTTCAGCCACACGCTGGCTCCCACTGCGTTTAGGTATCTATTTTGTGTGTCTTGGAGGAGAAAGAAAAAATCCCTATGAAGCTCTGAAAAATACAGTTTAGCTTCAGCTTCCTCTGTTCAAATTTTAGAGGTGACAGTCATTTCCACACTCAGCAAACCTAATTTTTTCTTGAGCACACCCTGGTTCAAAAAAAGTAAGAGGAATGTTTCTCCGAAGTAGGGAGGTCAAGTTCGGACAGAGAAACCTACAATTTTAGCATTAGGTGATGTGAAGAAGCACTTTAAGATCATCCCTGAAGGGGTATTCTTTAAATCCAGTCCTTTGGTGTACAATTAGATCTCTTGGAACAGCAGAGGCAAACCTCTCTACTTCGTGGAGTTTAGACTCACACAAACCTCTATATTCATTCATCCTCCTGAATTTCTCCCAGAGACCTTAGCATCAGGAAATCAATCTTGCTCACTGTTGTATCCCCAGCACCTGGCACAAACATTAATAAGTATTTGTTGAATAAATGAATAAAATGAAAGAAGGGTTCAGATCAGTTGGGACCGAGATAACATCTATGCTGTGATTTATTCATTCAAATATGTTGGAATGAACTCAGGTCCCTATGGAGTGTGCTTGAAGAACAAAAGGTGGTTGCTGTTCAGATCACTAGGAGAATTTTGTTTTGCTGTGTAGGGTGGAACCTGAGGGCAACAGCTGATTTCCTCAGGACAAAGGCGGGGGGAGGGAGGATTTCTGAGTGAATGTGTGGGTGAGCAGGAGGGAGAAAATACCTGAAACTTGAGGGGCACACGGGCAAGCCACAGGGGTGGGGGGAGAGAAAAGAGACGTCGGGGTGTGTGATGAACCTCTCCCGCCCAGTCTCTCTATAAAACCTTCAGCGAAATATGCACTATCATCAAGGATTTTGGAGTCAAGTAACACAGTCTGTATTAACAGCGTAACTGACATGCATGCTCGACATGGAAAACAAAGATGATATAACCAAGTCCCCTCCTTGGAGGAACAAATCATCGAGGATAAAACAGCCAGAGAAACAAAACCTTGTACAAGGTGTTCCCACACTGCTCAGAGATACCTGAAAAACACCAGTGATTTAAACAATGACATTTATTGCCCATTTCCTGTGTGCCAGGCATGTGCTGGGCCCTAGTGATATGGTAGCAAAGGAGACAGTCAAAGTCCCCTGCCCTCAAGGAAAATGATGCAATTAATCTAAGGGATGGGACAGAATCCATGATTGGGGCTCTGAAGGGAATAAAGAGGGGGTGACCTATGATGATGATGGATGGGATTCAGCATTAACTAGGTGGTTAGGGTTAGCCTCTCTCAAGAGTGAAGAGCGAGTTGAGACCTGAAGGATGGGAAGAAGCCAGCTACACAAAGATGTGTGGATAAAGCTTTCCAAGAAGAGCAAAGAGCTGCGTCCAAAGGACCCAAGGTGGTACAACGCAAGTGATGAGGAGGAGGGTGTAGAAGATGGTCAGAGAGGCAGGTAGGGGCCAGATCAGGAAGTCAGAGAACATGACTAGGTCTGCAAGGATAACGGGTGGACTGGCAAAGACTCAGAGCTGATGACTGGAACGTAAAGGTAAAATGTAATCACAACACAAGGGCCTTGGCATGCACCATCTCTGGGGGGATGTTCTCAAACACTGACTCTCCAGGGGGCAGGAAATAATTTAGTCTAGTTAATTGCCCTTCGGGACTGTTCTGTGTATGCATGTAAAACTATGGATTATCCGGCCCCAGATGCAAATGAAAAGGGCACAGTAGGTCACTGGTTTTCCAGAAGACTCTTCTCACTTGAGGTAGAAGTGAGAATGCCAATTAGCCTCATTTCTGTGGAAGGGAACTGGGAGAGGAGAAACACCCAGAGAATTGTGCTTCCAATTGGCTTGCAAATCATAACAACCACCCCAAAATTAAGAAAAGAGAAAAAAAGCTCCTTTGCTCTTGGGACCTTAAATGATTAGAAAGAGTTGTTATTTGGCTGATTTTCACACTTCATTAGCATATGCATAATTTAACAAGGGAACATGCTGGGGGCTGGCACGGGTGAGGGCAGCTATCCTTACCCACGGACTAAAAACTGGGGCAGCGGCATTGGGAGTGCTTAATTATGCCAGCAAGGCAACAGAGATGCGCACAAAGTGGGGAGAGCACACGATGGAGTTTTGGAACAGGCATGAAGAGACACTCTGGTGTCTGCTTTCACCCACAAGCACACCTGCTCTGAGAGCTCTAAGGCAGTCCTGAATGTTCTCCCCAAGGACAAAGTCTCATGTATTAATCCTCACTTTCCCCACTCCTCTGGCTAACAACACCCTAAATCAGACAGTCACATTTCCTTCTCAAAAAATCTGGGATGCCAAAAAGAGTAGAGTATTATATTATGGTGGTCCATATCATATTCCACTGGGCACTGAAGAGAAGGATGTGGGGTGGTGTCTTAGGGGCTGACTAAAATGGACTCTAGAAGGCTCAGACCTTCAAATTACACTCCTGAATTCCCTGATTAGATCCACAAGGAGAGAGCTAGAGACAAAATTTACAACCAATCCTGTAATTTAGTTAACATTTAGACTTTCTTTCCTCCACTCAAAGTATCCCTTAAATCCCAAGATGAAAATAAAGAAAAGGCTACCTTCAAGGAGAGGACTCAACTATGCCCAGTCACCTGCTGTTCTGGTCTTATTTCTGTGCTCATGGCCCTTGGAAGGACACACACATAACTCAATAGCTGATAAGTGGAATCAGAATGGTGTTTCTAAGAAAAACAGGCAGGGAGTTTTACAATTCTCACACCGTATCTCACACTATCACCACATTCAATGTCATATAACTTTAAAATTATGACTATGTCGTATTGATCTATCTTGGTTCAGTGGTCTATTTGGAGAGGATTTACACATCTTTCTCTGCTTCTGATACCTTCTCAGCATCAATTTCCCTTTCTTCTGTTAAGAAAACCCTATCTTTTTCTTTTTCTGAATCCAATCTGCTCTGTGTATGTGTGTGTGCCTTTAAGGCCCGAGCTAATTGGCATATCCCTCTCAGCAGTGATTGGGCCAAGCACAAAAAAATACTCCAACTTGGACCAATGAGAGTTAGGTTCAGGCTTCTGCTGCAGCACTGAGAAGACTGTAATATATTACTTTCACCCACTTCACACCAACTCCTCACAGCAATCCAAACATGTCAAACATTTTCATACCTCTGTGCTTTTGCAGATGCTATTCCACTTCTTGAATGAATGAAGAAATCCATCAGTTCTTCCATATGTTATTTTGGCTTGAATCCCCAAACCTTATGCTATCATATTTAACTTAATAAGCATGTACTCATTACTGTTATACCAGACCATCAGCTGTCTCCCCATCAACCAACCATTCTTCCCTTCTTCTGCCAACAGTCCCCTGGCTTTCCCCCTTGTCACCCTCAAGTCATGTGGGTAATACCCATCCTTCCCTCAACATCAGAGTTAGGCTCTAACTGGCTTGAGTCCACCAGGCAGTCCATCTTACTGAGTACAGGGAATAGACTCAGGGTTGGGCATGGAATCCAAACAAACCAAATGAGAGGTTACGATATATTTCCTAAGGACTTAAGGAGATGTGAAACCCTGCAATACATCAGTCTGTTTTCCACCACAAATGAAGAGCCTGCAAACAGCTACTGGGTCTACATACAAAGTAGAGCAGAGAGACTGTCGAACCAGGGTGACCTGGCTGAGCTCTGGATCAAGCCTTACCTGAAGTTAGCATTCTTCTGAACTTTTCATTTGTGTGTTCCAAATTTGTGATTAAATTTTAGTAGGATTTTTCAGCCTGGTAACCAAAATATTCCTAACCAACAGTGTGACAAAAAATGTTAAATATCCTAAGAGCCAAGGCAGAATCCTGTGGGAAGTTATAAACTATGTTCTAATCAAGTCCAAATTGTTCATGCATTCATCCATTCAACAAATATTTGAACACTTATTATATGCCATGTAGTGTTTTAGGGCATTAGGGGTATAGCAATGAACAGAATAAACAAATATCCTCTTGAAGCATTGATTCTAGTGGAAGGAGATATTTGATAAACAGTAACAATGATAAATAAGTAAAATATATAGTATATTAAAGATCACTATGAGCAGATAAGAGGTCAGGCCTATCAGAAGGACCAAAGGTAGAAGGGGATTACAATTTCAAATAGCTACTTAATAAAGGCTCCACAGAAAAGACGACACTTGGACAAAACTTGAAGGAAACTGGCTATCTATGCAGGTATGTGGGAGAAGAGCAGTCCATGCAGAACACACAGCCAGCACTAAGACCTTGAGGTCTGGTGAGTTCAAGCAGCAAGTTCAAGTGCAAGAAGGCTGCTGAGCATGGAGAGGGCAGCAGGAGTAAGGTCAGAGAGGAAACAGAAGAGCTGATGATGAATGGCTTTCCAGGCCACCGTAAGGACCCCCCTTTTTTTTTAGGTTATTTTTTTTTAAATTTTATTTTATTATGTTATGCTAATCACCATACATTACATCATTAGTTTTTGATGTAATGTTCCATGATTCATTGTTTGAGTATAACACCCAGTGCTCCATTCAATACGTGCCGTAGGGACCATTTTATGCTGAGTGAGATGGAGAGTCTTTGGAAAATTATGAACAGAGGCGTGATAGGATCTGACCTAAATTCTTATGGGAATTAGACTGCCTACTGTATGGAGAACAGATCTGGGTGTCAGAGGCAAAAGTGGGAGCAGGGGACTGTTACACAATGCATGATAGTGGCTTGGATCAGTATGATAGCTGTGGAAGTGATAAAGTGAGATGGGGTTTTGAGCAGAATTTAAAAATAGAGCCAATAGGATTTCCTGATGCATTGTATGTGGAGTATGAGTCAAGAATGACTCCAAGGTTTCTGGCCAGGGGAGGAAGGAGGAAATTGTCAACACCTGAAAAAGGGACCACTGCAGGCAGAAAAGATTTGTTCAGGACATGATCAGGAGTTCAATTTGAAAATATTAAGTCTGAGATGTTTTAGTAAACATCCAAGTGAAGAGTCTCAAGAAGTTGGATATGTAAGCCTGGAGTTCAGGAGAGGACTGGACTAAGGATAGGAATTTGAGAGCTGTCAGCATTTAGGTAGTATTTTAAGCCAGAAAACTGGACAAAATAACAAAGGGAGCAATTGTAGATGAAAAGAACAGATCCCAAGGACCAATTCATTTAATCGATTTATTTAATCTCCAAGATAACCTTATGAAGTCAGTTATTACGGCTACCCTAGCTTTACATCTGAGGAAATCAAAGTCTAGAGATGTTAAGATCATAGAGCAACCTGGCCAAGAACACACATGCTTGTCTAGATATCAACACTTTAAACTGGCATGCAGGGACCAAAACCCAAGCAGTCTGGCTCCAGAGTCTGTGCTCTTAAATATTACTCAATATTGCTACCTGTTCCCAAGAGGAATTGTTTAATCAGCTGGTAGATGTTTAAGATTAGCAATAAATACAGTGTATAGGACCTAAGAGTGGCCCACTAAGCTAAATGAATTGAGTGTCCTACTTCCAGAGCTAGAATAGGCTACAAATACAATGCTGAGATAAAAGGAAGAGTTGAACTGGGGAACTGGAAGACCAGTTTGCTCACCAGTCTTTATACTTAGTCAGATTCACTTGGGTGAACCTGAAAAGATACAGGTTACTAGGGAACCACTGTAGACATAATTCAGTAGATACTGAATGGAGCTTGGGAATTTCATATTGACAAGTATCTCAAGAAATTCTGAACACCATTTTGAGGAACACTATCATAGGAAATCTACTTTGGCTCATCTCTGTCCAATAGATGTTCACCCAAAAGATCAATAAAATTGGACTTTACTTCATCTTAGCTTCACAGAGAGGACGGACACAGAAGAAAAACAGCTTAGCTTGGAAAAACAGTTTGAAGTTCTTCACAAAGATCTTTAGTCTTTCTTGGTTAACTAATAGTTTTCTACTTGAACTAAAATTGATCTTATTCTTTGCTTATTCATACTATTAAATGAAATAGTGCCTGAACTTTGTACAGAAACTGGTGGATTGTTATTAAACACTCATTTAAAAAGCTAAGATGTGTAAGAAATTTATGCTGTGCATTTGTCAGTGGAGACCCATGCTTACTTGGACATCTTCACCCAGCGGTAGTTACAATCAAAGTGTAAAAGCCTTTACCTTCAGGATGTAAGTGAGTGACTACCCTTTATAAAACACTGCCAAAGCAGAGCTATAAATAAAGTGGGTTGGTGTGAATGCCCACTTCCTTTTTACCTCTGGTCAAATAGACAAGTACAGAGCTGTTCAGAAATGCACATAACTCCAATAATTCAGCAAGCAGCTGAGTGAGTCCAGAAAAAAATGAGGAACATAGGTAATATTTGCTTCCAATTTGGTTAGAATCTAAAGGTAATTGCACGAATGATTTCCTCCAATACCAAATACCGTCACCAAATGTTTGCACATCCTATTGCTTTCTGTTTCTACTTAGGGCTTTGAAAACAGTCCTTACAAATTGTCTCTATTTTGGTGATGTGACTAATCACCATATTAATATGGTGTGGTTTCATTTTTATTTCAGAACCACTGACTCATCCAATTTATTGGCTTA